>NC_141399.1:12857500-13482500 GCF_034619465.1 Leptosomus discolor
CCTTCCTTCCTTTCAGCAGTTCAAAGAGAAGAGGGTGAAGAAAATGGCACTTGGATTAAATAAACTAACAACCAGCACACGGGGCTTTTAGCTGCAAGTGAGCCAAGTGTCCTGTAACATTAAATAAATGCAAGATTAACCTTCAAGGCTTCCACACTAAATTATTTATCTTGAGAGGCAAAGAGGTCAGGATTGAAACAAAGGGTAAATATTTGACGAGCACGCTGTGTGCGCTGGCTGCACGGCTGTTTGCCAACTGTGCTGGTGCTGCCCGCGCTTCCCCCCACGGGGACAGCCGTGGGCTGTCCGTGCTGCTCCCCGAGCCCGTCAGCACCCCAGGCTGCAAGGGCAACAGAGGAGACGAGGACAACCCTCGCACCATCAGCTGTGGCATCCTGCCCGGCAGAAGTTGTGAGGTTGGGGGAGAGCCTCAGTGACCTGACAGGGCCCGATAGGTTGTGATTTCAGTAAGCATGCCATGCTCTGGAATTAGCAGTTGCATTTGCCTTCTATACTGGAGTATTATTAACTGCATCATTTATGTACAACCATTTCTCTAGCCACTGTAGGCAGGGAATTACCTGATAACAAAATACCCTGCTGTTCATGCTAAGTGACAGACTCAGAAATATTAGTCTGTTTAATCAAAACACTAACAACACTGAATAGACGAAAATATTTTGCCATTCCCTAGCTGATCTCCCCCATTAAGATCCTCAAGCGTTCTTCTGTCAAAGATATGCCAATTATTTTCCTTTCAGTAAAAAAAATTTAAATGTAGCCGCTACTGGGAAAGTGTACAGCATCTGTTTAACAGTGAATAGCAACTTTACAGTGCATTTTAAGGTGAGAAATGCAAAAGATAGCTACGGCCAGGACTGATGTAATTAGTCAGGATTTAACACCTTAAATTACCATCTCTGTACTTTCCAGAAGTGCTAGGCTTCAAAAGAAGAAGCAGGCAGGATCTCAGTGTTAACTCACCTGAAAAAAAACACCCCTAACACACTTTTTCCCTAGAAAGAGCAACACCAACTCACTAACCAGTAACTTTGCTTGCAGTGCCCCTTTCCTCACTCCCGTTCCTCTCCCAGCGTGGCAGATGCAAGCAGGCACTATGGACCTTACAAGATCACAGTGTGCTGTGGCACTGCCCAGCAGCTGCTGGAGGTTTGGTGTTAAATACAAAAAATGAGGGAAAAAATTAAAGATGCAACCTACCAAACTAAAAAGTTTCAGCTATTTGTCAATACACCAAATTCACAGCATTGTATTCAAAGCATGTACAGGAGAGAGCAAGGCCAGGGTGCCCTCTGCCCCAGGTTGGTGCTCAGTGGGATATACAAAATTTCTCAGGCAGCTGCGTGGCAAGTCCCATCCGTGTACGATGCATTAAACCCCTCACCGGGTGTAAGGTCAGGAAGGGATTTTCTCTGAGTGAAGGAAATCACTGGAGTGGGCTTTTACATTCCTTCACTGTAAGTTGTGTGCTTTGGACTGTCAGATCATGTGCTTATTTCCACATAGGAAATCCCTGCTATTTCCGAGATTAAAGGCACTGGCACTGCTCTTGATCTCTCGGTGTATCTGAGGAATACTTTAGCTGGTGGGGTTTAGTCCCTTGCACAGGGTGCAGGTGTGCTGCAGAGCCCTGCCCAGCAAGCACCCCACGCAGTCCCTCCCGCTCCTCTCCCCCTTGCACCATAAGCCTCCCCCACTGCACACAGATTCAAAAGCTACTTTCCAAAAAAACCGCCATCACTGCCAGCACACCCACCAGCCACCAAGAGCGGTGCAGATCACTTTCAGGAGAGAGCATCAGGGAAGCGGGAAATGAGATGCTCAAAGAGAGGACCCACCGGCCCCTCCTGCCACACTGCTACACACTGCCTTCGCTAATCAGCTGGTGAAGGCTTTGCCTCTGCTGCCAAAGAGCATAAGTGAGGTGAGTAAGCTGTGAAATCCAAGTGGCAGTGAGATACATGGCTTTCTACCAATTATGAGCACAACTATAGGTAAAAAAGCCATAGCAACAAAAACTTAACCTGCTCCACTACAGAGACATAGCTGAAGCCTATTCTAGCTTTAATGGAGTCTCTTAACGCCTACTGCTGTTAATGGTTCCTGCATAATAAGAGGGATTACAGATCTATTACAGATCTGTCACCTCTTAAGGAATATGCCATTAATCACGATCATTTATTTGCAAATTGGTTTATAATTTTGAAAATCTTTTGCAAATTACTTTAAATAGAATGGGGTGGGGGGCAAGGGACTTTCAAAGTAGACTTCCATGCTATTTCCTTCCTCAGCTAATGCCCCATTTCAAGCCAAATCACTGCTTGTGCATGTCTGCATATGTATATGGGTATTTATGTATGGGAACAAACTGGGTGAACAGAAGCAGACACATGAGAGCGACAGCAGTTAGCAGAGAGCGCATAGGAGGGTGCATCTGTCTCTGCACAGACACACTGGACAGTTCGTGTAGGTAAAGGTGTGTTTTTGCAGGCTGCTTTTCACCTGAGCAGCTTTTACAGAGGAAGAGCAACCACGTATTTGAATGTGTACGTGCCTGCCCGCTGGTGCTACCACTGCCTGTGGACACACGTCAGTGTATTTGACCATGAACATTTCCATGGCCTTTCACCAAGCTGGTTTGAACAAGATTTGGAGGCTGGGGCCAAGATTCGTGGCCTCCATGGCATTACACCTGACACCAGAGCCAGCAGCTAATTAGCTCCAACCACCTAACAGCCAAATGCTCCCCTAGGCACTCGGAGAGCCCTGGAGGGCAGAACACAAGATGGGAACAAACACAGACCCTTCCCTCATCCTGCAGGTTGGGTCATCACAGATACAGCCCTTACCCCCTTAGCCTCCCTGTCTCACGTGGCAGCTCCCCCAAGGTTCTGCCCTTCTTTCTATCTTTCCCTTAAACTCACCCTGAAATCCCTTTACCTACCAGACACTCCCCTCCACTCTCCTTGTCTCCAGCCCTTTGCATCCACCCTTGCTCCCCACCCCTGCGGATTAAGTAGACTTTGCCTGGATTACAGCTGCCAATCAAGTTCAAGTGCATTTTTAATAGTTTAATTTGTGGCACAAGGTTTCAAATAAAATCATCAAGTGCAGTCGATTAAACTCATTAAGTCCTTACGGACTCGTCTGTGTGCTGTGCCGTTATCAGATTCAGAGACATGAGAATTAATTAGGCCGCTGTTATCCTTTGTCTGGATTAGTGTGCCAGACCCAGCGGCCGGGTGTTTTCCTGTGAAAACACGAGGTCCATAATCTCCTTACAGAGCACAACCAGGGAGACAGAGGCCTAAGAGATTTCTTCAACATTCCTCAAAGATCAAACAACAAGAAATACACTGTTCTTTGATTTATTTTTTTTTCCCCTTCCCTGGGTTTCTTTCATTCTCTTTGTTTTTTTGGTTTGGTGTTTTGTTTTGTTGGTTTTTTTCCCCATAAGTGCACAGTGCAGCACATGACTAAAGGCAGTTCAGTGGGAAGAGGGCAGGCAGGTAGAAACAGGTTGCTGGTATCAGGGATGGAAATGCTCCTCACGTTAACCTCTCCTCCCAGGGTACACCAGGGATGTTCTGCAAGGCTGCTTCTGCTGCAAAGGGACTTTTTGTCTCTTCAACCTTCCCATGCATGCTGAACAACCCTTACTCACATCTGCTGGGGCTATTTCCCCTCTGCCACATCCCTTGGGTCTCTGCCCACATTTGGGTATAGAGACTAAGGGTACTCAAAGAGATTAAGGATACCTTCTCCACCCCTACATATCCAGAGTAATGTGAAATCATAGCTGATGCACAACACGACTTACCAGGACATCCCAGATGCCAACATTTCTGCAGCAAGTGTGATGTCTCCAGTATGTGCGTTATCTACCTCTGGGAACTGACTCTTCCACAGAGAAACCAGAGCAGATGGTGAGCTGCTCAGAGAGATAGAAGTGTGAGTGGGAAGGACAATGCAACACATTGGCTGCCAGGGCTGTATAGTCCTAAACGTGAGCATGTACAGAGCTGAGTACCCATGTGGGTACTCCAATCCATACAGAAGGATATGGTGGGCAGATGTGCCAAGATGAAGATAAACAGGAGTATATGTAGACACCCTGCACCTGACGGTATTCCCACTTGCAATATTCTGACCCCTACCCATGGAGCAGGGTATCCGCAAATGATAGTCCTTATACCACTCTTCTCCAAAAGCACTCCAGTGTGAGGTGTAACACCAAGGTTTTGCACGACCAAGGTGAGGAGGGCCCGAATCTTGGACCTAGCCTCCAAATCTCATGCAAACCAGCTTGGTGAAAGGCCATGGAAATTCACATGGGGATGGACACTGAAGTGTGTCCACAGGCAGCAGTATCACCAGTTGGCCAGCATGCATGCATGCAAAGACATGGTTGCTCTTCATCTGTAAAATACCCACTACACAAATAGCAACACTGAACAAGCTTCCCTACATAACTTGCCACCTACTCTGCTCTACAGAGCAGAAATACATGTTATACATTCACCATCACAACATGGCTTTTAACAAGCAACAGCTCATGCTTCATAATACAAATATATGAAACCAATACCTATACCATGCAATATGCAATACAATACTAATATATATAGCTGAACAACTAGACCTTTGCAGCTCAGGGGAGACTTATGAATTCCATTACAAACCCAGCAAGGTCCACCCACAGAACTGGATAAGTGATGTTTATACAGCTATAGATCCCAGAGAATTTTTTTAAGTACCACAGGTAGGTAAGCATCTCTGACTAACACCATGAGGAACTTCATTGAGATCAAGGATTTCAAAAACTCTCTCCTCATATTAAGGCTGCCCCTCATTTATCAAAGTCAGCTATTATGAAGGAGGGCAGGAGATGGGAGATCCACAGCAAGCAATGACAAGCAGGTGCCTATATGCAATAGCCACGGGTTGCTGCCTCAGTCAGACCTTTCACAGTGAAGTTAGTTGGTCCTTGACAAAGCTGTTATCTCACTGTGCAATGTGGCTGCAGAAGGGCCTTAAAAAGCATATTGCCAAAGAGAGCTTTATTCAAGAGGCTTTTCCGGTGGACACAAATCCTTTCCAATGGGTCAGCTGCTGGCAAACACGCCACAACAAATTTATGAGAACATAACCATGCTGTAAAGAGATGAACTTAAGGGACAAAGAAAAGTAATCCATATCAAGGCTGGCAAGGGCTTTGCACCTGCCAACAGACCTGCAGAATTGCATTTGAGGGGAACTGAACTACAGCAATTTCCAAACTAAATCACTTGGGCCTGCCAGTACTTTCACCACTTTATTACAGAAATTTACTCACAAGGGTCAGTGACCCCTTAGTCAACGACTCCCCCGGGTGACTTCCCAAACCATGTTAAGCTATGAGCATTTGCTCTCATTTCCTCTGATCTTCTCTTTCTCTCCTTCTCTTCCACTTCCCGTTTCATTCGCCTCTCCACTGAATCCCTTCTTTTTTTTCTCTCTATTGTCAAATCACAAGAGTAGGGTACGATGTGACAAGACAGCGTTGGCGGAACAATAAGGGATGTAGACATGAAGGAGCAACAGAGAGGCAAAAGGGCTGAGAAGGGAAGCTGAGACGCCTGAATGTGATGGAGGTGAAGGGGAAGTGTGAAGCACTGCAGGGATGGCAGTAAGGCAGCTACACTTTCAGGAAAGATGAGGATTTTCATACCTGTTTCCCCGTATAGACAATGTCAGGGCAAGGAAGAGAGTGAGAGTAAAGCTGCAGCCTCCAAGATGCAGAAGGTCTCCAGAATCATTTTAGCTACTAAGATGGGGAGAAAACAATGGGAGCTGCAGCACATAAGTGGAAGAAGAGGCATCAGGATTTGATACAGAGGAGGAGGACTAAGGGGTAGAGCAGTGGTATGGGCAAGAGGGGAAAAGTGGAAGGTCTAATGGCATTGCATGAGAAAAAATGAGGGTTGTCTTTTTAATGGTGAGGAGTACACTCCCTCTAAAGACGGGCATTCAAGTGTGCCAGGTGAATGCTGGTCTCCTTTCCTAAAAGGGGGTGTAGATAATTATGCATTTTCTAAGCCCAG
Source organism: Leptosomus discolor (assembly GCF_034619465.1). Taxonomy (NCBI): domain Eukaryota; kingdom Metazoa; phylum Chordata; class Aves; order Leptosomiformes; family Leptosomidae; genus Leptosomus; species Leptosomus discolor. The sequence goes on from NC_141399.1 coordinate 12,863,605, forward strand.
AACATCTGTACTTACACAAGATGAATCCTACAGAAACCTTGTCTCACCACGGCCAAAAAAGTAAGCAAAACATATTCTTCAGGAAACACTTAATACACATACCCTGAAATATCAACTGCTGAAAGTTTAAAGGTGTCCCAGCCCACAGCAGGATTTCTGCAACTGCCCCAGCCCTGCCAACCTCCTCCTGCTGCCCAGACACCTCTCCGAAGCAGCCTTCAGCATTTTTTGTGGCCAACACAGTTTTCCACAAATTATTAATCACAAGCGAAAACATACAGAGTGGGGAGGCATCCTTCCTCCCTTCTTGGTTCCAAAAGGTTCTCCTTTCAGTGTCTCAATCTCACTCACTTTTTTTCTTCTCCCCCACCCCATGTAAGGAGTTGATGAATGTCTCTTTAAGGCCCTACGTCTGCTGCCTTGCAGCACACCCTTGTAAATCAGATAAATATCTCAAGGATCCTCATCCTGGAAAAATTAAGATAATTATGCTAAATTGAAGAGCCTCTTTTTTTTTCCTTCCCCCCACCCCCAATCCCTTCTTCTTTTCTTTTCAGCTGGAGTCTCTTGTAGTAACAGGTGTGCTGATTGCCAATTCCTACACAGGAGTTACCTGCTCTCTCTGAAGGTTTGGTCCTGGATAGCTGGTTCCAGGCTAGCTCCTGAAGTCAGTTTTAACCAAGACATGTCAGTCAGGAACCTTTTCAAAAAGAAAGCAGGAACAAAAAACTACAACAGAAGGATGGCAATGAATAGGATCCAGGTGAAAGAAGATGGAGCATTAAGAAACAACAGGAAAAATAACATGGAAGTCAAGTCAATTCAAGTTAAGTCAAGTCAATTCAAGTTAAGTCAAGATCCTGAGTGGTCTAATCTAAGCTGGCCTGCTCCAAGCAGGTTCCAAGGACTCTTCCAACCCATACATTTCTGTGGTCCCATGGTAGGACAGAGGAATACTAATGTGCACCCGCAGCCCAGAAAGCAAATCACATCCTGGGCTGCATCAAAAGAAGGGTGGCCAGCAGGTCGAGGGAGGTGATCCTTTCCCCTTTACTCCACTCTGGTCCAGGGACCCCAGCATAAGAAAGACATGGACCTGCTCAAGAGGGTCCAGAGGAGGCCACAAAGATAACCAGGGGGGCTAGAGCACCTTCCCTGTGAGGACAGGCTGAGAGAGTTGGGGTTGTTCAGCCTGGAGAAGGCTCCGGGGAGACCTTACAGTGGCCTGCCAGTGCTTAAAGGGGGCCTGCAGGAAAGGTGGGGAGGGACTCTTCATCAGGGAGGGTAGTGATAGGATGAGGGGTAACGGTTTTAAACTGAAAGAGGGGAGATTTAGATTAGCTATTAGGAAGAAATTCTTTACTGTGAGGGCAGTGAGGCACTGGCACAGGTTGCCCAGAGAAGCTGTGGCTGCTCCGTCCCCAGCAGTGTTCAAGGCCAGGTTGGATGGGGCTTGGAGCAACCTGGTCTAGTGGAAGGTGTCCCTGCCCATGGCAGAGGGGTTGGAACTAGATGATATTTAAGGTACCTTCCAACCCAAACCGTTCTATGATATTATGATTCTGTGATAATGCTGTATGAGAAGAGGCATGGACCCCAACACCAGTCACCATTTCTCACTGTCATCACCATGTGCTTTTTCCCTCACCTACAGAAGTGAGAACACTTCCCACCAGCTAAAGCACTGCCTGCTACATAGAGTTATTAACCCTCCCTTCCACCATCGTGGCAAAAGCCACCAGAGGAGGAAGGAACAGGGCAGCAGGTGAGGAGATCGACAGCCAAGCTGTGACCCTGCTGTTTTCTCCTGGGCAAAGAAAACTCTACAAAACAGAAGCCTACAGTGTTTTGCTTTTGGTGCTCTACAGCCGAACACACAAGCAAATTGGGATTGTCAGAGGGACTGAAGGTGAGTGATGGTGCAATCCAAAGGGGATGATTACTTCTCTAAGAAATTTCCAAGCAGCACCTGGGGTCTCCGGGGGAGCCAGCAAAGAGGATTTCTAGGTGACTTTGCATAAGGCAGTGAGCATAAACACAGAAGGTGCTCAGAGAGTAGGGAAGACTCTGCATTCAGAAAACTAGGGAGGTGGCAAGAAGCAGATGCTGACATGATGGTGCTGAGTATGGCCTTCATAACGACAGGCCTCCTCCAAGTGCAGATTAGACTTCCAAGCCCAGCCAGCTCTTCTAAAGCATGCATTGGCTGTCAGAAAGCAGAGTAGACTGGCTCCAAGCCCCATGAGATAATCACTGAGCTTGGGTGGGTGGTCTTGAGGCTGCAGGTGGTTTGAGAGAGAGGACGACAACAGCTGTTCCTACTTCACCCAGGTCTTTCATGCCAGGCCACCCTTCCTTCATCCCCAGCAGAGCCATGGCACTCTGCAGACTCATCACAGCCCATTCTTCTGAAAATGCTCTCACACACATTAATAATAACCTGAGAGCCCAGGCAGGGCTGAAACAAGATGAATGTGGTGGCTGAACAAAGCTGTTCAGAGCTGTGGCTCCAGCTAGAACTTCACCAGCACGTCTCTACCCATTCCAGGTTTGGGGAGCAAAGAAACAAATTTTGGGCAAGGCGGGAAACAGCTTTCCTGATGGTCCAGTGGTAAAGAAGTGATAGAAGGAATTCTCATGTGTCAACTTGCTCATTTCAGTTGCAGCCCCAAATTTCTCGCTTTCCCTTGCCCAATCAGCAGGAACAGTCACCAAGGGGTACCGTGCCCTGTACTCAGGACACATGCAGTAGAAGGTGACTCCTCTGCTTGCTCTATGTCATCCATATAGACCCAACTTGAGCTTAAAAGTAGCACCACTGACACCGAATGACTTCCCTCAACCCTTGCCCTAGCTCTGCAAAGAGGCTGAAAACAGCTTTCAGTGCTTATGGGGTGGGATGACCCCTGCCCGGCCTGTGAGCTGCAGAGTTGCTCCTGGCATCAGCAGGCTCCACTCAACATCATCACTCCTCTCAGGAAGAATAGGCTTGACGGTGTTTTGACTCCCTTCTCAGAGACTCCCACATAGCACTTTACAATCCAACTTTGCTCTGAAATACACATCCTAGGCTGCATCCCAGAGATGTGTGTCAGGCATGAAGTGCTGTCAGTCAGCCCCAGTCACAACATATCAGGGCTTAGGAGAAGTCTGACTGATCGGGGCGAGGGGGGAGGGAGCACGGGAACAAGAAGAAAAGGCTGAACAGCAAAAAAAAAAAAAAAAAAAAAAAATAGAGAAGAGAAAGTCAAATCAAGTGGGAAAATGTCAGGGACTATTCCATACAGCAAGGATGCTTTTCATCTGTGATACAGCAGCAGTGTCAGGCATGGAAAAGGACAAAGATATTCAGATAGAGTCGCAGGGAGGAGAGCGGAGGAAGCTCCTGGGAGGGCTCCTGCTCTGAAACCTGGCATCTCTCATCCACATGGCTCCAGGCAGCAGGGATTGAAACTCGCTGCCACATCAGCAGCATGGCAATTAATGTAAAGTGGGCTGTAGGGACAAAGCTACCAGATAAAGTGCGCACCTGGCTAAATGCCACTGTGGAGTTGGCTCTGATATTGGCAACCTCAGCCAAAAATGACCAAACGGCCATGGCACCAGGACTGTCTCTCCCATGTCACAGGGGAGTTCACAGGGCGCAGGGAAAGGTCACTGCAGGAATGACTTGGGGCAGTTCTCTTGCCACCACTCAGATGTTTTCCTGCATAGGAAGATACCTGCAATATTAACATTAACTGTCAAGAAAGGCAAAGCTGGGCAAAATAAGAACAACTAAGGAAGCAACTAAAGGTGTGCTCATTTGAAGACAAAGGTGGATAAATTTAGGTAAGAGTTTAGAGGAGAGGTCTGCCTATGGAAGGTCACTACAGTGGAGAGGGAGGAGGTCCCTCCCCATTCTGGGAGAAGGAGGACGTGGAGAGAAGACCTCAAACACTGCATAAAAGTTTGAGATTAGTCAAATATGCTCATATTATGAATTTCAGTCACTTCTACCATGCATGAAATGAGTAAATATTCACTGGGCTGAAGAGAAAGAGAGGAGGGGGTGAGGAGAGATGACTCCATAGCATAATTTATATAAGTATTTGCTGGAGCTTGAACAGGAACCAACAGCTCCCCCACTCACAGACGAGTGCCTGAGCTGCTAGGCTGGAAGTCCTGCTTTCTACTCCCTCACTGCAACCCAGGGTTTAAATACTATTTAATTATTCCTCACAAAGTGGAAAAGTTCAAATGGCAGCACTGAGTGGACTTTTCTGCCACCTCAAAACCAGAATTCCCAGATAATCAGGAGGGTCTTTCCAGGTGGGTTCAAGTTTTTTTCAGGGGGAGAAAATATTAGAGGGGAGAGGGCTCTAGCCACTAAGCTATTTTGAAAGAGTGGCCAGTGTTTCTTGGTGCTGATCTCTGAGCCATACCCAGAAGTTGCCTCACAGATTGGGCTTTGCCAGCAGAAGAGACATGCCCAGAGTCACCTGGTGTTGCTTAGGCATGAAAGAAGCACTGATTTGTTCCGCACACTGAAAATGGAGGTGGGCCTGGCAAAAAGCAGAAGCAGATCCTCTGGGAGGACACAGAACATGGAAATATGACAGCTATATTGAGAGGCAGCTGAACAGCAGCTCTAAGGATCCAAAATAGACCCTAAAATTGCATTGTGTTTGGGGTACAGCATGCCTCTGTCAAATGGGCTTGTTTCTCCACAAATCTATGAGAGGGAACAACAGACTTGTCATGAAGGAGATACAAGAGAAGAAATCGCATGAGAAACATGCTGCCCAGCCGAACCATACTCATGTGAACCTCAGTGCATCGTATCAGTCTCTTTACAAGGAGGCACCGCTGCCTCTGTAACTCAGACAGGGGATACAGGGACACAACCCATGAAAAAGTTTGAATTCTTCATTGCTGAGGGACAGATCACCTTGCATGAAGGCTGTCTGCAGTGCGAGCTTCACAGGCTGTGTTTAGCCAGCTCACATAGGGTTGAATTGGATTTTTCTTTGAGCTGCGTGACAGACAACGGAAATTAAGTGGGTGGTGTATACTCCAACTTCAAGAGGCATTTGCTAATCTCTGAGGAGGAATCTTATTAGACAAATGGAAGAGGTCATTAGGGATAGGAATGAGAAGCTCTAGAAATTACACATCACCTGTAAAATTGACCGAAGAAAAGGGAGTCTCTGTGCAACCTGGCTCATGGGGAAAGTGGGTCCATCCCTCCTGCTTCCTTTTCCTCACCACCTTCACAATCAGTGGTTGTTTTCTTCTGATGCAACCCAACCTCAGCTCCTTGGCTGAGTGCTACAGCTGCTTCCTTCGTGCATCTGTCACATGGCAGATGGAAGAGGTAGCAATAAAACAAAGAACATGGAGGGAAATCCAGAGAGGGATGCAAAGACAGTAGTGTGACACCCAAATCCTTGAAACCTTGGGATCCTGCACTCTATCACCTACCCTCACTGGGGAAGAGAGCTCATGAGTCAGACCACTAGACCCCATAGCTGGGGTGAGGAGCCAGCAGTCTTGCAAGTCACTTTTCTGATCCAACAAAGGAAGAAGAAATGTCTATAGAAAGGATATAGTGAGCCTTGCCTTTCACTGGCTTGTCTTTATCATAAATAGAAAGTGCTGCAAAACATCTCTGCAAACCCAAGAGGAGATCAAGGAGAGGGAAAGACCCCAGGCACCCCACCACTTCCCCCAGCCTGCCCTCAACCTGTAAAGATATCAGTCCGACAACACACGCTTGCAAACCCCGGCCTGGCTCTGGCTGGGTTAATGTGACAATCCATTTCTGACAGCGTGTCAATACAAAGCAATTTAGGAGTGCATGAAAAATCGACCCGAGGTAACAGGCAATTTCTCCGCTCTGCTGGTTAGACGGAAGTAGGGACCAATGAGGCCAGCATCTTTGAGCACGCTCACCTCGGCAGCGCCCGGTCTGCCAGCGCACGCTGTCGCATTAGCAGCTCTCACCACAAAGGAGGATGGAGCAAGGCAGGAGCAAGACACCTATTATGGGGCACGGGCTCAGGATGGGGACAAAGGAGAGTTGAGGGTGGCATCCCATTCTTTCTTCCCAGAAAGATTTTGTTAATTGGGAGGCATTTGAATATGTAAAGTGTCAAACTGATTGAAACAGAGTAAGTAGACTTAAACATACAGACGATTATAAGGCAGCACCCTGGCCTCAGGTCCATACGACCTGCCCTATTGGCAGGGAGCCACTGGTTGAACCGCTCCAGGCTGGAGAAGAACAAGCAGGTGGTCCAGACAACTCAAAAACCTGATGCCAAAATATCGTCTCTTCTTTTAAGCCAAACCCAGAGCTTGCCTGGATGGGACCTGAGGCACTATCCAACACCACACTGCTGCCCTTCTATCATGGACACAAGAACCACATTTCACAATGGCGCATCTTCCCAGGCAGGGACCAAGAGAGGCCACAGGAATTAACAGGGAGGGGCAGAGGGTGCAGTAGGAGAGGAAAATGAAGGCACTGGCATTGATGGAGGATGGCCTGCCCTCCTTCCCTCTCTGTCACCAGCACAGATTGCAGGGATGGCAATCACCTGCCTCTTGCCCACATGGTAGCCACCAGCAGCCATCTCAGAGCGCAGCCTCCATGCCGTCAAAGCGCATTGGCTCAAACACCGAGGCTGGCATAGAACAACAGAGGCTGAGCCCAAACCAAGCAAATCTGTTTGCAAATGAGGAGAGCAGCAGTGGTGTGCTGGCAGTGCTCATCCAGCATAATGGGCTAACGGACACTCCCACCATGCTAAAAGCATCACGGTCTGTCGTTATTAAAGCAGAAAACACAACAGACAGAGCCTTTGCTGCTGAGTCCAGGCTTTTGCTCCCTCGCAACCCCAGGATGTTTCACTCTGAAGAGTGGACTCAGGTCCCTCACTCATCTAGAGAGGCCAGAAGTGCTGCGTCCACTGACAGATTCAAGAGAAATTACACTTGCTGCCTGTTTTTTAAATTGAACAACTTCGAATCAGGCTGAACTTCCCGCCCATGCCACACACCATTCACCATACACACAGCAACTCTAGAGGGTGCCAAGCATGGAAATGCAGAAGTCAGAAAAAAGGAAAAATGGATAGAAAGAGGAAATATAATATTGTTTTGACTCTGCCAAAATAGCATGCTGGGTTAAACCTATGCTTGGACACTTTTTTATCCAGGACACCATGGGATACAGCCAGGGAGGCAGGGTTTGGGTTTGGGTCCTTTTTGTGCGGTTGCATTAAGAGTAAGATTCCCATTTTATTTTGATTTAATAAGCTAGTTAATGCGTGTTAACAAAATTAAAAGTCATTATTAAAGGCAGATGTACTGGTGTATGAATAGCTAAGCATCAGCTTTGCCTTTAGATGATCCACAGCTTCAGCGTATGCTTCTAATAACCAGCTGTCATTTACCAGCGATGTGGTAACTCTCTTATTAAATCCTAAATGGGCATATGGACGTTACATTTAAAGTAGTACTTTCCCCCCACACACTTCTATCTTTTTCCACATGCAACTGAGCCAACTCACGAATTTCCAGCAACATTTTTTCCCTTCATTAATGGGATGCATGTTGAGATCAGAAGGGCCAAATGATGACCTCTCTCTTTTTGTTTTTGCATCCCTTTGGAAAAATCCATATGACTCTCCATGTGTCGAAAGAGCCATAATACACCCCAGATGCCTCAACACTAATTGCACTTTTTCTACTAGAAGCTGGTAAGCTCCCCTGAGAAGCTCTTCAACCACAAACCCTATTTGTCCAGTGCTGCCACGTTCCTGAACAGCTTTGCAGTAACAGGCTGGTGAGCTAAGCTCTTGGACGAGCCCCTAACAATGCAGCACAAACACCTCCTTAGTCACAAACTGCATATTCAGAGAATGCTGGAAACCGGGGCACCATGGGGCTTGCGAGAAGTAAAATCTGTTTCTGTGATGGGAGTGGGGGCGAAGGGTTAAGAGAGAAAATCAATCTTGTTTGCAAGGTTCCAGTAGGACTACAGTAAAAATGCCACCAAATGCAAATGGTGCTTAAAATTAGGAAAACACTTCCACCTTCTATTGTTTTTCACATCTTTTTCTGTTTATTTGAGGCAAATACAATTAGCAACACAGGAGGCAGTACCTGTACTTTCCAGCATTGTGGTATCCAGCCAGGAGCAGAGGGAACAGAGGGGACTTACCTCCCCTGCCAGGTCACCCTCAACAGACTGAAGTTGCATCAGCTGGGTGGGAATAGCAAGAAGGGCCAGTTATGCTTTGTCCTACGTGGGGGCCAACATTAAGCCTCGGCTCACGCAAACCACTTCCCACTGGCCTCATTCTTCCTTAATATGGATCTATATGTCCTTAATACATTTGGATAGTTAGTGCGGTTGGCTGGGAGGCAGGGAGGGGAGAAGTGCAGGCAGAGGACTGAAGAGCCCTGGCGCTGCAGAGTATTAACGTCACATTAGCATGGGTTTGTCCCTGAAGCCCTGGGGGCAATGATGCTGACAGGTCTGTTCCCTGTTCCCCCACCCTTCCAGCTCCCTGTGGTGATTCAGAACATGAAATATGTAGAATAGAAAACAGGGCCCCATGTTCCCCAACCAGGTCCTCACAGTGCAAAGACCCTCCTCACATACTCCAGCATGGTGGGATTTCCATCACGCTCCTGAGAGCTGATGTGTGATGGGCCTCAACTGTTCAGGATACTCCCATAACCCCAGGTCAGTGCTTTTCCAAGTCACATGCTATGCCAGGCTCCATCTCCCCATAAGAGGTCAGCTGGAGTGGCAGGAGGAGCAGGGAGTTACTACCTCTCACAGATGCCCCCTTTGAAGGTACTACTTCCCAACCATACCTCTAGAGGATGCCATCTGGGAGCTGCCCCTCTGCTGTCGCTGCCCCTGCCCACATATTTGCCACTTACACCAGGCAGAAGGTAGCGCCAACAGGCCACCCACCACGCTGGAAAGCCATGCCTTGATCCTTCCTCTGTGAGAAGGAGCTGGCACCCTCCTTTGACTCCATTTTTTCCATTATTAGCAGAGGGAGTCGGGACTTGTTACACACCAAGTAAGAGCATCTGCGGATATGTTGCTATAAGGTCTGAAAGAAACAGACCCTTTCTTGCACCCCAGAGATGAACAGCTGGACTGTCTGCCCCATGCTATGGTCACTGCTGCCCTCAAAAGTGGAGGAGAGCACCAGGGGACTTGCTCTCCTCCTGTGCTCTACCCTAGGCATGTGTATCAGCCATAAACACAGGATACTTGTGGCCTAAACTTTCCCATCCTTGTGTCTGAAGGTCCTGTGCACTGTGTATCAATCATTAACAGAAATATTAAGTTGCTGGAGAGCCGATGCTGCCACATGCTATGTTGATTCATTTGAGGATCAAATGTCTCAGCAAAAGCAGGAGCAGAGTCCAAACACGGAGCCTCCCCCATCCCTGATCTCATTATGGCTCTGCCGTGTGCACAAACCCCTTTTCCCTCCAGGTCTCTCTTCCCACAGCACTGACCACAGGTCATAAATTAATAAATGCATGTATTTTTAAAACAATGTTTGTGGTGAGGAAGACATTGAAGATGAAGTGGAGGGGAGGAGGGGGGAGAAAACAAAACCAGCACACATAAACTGTTCATACACTGCAAAATGTTTAACAACATGTAAGTCCTTCAAAGCCACAAACCCCTTGGTCCCTATCTGCCGGCCGGATTCACTAATAGGTTTACTGCCAGTGCCAGTGTGAAAGGCAGTGGTGCACGAGGACCCAGAATCCTCTGTTCTGCCTCCAATTATGTGCCAAGTTGAAACTCAGAAAAAAAAGAAAACAAACCACCAACCTAATCCACAGTCATTCTTTAATCTTGTGCAGCTTATTAAAACCAAGAGGACAAGATAATCCACCCAGGCTGGCAAGTTGGAGGCTGCTCATTCCCTCTCAAGAAGAAATCAGCTCATGTTTTCTCCTGAGGGTCCCAAGAGGCTCAGAGACCAGAAGACACTGACAATATGCTACAGAAAGAAAAAAAAAAAAAAAAAAAAGGAAGGTAATTATGGAGAAGGTTCAGAGGAAAATGTGTTTCTGCACAGCTGCTAAGGGCAAGCAGGAGCTGTACACACAGCAGGAGCTGCTGGCTCCCCAATCTTGGTCATCAGAGGACCACACCAGAGAGGCAGAGCCGGGGAAGGGGCTTTTAGTGGGATGAGAAGTTCCAGTGATTCAGCCTCAACAGCCTGATCTACAAAAAAGCTGAAGAAGAGAAAAAGGCTCTGTGTTGCAAGCTACACAGCCAAAGAGATCTAGGCGGGATGGGTCACGGAGAGGGAAAGAGCTGGGCAGGGCAAACCATTATGTAGGGCACCGCTCAGCACTTATGTTCACATCCCTCACTCTGTCAAAGACTGCCTTAGGCAAAGGATGGAGGTGGTTCAGAGGGATGAACATACCCAGTGGTACAGCACAACAGTGCATGGTATGACCCCAGGTGCTGGAGAGGTGACAGAAACCAGGAGGAGCAACAGACCTGGTGGAGTGAAGATGCCAGCGGCTCTACTTCCCTCAGGAGAGGTGGGAAAGAGGAGGTGGCAAGACAGCAACGCCTTCATTAATGTGATGGGTGAAGATGTATAACAGTATGGAAGAAGATCATCTGGGACCACCACCACTCAGACAAAACACGTAACGATAGCTCTGTTAGGTGAATGCTGAAAGTCCTCTCTGGAGCAGCAGGCATGGGTTTGGATGGACACTGAGATCTCTGTTAACATTATTAACAAAGAGAGAAACTACAACAAATATTCATTCTGGGAGACTAACTTCCCAACCAAAACCCAAAAACTTCAACAGTAAAAGCTCACACATCCTAGCTGCAGTGGTTAAACACCAGCCATAGATGTATCACCAAGACATGATAGTATTTTAAACTCAGTATTTGTGAGTGGTAAGAACACTGTGGAAAAGCTGGAACTAGAAAATAACCTTGGACAGAGCCATTTATTTAAAACTTGTGCCATATTTTGACATATTTTAAACAGAACGGACAGATAAACAACAGCAGAGTGCTGCCTAAGGGTTCCTGGTTTCAAAAGGGCAAACCCAGCCTTGGATATAAAAGGAAGGTTCAAATGTCTTTGAAACAAAGGCAAAAATCTCTGGAGACTGCACCCCAAATATGGAAAAAATATTGAAGGAGCAGCTCCTGAGCAGCTCTTAGCTTTCTGGAATGAGTAGAGTAATAGGGATAAAAGGAATAAGAAGAGAGCATAGAAAGGGAAAAGATTAAGCAGCAAAGACAGCAGATTTTTAGAGGCTGGGAAGTAGAAGGGATGGAGTGAGAAATGCCAGAAGTCAAAATTAGTTAGACCTGGGGAAGGATATTAAAACAAATAGTGAAAGGTTCCCTGGTCATACAAACACAAAGATAATAAAGACAGAACTAGCAGTGCTGTGATGCAGGGTGGGGGAAGAGAGTTCACATAAAATCTAGGTGAGGTCCCAAGACTGAATGAATTCTCAACAGCTCTGGACAGGGACAATAATCATAAACCTGTGAACTTAGCTGGGTGACCAATGTGGAAAATGTACTTACCACAGCTGAGATGGAATTGAAGATCCAGGATCTTCCTGTGATGAAATCAGAGGGCCAGGTAGCTCCCAGGCAAAATTCCTGGAGGAAATACCCCATGAAATGACAGGACTGGGAGCAAGGGCTTCGATAAATCCAGCAGCATGGAGATGGAGAACATAAATGTAGCACCTGTAAGTGAGAAGGATGAAAAAGCAATCTGAGCAGCTGCCAACCCAGTGCACAAGGGAAGAAGTAAAGACTGGGAGGGCTGTGAAACATGAGGGATGCCAGATTACCCTGCTTGAGTTTGTTTTCTTTTTTGCCTCAATTTTGTGTAAGTAACTGATATTCTAGACAAAGGAAAATATTTTAGTGAATCATTTAATGCAGTGCCATGATCATAGAATGGTTTGGGTTGGAAGGGACCTTAAACATCATGTAGTTACAACCCTCCTGCCATGGGCAGGGACACCTTCCACCAGACCAGGTTGCTCCAAGCCCCATCCAGCCTGGCCTTGAACACTGCCAGGGACGGAGCAGCCACAGCTTCTCTGGGCAACCTGTGCCAGTGCCTCACTGCCCTCACAGTAAAGAATTTCTTCCTAATAGCTAATCTAAATCTCCCCTCTTTCAGTTTAGAACCGTTACCCCTCATCCTGTCACTACCCTCCCTGATGAAGAGTCCCTCCCCACCTTTCCTGCAGGCCCCCTTTAAGCACTGGCAGGCCACTGTAAGGTCTCCCCGGAGCCTTCTCTTCTCCAGGCTGAACAACCCCAACTCTCTCAGCCTGTCCTCACAGGGGAGGCGCTCCAGCCCCCTGAGCATCTTTGTGGCCTTCCTCTGGACCCGCTTGAGCAGGTCCATGTGTTTATTATGCTGGGGTCCCTGGAGCTGAACACAGCACTGCAGGTGGGGTCTCACAAGAGCAGAGTAGAAAGGCAGAATCCCCTCCCTCGACCTGCTGGCCACGCTGCTTTTGATGCAGCCCAGGATGCGATGGGCTTTCTGGGCCGCGAGCACACGTTGCTGGCTCATATTTAGTTTGTCACCCACCAGCACCCCCAAGTCCTTCTCCTCGGGGCTGCTCTCGATCCCCTCATCGCCCAGCCTGTGTCTGTGCTTGGGATTGCCCCGGCCCAGGTGCAGGACCTTGTGCTTGGCCTTGTTGAACTCCATGAGGTTTCACGGGCCCACCTCTCCAGCCTGTCAGGGTCCCTCTGGATGGCCTCCCTTCCCTCCAGAGCAGCGACCGCACCACACAGCTTGGTGTCGTCAGCAACCTCGCTGAGGGTGCACTCGATCCCACTGTCCGTGTTGCCACCAAAGATGTTAAACAACACCGGTCCCAATACTGACTCCTAAGGAACACCGCTTGTCACCGGTCTCCACTCAGACATTGAGCTGCTGACTGCAATCCTTCAAGTGCGACCATTGAGCCATCTCCTTATCCACTGAGTGGTCCATCTGTCAAATCCATGTCTCTCTAATTTAGAGACAAGGGTGTTGTGCAGGACAGTGTTGAATGCTTTGCAATGATGGCAAGTGATTTTTTATGGTAAAGAGGATGCAGCTTAGCCCAGGCAATGTAGAGGCAGACTGGGATTTGGTGGAGAGGCAGCTGTGGATCGGAGGGAATGGGACAGTTCAGCTGCAAGGAGGTTGGCAGTGGAGTTCCATGAAGAGTCATCTCAGGACATGCCCTAGTCAACAACTTCCCTAATAAGCTCACTAGCCCATGAGAAGCAGGAGAAAACCAGGGAAGACAATGTGGTTATCACACTGGAAGCACAGCTGAAGGATGGCTCAATCACTGAAGCACAGTATGTAGTTTTCAGGAATATCTACTGCAAATGGGGAATTCATAAGTTGAAAATGACTGAAGAGGAAAAGACTCTGCTTGGAGGAGACAGTTACAGGCTGATTAGTGAGATATAGCCACAAAGCAGGCAAATTTGATCCTAAGGTGTATGCAGGGGAGAGTTTCCAGCCGAGGAGAGCATCACCTAATTTACGAGATAAACTGGTCATTCACTCTCAAGAGCTGCAATAGATGCGATGAAAGGCAGCAGATGGGAGATGGCCCAAGAAGAGGGGACACATGAATTTTGGGTTATTTGGCTGAAGGGGTTCTGATTGGTGTCTCCATCCAAACTGTAGTTAATAAACAAGGAAAAACGCAGTGCAAGTGGAAGGATGACATGGGTACTAAACCCACATAAACTAGCTGGAAACATATCTAAGCTCAAAATTATGCCTCACCAGACAGGAAGGCAGCTAGGGCAAACAATGAAAAAAAAGGAGGAAAGATTTTTAAGATGGTGCCTGCTAAGAGTATGAAAGGGATTTTATAAGGTGGTTCCCAGCTGGGAATTTGGCCAAGGTACTGGGGTTAACACACCCACTACTCTGAAAAGTACCAAGGGATTTTCAGCAGCCAGAAATTGCCAAGACCTGGGTTTTAAATCTCCACAGCTGAAATGCAACTATTTATTCAGAGCAGTTCCACTTGAGCAACTATGTGAAATGCTGCTCTGAGACTCTCAAAAGTCTCCTGGGGAGCAGGGAAAAAAAATATATTCTGTCTGGAGCTGATTCTCTTTCCACACTCCTCTCCCTCTCATCCCTCTTCGCCACTAACAGGATTTGCATCAGAGCAGCCCAGCCCTAGGAGCCATGCAGCTCCTGGCACCTCTCCCTGAGCTTGTCACACCGTGGAAACATCACCTTTGGACATTCAAGCATGAGAAGCAGGGTCCCAGGGGGCACTTTGGCCACACAACACACACCTCTGTGCCCCTCCTGGCAAGCAGGAAAAGAATTCAGGCGTTGTGGGGTATTGTACAGTTTAGACATGTCCAAGAAATACCAGCTAGGAGCAGATGCTTTCAGAGCCACTCAAGACTCTCTTAATAACATAAGCTTACCTGGAATGAAAGAAACCTGAGCCGTCTCCATCCTAAGACAAACAAGAAGGTACCAGCACACTTGGTGGTTTCCAGGGAGCAAAGAGCTCACCTTAACATGCACCATGTCCTTATAGACATGCTATGGGGTACAGCCACTGTTTGGGAGATCCAGGTATCCCAACACCCAGGTATATTTTTTTCTGAGCTCAATGTATTGTGTTCTCTTGCAATAACCACCAGACCCTACGGAAAGAGACCGCTCAGCCAGAGCTCTCCATTTTGAGAGGGTTACTTTATTTTTTAATATCCTTGTCCCTTCTTTTATTCCATATTATTTGTGCCATCTGCTTGATGATACTGGTGAAAGCCTCCACACCAAGGCCTGGACATGAACCAGGGAACATTGCAAGTCCTGCCGGCAGCAAGCAGCATCCACAACATCGCACGCAAATGCCAAAGCACCATGAAAGAGCAAACCTGAGTGGACTTATTGCTCCTCCAGCTGCTCGGCTCCTTGTCGCTCATCTCTTGCTGCTCAGTTTGGCAGCAGGGCTGAGCCAAGGAGGAAGCCCGTGTGCTGGGAGTGGGGCAGGAGGCAGAAGTGTGTTCTGCAGTGGGCAGCATGGCTCTTCTTTCCACGGGCATTTACATGCCACTGGGCAGAGAGGTGGACAGGAGCAGCCAGAGTGGCTGATACACAAAGGTTTAGCAATAAAAGCTCCCACTCCTCTGAGCCCATAGCATGGCAGGAGAGTGGGCAGGCCAACCCCCAATGCTGTGACTCCTAAGGCTGCCAGAAAGGTGAGGCACAGTTGGCACTTATCCCCCCTGCTCCTTGTTCAAAGAAGGCACCTTTCCACCTTCCTCAGCTTCAGCAGGGTCTCAGGAGCCTAAACAACAGCAGCAAAGGGCCAAGCAAACTGCATGGAATGCTGGTAGAAATGTGCCCAGTGCTGCTACGTCCCAACCCGTAACCAGCCCTCTCTTTGCACTTGCACACTGACTTGCAGAAACCAGGCTGCCATTGCCGCACAGCACGCCACACACACTGCCTGCCATCCCTCGCCAACCCCAGTCTCCTGCAGCCCCCGTGGGAGAGGTGATGGGAGGGGGCCAGGCTGCCCCATCCCAGCCCTCACTGGGTGCCTGGCAGTCCCCACAGGGCTCTCGCCCTCCTTGCTCCCCACCTCACACGCACCCCCTCCCCTGCCCCTGCCCTTCTCCGCTTCTTGCATGAAGGGCGCGTTTGACCTCAATCTGTCTGCTCGGATTAGAGTCCAGAGCTGTTCCCCTCTGCCGAGCACGGAGCCCCATCAGGGCTGCGAGGCCGCATCTGCCACGGTGGGTTATTCAACAGGGGGTTCAGCGAGGGCTGCCGCCGTCGCAGGGCAGCAGGGGATGCAAAGGTGAGAAGAGGCAGTGCTGGCTGCACCGTGCCGAAGCCACCACTTCAAGCTGCAAAGGGGGGAGAGGCACCATCCCACAAAGCACAGCTTGCCTGAGAGGTGGAGGCCAAACAAAAAGGGTTAAGACGTGGAGTGGGGACTTCTTATTATAACTGAGTGGAGCTGGCTGCATGGATTGAGCCCCAGCTGCAGGAATATGGGTCCTTTGGGTTTGCAGAAGCGCGTCTTCATAGTGCTCCAGACACTTACAAATGCAAGTAAATAAAAAGGTAAGTATATAAAATGCAGCAGGGCCCAGTCTTTGGCCTAAGGTAAGTGACTTAGCATAGGTCAAAACAGCTGCACTCTATTCCCTGTTCCCAAAATCAGAGTGACCTCACGCAAACTGCTCTCTGGGAGCCATTGCTGGCCCATGACACCCCTTTGACCTTCACCACACCCTGCCCCATACCACTAGCACCTTCTGCTCAGGCTGGAGCCCAGCATCACAGCAGAGATGAATCCAAAGCAAGAACCAAAAAGAGGGGGGGAGGTGCCCTTCATCCCCAGGTGGTCAAAAAAGGCAGAGACATTTGCACAAGGAGCTGACTGGCCAGGCTGGGAAGAAGCAAAAGGAAGACAGCTACCATGACACCCCTCAGATGCACGCAGCCCAGAAAACTGGTCTGGTGGGGAGAGCAGGAAGCCCTAGAGGCCTCTGTTGCATTGGTTGAGGATGACAGGCCGAGTCTGACAGCTCTGCATGCTGTCACCATCTATCACATTGCATTCCCTGAAGGATGATGTGGCGAACACAACACCCAGAGCTCTGACAAGTAGGCTACCAGACAGCCTGGCACAGCCAAGAACTGTCCCCAGCTGCACACACCTCTCCAAGTCAAGCTTCTCTCCTCTCTTTCTTTTAGAAACACCAGCAGAAGTATTTCCCCCTGGTCAGAGGACAGGTCTGCTGGCAGCACCCAACCCATCATGGCCATTTGTTACTGCATCAAAACCTGAGCTTCAGGAGGGATCATCAAGTCCAGCTGCACAGTGGTCAACTCCCTGGGTACATGAAGCTTCACTGTGAGATGAAGGTCGCAGCCTATCGTACTGCACCAGTGTGTCCTGCACCACAACAACTTGTTAACAGAGTGCTGGGCCCAGTGCTGGGGCTGAACAGCAGTATTCAGCCCCTGACCAAGCCCATAACTGACAGCTATGGGGTTCATGGTGTGGGCAGGATTCTGCTTACTCTGCAAACCAGGGTCAGCTAGGAAATGTAGATTTAGCTTCTGAAATGCCTCAAAATCTCAGGTGCTCAAGTCAGACATTTCCAGCCCTGAACTCTTTGGTGAGAAGGAGAAGTATCGGTGCTTGGGGGAGAAGCTCTGCCAAATCCCAGATAGTTTACCCATGCTCAGAACCTATAAGACTTTGCCCCATCCAGCAACAAGGACATGTTACAAACATGTAAGCTGTGGCTGAGAAGCACGTCTCTCACAGGATGTGCATTTCAGCACCTCTCCACCATTTTCTCTTGCTCTGTGCCTCACCCAGTTTGGAGTCACTGCCCTCAGACACATTGCTAATAGTCACTAGGTGGAATCCAAGAGGAAACCCCAACAAGGCTGGAGACGTGATGGGTCTGACAGGGTTAGGGGAATCCACACTCCACCCACTCCCTACTCACCTCCAAGGGAAGAAGCCACCACCTGATCTGGAGTTACATCTCTGCAGGCAGAAAACGCAGCGCAACCTCAGATGGACGCATGCCACACGGAGACTGTGCAGCTCCACTGCTGCCCAGCCGGTCCTCTCTGTCCACACAGCCACTGAGGTTCAGCCAGCAGCTGGGGTGCATGGTGACATAACAGAGGCCTGGCTGCAGCTTCATGCTGGAGGACAGCCTTGCTGTGACATCCCAGGTCATCAGCAGCAAGGAGAGTGGCACATCCCTCCAGCTGCCCTGACAGCTGGCCTGGCTGTGCTCTCGTTCTTCTGCTCCTTCGACTCTGCCCAGCCCACGACCCCACGACCCAAAAGCCTCCTCTTATTTCAGTCCAGTGACACAGAAAAACAGCCGTCAGGATGGGGGGAAGGGGTCAGATGCCAGTGTGGAGAAATCCTCCGAGTTAGACACACAAACAAACCCAAATCACCACTTCTCATGGATGTCACAATAAGTAGCACAAACTATAGCTGCAGGAAAAAAATCCAATAGACACCAATTAAATGCATGACTTGACTGCCTCTGCCACGGCAGCCAGTGGTGGCTTGCTGGTGGCAGCAAAGTATCACTGGTCATTGCTGACACTGCTGAGCTGCTGCCTCTCCCAGGGGATGCCAAGGACGGTCAGTCTCACCAGTGTGACACATGCGTGCGTACCGGCTAGCTTATCGCCAAGTACACTGTAAAGTCACTCATGTCTGCCTTAAAAACAGGGGATCATCACTTTGCCATGAGCCCAAATCTCCCTGAAGCATTAACAGTGAGTGGTCCCAATGGAAAAAATGTCATTTAGGCTGCCCAAAATCTGGGCTGGCACAGGCGGGGCACGTGTCTGCTGTTGCTAAGCAGGATGCTACAGCCAGGGCTAGCCCAGAAAAGGTCCTGCCACATCCCCTGACATCACAAGAGAACAGGATCACCCTGTGCCAGAGATATCCGGAGCAGCTGTTGGGTGGCAACTTGGGACACCCAAGAGAAAGTCCACAGCCCATCCCCTAGCCACCGTTTTTCCTTGCCTACCCGCAGTGATGCTGCCATCTGCTTTAGACATGCCGAGACAACTCTGAAAATTCACCCTGGTGTGATGGCCACAACAGCACGATGCTGTGCCAGGCAGCCTGACCACAGCAGCAAGCACTTCCAAACACAGCCTTCCTCGTGCTGGTCATCAGGCACCGGGTATCACACCACAGCTACCCTGAGCACCTGCATCACGCTACAGCAGGTGGGCTTCCTGAGGGGGCTCTGGGCCCTGGTATTCCCTATAGCACTGACATCTGCTCCCCTACGGCCTCCTGGCTTGCCCTCTAAACTGCAGTCAGCCCCCCTGGACAGGAGCATTTAGTGCTTTGCAACCACGTCTGCACGGAACACACTTCCCTCCTCTTATTTAAGCTGCAGCCACTAGAGGGTAATCCAGTCCTCCGAGTTAGATCAGCTCCTTGCTTTGATACAGTGGGCAGCAGGTAAGTGCCTGAATCCCAGCAACGAATTACCAGGTGCCTTTCAACGGCCCCTGCCTAAATCAGCATTCATGCCCCCCACGGCTAGTCGGAGAGCCCTTCTGGCTACTGCTGAGCTGCACAACACGGAGAAGACACCCTGATTCAGTGCCACAGGCTGGAGTGCAGTTGTGACTCTGCTTCTTCCAGTTGGGTGATGCCGCTCCTCCAAGCTGATTAAGAATAGTACAAAATAATAACACTAATAATGAAATAACATTTTTAAAACTCACCATAACCCTGAAATCTTCATTAATTATGAATTTTGCATGGCAACCGTTACTAAGAGAGTCTCCTCTGAAACTGATGTTCAAAGAACTTTATATCAAATCTTCAAACAGCTGAGAAGGTTCAAGCTACAAAGTCGAAACATCTGTTGCTTTCCATGCATTTTTCAATGGGGAGATCAGAGAGGAGGAAAAAAAAGTGTACAAAATAATCCTGGTTCTGCTTTATTATTTAAATACAATGACAGCCTATGATATACACTCTGCACAGAGAGAGAGAAAGCAAAAATGAAGGCAGACTGTTACACAGTTCTACCTACTGGAGCCAAAAATATAACATGCTTCCATTTGCTTTAAATTTAGCCCTTCTGGGAAATGCTGTATTAACAGCCCTGGGGGACGAAATCTAAAAGAGGAAAAGAAGGGCAACTTCTCCAGCAGAAACAATGAGCTGACAGTCTCGTCCCTCCTCCAACTGCCACGCAAAGCCCAGCTATGGTGGGAAAGTTAGGAGGCATGACTATGGGGTGCACCTCCCAGTCACAGTTAATGCCACCTCCCTTCATCACTGTCAGAAGGGAAAAAGCAGAAAGGATTGTCATCGGTGCCTTTGGGAAGGACCAAGCAGACAAGGCTGTCTCCTAAAAACTGCCTTCAAAATACACTTTCTGCACTCAGCCTTCTGCCCTAAGGGCAGACAGAAATCTGGAGACTGGTGCCTCTTCACACCCAATTGGTTCCATCTAGTGAGGTCTGTACCAGACCTGGCTACGACATTTTTCAAACTTTTTCCTTGAAAAAAACCTAGCATCCTTTTACCCAAAACCAAATCTTTCAATCAATAAAGCAATAACCAACATTCCCGACATTTTCCAAGGCTTTGCAAAATATTTGGTGTCATATAGGGTCGATATCACTTTCAGGGTAACATTGACATTTTTTTGTTGAGCAGTGAGAGGAAATTTCTAACAACATTTGGATTAAAGACCTCAATTCAACACACAGCACAGCAACCGCTAGCCAAGGTACTCTCAGAGATGTGACCCAGAGGTTTGCAAGGTCCCTGCACTTGTGGTGTTTCAACCGCTTTCCCTGGAGCCTCAAGCATTGCTGCATCATAAGACCAATACCTGACAAGAGGTTTACCAGCAGACAAGCCTTTCTTTAAATGAGAAAACCCACTTCAGCTTTCAAACCATGTGCTTTTGGGGACTGCTGTCCCTCTGAGAGCTGATGCTGGATTGGAAAAAAACTGGTTTGCCATGGGTAGGTTCATCTGATGCCAGGAAACAAGATCAATTAGGAAACTTCAGATGAAGAGCTGGACATCAAGGACGTCTGTAATGTGAGGCTGGGAATGACTTCTTGGGTCCCTGTAGCATGTCCCTTTAGTAAACTTAAAGCTCAAAGCTTTGGTTCAAATCCCCCAAAAAGGAAGGTGGAGTAGGCATGAGAGAGACTGACCTGCTCCCAAAAGCCTTGTGAACCTGAGATTCATGACTGAGACCTCCTCCCTGCCTCAAACCCATCCTCAAGCATCAAAACTTTCCTCAAGGCAGTCTTCTCCTGCTACTGTGGCAAAGGTGAAAGTTCCCCCCATGCCTCACCCCTTCTAGTGGGATGGTGTCAAACTCCTCCAAAGAGGCTTTTTCTGCCCCAACAGCCTGCTTTCAGCCCCAGTTCATTTGGAGGCAGCTGAGAAATTCATCTGCTGCTGGCTCAGTGCACGCAGGGATGAATTACCAAATCTGCTCCTGAAGGCATGTAAAATGTCCTAGTCACTGTCATGCTGAACTCCTGGCCATCCTCTTGCTTTCAGTGTAATTTGTAATTTCAATTTGGGCCCCGACAGTTCAACGGCCCTTGGGGCTTGCATGGGTCAGAAAGATCAGAACAAGAGGAGGAACAAGGAATTAACATTTTCAGAGTGCTCTGTCCCAGCAGCTTTCACAGCTCCCATCTCATCCAGACACACCTGGGCCCCCAGGCAGCTCCTGCCCTGTAAATCCCATCAGGTTTCACTGACTCCTGCCTGTGCAACCAGCCGGCAGCGCTCAGAAGCAAAGGCTGAAGCCAGTGCAGAAATTCCCTTCTCCCCAGGCAGTGCATTTCAATTACCACAGTGTGGGCTTCCAAGTGGATTTATCAAACTGGGCCTATAAAGCAAATTGAATAATCTTGTGCTTCAGTCCTATGAAATATAAGTATTATGCTTGAAAGTACTTTGACAAAGTAATAAAGATGGAGAGTGAGGGAAAGGAGTGAGGAGAGCAACCAGCTCCTTGTTAATGTGTTGTAACTGAACCCAATCAAAGCCCAGCTCCAAGGTACCTCTCCATCGTGGGAGCTGCCGGGGTGCATCCAGCTGTGAGACTGAACAATGTGGATGGCAAGCTGGTAAACTTTAAGATACAAGGCTGTTTGATCACTCATTTTGTCCAAGACCACACACCTCACTGCTGAACCTCCAGATCTCACCAAAAACAAGACCTGGGGGAGAGTTGGAGATAGCTGAGACTTTGGAGGGGACCTGATACGAGTTAGCCACCCTTCCAAAAGCAGCATCTGTGAGCATCTCCTCTTTGTGTCTCTGCTCAACAGGACCAGTAGAAAGGGGATTAAATTGCATCAAGGAAGCTTTAGGCTGGTCAGCAGGAAAAACATACTGAGTGTGAGCATGGGGAAGCCCTGTTGCACGCTGCTGGTGGAGACTGCAAACCTGCAATTGTTTCAAAGAAGCGGTTAGCAGAATATCTTGCCAGTTTGGGACAGCAAGAACACTGATGCATTGGGCAGGTCCAACATGAGGTCTTTCATGATACTAAATAATTTGAAAATTGGGATACCAGGCCATGAGAGGCACAACAACAACCTTGACTCTTTGGGAACTCTTCTGCTCCATTTGGTTCTGCAGACACTCCAAAGCTCTTTTTTAAACCCATCCCTGACTGTAACACTAACCCTCACCTCAGGCAGGCTGTTCTCATACATCCTGATATTAAAAACGAACACTGGTTCCTCCCCACAATGGTGTGCTGTCCTTCTCCCTACTTCCATGAGACCCTACATTAGAGGAATCTACCAATCCTGGCCGTGGTAACACTGGGATTGGCTGCAAGCATCGTCTCTCTCTAGCATAAAAAGACATCCTTACACTGACTGTATGGGTTTTGATCATTCGGTACCCAATGGTAGGAACAACGCTGTGGGTTTTGCTTTCCTGAACCCCAGCTCTCTCCCTGCCCTCCATCAGCCCCTTGCAAACCATGCTAGCACTGAAGACAAAACACCTATGAAGGAGGAGGTAATGTAAGGAGCAACCATCAGCTGTGATAACACAGATAGGATCTGTAACACCAAATGAGCAGCAAACTACAGAAAGGGCTTAACTCTTTGGCTCTGCCTCCATTCTACCTCTGCAATGATCCAGCAGCATTAAACCAAGAAATGGAGTCATGAGTCCTCCTTCTCTGCCTCCTCCCAAACACATATGGGAGCCTACATCTCTACATCATGGATTTCTAGCTGGTAAGTCTGGAGAAGCGTGCTCGCACACTCACCCAAACTGACAACGCATGTTGAGTCAGCCCATGGCACACGCAGCCCTTCAGCTCTAGCAAGCCCCACTTGGGCCTGAAGCCCCATCCCTCAGCAGCACACCAGCTGAGGGCCACGTTTCCATCCAGGTGGAACACATGCCCAACCTTCCACATCACAGCACCCGGTGTTTCCCCTACAAAATCAGCACGCAGAGCTGCAAGGCGTGATGGAGCAGGGTGGTAAAATCACCCAGACAGACCTTCAGAAAAGTAAAAATAATTATCCAGCCTACGAGCTTACCCTTGTGATTTCCCATCACAGTGGAACCCCCTCTGGCTGTCCGCTCGAGCTCAAGCAGACGTCAGACCCTCCTCTCTCTTGATTGTTATTTACTCTCCACTCGCTGCTTTTCTTCTGCCCCAGTGACCTCACTGTTCACACATCCCTGCTCTGCCTTTAACCCCATTTTGGTTTAGGGTCTGATTAACTCTTGATGCTGAAGGTTTTCGCCATCAAAAGTCTTTGTTGCCATGGTAACTCGTGGGAGGGGGATTATTCAAACCAACGTGTCCAGCTAGCGCAGGGTCAGCAGGATGGAGGAGCCCCCAGGGATGCTCTAGTCCCGCTCAGCAGCGGTGCCCATACCTCCTCCCCACCACCAATTACTGCAGATGAGAGCCGAAATCCCGCTGCCCTCTTTAAATCTCTCTCTGCATTAGCACCAGCTCACGCACTACTTTTTTCCTTTTTTTTTTTTTTTTGCACCATGTGTCACTAATTTTACTCATTTTCTGAGTTTGTCTAGAATAGTAAAAGATTTGATTAGAGCGTTCCCAGTTTTAATTGTAATTAGGACAGTCATTGTACGAGCTATAAAAGGAAATTGGGCTACCGCTGAGTGGAAGAGCCCCTGAGAGAATAGGAGCTGCAAAGGGAGAATTTCGTTCATAAAAAAGAAAAAAAAAATCAGTTTGGGGAAGAAATAAAACTCCAGCTCAGGATAGTGTTACAGCCAAAGTGGCCCAGGCATCTGGGACCATAACAAAAGTGTGTTTCCTAGGGATTTCAGCATGGGTCGTGTGCAGTTTCTTCCCCGCTGCAACCTTCTGCATGACCTTGGGCGAAGCAGCTCTGCTCTTGTGCCTCAGTTTCCCCTGCTGGGACCGATCTGGGTGATCCATGAGCTAATGACTTATTTTAGAATGTCATTGTGATCCCTTGTGATACGGGAGAGAGACGAGCATTGAAATAACCCACCCAGTCCTCATCACTTACCATGAGCCGCCTTGGTGGTGGCACCACGGCTGCTGATGGACACTGCCTGCAGCCAGGGGACAGGAAGACGCCCCTGGCTACCATCTGGGTCCCAAGGACGGACATTGGACATTTCTACTTTTTTCCAGCAGAGGGAGGGGAAGGCCAGTTCAAGCCCATCACAACGGTATTAATGCTGGGAAGAACACCCAGAAATAAGAGGTGCCAAGTCAGACCAGTCACCACCTTAAAAGTCCCCAGAGAAGTGGGGCTCCCCCAGCCATAGCATCACCCAAGGGTTTGCCAGCCTGGGGTGACCACCCATGGCAGACACATGGTGATAAGCCACCAAGTCATCGGGGACCAGAGGGATGGGCAAGATACCTACAGCAGTGTTTCTTGACTGACTTCACCCCATGGAAAAATTGCTCTTGACAGTCATGTCTGAGATTCCCAGTCATGGTCTCCAGACTGGCCAGCATGCCCCACTCAGCCCCTCCAAAGGGGAGCCTCTGAACAGGGGCAGCTGGCAATGCCCAGAATCATGTCACCTGCCCACTGACCCACAGCTTGGCGGGGTGGGGGGTAGCTCACATCTCCAGAGCTGTCAATCTAGTGCCATAAAATTCAAGATAAATCAATTTTCCCTCTTCCCCCTGCTCTAATTCCACCAGGGGAGACGGTCGTTTTCCTGAAGCAGTAATTTGCCTCAGTTAAAAAAAAAAAAACAACACAGTGAAGCTCTGACTGCTCATGGCACATTAATGTGTATCAGCCGTCGCCTGCCACCTCCTAATGATCCCACCTCCGATCCAAGCCCAAAACTGTGGGCTTTTTACCACTACATTTAAAGCAAAGAACAAACATAAACCAGTCACCTCCCAGCATGGCTGCGATTTTCATTAGTCCAGGCGGGGAGAGTAAGGGGGTGTTGCTCTGCTTGGCCCTTACTGCCTTCACAATTTATGGATTTTCTTTTTTTTCTCTTCCCAGCAGCTCAGAAGAAACTTAATCATCACCTCTGAGTGGGAAGAAACCCCCCGTCGTATCCTTCATCTTGCAAGGCCACGTGATGCTGCTCTGGCCTTTTCCGTGCAATGTCTGAACCCAGCACATGGCCTGGTGCTTACAGCCCATGTTAATACTCTAGCTAGGCTTTAATTTATGTTATATTATATTGTATTGTACAAATATAAATAGTGATATATTTTATATATGTATTATAAATATATTTTTATATATTTTTATATATATATATAAATATGTAGTATATATATCTATATATCTCTTAGGTGTGAGAGCCAAAAGCCTCCCTCCTGCGGGAAGCAGCTGCTTGAGGGCCCTCTGTGTCTCCCAAAGATGTGGCAGGTCCCTTTCCAGCAGGATTATGGAGCTTGAGGGGCAGCGATGTACCTGGGACAGCCCAGTTAGCCTGGCTGCTCTCTTTCTTTGCAGGTCCTTGCGACATGGGTCGACAGCATCATGGGAAGGACCAGGGCTGCCCAGGGTGATGCTGCAGGAGGGGAAAGGAAGGAGCAGGCTGGTGCTTTCTACACATAAGCGGATGGATCTGGCTGTTAATGAATTACAGACTTGTTGTCAGCTGGAAAGGCAGCCCTGCTCCCAGCCCAGCTGCTCAGGCCCAGTGCAGGAGCTTAGGGCCAGCGGGTGAGGCAGACGTTCCTTCCTACCTGAAGAAGAGGATGAGTCTAACAGCATCTTTAGCTGTCAGCCGCCAAGGGCTCAGCCTCTGGGGCTCTGAGCACATCAGTGGCAACACCAGAAGAAAACACACGCTGGGAGACATAGGTGGTCGGTAAAAGCGGTGTTAAACCCCCAAGTCGAACCCACTTGTCTTTCTGGAATGAAGCTCACCAAAGGCAGAACGAGCTTTTATACTTGCACCATGGGCACGTGGCTGTCCACAACTACATGCCCGGGGATGTGAGCATGACGTGTCCCTGTGCTGCAGGCCGCAGGTCCCCGTGTCCTGCACCCACCTGACCCTGCGGCGGCGTACAGCACTGAGCAGACAGTGCTTGCTGCAGGAGCACCGCTACCGCGGGCAGGTCCTGGCCCTCGCTGCACTTGTAAGAGAAACAAAGGAAGGATTATAGAGAGAGACCCAGAGGCAGGAGAGCATCTCCACGGGGCTGGAGAGGACACAGAGGTGCACAGGGAAAGTGCAAGAGCACAGCGATGGTGCAAGGATAGAGGTCTTGTGCAAAAAGCCCCAGACAAGATCTTCAGACCCCACGTGGGTGCCCTGGGATGTGCCGCTCACCTGGAGCCCAAGTTCGGGTGAGATGATGGCGTGGGAGCCTCCAAGACCCCCGGGTCAGCCAGGGTGGCTGCGGGCAGAGGGAGCGTGTTGCCGCAGGGAGCAGGCTGCCTTCACTGCCGAGCCCCAGCCGGCTCCGGGCACGCTGCGGCTGCCGCGGATGTGCTGGATTACCGCCGTCTCAGGCAGCAGCGGTGTGTGTTATTGCTGGAAGGTTCACATTTTATCATTTAATCAAATAAAGTGCATTTGTGGATTACACAATCATTTGCAGGCCTCGATAATCTTTTTCTGCTTAGCTCTGCACTAGAACTGAGGAGGCAAACAAAGACATTTGTAGCTGTCGTTGGAGGCCCTGGCTTCATGCCAGGAGCTCTTACTCCTTGGGAAAACTGGCACAATTTGTATTGAAGAACATCCTGGCAATAGTGAAATACTAGATATTTATTTATTTTGCCAACCAGGAGGTTTTTGAGCTTTTGTTCCCCAGCAATACAATAGAGCAAATATTAAGGAGGAGGAAAAAAACACCCAAAAAATCCTGCCTACAAAGGACTCAGAGTAAAGCAATAAGGTCCAACAAGAGGGTTTATGAGGAGAACAGCATGTCCCACGTGGGTGCCGAGGTCACCCCTTCCCCTCTCTTCACCCTGTTGAGGCACACAGGTGTCCTCCAGTAAGAAATTTCGACTCAAAGCAGGAGAGAATCCATGACTGTTGTCCCCAGGGAAGGCAGGGAACCCAACAGCACTGAACGCCCGAGGAGGTGAGTCTTTGAGGGGACAAGAGGAGCTGGCTAGGCTTCCTGCACTGCCGGGGGGCTGCTGCAGGCTGGAGTGTGGGCTCCCCTCCAACACATCCAACGAGTGTGTGCCACCATGGAAACCCAGCCTGACTCTTCAGGGAAAGACCCTCACCCCTATGCCTTGAAAAGACCCCAAAAGCGATGAAAGCCACACTATGTTGGACAGAAAACATTTGAAAAATGTTATTTAAATACTGTTTCCATACCCAGCATGGCACTCACCTGCCTGATGCTCAGCTGCCACCAGCTCCCATGCAGCCACCAGGATGGTGTTTGCAGCCACAAAATTTGGGGAGATGAGGGTGTTTTTCCCATTGCCCTCTGTTAAGTCCTTCCAGAAACATGAAAAAAAATCCATTCAAATGTGATTTTCTTAAACATTTGAAACGTTAGTAAAAGAATTTTTTTTTTTTAAGATAGAAAAGATCAGATCAATGTTTGTTTTAATGGCACTATGGCTAAAATAGTGGAGGTTTAATACTTGCTGCTGATGTCTTCTTGCTGGAGAGTAGGAAAACTGCAGGAGAAAACAGAAAAAACATCCAGTTTATGCATATACTAAATGCAGAGAAAAGATGCATTTAGGATCCACAGTACACAGCTAGCCCTGACAGCCCAAACCCTCAGGAGTTTGGCCACAGAAAGGTAAGATGCTAAGGAAAGAAGAAAATTAAAAAGGCAGCTTAAGTTGTGTGATTTTGGTCTGTGTGCTGAGCAAAGCCTTGTTCCCAACCCCACACCCTGGGGATGCACCCCACAAACTCACCTGGGAATGTGCCCCCATGCCTGCAGTGGCTACCCAGCATCAGTGGAGAAGGCCACCACCATGAGGAGGGTGCCATAGTGGCCGGCTGCTGGCCTGGGCTTCCTCTCCTGGTGCTTTGCTTTAGGATCCTGCACACCCTATAATGCAGTTTGGAGAAACCCAGAGTTATGGGGTGATAAAGTGGCTTTGCAAAGCTCGAAGACAAGGACCAGGAGCTGGACAACAGGATTCCTTACAGCGTGCAGAGCCTGCACAGCCACTACTGCAGCATCACCCCACCACCGTGCACCTCTTCCCTCCATCCCCAAGCACTTGTGCTGTCACCCCAATTACATCCCCACGGGAGGAAGGACCAGGATGGCAGAGAGGCAGAAGCGAAGCTGTCCCAGCCCTGGTTGGCTTCTTTTGACCCCAGCGAGTGGCCATGCAGCCAGGCAGGTATTTACCTCTTCCTGCTTGCAGCGTAATGGATTCAGCTCCTCATCTGATCAGCAGCTCTGAGCACTTCAAAAGGCGACGAGTGAAATCAGTTTGAAACAATTCACTGTAAACCATTCAGCACAGTGGCTGATGCAGAAGCCCCCTCCCACCCCACATATATTGACTGCCCAAATCCCCCCCACCCCGAGTGCCCAGAGCAGCCCCCAGGGCTGCTTTGGGGGTGTAACAGCCACAGCTCAGGGTCCCCATATTAACGCATGCACCCTGCAGCCCCGGTGATGCCAGCCCATCCCGATGCTGTTTTGCATCATGCCACCCTGGCATGGCTGAGGATTTGGCTGCTGCTCCTGGGAGCAGCCCTTCCCCAAAGCCACCTGCTCCTCTTGCCTGCATCGCCCCCAAAAACACAGGTGAGACACCAGCTTTAGCAAAAATGTTTAATCTCTCCTTGATGCGTGTGTTTATTTACAAGTACTAAATCTGAAGAACATTTAAAATAGGAAATAGCAGGATATTTACACAATCAAAGGGCATTCGACCAGCTGCACTGGCCTGTTGCTTCAAGTCTGAAACAATCACAGAAAGGTAATCAGGACTCCGGATTTACTTTTTTTCCCCCCCATTTAATTTTTTTAAACTATCATAATTCTCTGCCTTTCGCCAGGTCTGCGTTAGATTTCCCCCTGCTTTCTTAAAGGACAGCTCATTGTGCGCTTTGGTCAGGAGAAGATGAGCCGGGGGGGGGGGGGGGGGGGGGCGGCGGGTCCTGCCACCTGTCCCCCTGCTCCCCGTCCCCAGGCTGGGGCCAGTCCCAGGGCGGCATAGGGCTCCTGCCAGAGGGGGACATCGGGGTCAGGCACAGGGGACAATTTGAGGCTGGACTGCACTTCTTTTTTTAACCCCAAACTGAAGAGAAAAGGCAATATGAGCAGAGGGGGGCAGGGAGGGACCCCCTTGCTGCAGTGCTTAGGGACCAGCCCGCGGGGTGCAGCTGCCTCCGATGGCAGGGGGCAGAATGGAAGCTCCCCAAAATGCAGGCTCAGGGCAAGGAATGCTTCTCCATCTCACCTCATTTTGGGACACAGGTGACACCAGTGGTAAGAGGAGTCCCGTGAGTGCTTCCCAGCCTCTCCCTGCCTTTCCTCGCTCCTCGGCAGGGTTAGATGGGGGTGGCCAGCCCGGCTCTGCCCCCTGACAGGCTGTGGCCAGGGAGAAAGGACAGGCTGTCTGGCACGATTAAGGACGCTGGGCATCACGCAAAAGGCAAAGGTAGCACCAAGAAGCGCCAGAGGCTGTGGGCAGCGTTGCAATGCCCACCTCACCGACAGCCACCATCCCCATTAGAGGCAGGAAGAGTACCCTGGAGGGGTGGGGAGGTGCGCGGGGGGATCCTTTGGTGGAGCAAACCACAGACACCCCAAAGCTACCCAGGAGGAAGCCAAAGGGAATCCATCCCTGGGACCACACTGTGGGCTCTCAGCATCACCATGGGGCAGGAAGACCCAGGCCACAGCACAAGGGGAGCCCAGAATCCGCCCTCCCCAGTAACCTCTCTGCTGCTCAGATACAACCCAGGCCCTCCATGGCCAAGAAACTCGCCTGTCCCTCCATCCTGGCTGAGGGAGCACTCACAGCATTGCTGCCAGGAAAGCAACAGGCTTACAAACCCTTTGCTCTTAACTGTGCTTCCAGCCCTCGTTCGCCAACAAGGAAATTTTCAGGAAGACGCTCTTCAAGACACATCTCCATCCCCTCCAACCAGCAATGGGGAGGGCCCCACCACCCCCTCTCAATCACCACAAAAACTACGCACTTGGCTCCCTCAACAGCAACCGAAGCTCCCCAAGAGGCTCTTACCACCGCAACAGGCAGGACACACGCCACTTTCAGATAAGAGACTTCAAAGGAATTGCTCCCCTTCCACCAGATCACAGTGACCACCAACGCACGGCCACCATCCTCCAGGTGATCTCCAGGACCTCTGCCAATGCCGCCCAGCCGGCAGCGCCTTGAGGAAGCAGCTTTGGGCCAAACCTTGCACCAAAGGGCGCTGCAGGCACCCCTCTGCCCCCACAGCAGTGAGTTCCGCAGAAACCCCCCGAGGGACCCCCCCTGGAGCACCCAGGGAGACGCTGGCAGCCGGCAGTGGCCCTGGCGTGGGGCGGGTGGGCGGGCACACAGCTGTCCTTTAAGGCTCTCCGAGTATCACATTTGAGATGCGAACGTGAACCTCTGAAGTCTTTCTTTTTGCTTTTTGTTGTGTTTTTTTTTTCTTTTGGACGAGAAAGGAACAAATTAATTTCAAATAAAAAAAATAGGTAACAGGTCTAAACAAACCTCTAATATTCAACACTTGCAGTTTTTTTGTTTTATGGTTTTTTTTTTTCTTCTGTTTCTTAAAAAGATCAACTCAGACTAAAATCTAGCACAGTCATGCAACAGCCCACAGCTCTCAGAAATCCAGTGACAGCTCGGGGTTCGTAGGTTTGGGAAACAATTATTACTTCTTCAAACATAGTTTTGCTGCTGTGGTTGGGTTTTGTTGTTGTTTGGGTTTTTTTTTTTTTTTAAATCAGCATCTTCTCCTTTCCCTCCTTATTAAAACAAACAAAACCAAACAAAATTACCACATAATGAGAGATGTGCAGGCTTCAAACGATTGTTCTGCATGGTGAGAAAGGCTTGGAAATTTCTTCCAGACCATTTGGTATCCTTTTTTTTTTTGTAGTTGTTGTTTGTTTTGTTTTAACTGGCTGTGTAAATTCATTTCATATTTATATTGGTTCGATTTTCCTTCAGTTAACTATACAGCACCCCACTGGGGCACGAGAATTAGATTGTAACCACATATATATATATACACACTTTTATTATTTTTTTTTTTAATTAAAAACTTCATTATTTCTCCCTCTCCCCCCCTTAACTTGTGATTTAAGGGAACGGACAGAAATCAGCTGGGCTTCTTTCCACTTGGATTTTGACAGCCACCCGCTCCTGGCAGAGTTTGGCCCTGTCTGCCGTGGCCCGAGCAGCAACGGGAGCTCTCGGTACAGAAAAGGAAAGGGGTTTGCCCATTTTTTGGAAGTTTTTGGTCACCTGCTGCCATTTGGGGCAGCACTCGGCACCTTTTAATCTCTGGAAAGCACAAACCCGCGAGGATCTGACATTTCAAAGCCGAGGGAGAGACCTCGGGCTTTCAGCGAACCCCCCAGCAGGGCGGAGGCAGCGGAGGGGAGATGGGGTGACAGCGAGGAGAGAAAGGGGGAGAAAGAAGGAAAAGACAGAGAAAGAAAGGTCAATCTTGCGTGGAAAGTCCTGCACACACTTGGGTTTCCCGGGTGGAAGAGTGGGCAACAGTCCCAAGGCGGCCAAGCATCCCAGTCCCTCCATGGGCTGGTCACTCAGCAGGGTTTGCCGGGGGGGGGGGTGGGGTGGGGTGGGATCCCAGTCAGGAGACGCATGGGACCTGCCTACCCTTTCCCAGGGGATCTGGTCCCTTCCCCTGCATCAGCACAAAAAGACGATGGGGTAAAAAAAAAATAAAGGGGCTTCGTTAAGGCTGCTCCAGTGCCAGGGAATCTGCCAAAAAAACGCAGGCTGGCTCTCCATGAACCTTCCCAAAGGCCCCCAAGCCCCCACAGCCATCCTCTGCCCCGTACCATCCTGGGACAGGCAGGGGTGGGCGGCGCTGCCCAGACCTCCCTGCAGCCAGCAGACCAGGAAAACGAGGACAAGCTCAACAAAATACCGACCATCCCTCAGTGATCCCCCAGGAAAAGAAAAAACAACCTTGGGATCTCCCTTCCTCTCTGATCATGACCTCCAGAACCCTCCAGCAGCACTTAAATAAGAGCATCTATTCAGCTAACAGAACTCCCACCTTTTTTTTTTTTTCAATTTTTTTTTTTTTCGCACTAAACAACATTCAAATAAAACATGGCACAGGACATATTTTAGAAATATCAAAGCTCAGGGATTTCTCCCTTTCCTGCCTACCCCTACTGCCCCCACCCCCAAATCTCCCCAGTATCAGTCCTTTAGCTTATTTTTTAAAACCATTTTTGTTAGTTTGTTGCAAAAATTTAGAACCTTTTTTTTTCCCCTCCCATTTTTTGTTATAATTTTTTTTCTTTAAATTAAAAATTTTGTTTGTCTCATGTAAATTGTGCAAATATAGCAGTTAACACTAGTGGCAGAAGGCCAGAGAGAAAGAGAAGGGGGAAGAGACAGAAAAAGAGAGAGGAGGAGGAGGAGGAGGAGGAGAGGGGCCAGACAGCTGGGGGGAAGGAGGGGAGAGCAAGTCAAGTACAGTAAAAATTGGAGCCCACCCACCCTCCCTCCACCAAAGTAACAACAACATCCAAACGCCGTCCTAGAAAGCCCCTGGGGCTCAGGGGCTCTGCCTGGGCAAGGGATGCCCAGCGGGTCCATGGGGCAGGCGACCCCCTTCTCCTCCGCCCAGCACCGCCTCTCTGCAAGGTCCCTGCTGCATCCCGGTTGCATTGGGGGGGGTTGTGTGTGTGTCGGGGGGTTTTATCGATGTTGCTGCTGTCGTCGGGATTTGGGGTTTTTTTCCGCTAAAGCGCGAGGTTTCCTTGTTCGTTCGTGGGAAGCGTGCAGAGGCGCGGCGGCTCCCGCGGGTCTGGCCGGCCCCAGCCCCAAAGTCTTCTTCTGCCCGCGGCTGCCGCTGGCCGGCCCTCCCTCCTGCCGCCTCCGCTGCCCGGGATGCTGGCACCGCGCCGCCGCCTTCTCAGCTGCTTAAGGCCATTGTGTCGATCGCCTGCTCCAGCTTACTCCTCAGCCGCTGCCTCCGGGCTTGCTCGTCCTTCTCCAACGCGGCTAAAATCTGGGGGAGAGAGAGGAGAAGAGAGGGTGAGGAGATGCCCTCCTGCCCAAAGTGGCTCCTTGTTGCCCGTGGCCGCGCTGGCTCATGGATGGCATCAGGCCATGGGGATGTGGCCCCATGGGAAGTGGCACGTGTTTGTTCCCATCCCTAACAGGGCCAGGAAAGGGCTGAAGGAGGCGCGAAGTGGAGGACTCTGCTCTGGGTGCTGCCACCCCACAGACAGAGCCTCCCAGGACCCCCAAGGGGCTGCAGTAACACTGGACCTGCTTGGTATTAACAATTGGCCAACCTGCACGTGAGGAAATGAACAAAATGAACACCCATCATCAAACGGAGGGTAAACACCAAAACCAAGACAACACCACCTTCCCACTACGTCCGTGACTCCAATAAAGCTCTAATGTCCTAGGCAGGCAGAGGCTGCATTTCAGAGACCACGATCAAGTCATGAACTGGCTCCACAAGCACAAAAAGACCAAATCCGTGAGGCTTCAGCTGCCACCAGTTGTAAAACCCCGCTCATCTCTCCCCAAGGTTGACAACAGGGGAACACTGGGGTGATGGAGGGGGACATCAGATGGATGCACCAGCAAAGCCTGCCTCTCTGGGAGCCCTCGGTCCTGTGCAAGGGGTGCACCACAGACACCCAAGGAAGACTCTCCTCCTTTGAAACCCCCTTTTCTCTAAACAAGCTGCTGGCCGAGATGACAGATGGCAGGGTGGAGAGACGGTCCTTTGCCCTGGGCTGGATGTGGCCATGCCCCCAGGGCTGGGGAAGGACTGGCGGCAGCCGGAGAGTGGAGGGCGAGGCTCAGAGTGGGGAGAACGGAGTAATGAAGCATAAGATGAAGGGGCAGTTGCCCTCCCAGCAGCCAGGAGTCTCGTCTCACTAACATCATGCCAGCAGAGCAGAAAGGCTGATTGAAAAAAACAAACCTGACAGAAATCTCATCTCCTCGGGTGAGCTAGTTGAGAGAGCAAATTTTTTTGCAATTAAATATCAAGACATCCGTCAAAGGGGACTTGATTAACCATTTCATTGGCTGCATAATTGGAAACAAACTGTTGTATAATTAATAGACTTACTAGGAGGCAGGGAAAGTCCATCAGGAGCCCTACAGGTAACTTCTTAATGGGGAATCAGCTCCCTTTGATTAAGAGCTGCTGCAGCACCGGCGGGTTGTGGAGCGGCACACGGGGCGTGCTGTGCAGCATCCACCATGCTGCCATGCAGCAGCCTCCAGCCACCATCAGGCTCTGGCTCTCCGCCACACTTTTTGGGACAGCTCCAGGCTGGTCCCTTTCTGCTGGGGCAGTCAAGAGATGCCCAATGGAGAGTCTCTTCCCAAAGGAAAGAGGAAAGGTGCATCTTGACACTGGCATCAGCTCCCGAGGAAAGGAAAATTCACCAGCAAAAGCCAGGCACATCTGATTTACCTCCCCTGGCAGCAACCACCCTGGGCTACAGCTGGACTCGTGAGAGCTCCTAGTCCCTGCCACAAATCTGCTACCAGGGACACTCCCCTGCCATCCATGTCCACAGCCGCTGTCAGCCATCATGCTACGCATGGAATAAAATATCTATAATAGCACTCACGCAGAAATCCAAACCCCACGTGCCTGAAAGGTGGCTGAGCTGGAACCAAATGAGATTGGTCTGAGAAGCGGAAGAGGAGCCTAGTCCCCCCATCAACCTCCTCTGTCTCTCCTGATAAGACAGCTGCGTACCCTGGGATGCTGAGGTGTCGAAAGATTCACAACCTGCTCCTGCATTTATTTGCTCCTCTTTTATCTCAGCCTTAAGGAAACAATGCAGGCAAAGGAAACCTGTGCCGAGTGTAGAGAGAGACCCAGGTTTGTCACCTGCTGTAAGGAGCCAGGACCACTGATTACTAAGATGCAAGTACCCAAATGAAAATTAATTATGATTTTCATCCACAGCCAATGACAGCATATTATTGCACTGAACAACAGGAAAAATTATTCTCTCCCATTTTGCATCAAAGAGGGTGCAATCGGGCTGCATATAATTGTGCTTAATGAATGAAAACAAACAAAGGGAACAGCTGCGATTTATTAATCCCATTACAAATAATAGAAGAAGTTCCTGAGAGCTGTGAACACACTTGTGATGCTCAGAGAGCGAGTGACAGCAAGACACTCAACAGATGTCAGGCTGCCATTAGTGGGCAAGAAGAGGACCTGTGTCCTTAAAGAGCAGCTCATTAATGCCACATGGTCCCCTCCCTGCCCTCACCCAGGGCATGGAGGATTTATTTAAGGTTTGGGAGACTTTTAGCCTTGAGGAAGCAAGCACTTGATGATGGCTGAGGGAAGGTGGCTGCCCCACAGCAGATCTAGATCCTCCAGACTGCTCCTCTTCCACTCTCACGGTACCCACAGAGCTGTTGTACAAACTGTACAACCCCAGAAACCCTTCACAGCCAACTCATCACACGGAGTTATGGGGTGCCATCTAGTTGTTTGGGGAGTGGCATGGAAGTCCCATCAGCATGGTCATCAGTACATGGCCACCATCTGCCTGATGACTACCACACACCACCTTCCCAAGCACCAGGGTTTCCCTCCATCCCTGTAGGCAAGCCAGGCCCTCCTCTTCCTCCCTCCTGCAAAGCACCTAGCTCCACAAGGGTTTCCATCACCATGGTCCCAGTGCTGCCCTTAGACCCAGGGGCCAGGTCTGCTACGACCTGCCCATGGAACCTCAAAGAAGCACTGGGAGAGGCCTCTCAGGATTGCTGCAGGGTACGACGGGAACCCCATTTCCTCTCCCTGCGGGGCAAGAGGCTGGCTCTCCCGGCCTGCTCCAAGCGAGGCGATGTTCTGGCACTCTGTCACCTAAATAAGCCACTGTTCACACACAGTCATCAATCTCCTTTATTGAGACAATAAAACCTATACTATTATGTTATATGTATAGATCCATATTTTACTGCTTTAATAAAAAGATGCAGGGTGTGGATTTGAGCAGTGCTTTACAAAGTTAATTTGTATAAATTACAATAGCGGTTTTTAACCATTCTTATTGATGTTTACAAAGCAAGCACTGAAGAGGCCACCACATCCTCTAGCATCCCCAGGGAGCAGAGCCAGACGCCGCCTGTATAATCACACGGTGTTGGTACAGCCACAGCACTAGGTCGTCGTCGGCAGATAGAGCAGGCACACTGAGATAACGCTGCAAACTCTACAGCCCTGTGGAGCTCATGTACCAAATATGTAGAAAAATAGCTATTTCCCACATTACTCACTGCAGAAAATACAGGGAATGAAGAGCTGCCTACACCAGCACCTGGCTCCACACCTCCCAAACCTTTCCTTGCCGCCAGTCCAAGCACAAATATGGACTATGTTGCTCTCATGCATTTCACGAGGTGTTTTTCTACAGGAAAAAGCAGGGGAGTGCAGAAACATGGGCAAAAGGACACAGCTTGCAGCCCAGGCTTGACTCTCCACTGCTGTCTCTTACCTCATCCTTGTACTTGGTGATGTAGGAGTAGATCTCGTGCAGCGCGCTCATACTGTTGAACTGGCTGAGGTGTAACCGCGACTGCTCTGCCAGGTATGCGCTCATGTCCTGGTCACTGATCGCTGGCATTTTAGCTATATCTGCATAATATCTGCAAAGGAGAAACAGAAGAGTGTGTCAGAAATAGGGACAGACAGACTGGGATGGGTCCCTGCCGCAACGCTTGCCGAGAACAGCCACTGGAGTGGGAAGGTAAAGAGCATCTTGCCTCTGAGCTGTGACCCGTTGTAACACCGCTGCTCATCAAGAGGTCTCTCAGCACTCTGCGGAGCAGCCAGCATCATTAGAAACACGCTCCTGATGGAGCAGCACCCAGCCCAGCCCAGCCCACCACACCACGCTGGGAAGCCCAAAATCACTGCTCTGAGGGATTTCCTACCCTCTCCTAAACCACACGTTTTTCCTCCTTCCCACCCCATTGGCATGTTTTTCCACCAAACCGCATCCACCAGAATCCTCCATGCCTGCAGCAACACATAAGGCTTCGCTACCACTCTCCTAAGGTCACGGTGTCACTAAAGCCAACGATGCCCCTTTGCATGCAATTAAACACTTGGTGCGTGAACACGAGAGAGGTTCACATCCAGCCCTTGCAGTGATACACGCCCATGTGGTTATGTCTCTCTCCGCAACAAGCATTCAACACAGCCTATGACTGCCGCTGGCCATGCTCAGAAGTTACTGCTCACCAAAAAGCGACAAGGAGCTTTCGTATTCAGTAGAAACCGAGGTTCTGCAGACACGTCTGTGAACTCAAAGGGCCCTGGGCAGCAGAGGAAGTAGCTGATGTCTTAGGGCATGCCTGGGTCAGACAACTTGGTGCTTTCCTGCCTTCCTTGTGCTTCTCTGATGGTTGCTACCAGCAGGATACCACCTCACATTTCCTAGGGCACCTTACAATTTGCAGTCCTATCCCACAGCTGCCTCACTGATATGCTCAGCAAATACAGGGAAATTCAGCCACAGCTTATACGGTCCAGAATCGTAGTGGAAAAACAGAATATCCAATAGGATATTCAACAAAACCCAGGGACATCAAAACCGCAGCAGGAGGGTTACACCAAGCAGATGCACCAATGGACTGGTTGCTGAGGTCCTTTTGGAAACCAGGGTTGTGTCCACAGGCCTCTATTAAAAAAGAAACCCTACCCACAGCAAACAAGCCCTGGCCGCTCCCACCACCTGGAAATACAGAGTGCCAGTCTCTCCACGGTTTGCTTTACTCCTCATGACTCCTCACTCAGTGAAGTTTCTGGTACAGTGATTAGCATCATTAGCATCATCAGCCGAACGCTGAGATGGAACACGGCTGAAGCACTTGGATAGGAGCAGATGGCAGCAAGACCACTTGAGGAGATGAATACGAGGATTCACTCCATCCCACGGCGCTGAACTCAGCTAGTGATAAAATACTTGGGCAGTTTTTACGAGGAGGCTCATTCACACCCAGAAAATGATGCAAGAGATTTCCTGGATGCTGTCAAGAGAGCAGTGGCCTGAGGTGAGGACCTCTGACTAAACCAGGCATTAAGAGATCTGCAACGCCGCTAGAGAGATGACCCCCCAGAGTGATGTCTCCTAAAGCTGACATTACTTCTACCTGTGCTGAGGAATATTAGGGACACTATGCCCAGCCTTCTCAGTTCCAGACAGCCTTGATTAGCCAAGAAAACCCGTAGCGATCCTCCTGGCCACCCTGGCGAAGGCCCCTGTTGGGAGGGACTCGTGGGAGATGAACGTACAAGGCAGACTGCTGAAGAAAGCTTTTGTGGCTGCCACAAGACGTCCAGGTAACATGCAGATGTTTCACCACAGCCATGACCCTGGCAGCAGTCCCCTTGGGTTTCCCCAGGCTTCCCACTTCCCCAGCCCTTTACTGTGCTATTCCTGCCTCCAACTGGCAGGATGCCCTTTTTTCAGCTGGTGCCTGAATCACGGCAGCAGACAGACCTGCTGTTGGGACTAGCAGTCCCACTCAGCCACCCTCACATCACTCCCATCCTGCCTCTGCAAAGCTTTGTGACGATAACCGTGCCAAAAGCCAGAAACGCTGATTATGCCATAAAACCCCGCAGCAGAGGAGCAGCAGGAGACGGAGTCACAGCCTGCACGGGGCAGCTCTGCCCCCTGCTTGGCTGCCTCTGGGACCGTACCGGTGGTAAGTGATGGCAGGAACATGTGCCACCGATGAGATCTCCCACCTCCTCCCCAGGGACACACCAAGTCTAGACCAACATTCAGCTCTGGAATGGTTTTATACTGTTTTTTCTCTGGGCACACACAGAGCTGAATATTTTTGTCACAGA
Organism: Leptosomus discolor; assembly: GCF_034619465.1. NCBI lineage: Eukaryota > Metazoa > Chordata > Aves > Leptosomiformes > Leptosomidae > Leptosomus > Leptosomus discolor. Next base: position 12,902,734 of record NC_141399.1, read on the forward strand.
GATGGCAAGGTCAAAGAAATTCACCTTATGAAGTTTGTGATGTTCCTATGGGACCCCACTCCAAAGCCCCATCCAGCCCCCTGCAAAGAACCTGCTGCTATTACCATGCAGCTCTCTGTCGTCTCAGCCATCATATTTCAGGGGCACCTTTTCTTCTGATCCAAACCCTGTCTTCCTCGAGGGAAGAAACTTGTCTTTGTACCTGCCTGCAAAGCACCAGGCATGCCAATGGTGCAACAAAAATAACTGTGTACAAGATAGCATCCAAAGGATGATTTAGGCTACAAAGAGCTTGCAAACTAGAGAATATGACACTTATTGCTGCCTGGACATCTTTCATTTGGTTCATTCTGTATTTGGATGCTGAAAAACAGAAGGGTCCTCTGTTAAAAAATGAAAAAAGGAGCATGATCTATAGCACATCATGTCACCACAAAGGGGAAAGTTGCATCAACATCCTGAAATCTGCCAATTTTTAAGCTTGATGAAGTCCCACTTTACAAAACAGCAGTATTTTAACAGTGGCTCTATCTGGAGGGCTTTGGAGGACATCTCCTAGGTTTCTCTCCCAAAAGGATAAAGCCAAACACAGCACTATGCCCGAACGCATCAATTTGCAATCAGTAGCATTCAAACCCTGAACTTTTAATACTGCGTTAATTCAGCAGGGCAGAAGGATGTCTCTCATCAGCTAATAGTGAGGGTGGAGGGTGTCGGAAGGAGTCAGGGGACCTGCTCCTCAGCACAGCAACAGCAGCCCAAGCACTGCCTCAGAGCATGTGCTCTCATCAGAATCCCAGGTGAGGTGTACTGATGAATGAGAGATGGGAAATGGTAATTTTCAACCATTTCAGCAAAACTTGCATGTACTGTCACGGTACAAAACAGGCAGTTCTCTAGTCCAAGGCTGACTTCTCACTGGTCTTTGAAAGCAATCCAGGGAGGTGTTAGCAATTCCCCAGCACAGACCAAGTTTTTACAACAGAAAACATCACACGCTCTAAAACAGAACATTTCTTTTAGCATCCCTTAAGCAAGTCATAAATGGCTCTGTTAAACAGTCATTGCAAACTCATCCCAGGAGACAACCACGAGAAAGTATCACCTCCCAAGTGAGAGGATCACCTTCTACAAGCATTAGTATGGTCCCTCTTCAGACAGCTGCCAAGAGAAGTCCTCCCAATGACCCAAGTCCCCACACCCACATACGTCCACTGTAAGCCCTCCAGGTGAAGCAAGGAGCTATTTTGAAGTCTACTCACCTTTCTACCCAGCTCTTGTAGTTGGGAATGTCCTTGGCATACAGTAGTTTGTTGGAGGGAGAGTCTTTTCCTAGCTTGTGCTCAGAAGTTGAGCAGGAGTCCATGAATGTCTGAGCCACCACCGATAGGCAGGCATCAGTAATACTGTTCTTGTGAATGTCGAACACAAACTGGGGGTTCTTAATCACATTCACCCAAAAACGTAGAGGTAGACTGAGGGATGAAGGAAACAGGAGTCAGCACCTGAACCAAGCCCAACAGGGCAGCTGGCACACACATGCACCTCCAGTTGTGGCAAAGGAGCTCCTGACCCAGCACTGGGCAGGCTGCTTTTCCCAGCACCCCAGGGATACAAGCATCCTGGGGTAAATGGCCATTCCCCTCTGCCCACCCCCACATGGCCACAGGTTGCTGTGGAGAAATTCCTCAGCCCTGCCAACGTCTCCAAAGGCAAACTACAGCAGCACAGACCTAGGGTTTCTCCAAGGATTCACTCATACTGAAGAGCCCTCTCTGAGCCCATGGGTCAAACCACGCACGATCACCTTCCCTCACATCAACAATCCCTTCGAAGGTGCCATGTGGCATTTCACACATCTCCCATGTTGGAGAAGGGAGTTAACTGGACTCCTCAAGGGACTCATTAGCACATTTAACACCAGAGGAGAATTTAGGCAGCCTCTGATGCTGGAAATAAAGCTCTCAGCCGTAGAGCAGCAGGTCTCCTGGCCAGCCACTGACTGGATGTTTGCGGCATACTGACACATGTGCCACCCTCCATGCCTCCATTTCCCAATCCTGCTGCCCCTCTTCTCTCCCAGGAGCATCTCAGGGCCTCCCTCCATCAGAAAGTCTCTGCGCTCCGTCATCCCTCAGCACCAACACCCAGCAAATGCTTTTATCGTAGACAAAACACACTTCATTCACCAGGACTTCCCTAATGAGGGTACCGGGTGCATGTACATATTTCATTTGTGAAGGGAATGGCCTCGAGAAATTAGCTCCACATACCGAATTAGCGCCCAGAGATAAGCACAGGCATTAGTATGCAGGAGCCTGCATGCCCAGCCCCTGTGGAGCGGGGCTTTTTTTTCCTCCCTTGCCTTTCGCTCCTTCTTTTAATATAGAAAGACGAGTTATAAATCAGTTCCAAGAGCTTCCGCGCTCTCACATCTCCATTTTAAAATGTTTCTTTTCCTGCCCTGCTAATTGCCAACAGTTACTGAACTACACAAAAGCAATTTGGCTGCCATTTAACAAATGCCAGACACGGGAACGTACGTACCCGTCTCCAGTAACGGCAAGATCAGAGAGATGAAATCAGTGAGGCAGCAGAAAAGAAAAATGCCGAGCGGGGCTGCGGAGCAGAAGCCAACGCCTGCTCAAGCCCTGGCCCCAGCACGGCACTTTTGGAGGTCTCATCAGCCACTCTGCCTGGCTTTGCAGAGAGCGATTAGCAGTGCCAATGGGCTGGCTCTGCAGGTGAGCTTAGGGAGGATGCAGACACGGCTTTACGCTGACTTTGTTAGGGCACGCTCAGCTGAGTGACAGGAGGGAGCATGGAAACACCTTTAGGACAGCCGAGATGGGCATTGGGGCTTCCACCTCTGGAGGGGCCTGGAGGATGGAGAAGTGTGAGCAACATTTGCCCAAGGTGAGATGGGAACAGAGCTGCTTGATCCTCAGCTGACTCCAGCCATCAGGGGGAGTGTGGTGCCTGGGATTTGGGGATGGAAGGGCTGAGGGAGCATTGCATTCCTGGGATTTTTTCTGCTGCAGGAAGGCATGCAAGGGATTTACCCACACCAGAAATACAGAGATATGGGCCTCTCTTATCCTGGATCATTTCCAGGGACATACTTCTGCTCCCTGTGGGAGGGGTTGGAAGTATTGTTAGCTGTGATATCATTAGCGCCCATCCCCCGTCCCCCTGCCCCTCTCCATTACCAGTTACTCTTCCAGGTGTGCCTGACATCATAATCATTGATCTGATGCTTATCAGCTTGTTCATCCAGGAAATCAAACATGTATTTGATGGCGAGGGGCAGCGCGCTCCCACGATGTGCTGTGCTGAAGATGGTCTCAAACAGGTCATCCACAAACTTCTGTAGGGTGCCCTGAAGAGGAGAGAGAGAAAGGCTGCTCAGCAATGCTCTGTGCAGGCAGAGGGATGAGCCTTTAACTAAAGGCTGGCCTTTAAACCAGTTTCACTTCTATTCCTATCACCTGGAAAGGAAGCACAGTACAGGCTGTGTAACTCTACTGGTTCATCACTGCAGTGATGAATTATCTCCTTCATCGCATGATCTGACATGCTAAAAGCATACAAAGAAAAACACCATATAAGAGCAAAACCCAAGTGAATGTATGTCATGGTCTTTTTTGGGTCCCATAAAGTACCCAAGACCGGATGACAGACATTGCTGAACAGGCCCTTGTCCCACGAGGCAGGGAGCCAAGTCACAGGAGAGATGGCTGAGCCATCTCTGTAATCCTGAGGCAGTATCTTCAGCACAGCCCTCCGCTCCTTTCAGATATCTCAGAGACACAGCACCCGCTTGGCCCTAGAGAAGGTTTTGTATGTGCTGAGGGAAGGGGAACCTGCTGCAATGCCAAATGCCCTGAGTGATTACCCTTCCCACATCACTGATTTTGCAGCTTTATTCCAAACACCAAAGGGGATGAGGAACTCTCCCCAGGGCATCTCTGCTTTGCAGTCCAGCAGCTGCTCAAGGATTCAGGGAACAGTAAAAACACCAAAGGGTGCAAAAAGCAAATAGGAAAATCCACTCAAGGGATATTCACTGAGTGTTTTGACAGACAAAAACATTACTTCCAGCTCAGGAAAGAGACGATGAGAGTAGCACTTCCTGTTGTAAGCAGAAGGCTAATAAAAAAGCAGCGCTTACCACTTTTGGACAACCCAAATTGCTACCCTTCCCCACTCAGATTTAAAAAGCCAGGCAGCAGCTCTGCATCTCTGGGCCATACCTTGGTGGCTAAGAGGCGGGTCAGGTAGATTTCGGAGACCATCTTGCTGCCCCGGTCACCCTCCCGCTGGTCCATGTGGTCGTGGTTTTTCACCAGGTGCCAGAGCTTTGTGCCACTCTCCAGGTCGGGGGTGATCATGGGGGTCCGCGAGCGCAGGCTGTCGGGGCTGCTGGCTGTCCGCAGCATGCTCTCTGCAAGCACAGAGCAGAGGGGGACAGTTGCAGCCTGCCCACCTCCGCTTTGCTGCCAGCCCCATCACCCCCTTCCTCCCTCCACACCTCACGACCATGAAACAGGAGCTTTGGGATCCAGCCTCTGCAGTCACCGTGGACTGGGAGCTCTGCTGGGACCGTCCTCACAGGCCACTGGGCTACATTCAAGCCTGGCTGATGTACAGGAGCCAGGACCATCATGGAAGGGTTTCTGCAGAGGTCTGTCCTGCTCCCAGCATTCAGGTGGCAGGATCATAGATGCCTCCCGTCAGTCTGAGCTGACCACACTACTCCTTTCCAAACCAAGGCTGAAGTACACTTTCCAGCATGTTCACTGGAGTCCTCAACTCTGCTCATTTAAGTGCAAAGTGCCTCTGCGCCTATTTTAATTAGATTTCAGGGGAATAAAAGGGAGGGGATCCCTTAGCAGCAGCCACCTGACACGTCTTTCTCCCCCGAGTCTGACATGTTGCAAAGAGAGATGGCTCTGAGGTCATCTGCTCCTTCTTCAACACTAGAATAAAAAGCACAGTGCAGGAGAGCTGGGGTTTGGAAGACCTTGTTTACATGAGCCACAGTTAGCAATCACCTGCCCTGTGCCTTGGTCTGCAAGCCCAGCCCAGTGCTGCCTCCCCTGCCAGCACAGCGGAGGATGCCCCTGCATGCTCACCGTATCTGCTGAGGGACTTGGTGAAGGTGGAGGAGTTGGAAATGTTGTATGCTGAGTTCTGCTTGGGCACCAGGGCTACCGAGGAGCCGTCCGTCACCTGGGGGCAGAGATGGCATGAGCAGGCTGTGATACCAGAGAGGCACAGGAGGAACAGCTCCACACCAGGGTGAAACCACTCCAGGGACATCCATCTCCAGCAAAGGAGAACTACACATCTACTTCTGCGACAGGTCAGGGAAAGGGGTCAGAACAGGATCACACCAGAAACCTTGGCATGAAAATGGCAAAGTAAGGTCAGAGCAGTGAACAGCCTCTACGAGTCCTGGAGATGCCCCATTCGGTGCTTCCTTCAACGGAAGGAACATAAACACAGGGCCTAGGCAGGAAAGTGACTGCAGACCTCTGGGCCATGCCCCAGCATGAGCAGCACAGTCTGAAGAGCTGAGCCCAGGCCCTGACCAAGCTGAGAAGGGAGAAGAGATGCTCAGGCTCAAAGCAGCTGGTGACTGCTCAGTGCTCTCCACCACAGACAGCCTTACCTGGTAGTGGGCCAGCGTGTTTAGCCTCTTCCAGTCATTGTCGATCTTTGTGGTGACATCTTCATCCTGCAGTATGATCCGGGCCATCCTGCCCTGCCGCCACTCTGTCCCCATGAGAGAAAAGGGCTCATGGTTAGTGGGGGGCTTGGAGCACAAAGATGACATGAGGGTAGGAGCACGGTCTGGGCATTAACAAAAGAGCCCTCCCACCATCTTCTGAACCCCAGGACTGATGAATATCAACATGGTGTCGGGTAAAAGCTGTTTCCAAGTATTCAAGGAAAGACAGTATTGATTTGACCCTGGGGACTGTTTCCTTTGCTCCTCTTCATTCTCCTGCCACTCCTTTAAGAACAGAACTATTAACACTGTTCTCAACTATTGCCAGCCTCCGTGGATCTCAAGCCTGCAATCCAGACAACAGCCAGAGCCAGGGAGGAGGCTTCACTCCCCATTCTCTCTACTGGTAGGACCCACACTCTTATGCCAGGGGTCCCCAAACAAAGTCAGTGCCACCAAGACAGCAAAAGTGGACTGGCCAAGCACAAATGCTCTGGTCCTGACAGGTCCCCTCTCCTGTAGGAGATGTGGATTTTCCTGTCTTGAACAGGTTTTTTGGCACTTCTGCTCTTAGCCACATCCTGCTCCCCACAGGGAAGTGCTTGGCATCTTACCCAGGTCCATGTCTCCAGCTTTGGGTCGCTGGGAATAGGGAACCCCCTTGTAGACAGCATCCAGCAGCTTCTCTTTCACCTGAGTGATGGTGTCGCAGTTCAGCACCTTGACGGGGATCTCTGGGGCGTTCTCGTTTTCAGGGTTCACGCAGTTGAGGGTCTGCATAGCACAAGGGGGCAGAAAGACTCAAGTGAGAGGTTGTGACATACTGGGTGCAAAGGCAGGTCCAAGAACATGGGGCTACAGCTGTCTACAGGCCATGTCTTCTCACCTCCCAGGCCAGTGTGGAGTTGCAGCCACACGGCACATTCCAGCTTTCCCTTTCTCCCCACCTCTCCCCACCACCCTCAAACTTCCAGCTATTCCCAGAAAGGCAGCACAGTGTCAGTGAAGGAATTCTGGGCCAGCAAACCATGCCCAACTCACCAAAACCTGTCTAGCCTGAGTGATGCCTGGGCACACTCCACTCCATTTCCCTCCCAACCCCACCCCAGTGGAGATGAAGGTGGTGAAGAGCCAGCAGCAGGCTCAGCCAGGGGAAGGGCCTGGTTTATCATTCAGCTGGACAGAAGAGACAGCTCATATGGAGGAAGAGAAGTATCTCTCCATCTCCTGCAGTAACCTCAAGATTCTAACTTTGATACCCAACCAGCATGAGCCGCTGGCTACTCCAGGCAGCATGTGCTCAACAGCATCTCTGGCCTCCTACCTGTCACGGCCATGGGGTTCGCTGGGAGAGGCATGGAGCGGAATTCAGTTCATGTCTGGCTTTCTCAGCTCCACAGCAAGAGCAAACCTTGCCACAGAAAGGCCCTGTTTCTGGCCCTAGCTATGATAAGTACCACACAGAGAGGGCAAGAGGCACCCCAGGGATGCTGGAGAGAAGAACAAGAGACAAACCACTTTCTGCAAAGTACTCTGGGTGCCTCCAAGATCTTGTTAAAAACATAGCAGTCCTGGCAAGCACCAGTACCAGTGAGGCTTCCGCTTGCACTAACCAGCATTTTGTAGTCAATCTGCTGCCGGATAAGCTTGTCTTCGCTGAGGGAGTAGCGAGCCTCTCCTGTGATGGCATCAATGGGTCCCTTCTCCATCTGCTGCTTGATGGCACAGTAGAGCATGAAGAGTGGTTCCCCAGCACACTCCTGCAGGACAGAGGATAAAGGAGAGGGAAGAGAGAGGAGTGAGAAGGTGCCAGGCACCAGCTTTGCCTTTCAAGAACCACCACTGTGTCAGGAGCCTGCTGTGGCCCTGCAGCATCAAGCCCCATATGTGGCCTTATGAAGAGTCTCCAGCCCCTTCTCAAGACTGCAAGTAAGGCAGCACGTGGCAAAATTCATCCTGTGGAGGATCTCATTCTCTCTTTCCAAGCCCACCAGAGGTTGTTCCCTTGTCTACCAACCCCTAGGCTCAGCTTCCCAGACACTCTCTGGTGAATTCTGCTCATTCTACAGAACAAAAATGAGCTAAAAAGGTTCAGGGCTAGTGAAGAGCAGGTTGGGTCTGAGGACTCTGTGCATGGGATATAGCGTATCTTTTGAGCTGGCCCAGCCAAGAGAAGCACCTGAGGACTGGAAAGGGCATGCTGCAGTGCGACAGCCTGGGAGCTCTTGCCCAGGTACCACGATGCAGTTCTGGAATCTGTCAGGAGGTTTCTCCACATGACAGCTGGGCACAGCCAGCTAGATCCAGTGGGAAGCAAAAGTAAGAGAGCAACTCACTGACAACCCCACCCTGAGTCTCCAGCTGATGGAAGGGACCAGGCAATGAGGTTTCCTGCAGTTAAATCATTTGCCACCTACGTGTCCCCACTGCCAAACCCCTATAGTCAGAGTCAGCTTTAGCCACCAGCCAGAGCCACATCAGCATCTATCTCATAGGCAGGAGGAAGGGAGAGGGAAACTGGACCAGACACTTCCTCCGAAGATGCTGGAACTGCAGCAACCCAGGAACAGCAAGACCTGCCAAGGTTGGAAGTACCAACCAGCCTGGAGCCATGAGTCGGCACAGGGCGGGCTGGAAGTGGACACCCCTTTATCACTCAGGGCTCAAACCTCTCCCCTGAGCTGCATCCCAATGAGCCCTTCCAGATACAGGCATTAGTCCTAAGGGAGCAAAAAGAGTACAATGGGAGCAGAGAGGATGAGGAGAAGTCCCAGAAGATTTTACCCCACCAGCCCTCACCCCTCCCTCCCGGCCGCCTCACAAATAAATTGTACTTTGGTACAAAGTGCGGCTGCTTTCCCTGTCACCATATGCTGTTAGCATCTCGTTAGCATCTGCGGTAATTAAAGAGACAGCTGCTAACGAGCAGGAACAGGCATACATCATCCCCAGACCTTCCGACAACATGCCTGTCTTTGAAATTATGTTTCATTTGCAAACTTGGCTTCATTAAGTCAGCTTGGAAAAGCGGGAGACCCAAGGTGGGTGCTACAGTGCACATTATTGGCTGCCTGGCAAGGTAGGAGCACCAGGCTGGCCGCAGAGCAGTGAGACCCCAGGGGCAACCATAGCACCCCAAGCCCACTCCTCTGGCCACAGTGGAAAGACTGGACTTGCTTCTTTCAGTTGCTTGCAAAAATTCCTCGTAAAATTCCCAAGTCTGAGGAAGTGGTGTGGATGGAGGACAACTTGGAGCAGGATGCCTGCTCACATCTGACACAGCTGCTCTCACCTCAGCCCACAGATTTCCCCTCCCTAGTGAGGCATGGTTGCTGCCCCTGCATCTGCAGCTCTGCGCCCACCTCTAGGGATCCCCACTGAGAGAATTGTGTTCAGCCCTTCCCACATTGGCAGTCCAGTTTCACTCCAGGCATCACAGCATCACCAACTCTGCTCCTTGGACGCCAGCCAGGCTGATGGGGAATAAATCTCTTTTTGCATGCATGGGTTAGAGCTGGCCCTATGGTCTCCCTGGAGGGATGGAGGCATCAGTGGTCCTGGTGATGGATATGTGACTCCTCCAGCACCACACAGTCTTTTGGGGGCTCCTGCATGCCCCAGGATCCTGGTCTCCTTCTGACCTGTCAGGCATCCTAATGTCAACTGAAACAGCTCCTCTGCCCTGACCCCCTAGCTCTGTGCACCCTCCCTGTCGCAGCTTGGCTTCTCCACCTGTTCCAAATGTGGGTCCTGCCCTTAAAATCCAAAACCTCACTCCCAACCTCACTGTCACCACAGGCTCTTGAGGACCAGAGCCGAGATGTTGCTGTGGGTCACAGCTCACTGAGACACTCCAGATGAGGATGGTTTAGGGCTTGTCCCTGAGAGAGACCAACAAAATGAACAGGGACCACAGAAACCAGCGCTGGGCAGTTGCCCCAAGGTGAGCTCCATCAGGTGAGGTACAGGAGGGGACCACTGAGATGGGGCCAGGCGGCCCCGCAGGTTGATGGAGGGCAGCCTGCCCCCTGAACGCGGCCATGCTCACGCTGCCAGCCCCGACATGGTTTGCTCACTGCTAGGGGCCCCAGTGAGGGGGGCTTTGTCAGGGATTCTCCGTGCGAGCTGAGCTGGAGGAGGGTGGCTGCAAAACCCCCCGTGCATGCACGCTTCGGTACGTTGGGAGCAGGCTGAGGAGAGCCAGCTAATGCTCAAACTGTCTTATTGACTAGATCTAGCTCATCAGGCACCTAATATCGTGCATTTTTCAGCACTTGTCTCGATTTATCCCTCTCCCTTTCCCTAGGGTGGCTCGTTAAGAGTCTGATAAATGCTACTACGGGTCCCCATGAAAGTGCCAGCCCTCGCTGGCTCCCCATGCTGCTGATCCTGGTCTGGGGGTGCTGTCCTGTCCCTGTCCCAATCCCTCATCCCAGCACATCATGGCCATGTGATGCCAAGCGCCCAGCCCTGCTCTGGGCAGGTTTGCTGAGAGCCGATCTGGCAGCTGGGCACATGTCCGCCTGCCTCATTTACAAGCACAATTACCACAGTTTGGTGCAGTTTCCCTGCTGGCAAACTGTCTGCTGTCATACCTCTCCATCTACTCCACGGTTCCTCCTGCTTTTGGTGCCACCTGTGATCCTCACTGTCAGGAAGACAGGTGGTAACGGTCCCGTGGGTCTCCTCTGGCAGGACCAACCCAGTAGAGGTCATGAGTGCATCATCAAGTCTCTTCCAGTCTAACTCAAGTGACCCAGGCAATGGAGTTTCAACCACTTCCCCAGGAAGATGATGTCCAGCATAATAAATCTCACAGCCAGTGGATTTATCCAAGCCCTCTGCATATATTCCTCCTGTAATGGTGCATCTAGATCAGACTTCTCTCTCCTGCTACTACCACCCAGAGACTGGAGATGTTTTCCCTCACCAAAGCCAGGGCGTAGCCAAAGACTTCATAAAAAGGCATTGCCCTGGTCCCATTCCCATGTCTCTCTCTTGCTACTCCTTATCCTCAGACTTGCCCCACACTGGCAGTGCACGTGGCAGCTTCTCCAAAGGGGGACAGGGCTGTACAAGGACCGATGCCGGACAGTGGTGACACATGAGCTGATCCAAAGTAGCTTCTGAACAAGGTGAACATGTCCCAGCCCAGCCAGGCACAGGCAAAGGGCTTCAAGCCATGCACACGAACTCAATGTCCCCAGATGCCGCTGTGGGCGTTTGAAGGCTGTGCACTGCGCTTTGCTTGGCCAAAGGACAACCTTATCCACTTCAAGGAGCCCTGAGGGAGTTCATCCACAGTGAGAGCTACTCCTGCCTGTCCCACCAACCCTGCAGAGCCCAAAGAGCTGTCTGCTGGTGTCCTACCTGACCCCACCAGGTACTGCCACTGCAGGGGTGGAGGGTGGTCCCGCTGAGCAAAGCCCCCGCCCAAAGAGGTGTCGGGAGGTTTGACATCTCCCCGCAAACAGCACAGCTTTCCTCCTCTCCCACCCCTGGAAAGCAATCTTCACTGCATGCTACAGCTAGATTTTTATAGATACAGGCTATCCCTCGACAGAGGCAAAAAGCCAAGTGCATGTAAGTGATATTATAAATCACCTCTCGTTGACTATCACTTGAGTTCTGCACAGATTCCTGCTCACTCTCATCTCTTGGCTGGAAATGGTTCAAACCCTCTTTATCTTAATGAGGGATGAAATTCCACAAAAACAGCTGCGTGCCACCCAGCCTCACTGCACTGGCGCCAGGCAGGATCCCAAGAAATGGCTCTGCTGACTGACAAACCAGTGGCAGGACTGCAGGTGCCGTTCACCCCGCCGGTGTCATCCTGAAGCAGCAGCAGGAGCGAGCCAGGGGTCCACAGGCTGGAGCTGTGGCTGTGTAACTCGCACAGCCACTGGTGCGGCTCTAGCACCAGTGCTGACGAAGTAAATGTTCTCGATACGGATTGGATGAAGCAGTGGTAAATAAACAGCCTTTATGCTTTGGCATCCTCTTTGGCTACCCCCAGGAAACTGGGGAAAAGGCAAATTCAAGCTAACGGGCTCTGCACCCTCGTGCACGTGTGGTGGAGACAGCTGTGTCCCCAGCTGCCAAGGGGCCCCATGGGGTGTCCATCCCCACTGGGGCACCTTTTGGAGGGGAAGCAGCAGCAGACATGGAGATGCCTGGGGGAAATGATTCTCCTACTGCGGAGCCTCAGTGTCAAAGAGACGAAGGAAAAGCAGCGGCGTTACATGAGAGTGCAGCACATCAAACTCAAACAGGCAGAAACATCCTCCGATCACAGTCATGTCTACAGAAGGACCAACTCCCGAGGCCTTTTCCTCCAGAGTTACACAAGCAGAGGCAAGGAGGAAGGGCTAGGGACCACTCCCAAGGGATTCAAGACTCAGCTGAGTTGCTTTAGATTCTTCCTTTCTCTGGGAACAATTTTTAAAAATATCTCAGACCCACTACTCATTAAGAAATCCCAGCCTAGATTTCCTTTCTCAATATCAGCTATTTCCCCAAAAGGAGACCCAGAATCACTAATCACATCTCAGAAACTCAGGATGAAAACAGAGGCCTGCAAAGTGATCTCTGCTCCGGGAGGGAGCGGGAGCACTCAGGAGCACATCAGCCCAGGCTTTGGGTACCACACTGCCTGTCCCAGTGAGGCAGCAACCACCTCCCTGCCCACACAGGGTTGCCATCCCTTCCCAAACTCACCTTCAGAAACTTGTACAGCAGAAATGTAAACCAATTTGTCAGCATCTTCTCTGCCACCGACTCCGTTCTGTAGGGAAGGCAGAGAGCAAAGCTGTCAGAAGAGGATACTAAAGGTCTCTGATCTCACTCATTGCTACCTCAGCCTTGGACTGTGGCTAAATTCTTTTTGACTTTAAAAGGTCACATCTGGAAAGGTAGGAGCCTCGAAGCAAAGGGGCACAAGCAGACAGCAGAAGCCCTAGTGGAAAGCCTGCCCATCCACAAGGCTGAGCCACAGCAGCCCCCCAGGATGAAGAAGCAAATTGGTCTCCAGCACAGTTGGAGAACCAGAGAGCGCCAAGCATGACCTTGCCCATGGGGAGTCTCACCTAGGGCATGACCAGCTTTCTGCTTCTCCCTGGTACCTTTTACTTCTATGAAGTTTGTTTCTTCCATCATGTCCATCAGAACCTGACAGCTCTCACTACAGGAGGCACCTAAGCCAGGTAAAATGTCACCAAACCTACCTCAAGCTCCCCAGTTAAAGCACAATCTGAAGGGAAGAGCTGAGCTTGCAAGGCAAAGTCAGATCCTGACCCATATTCCCACCACAGGAGCACCTCATCCCACACATCATCGCATACCTCATCTAGCTGGAAGCCCCTCTCCCCACCTGGGAGCTGCTGCTGACTTCTGCTCCTGCAGTGCATTCAATACCGCTATTGCCCTGACACAGGCCCACCACTACTGGGTGACTTCCCTGCAACCCCCAAAGTAGTTTTTGACCTCTACAGCCTCCCAACCCAGGACCCACAGCAGAGCAAGAGGACAAACATCACCAATACTGGATGGATGAAGAGAGTTTTCTCCAGCAGCCTGTGCAAAGTCTGCTCAGAAGAACTGCTGGAGGAGAGGACACCTGGTTGTTGGCACTCAGCAGTGGCCACAGTGAAGCTTTAGGAAGCCATGCTCTGCACCCTCACTTCCCTCCATGCCCCTGCCCTTGGGCCTGGATCTGGGTGGCTCTCGGGCAGGGATGCAGAGCCCTGCAATGCAGAGAGGGCACTGATCCACTGGTACATGGCCCTGATTAAAGCCACCACTGGATTTAGGTCTGGAGACTTTGATCCCAATATGGTTTTGGTCTAACTTATCCCCAGTGCTAATTCAGCCAAAACGAAGAGGATTAAAGAAGGAAGGTGTAAGAGCAGTGGCTGGAAGCTTAAGCTGTTTTCTAAGTACCTTTGGAGTACTTGCAAAGACACCATGCCAGGCTTGCAATTCAACCCTTCCCTGCCTGCATGGTGGAAATCCCAGGTCTCTGTGTGTCTACTCAAAGTGGGGTGGTGACATAGGCGTTTGCAGTGAACAATGCTGCAACCACCTGCTCCAAAAGGAGTTTAAAAATGTAGACTTGCCTCTCAGCTTTTGGAGATGCAGCTGAAGAAAGCAGCCAAAACTGCCTTGAGAAAGCCTATATATTGCTCCTAGTTTCCTAAAGCACGGTTGAAATCCAGATGCCATCGTGCTCCAAAGCAGCATGGCAGGAAGGTCCAGGAGAGTCGCCTGTGTCTGTTTGGGACCATCACCATGCAGCATGTGCACAAGAGGGAGAGCAGGATTCCACAGGATGGGTGTGAGACATGGTGGGTTCGAATAGGACATAGGGACCTTGGTGTAGTGGTACTGCAGCCAGGACATGCCATACCAGCAGAGGAGAGGGACATCCTGGCATGGAAGCAGCTGAGGGTGACACAGGACCCAGGTGAACCATGCAGCTCTACAAGGGCAGCTTAATGCACCTGCCTCTACACCACAACGTGGTCTCGCTGATGTCAAAATTAAAATTCCCCTTAACACACCGATTATTTTTAAAGTGGCTTTCACTCCCTTTAAAGTAAAAATGCCAGCCAGCCCCTCGACCCTCTTTGGTTAGGCTTCTTCAGCTTATCCGCCCATTAATCATCAGATCAGTCACTTGCAAACGCAGGTGTTCCTGAAAGCACAAGCAACACTAATAACCTCAGGGATGTGGCTGCATTCCTGTTGCACTAGGGGAACAGACAGAAATGGGTTAACTCAAGAAACAAAACCCAGAAGGAACCCGAACCCCAGACACACCAGGAGTCCCACTGCCCAATGCCATGCACTGCCCAACAGCAATGCCATGCTCGGCAGATGGGCCAGGAGCAGTTCCCGATGGCCAGATGGCTGGGGTAGGAAATCCACTTTCCCAGAGTTTATTCAAGCTGACTCTGGGTCATATGGTCCCTTCCAAGGCTTTCTCTTGTGCTAACTGGGCTTAGCCCTTTTTGCCCTCCCTGGAATAGCACAGCCCTCCTTAAACAATTAGGGGACCGTAACACCCAAGCCTCCAGGGGAGGGAAGCCTTCCTTTGTCAAGGGGAAGAAAAAAAGGGAGAAGGAAAGGGATGTAAGAAGAAAGCCAAGGGAGGGGTGGACTGAAGCTATTCAGCAGACATCCTCCTGAGCCCCAGACCAGGTCCTTTGCTGACAAGCCTGTAACACTCATCTGAAGTGCCACCACCCGGCTCTGGCGGATGTTTGTCTTTATCTGCGATAAAGCCAGATGCCACAGCAACGCGGGGATTATCCAGTAACAAAATAAATAAATAACAGCTTTCCCCAGCTAGATTAATGTTAATCCAGTTGCCCTGGGCAGTAAGCACACTCTCACACCCAACAGCAGGGCTAATCAAAAGGATAGAGAAGCACAGCCCTCAACACCACTCGCTCGGTGCAGTGGCTGCAGAAAGAACAAAGTCTCTTCATTAAATATCACTCGGGGAGGCACAAGCAAGGTAAGAGCCAGGGGACCTTGTCCCTGCCCTAAGCCTCTTGCAGCTCCACCTGCAATGGGCCCTCGAGCTCTGCTGCTGGGGACCAACAGTCCTCGGGCTGCTGGCTCCGGCCACACCGGCTCTGCCCCTGTGCCGCTCCCACGGCTCAGCCACCGCAGCTGCTGGCCTCCCTGCGCTGCCTTTTATCTATATTTTATTGATTTACTTCATTCCGGAGTTTTGCTCTGATGGCAGTGGCTTCATGATGCTCTGAGAGACCCAGAAGCTGGAAATGCAGTTTAAATATTTCAGTGAAGCCTGGTGTCGTGGAAGGACAGTAAGAAGGGAAGAGGCTAAGACATGGTTGAGTAACAGGGGCAGAGGACAGGGGTGGGCACCTCCAAGACCCACCCCTCTCTGGGATGTTCCTAATGAGGTGCTTTGAGAAATTAAGGGTACCCTTGTAATGTGATATATGAAGCAGACTAAGAAAGCAGTCTCTAAAGAGACTGGCCAAGGGAAGGTAGGAGGGATGTAACTGGGACCAGCTTACACCTGTGCCTTCTTCAGACATCTCCCCAGGGCCAGTCACAAAACCCAACAGGTGGGACATGCCATGAACATTGGTTGATGTTTGAAACATGCTCTGGTTTTCTTGAGCCCTTCTGGTGGCATGCCAACCCCATGACTCTCAGCCGTCCCCGCATCTCCGCTGGAGGCTGGTGGCACTGGGCCGGTGGAAGTGGAGACGGGGAGGCATGGTACAGCATGCGAAGGGAGAAGACAGCATGGAGGGCCTCGAGCTGGGCTGGTGGAGCTTATTAATTGTTTTTGTTCTGCACTTGGTGTATCTTTCAATATTCATCAGCCCGTGATGAAGGAGAGCTCAGAGCTATCGTTAAATATTGATGGGCCAGGCAGACTCACGGCAGGGCTTGGCAGGCTGCCTCCTGCTCACGCTCCCCCCCGGCCCCGGCGAGACTCCCAGCTTGTGAAGATCTGCTTGGCTTTCCCAGGAAAAATCCCATGCGCCCGGCAAGGTGGGCAAGCCCCGAGGAGGCAGTGGGGAAAGGGGGACTCCTGCCTGCTGCCAGCCCGAGGCGGCACCCATGCGGCAAGGCACCCTCCAGGCAAGGCGAGAGCTGCCCCACATGCCGAGGGGTGTAGGACCACCTGGTCACCTGGAGAAGGGAAGGCAGGTGGGAGCATCGCTGCAGTGACATGCAACAGTGCCTGATACCAGTGTGCATCCTCCCTGCACCAGCCTACACAGCCAGCAGCTGCCGAGCATCTTGCTTCCTCCTTCCCAGGCAACATAAACCCACATGGGCCAAACCAGAGCAAGAACATCCCACGGGTGACTCCTGAATTGGCTGGGTCCCGGTGGTCCCACATCCCTCTCATACTTGCATGCAGACGGGCAGGGAAATGCTTGACCACAGACCCAGTGCCAACGCTGACACAGCCAACACCAAAACCATCGCTGATAGCATCCCTAAAGGACACCAGCTGGTGTCGACATGCTCAGAAGAGCCTAGGCACTGTCCCATGGCTCCAGCCTCTGGGATGGACACTCACCTCCGCAAGAGCAGCTTGGGGTGGTTCTTACTTTCCAGGTTCTTCTCAATAAGGTCAGAGAGGAGCTGCTTCAGCACCCCTGTGGCATACTCCATCTCACCCTGCAGCGCTGTCATGATGAGGGAGGCCACATTGCCACGGTCCCGCATGGAGAAGCTCCGCTGAGCCTCCAGAGTGCGGATGAAGGTCAGCAAGAAGTGCTTCTTGTTCAGGAGCTGCCCAAACAGGGTCAAGGACTTCTCCACGTTCGCCTGGACCTGCAAGAACAAAGCAAAGCTGGGAGATGGGCATGAGGGGGAGGGCGATGAGAAGAAGGTGGCTGGACTGCACAAGACCCTGGATCCACATTCATCCCCCAAGAGGAAAGGAAGAAAAGAGTCAAAGAGCACCTGGATTTGCTCTCTCCCTACTACCAAGCTTCCTCTTTGGTGATAAGCCTCAATTCCCTCCAGAAGTATTATTTAGTTTGTAACATCTCAGCGTTAACACTGTCTCAGCACATCGATGTGTATATGTATATGTATATATATACACACACACACTTCCACACAGACTCTCTCCGCACGTGTGCAGGCACATACATGCACTTCCCTCCCATAAACAAACACTTTCTCTCCCAGACACACACACAAATTATAATTTTCAATTTCATTTAACAAGCAGCTCAGTTCCCACCCAAGTCACTGCAACACGTGCTTTGGGTATTGCACAGAAAGCAAATAAAGCCACTACCCTGAGCTCCGACAGCAGCAAACCCACCTGGTTTTCAGGGGCTGGATTTCAGACAGCGAAGCAAATAGCAGAAACCTGGGTCTGTCCTGCTTCAGACAAAGCCTGAAATATTCCCTTTCCTCTTGAGACATTTGAAGGTGTATTTCTGGCCATACTTGGCCATGTAGGACTCAGCAGGGATTGGGCTAGGATGCTTTCATCCCTGCACTGCCATTGTCAGCCCAGCTCTGGTCAGCCCTGACCACGTTTCTTATGAGAAATGAACATTTTTACAACATAAAATTTTCCCATTAGAAAAGATGGCTTCCTTTGAATAAAAGCCTTGCTGTGGTAAAACACCAACTTTAATTTTATACCCACCCCCACCCCTCATCTTCCTGATTGGGAGAATAAGTGAGGAATTTCATTTCATGTCGATATTTGGAGACAAAACAACACTTTTCATTTCAAAACACCAACTCAAAATGAAGAACAGGGTTTTGACACATCAAATCATTTCACTTCAATCAAAACTTTGGATTTGTGCTATTCAGTTCAGCAAAATTCTTCACACTTGTAACTTTCCCATCCAAAATACTCTTTCCCACTGGACAAAAACCCTGTTTCCCACCCAGTCCTTGCCAATTCTGCGATACAAGCCCCTAGGTGCCACTGTCAGGCGAGTGGTGATGCCTGCCCCAGAGCATCCCAGAAGGGCGATGGGGGAGTAGTGACAAACTCTCTCTGCCCGTGTCCTCAGGGTTCCTTTCACAGGCACCATGCCAGCAAGCATGTGGCTCAATTTCCCTTAATGCAGGTCAGAGGATAACGTCCTGCTAGGAACAGAAATGCTTTACATTATGTTTTCCCGGAGTTTCCCCTCCAGACTATGTGGGGACCTTGGTGCAATGATGCTGGTAACTCAGGCAGATGCCCGAGGTTCAGCAGCATCGGCTGCTCCCTATGGGGATGCAGAGACGCCAGTTGATTCCTCAGCACGGGAAGGCCCAAGAGCCAGCTGGAGCGCAGCGGCTCTGCTGGAGACCTACCAGGCCCATCAGTAAACCTGGGGCAGAGGGACATGGGCTGCCTCCCCACCCCTGCGCGCTGCTGGTGTTTTACAGCCAACGCCAGGCAAAGCAGACCACAGGACGAGAGGCTTTCTCCCTTCAGTGGAGCAGCAGGATCTCGATGAGATAGGAAACAGGCCCTGCCCAACAGTGACCATCCCACCAGAACTTTGTCAGGGAGCACAGGAGGACAAGACACCCCCATCACAAGCAGTATGGCAATGCCTGAGCCCCCCACATGCCTGTTGCCTCCCTTGGCCCCTGTGTTTAACTTGCTGATCATTAGCAGAAATAAATGAACAATACTGAATTAAATTTTTAATCAGGCTTAAATTTGCACAAAGCAGCAAACCTCCCCCCCAAAATCTAAAGAGAAAGGGAGCTGGTACGACAGCCTGATGCTCGCTGCGGATTAGCGTGTGCGTGAGCAAATGCCGTTTCCTTCCCGTCACTTGCAATAGCTAATGTTACACTCTGAGTAAAGAGACAAATAAAAGCAAACCTGATTAAATTATATGAAGCTTACACAACTGTAGTTGCTTTATTTAATCTCTTTTGGGGATTTTTTTTTTCCGCTCCTTTAGCTCCTTTAACTCCTTGTTTTCCAGGCCAGGTTGAGTTGGCATGCTTTTTCAAGTGGGATGTTTTGAATTAGGAGCTGGATGCAGTTGAACTCCCACCCAGCCTGCTGTGGCCAATGCAAAATTCCTCTTCTGATACCCTTTTTGATACCCTTTCCACCCCTCTTTAGGGAAAATCCTTAAGAGCAAGAGCAGAGGTGAGAGGAGAGCCAGACATTCACACAGACAGGAAGGGCTGTGCCCCAGGGAGGGCTTCGCTCACGCCTGCTGCAGCTCCGAGCATCCGGAAACCCGAGCTTCAAGGGGAAATCCATGGAAACAGGGTCCCCGCTGCCCTCCGGAGCTGGGACTAGGGACCAAGGAAAAAGAGCAGGCGGAGGGCCAGGGCCCGGCGCTGCAGCCATGCTGGCGTGCAACAGCAGCACGTGCACTTGAAGCTGGTAAGAGCTTGTTGTGTTGTAATTAGTGACCGTGCATCTTGCACCAGGGCCAATTACTTCTCCTAAATACATTATGAAGACCACGTCGACATTAATTACTGTGCTGGGTCAGCAGCAAGGGGAAGCTAAGGTCACCCCCTGCCCCTTTCTCTAATCAAGAGCGGCCCCAGCACCCCAGGAAACAAGAAGCCAATTGCTGTGCAATTGCATGGACTAAATTAAACAGACATGGGGAGGCCAGGAGAGGAGAGGGAACTGGTTTGGGGAGCAGGGAAAGGATGCCAAGGATGGGTTCTGCATGGGGAAAAGGAGCCAAGCCAGCAGGCGATGTCGGACGAGCCTGCTAGAAACGAGCGGCTGGTCAGGCATCAAACAAAGCCAACTGAATAAGGCAAGCGCTGTAGAAAATGACAGCAGCAATGATATTAATATAAATATTGATATTAATGTCAGAGAGTGCAGTAACCATTCAGCAGCCGGTCTGCATTTGTGTCAGCTGCCACGCGGCAAGATGCTCTTTGCCGCACCAGGCCAGGCCAGCACCCGACCAAAGCATCTCTCCAGCTCTACACTTGGGGCACAGGGACTTCTGCAGGGGACTATGCAGTGGCACATCCCCAGCCTGAGACAGTACAGAGACAGACAGACAGAACCACACCTCCATCTCCTTCAGCACGGGGTGGTCTTCTATCCCTGGGAAGAGAACCCGCATGGCGTAGGTGCGGTAATCCAGAAAGGGGATGCCAGCCCCGTCCAGGTCATTGGTCAGCTCGTTAATGTCAGTCTGCAGCTCAGCAAAGGCTAGGGTGGGAAAAGGAGAATTAAGCAACACATCCCACAGTCCAAGCATACAACATCGTCACCCAGCCTCCACTGCATCCCCCAGCACCCCATGGGTGGGCCCCCCCCAGGCATGAATCAGCTCTGCATCCTTCCCCCCAGCAGGCTGTGATCACTGTCTCCATCTCACAGATGGAAAAACTGAGCTGCAGAGGGTGGGGATGACTTCCCCAGAATAAATCAAATGGCAGATTTGGGAACAGGACTGCCAGGTCCCGGGGGGCTCAAATCCCCCCTGCTCAGCACTCACAGCCTCCCAGGGATGCTGGGGGCAGCAGGGAACAGCAAGGCTTGAACAAAGCCAGAGCTTCTGGGGGAAAACGTTAGCCTAAACCACAAGAATGTCCTCATTTCTTTTTGACCTAAATACTACTCAAGAGAAGAGCTTGAACACACCCACCCCAGCACCTCCCGATCGGAGCAGAGGCAGCAGCAACTCCCAGGGGAATGTGATGGGGGGGGGGTCCTGAACCTTTAATTGCACCTACAGGGAAAAGCTGACGGGAGAGGAGTCCTAGAGATGCACCAGGGAAAGGAGTTGAGGGGAGGGGGGGAACCCCTCAGAAAAATCAAATTAACGGCACTTTAAAGGGAGCTGAAAGCCAGGCAGAGAAATGCAGGCTCGTCAGCCTGATGAGAAAAAACAAACGTCAGCTTGAAAGGCGCGCTATCTTATCTGTAACTAGTGGGACTAGAGAAGAGAAAAGGCAGGGAAGAGATTGTGCCTTTTAATTAAAAGCAGATCCTTTTATCTGCCAGCTGCGGAAGACAAGACACCAGCCCCTCCACCAGCTCCCTCCCCTCTCCCTGTCACCAGTGCCATCCGCAGGCATGCGTAGGGATGGGGATTTGGGGGGAGCAAAGGGTTTTTTCCTTCTTTCCCCTTTTTATTATGTTGCTTTCGGTACCTGCTCCATCCGCAGTGCCCGGGCTGGTTGTAGCTGTGGCTGGCAGGGTCAGGGCCTTGGGAGCCAGCTCAGGGGGATAATGGGCAATTAGGTTTTATCAGCAGGATCATACAAGGAATTCTGTCCAATTTCACAGCATCCGTCTGTCACATAATGAGAGACCGACTGCCCGCTCACAGGCAGCCCTCGCTACCCTCCTCGCTCTCTTTTCTCCCATTTGGAGAAACACAGGGGAATTTCTTAACTACAAAAAACCCCAAATCCCACTCAAAATGTGTTTGCTTCCCCTGACAAAGCAGCTTTGCCCATTACCATTCCCTCTGGAAGGCAGTGGGGAAAGAGTGGGAGCACGCTGAGCCTCGGGATGGTACAAGACCCTTCAAGACCCCCACATTAATGGCACCGGGATCCCTCACCCTCTTTGCACTCCAGGGCCACCCGGGACTCCAGGTTGTCCATCTGCAGCTGGAGACGTTTCAGGGTCCGGTCGGCATCCCGGGACTTGCGCTTGTATGCGATGAGGACGATGATGATGATGAGAAGGAGCAGACCGCCCCCGCCGCCAATCCCAATGATGGCGGGCAGGGTGAGCAAGCTGTCCGAGTAGATCTGCAGCGTTCCCGGGGAGAACTCAAACCCTCCGGCCTTGATCTGCACCGTGGTGGGGGAAAAATCGGACCTGGCATCAGGTGGCACGCGCCCAGGGCAGCCCTCCCCACCATACTGGGAACTGAGGGATGACTCCCAGCCTGGGGGAGGAAGGATGAGGAAAAACGCAGGAGCTGGTTTGGAGCAGCGCGGCACGCTTTAATGGGATGCAGGACACACGCTGCCAGCACGTGCGCGCAGAGAGTTTGATGTCTCATTCAGACAACATCACAGTAACAGATGGGATGTGAAGCGAGTTCCCCCAAGGGTGGGGAGCCTGGGGGGGACCATGCTGGGTCCCTTTCAACCTGGCAGGGTCCTGAAGCGTGAGCACCACTGTGCTACAACCCCACAAACAAAGGAGCCTTCCTTATGGTGTGAGCCAGCACCAGGGAGAAGGGGTGGAAACCCCCCCTGCCTTGGCACAGGCTGTGCCCTGGCACCCAGCAGGGAAGGGAGGTTGTTGGCAAGGCCAGCCAGGACCACCCAGGGCACAGGAACGCCTGGCTGAGTGTGCCAGGGAGCGGACGAAGTGTTTGGTCCTACTGAACACATAATTAGGGAGAGCAATGCCTAGGGAGCAGGAAGATGGCTCCTGAGGATGCACTTGCATGTGCACTGACTACCTGGTCCTCATCCGAGGACAATCATGCAGCAGGGCTGGTGCCAGGATAGAGACTGAACCTCCGTGACACATGCAACATGAGAAGCAAAGGCACCAGTGTCAGTATTTACCGTGACTTTGTGCTGGCCGGTGAGGTTGGGGGACTCGCAGAGGAGCTGGGTCTCGGAGACTGTCAGGGTGCAGGGAGTGTCTCCGATTAGCACCGTGTAGTTCAGGCGGGAGTTACCAGCAGCTGGTGGGAGGAGGTTCCTGCCCTTTGAGGGAACAAAGAATGAGATTGTCAGTTCTCATGCAAGGGGGAACGGTTTAAAAAAAAAAACAACATAAAGCAAACTCCTGCTCTTGCAGTGCAGGACTTGGCCCTAGGAGAGACAAAAAGCCACCTCCACAGAGGCACATGTCCCTACCACTCTGCCCCAAGGTGCACACTGCCTTACCTTGAGGATGAGGGGAGAGCTGGGCTTCAGCTCCAGCATCCCTGTGGGGCTGAGCGGCTCAAAGACAGGGTCTGGGTAGTAGACAAAGTTGGTGGTGTTGATGATCAGCAGGGCCTGGACGTTATCCATGACGAAGCCAATCTCATCCGGGCGGTCACCAACCTCTGGAGGGCTCCGCACGGGGTTGTCAATGGAGGGTGCATAGCACACCATGGTGGTGTCGTTGTAGACGGTGCAATTCTGCAGGAGACACGGACAGAGGTCAGACCAGCTCCCAACAGGGAGGTCAGGATCAGACCACATAAGTATCTCCTGCAAGCAACGGCTCTGGAAACAGGGTTTAGACTTGGGATCTCCTGTCCTGTGCTGTTACATCAACATCCTGCCCCCGGGCAGAGAAAGACTCCTGTCTGCACTGGATGTGCGAGGGGTGGCAGGTGGGAGCTCGCTGGGGACGGGCTCTTTCTGTCACTACCCTGCAGACATCCCACAAACCTCCCATCAGTTTTGCAAGCTCAGATCTCAACCCTCTCCTGGCAGCACCCAGCCAGAGGCTCGGCAGGGAGATCAGTGCCTCTCTTTGGGTGGCAGCCCCTGGACCTCAGCCCTTCCACACCACAACACCTGATGGGCAAGAGATGTGCTTTCTGCCCTGCGTTGCAGAGGGATGGCATCCCTCCTCCTTGTGCTCTGCCCCCAACCCCAGCCAGCACCACTTACATTCTCCCTTTCAGAGCTGCAATACTTGGCCCGGATCCTGGGCTCTTTGATGGTGGCCAGGTTGGTGCCAGTCACTGTCAGCAGTGTCCCACCACTAGAGACATGGAGACAATGGGTTAGGAAAGGCAGTGTGGCACTGGGTCCCCACTTCTGGGATGGAAGCACCCATCCTCACCAGCCAGATGCCCATCCGCCCCAGCCTGTGTGAACCGCAACTCCCCGGGGACCTCTTATCCCACCCAGATGTCACCACGACTGGCAGGATCTGGCATGCACCACTGCCAAATCATCTCAGCTGACCCAGAGGCCAACTAGAGATACAAAACCTGCTACTTAACACTAACATCCCACCCTGTGTCAGGGTTTGGGATCTGAAGGCAGTTCCCAAGCTAAAAGAGACCAGGCATTCACAATGGGAAAGCATCCTAAGAAGGAGAAGGTCCTCTCTGCCACCCCTTTCTCCACCATGCAGGCAGTGGGTGGCAGGGCAGGCTGAGCCCTGCCAGGTTTTCTCCACAGCTTGGTGTTAAAAGCCCTGCGGTCCCTGGAGAGCTTGGCCATGCCCCTGGGGAGCTCACTCTTCATCAACACCCTGGGGAAGGTTTCCCTTGGCACTAGCTCTTAATGGATTCCTTCGCCTCCTCTCCAGCCAATTCAAACCTTTTAGAAAAAATATGTAAACATTTCAAAAAATCCCCCGATGGGAAATATTTTAATTTTATTTGCCGCCGCCAAATGTCAAGCTGAAATTAAGCAGATCCAAATCGCTCTCTGCTCTTGCCCCCTGCCAGGCTGAGCACTGCAGGCCAGGAGTTAGCAGGCCCCTGGTGCCAAGCCATTGCTCACACTCTTCTCACCACATCTCTGCAGCACAGCCTGGCGGCTATCGCAGCAGCACTGAGATGTACCCATCAGGAGGGTGGGATCTGTATTGAAAACATCCCCCCATGCGTCCCACAAGCTCCCTGTGGGCACCCCACAATTCACCTGTTGATGCTCCACTCAGGATCGATCTTCTGGATGGTGGGGTCCTCTGTGTAGTTGTACTTCACCTCCGGGTTGCTCAGCTCTGCCCGGTTGATGTTGATGAGGATGGGAGAGCCGCCGGGGGTGTGCCCAGGGGGGGTCCTGCACCGGATCTCACGGGCGCTTCTCCTGGGGCAGAAATGCACAACCCGTCAGTGCCTGGGCAGGAGGGAGGTGAGGTCAGCCGGGGGTGGCAGCTACTGCCTGTGAGGCCCCTGCCCCAGCCCCTCTCCCCTTCTGAAACTGGCGGGGCGGGGCAAAGAGAGAAAGGAGAAAAAAAAAGAAAAAAAACACCCAAGAAATGAAACAAAAGGCAGCCAGGAAAGGCTGAGCAGCTCCTGAGCGTTCCCATCGCACGGCTGCTGCAAACAGCAGCGATTAGGGCTGATAACCAGTAATTACCGCAGGAAAATATTTAAAGAGCCGCTCCATTATCATCCCTAATCTAAAAATTATCCACTTCATGCCTCAGGGCTTTGTGCTTTTAGAGAAAAATCTGCTCTTCCTGCAGCCTCTGACACACAGAGGTTTCAGTGGGAGACACCTCTGGCCACCCGTGGGGTTTAGCTCCTGGGGTCCCTCCTGGCTCGCCAGCACGGGCTCATGGCCGCTGCTCTATCTGGGGGTCCCACTGCCTCCGGAGGTGCCCGTCACCTGTCCTCCACCACCCTCTATGCCCCTCACCATGAAAAGGCACAGGGTCGTCCCCCAATGGTCACAGAGACGTTGCTGCCGGCATTGAGGTGACTGCCTTCGATGGCGATCCAGGTGCCGCCAGACAGAGGACCCCGGGCTGGGACCACGCGGGAGAAAGTGGGTGTCTGTCAAAGGAAAAGAGCATCCCTGGTGTCAGACGGGCTGGAAACAGAAAGCTGTGTCCCCAAGCAGCTCCGACAGGGACACAGAGGAGAGGGACATGTGGGACAGTGGCAGGGCACAGTGCTGAGGGCTGGCGGTATCAGCAGGACCGTGGGGAGGCAGAGCAATGGCAGCCTTGGAGAAATTCAACCAGCATGACCCAATGTCTGCCCAGACCATCCCTGCCTGTCCCTTGGGGAAATGATGGCAAATTTTCCAACTTGCCCAGAAAATCACCCAAAACCACCCAGCATCACCTCCCTCCCACGGTGCCAGGCCTGTCCCCCAGCACGGGGCTTACCACGAAGGTGAAGCTCTTGGGGGATGTGGCCCGGTAGCTGGGCAAGCAGTCACGGATGCACACTTCTACCCGCGCCTCATGGACCTTGGTCAGGCTGGCATCTCCGATTTCACACACGATCCTAAGGGGTGCGGGGAAGGAGCCCTCAGTGTCCTGTCGCCAAGACACTCCCTGTGCCATGGTGGCAACAGACTGGCTTCAGGAAGGGACAGATCTGACACCAAGCAAAGGTCCCAGGTGCCAGCAGGTTCATGGGAAACCAAGGCGGTGGCTGTTGGCACTGCCAGGTCTGTGGGCAGCTTCCCGAAAGCTTTAGGGCTCCTCCCAGAGCAACCACAACCAGCAGCTACTTCTCTCCCAGTTCAGCCCAGTCAGCTCCATGTCCTCTGCAGCTGCAGGTGAGCAGCATTTGACCACCAGCACCCCTGCTGCCAACCCACCAAGGTGATATGGAGCACACCCACCCCTCACTGGGCACTTACTGCTCAGCGCTGATGTACTCGCTCTCGATGGGGATGCACACCACCTTGCCAACTCGAACACCCCAGCGAACGTCGTCAAACTTCAGGCCCAAGTTCTCGCCGGTGATGGTCAGACGGGTCCCTCCTTGCCTGGGGCCAGTCTCAGGGGACAGCTAGGAGAGAGCATGACCTGTCAGCCAAGGGAACAGAGCCACAGGAACATCTCATTTGGGCAGGCTGCAGCCCGGGCAGCTGCAGGATGTGTTTCTGCCCTACAAGCAGCAAGGAGCAGATAGGTGATGATAAACGCCAGTACATCTGTAAGGACCCCACAGAGCAGGAAAGACCTCCTGAATGACAGCACATTCACAAATTCCCCCAGGAACAAGCCAGGAGATGCCAGATGTGTCCAAGCAGGGGGCTGGGATTTGGACACCCTGCTGGAGATGAAGCCACCTCACAGGCAACAAGGACACGGATGGGAAGGAGACAGGGCAGTGCCAGCCACAGCTCCAGCTAAGCCAGCAAGGAAGCAGGGGATCTGCCTGGCTTTTGGCCAGGTCCCACATACCCAGGGATGAGGTCCCCATGTCCAAGATGTCTTCAAAGGAGAAAGCATCTCCACCAGGTCCCTGCACATTGCAAGCAGCAGGGGAAAAGGGTTTCTCTCCACTGGAAAACCCTGTGCCGAGGCTGGCTGGGGAGGGAGGGGACCTCACCCCGGCGCTGTGCCTCATTTACCGGGATGATGCCCAATAAAGCGGGCAGGTGTGGCCTGACAGACGGTGGTGGGATGAGGGATGAACGGAGGCGCGAGCCCACCGCTGCCTCCAACCAAGCAATTACAGGCAGTTTTACATCAGCGCTCGCCAGCCCCGGGGCCCAGCGCCCACCTGCAGCACTAACCAGGATGAATAGCAGGGCTGTGCGCCCCAGCTGGGACCGGGGATGGGGCTGGGTCCTTGGTGACACCAAGACGGAGCAGGGGAAAAGGCAGCTGCAGGCAGCAGGCGAGGGAGAGAGCAATTTATGCTGGGTCGGTCCCAGAGAAAGCTGTGTCCTGACGCAGGAAAAGGGACAGTTTTGTTGCAGGTGATGCCCTCCTCTGCTTGCGCTCCTGTGGCACTGGCAGAGAACTCCTTTAGCACCAGGACAGGCTCACACTATGGCCATGCTCACGCCGTGACCACATGTGAGCTCTTTGCATTCCTGGCAAATCCAGGCGGCTGCAACCCTGGGGCCTGAGCCAGCTGGAGCCTCCTCCTCCTCCTCCTCCTTTTCCTCTCACTGCCCACAGCCCCAGTCCCGATGGACCACATGGAGCTGGAGGCTGTTTCTGCACAGCCCCGCTGCAGCCATTGCCTCTGGGGTTAACCGCTGTCCTCCGGGTTCGCACCTGACTGATCACCTCCAGAGCACTCAAATGGGGGCAGCTGGTCCCCCCTGCACACAGGCAGCTTGCGGCACATGTCCCAGGACAGTATCAGAGCTGGGACTGGAGCCTGGGGCCCTGGCTCCTGCTGAGATAGCCACAGCTCACAACTTACACAGCAACAAAACCCTCCGGGACTGTGGGGAACCACTGTTTGCCCAAACCCAGCTCAGCCTCTGCCCAAGTCCGGGATCAGAGTTCATTATGGCAGCTGCAGCCAGCATCAGGTTGGGTCTTCCCTTTAAATCGAGCTCCACTGGGACAGCTGGCAAGAAGCAGCTGTTTGTTTGGTGTTTCCAAACGAGTGTTAAAAGCTGCTCCGGCATGTTCGATTCCTCCTCCTCCACGACAAAGCTGACAAAGGCCACGCGTTCAGGGAGAAATGAGCACCGGAATGAAATTACATCGTTGGCCGCCCAGCACGGGGAGGTCACAGCTGAACAAGGTGCACGGGAGGAGGGAGCTGACAAGGAGAGTGGGGGCTACTCAAGCCTCCCCTTTCCCCCATCCACCTCTGAACCCCTGGCCCCAACAAACACCACTGCTTTTCTGCTAATTGGTTTCACAGGGTCCTTTTACATCAACAAGCAAATGGCTCCGGTGGGCGCAAGTGGTGGGCTCGCTCCTAGCTTCGGTAGCCGCAGCAAGGCCAGGAGGTGCCAAGGCCGAGGTGTTCCCCCTTCCCACGGGAAAGGGTATTGCTCTGAGGGTCATAGCCAGTACTGGGCAGGACCCTGCAGAGGTTTGGAGGGGGCTTGTCCACACCACCGAGCAAAGGGTGATTCTGCTCTCCGAGGATGAAGAATCACGGTCAGGTCATCTCCCAGCCCAGCCCCA
The DNA here is from genome assembly GCF_034619465.1 of Leptosomus discolor. Lineage (NCBI taxonomy): Eukaryota > Metazoa > Chordata > Aves > Leptosomiformes > Leptosomidae > Leptosomus > Leptosomus discolor. Next base: position 12,931,437 of record NC_141399.1, read on the forward strand.
CCACCCATGAAGACACCTGCACCATGGTGGGCTGGGCAGGAAGGAGGCTCCAGCTCCTCCTGAAATCACTGTAGGAGACTCTTTTCCCCCACCACCCCATGCTGCCCTCTCTGCACCAGGCTGCCCTCTGTACCATTTCCAAGCCTTTCCACAGCCCGGGGTGTGGGATGGGGTTGTGGGCAGCAGACAACAGGCAGGCTGCCAGGGGAGCATCACACCCAACAGCTACACACATCCACACTGACCACCAGCTCCCAGGGCACTAATGCAGAGTGGCACCAAGGTCAAGCCCACCTGCTAGCAGATCTGTTTCTGCTGCACCTGGAATTACTGCAAAATTTCATAAAGATTCAGGGCGGAAGAACTGCTGCTAAGGCTGGACACCATTAGCTGCTGGGAAGCTGCTGTGAGCGGTGTGTGGGCACAGCCTGCAGCAAGGCCACCCTGGGTATGACTCAGCCACTCCCACCATGCCCAGGGGTCCAGCTTTGGGAAGTTCAGCCTGAGCATGGTGGGAAGCCATTGGGTTCAGGGAGCCCTGCAGCCCTGCACACAACAGTGGATCTCCTTGTAGGGATACACACTCTGGGGCTCAACTCTGCTCCCCCAGGAACGGATTCCTTCTCCTGCCAGCACTCCACCAGCCCCAGGCAACTCTCTGCAGGCAGTACTTCTCACAGGCAGGGATGTGCCTGGTGGGGGGGCACCCCCCTCTCCCCGCATGGCTGCCACCCAGCACACTGCAGCACGGTACCCTGTGAGCGGCAGCAGGGGAAAAGGCACGACTCTCATTTCCAGCTTCCATCAGATAAGACACTGAAACCCAAACAGATTAGATCCTGCGCTAAGACTCCAGTAATTAACACCAGCCACATGTAAACAGAAGGTATCCAGCAGAAATACCCACCAGTCCCTCCTAGTGCACTTGGAGCCTGGCTCGACAGGCATGTGAACATTAATACACACAATCTTATTAAGCGAAGGTCATAAAAGCTGTCAGGGAAGGGGGACGATGATGAACTACTGGCCCCGGTGAGCACGGAAACATGAGGAGGAGCAACCTGGAGCCGCAGCTTTCCTGGGATCCTCCAGTCATGTGCAGGAGTGGGGGGAATCTCAAGAGATGGGCCAGAAAGCCCAGTGCATGTGGGTGGTGGATTCTAGCCTTAGAAATGAAAGTGGCAACAAGAGATCCTCAGTCCTAAAGACCAAGTAGATTTGGCTGCTGTGAGGTGTCACTGGAGAGCCTCATCCCCACCTCCATCTCCATCCCCATCCCCACCTTCCACCTCCCATCCCAGTCCCCTTGGCACCGGGCATCACCACCCATCCCCACGTACCTTGGTGATCTTGGGGTCAGTGCAGCGGCTGTTACCGCTGCTGGCGTGCATCCAGCTGCTTTCGTAGGCCAGGCAGTGCTGCCGCAGCGAGCAGCGTCTTTCCACCACGCACCAGCCACACTCGAAGCGCGGGTCGGCCTTGAGGCACAGACCGCAGCTCTCCCGCAGGGCTGAGCACTTGTACAGGTGGGCTGCAATGGGAGGAGGAGTGTGGGGGTCAGCATGGCACCCCCAGCCTGCGGGCACAGCGTTTTGGAGAGAAGGGCACCTGCTTTCGCCCCCTCCCACTGCATGCATGCCAACAGCTCTCGGGAAGACAAAACCCCATGGGCAGGAGGCACAAGCACCCCGGACTCAATGCCAAGGCAGAGCTTCGGGCTCTCTCCCAAAGCTTCTTGGAGAAAAGCCTCTTGTTTAGAAACCCGTCTGATTGATGGAACTGGAGCATCGCTCCCTCCCCCAAGGCACTGGTGCAAACTGCAGTCAGGACAGAGGCAAGGGGTGGGCTGGAGGCTGGAGTGGGCACTGGGCTGCTTTCCCACCCCTGTCCCATCCCTCACTCACCCTGGATGTTCTGGGGGTTGTCGATGACAAAGTTCCCATTCCAGACCACGGACAAGTTGACCGGCAGGTCGCTGATGTCATTCCCTTCATAGAAGTACTGCAGGAGGGACAGAAGAAGACAGAGCCCATTAATTGGCGAGGTAAAACACTCCAGTGAGGGGCACGGAGAGGTGTATGACCCCACTACATGGATGTCTCCCATCAACCCAGAGGAGAGGGATGGAGGTCTGGTTCGGACTCGCTGGCTAGTAACAGACAGGTCTAACCACCACTGCTCAAAGCATCGGACACAGCACGTGTAAACCAGTAGGCTGGTCTGGCAAAAAAAGATAAATAAGCAAAATACAGTGTTTCTAAATAGACCCAAAACCCATTAACCCAGAGGTCTGAAGCTGCTGCTGCTGCTGGGAGATGAGGAAACAGATGGTGTCTCTGCGGCACACACATACCTCTCCCTGTCAGGCACCCGAGCCCTCCCCCATGTCCTCCCCACTCCAGAGACACTCAGTCAGATGTTAGGGATCACGTTTGGGATCACACTTGTCAATAGGAGGACACGCTGGGCACATCGCAGGTGTGGATTCGATAGAGCTGCCCCCGACACCTGGTGGGAGGATGTCCCCCACGGTCCCCTCCAGCCCCATCGCCCATAACACAATAACATAAAGCTGCAGTCACACAGCCATGGGTGGGGCAGAGCCAAGCACCAGCCTGGTGCTACACCAGCCCTCAGGAAGATCTGAGGAGAGCATCCCTCCCCTCCACACACCACCTCCGCACCACACCCCCAGCTGCCTCGCTCCCAGCCCCGCACCATGCTTGGCTGTCAGCTGTACCCCACTCCAGGACTGGCACCACCACCCTGAACCCCAAGCTCCCATGTAGGGAGATGACACCAGGGGTCCTGCCCCCCAGCTCCAGTGGACCCCAAACTCAGGCCCCAGCCCCCACTGCTGTCTGGATGTACCCACCTCTGTTGCTCCTTCCAGCTCAGCCAGTGCCTCCTCTCCACCCTCTCCCCTGCCTCGACACCCAAGCCTCAGTCTCAGCAGCCCCATCAATATTCCCCGCACAGCCGCTGCATGCAGGCAGAGAGGTTTAATCGATACGGAGGCAGGAAGGCAGTCGGAACCATCCCTGACAGCTAATGACCTCCTTCAGCAAGAGATTCCCCGCTCCTCGCCCAAGAAAATGACAGGCGTGTCAGGAGAGATTAAATGAATGATTCATGGGTTGCTGGAGTTTGTTAGGGAGCAGCGGACATGCCAGCAGTGGCTCACCCGGCCGCGGGCTGGCTGCAGCACTGCCACCACCTCCAGCCAGCCCAAACGTCACCTTTCGCAGCCCCAATGCTGTACCAAGAGGAGGTGGCCTCAGCATCTCCTCCAGCACTGCCCCATCTACTGCCCCACAGAGCACATTTGTCCGCTGTCAGCACCAGGGACCACTTCAGCGAGTCTGCTCTGCTCAGCCCCCTCCACAGGAGGCAGGGACACGGCCCACCTAAGAAGCCAGCATGCCCAGGTGGCTGTGGGAGCAAGAGACGCTTGGGTGCTCGCTTCACTGTCAAAGCCAGTCCCTTCCGTGCTAAGTCTCTCCCAACAGGCAGCACCACCAGCCACAGTCCAGCATCAGACATAGCACAAAAATAGGGCATATGCCCGATGTGAGACACGGCTACAGCAACGCACCCCTCCCTCAACCCCACAAGGTGCAAATTAGAGGCTAAGCCTGGTCCTTGGTACACCTCCAAAGCTTTTGGCTAATGGTCCTATGTGCAGGGGCCACCCCACCCAAACACAGCGTGGAAGACCCCAAAACACAGCCCTCCCTGGGGAGGAAGACTGCTGATGATCAACCATATGCAGCAGTTGTAAGGCAGAAGACATCCAACTGCAGACTCAATCCTTTCTTGAGCACCCTGCAGCTCCACCACCATCTCCCCTCTACAGAAGAGCCCCATCAGCCCCCACCATGCAGCCTCTCAGACACAGCACCTCTCACAGTGTTGGCGCAGAGGACCTTCAGCCACATCTCCACAAAGCATCATCTACAACCAGAGCCTCTTAGCAACATTCCCATCACCAGGACTGGGAAGATGGAGCCAGAACCAGGCTGGGAGTCTGTTCACCTTCCCCTATCCTATCCCCACCCAAGGACATTCCTAACAGGACCATGATGAGGAGCCAGCCAGACCCACAGCAGTGAGCAGAGACCATGCCTGGCAACGGGAGGGAGCACGTGCTGGGGAGGGCGGTGGCGGCGCTGGAGCAGAATTTAGCTGTGACGAGCCACGTGGCAGCGTAAGTGAAATTGGCATTTTCAATTTGTACTCTGACATGTCTCATTTGGGGCCCTGGCATCTCGGGAAGGCATCCAGCCTGCAGCTGTCCAAAACACTTATTTGCATCTCTCTGCCCCGGCTGCTTTTGGAAATTAGTTCTTCTGGGAGGTGGGCTGCAGGAAGAAGAATAGGGGGAGAGGGAGGGAGAGCATTAACTCTTCATGCACCAGCCCCGAGACAGGACAATTGCAGAAGACATGATGTCCCTCTGGGAAAGGACACTGTGCTGAGGATGCAGAATTTGCCATGGCATGGAGCTGGAGTAGATGGTGGGGAGCAGCCAGGAGCATAGGACTGTGCGCAGGGAAGCGGAGGCAGGAGGAGGAGTCGTTGCCCCGGCTGGCGTTTGTGGCACGGGATCACCAAAGGAATGTGGATTATCAATGAAAATGTCCTCGGCATCTGCGTGTCCATCAGCAGCCTCTCACCTGCACTGCAGAAACTGCAATGGATCTATGGCTTGGATGACATTTCTGGTCCTTCTAGGATGCCAGAGCTGGAGTCACGGCTCAGCTGCCTGCAGGCAGGAGCTGTGGCCTCCAGAGGCTCAGGACTCAGCCTCCTGGGACACTGAGATCTGTCAGATCCCTCTCTAATTTCTTAAGCACCTCCTATTTTGAAGGTGCCCTCTCCACCCACAGGCACAGCCACAGCAGGGGAGGTGGAGGTAGCAGCATCCAGGCTGCAGTAGCTGAGCAAAGCAGCGGCCACTTTCCAGTCCTGAAGGCCCCACAACCAGTGGGGATCAGGCAAGGGGGCCACTTAGCAATCTGTCCATCCCATGGGATCCAGACAAGAGCCCACGGACACCCAGCGGGTCCCTCGCTGGCTCCTCCCTGCTTCTAGCTAAAACAGTGCTAAGCATCCATTAAACACTTAACTGTTATTAACTTTCCGGCTAATCAATCACTGTGGCTGGCAGCGATCTGGGATGAGCCACAGGAAAGGAGGCCAGGGAGGGTGTGAGCATCTACCCAGGCAGTCCTGCTATCAGACCGCCTTTCACTCTACAAAGGCGCCCAGGACCCCCTGCCTGTGCCAAAGGATGATGTGGCACGGCAGCTGCCACGAAGCTGCATTGTGGGAAAGGGACATTTGCTCTGAGAGCAAAAAATCACAGGCACAGCCCTGACAGCAAACCAATGGCACCCAAAAGAGAAGCATTCTCACACAGTACGGTACATAGAATGGGATGGGAGAAAAGATGTCACTGAGTGACTCAGCAACAGAGATGTGAGCTGCTTGGCTCCTTACCTAACCTCGCCAGCCCTTCCATCTCTCTCTGGAAGAGCCTACAAGACGAGCGTGGAAGGGCTGATGGAGGATGCACCAGCTCCGCTGACCTGGATATGGGTATTCCCAGTAAGGCCTTCTTCTGCAGAGATGTGGTTCAGGCAAGAGGACTCCTCACTAAGCCTTTCTCAAGGCTCTCCACCCAAAACTTAGCTCAGTCATCTTCCCAAGTAACAGCTGACAACCTCATGTGCTTCTCGTGTCTCCAATTCTCACACCTGCACTGTCTCCATGCAGGGGATGCCCACCAGCCCAGCACACTGCAAGGGCTGTGGGTGCCACCTCCCCTGAAGGTCTCACATTTGGTTCTAGCGAGCCCACTGTTCACCCACCAGCTAGCAGCGATGGGCACTGAGAGCCGCCCAGCTCCCCTTGGGTTGAGGGATTCAGCAGCCTGAGAAGGTGCCTCCAGGGAGCTGCACTCCCACGGGACAAAGCTGCAGCTAGTGAGGGGGCACCCCAAATCTGATCACACTGAGATGCACTTCGGCATGCTTCTGCAAGTGCCACACCAACTAGACAAGGTGCTAGCCCTTCCCAGCCCAGACGAGGCAGGGCGGCCCCACAGCCATCACACCCCATGCCACAGGGCATCCACCCCATTCTGGCCACAACTGGCACAACCCAGCCCCGAGGAAGGCAGCAGAGAGGCTGCTCCTCTGCCCTCTGTGAGCAAACCCACACATCCAAATTTCCCTTGCAACCCCCCTCCCTCCCACATGCACCATCCCCCTGGGCTGCATTTCTGGAGGAGCGCTTGGGCTGCAGCTGTGTCCTATTTTTCTGTAGTTGATGACCTCAACTCCTTCCCCGCACTACGGGGACGGCAGTAATGTACATCGCGTCTCGCCAGGGCTCAACTGCAATTCATCATTATTTTATCTGCTGGAATTTAATTGGATCCTATCAAACTCTCCTGATACTCCCTTTTCACTTTAAACACTGCTGCAGGAAAGATAAATGTAGGCACCACTAGGACGGAGAGCATGGCTTTGTTGGCAAACGGTGCTGGGGTTGTGGGCTCCAATCCTGTTTCCCTCTCCATGGCTGGTTAATTAGAGATACATATACTGGAGGTGTGCGGCGCTCAGAACAGGGCATGTGTGTATGATTTATGTTCCTCTATAAATACACCCTAGGCCTAGCAAAATACTGTCATCCACACAACAGCACAACTTGACAGTAACGCTTGGCCTCTGATTCTGAATCTCCTTTTGCTCTTTTCACATAAATCTCCTCCTTTCCTCCCCCATCACACACCAGTTTTTTTGCCTGGATTCCTCCTGCCCAAAATTCAGCAGGGTGTGAGAACCCAAGACCCTGGGAATATGTAAGAGCAACACCTGGGCTCCACTGCAATAAAAAAATACCCAGAAAACGTAAATCTACCAGGTCTTGCCTGCCTTCCCAGCATCCACACCTGGGGCTGGGCACCTTGGCCTCAGAATCCATGCTGGGTACCACTCACACGCCCACCCTACCAGCCCAGCTTGCTCTGCACCCACATCACTTTGTCACGGCAATACCCTCTCCTGGGTGAACATCCTGACCTGCGCCTGGCCAGAGGGAAAGGGTGGGCAAGGTGGGCTACCCATGCTAGGGGGATCAGCGAGGAAGGAGCCAAAAGGGAGCCAGGGAGGTGAGACAGCTGCTCCTCGCCATGCAGGGCTCTGGGTAAAAAGAAAGGGAAATAATTGAGGCGTGAGGCTTAATTTAAAGTGCTGAGATGACAAACTCAAAATGCTTATGGAAAGGAGATCAGGGGTTCTTCCTATTTTTACATTTAAAGGGAAAGAGCACCTCTGGGGCTACTTCAGCCTTAAAAGGAACATTGCGGGGTGAAAAAGCCAAACCCTTGGCAGCGAGAAACACCTGTAGCCATTTTGCAAAGGGCAGGACTAAGTCAGATGAAGTCCAGTGTTATAAACAGTAGTGCAGAGTCGGAACTGTGGTACCTTCCAACAGCAAAACTGTTTATTTCTTGTAGCAATCAGAAGGATGAGCCCTATTGAGGGATGGTAGATGGGAAAGAAGGGGCAAAGGCAGGGATGCTTGGGAAATGAAACTCAGTGGCATTACCTGCACACATTAAGACAGGTGACCATTTCTCCATCCTCTGCTGCAAGAAGTACGCCTGGAAATTTCTGCCTCCAGAAGATGAAAAGTAACCAATTAACAAAAAAATAGTTTACTGGCAAGGAATTTAATTTTCTTAGTTAGGCTTGTTTTTCCTTTTTGCTCCTTTACAATGCATGTGTAAAATTTTTAGGGTTGCTTTCCTTTTGAAGAGCAGAGAGAGACGAAAGTGAAGAGGCAGAAAAGGGTTTTTTCTGCTTGGTTTTTGCCCTGGGCTGTGTGGTCCCATCTCCCTTGAGTTTGCTGAAGATCTACTGGGTGTCTCAAGTTATGTTTATAGTCGACACTCAAACCTTAATGAATGGACTGTGAATATTTAACCAAGATGTCCCTTCTTCAAAGTGTTAATGAGTCATTGGAGTTTGACAAGCACTAGAACTAAACAAAAGACAAAGAGTTTTAAGTGGGCTTGACTTATTATCCCTCTCATTCACCTACCATTCAGGAAAGCATCCCTAATTCCACAGAGTAATTAACCTCTTGTTTAGATCCCATTGAACTCCTGGAAACAAAGAGTGCTTAAATGCCTTCCCGAGGAGAGGACATCCATTCCTCACTTGCTGGCTAGGAGGATGCCATCCTTTCCCTATTTCTCCACTCCCCAGTGTCCTCCACACCAGGCAAGACCCAAAACCCTAATCCAAAGGATGAATCACAATAGAAGAACCCAGTGGCTCATGGGTGGGTGACTGCATGGGAGCCTGAAGTACTATCAAGCACCCGGACAGACTGCAAAAAAAGACAGGGAGGAGACAAGCACCACAGAAGTGTGAATCTGAATCCCCCACACCATAAAGCAGCCTGGCTAAATGCCCTCAAACTTTAAAGCAGGCAAGCAGACCCTGAAAGCAAGACAGCTTGTTTCAAGCCAAAACTCTCTTCTTCTGTCTGTGAAGTCACCTTGTGCCAGAAAGCCACGTCTCCTGCCTGAGACAGCAGCCCCACGGAACTGCTGCTGCCCGCTCCCGTGCCCACGCAGCCCACAACGCCTCCCATGCGCTCTCCGGCCGATTTGCTTTGTTTTCAGGGCACCCCTGGCAACTTTCAGGTGAAATGTCCACCACTGTCAGCCCAGGAGAAGGTGTCGCTCACCTCAGCACTGTGTGGGGACCATAGGGCGGGCAGGCACACCTCAAGCTGTCCTATCGCTTTGGAGAAGAGCTGCAGAGGTTGTGCAGCTCGTGACACCAGTGCTGGCAGCCACGGCACCCCTTGGGAAACACAGGCAGTGGTTTTTGCTTCTGCCTCTCCCTCCTGCCTTGCAAATTGAACCTTACTGGGGAGAAATGAGTCCAAATGATTCAGAACCCCTCTCCGAGCCCCACCTCCGTTAGGTAAAGGCTGTGCTCTGGCGCAGGCACCTCTCCCCCAACACCCTGCAAGAGCCATCAGGCTGCTGCTGCCAGCACCATGCAGCTACAGCGCTTCTCTATAGGGAGCATCCTGCAGCACACACCATCCCAAACTGCTTTTGAATGAACTAAGCCAAACCGCATGCTAAAGAATTGGGCAAGTGGGAGCTGCCAGCTCTGCCAGCTGCATGCAGAGGAGACCTGGCAGGAGGCTAGGCTGGCTGAGGGGCTTTGGCCAGACGGGGCTCACAAGATGTCCCTGCAAAGCTGGGGACCACCAATTCACCATCAGGGACGGCCTGCAAGCCAACATCTGCTTCCCCACAGACTTCCCATGCCCTCGGCAGATGCGGTTTCAGCTCCTGGGTGTTGACGCAGGTCTGCACCAGTCAGGGTCCATACAGAGTCCTCTGGGCTCTCTCTTTGAGACAAAGAGGCTATGTTTCTTCCATACTCTGCAACAGGGCAAAGGTTCCTCCAGCTCATTTCCAGCCACAGGCGCTCCAGCAGTGGGGCCAGGCATGGACACATTGCAGAACAGCCCTCAGACGACCAAGCAGGTACTTGATGTAACCGGCCTTCTGCCAGGACAAGAGTGGCTCAGCTGACCCCCATGAAACCTCCCACGTGGCTGTAATGGAGACAGAGCAGCCAAGCTTGGCTACCAGCAGCAACAAGACAGCAGTGAAGAGATCCTCACCACTGCGATGTGTCTTTGCACACACATTCATCACTTTCCCCTCGAAGCATTAACACCAAGCTGTGCAGGCAATGGGCAAGACTAAGTCTGGGGGCAGATCTGCATGACGAAGACCTGGTGAGGGTCACAATCAGCACCAGGGACCAGCAGCCAAGGCAGGTCCATTGGGCAGCGCTCCACCTGGCTTCTTTTATTCCCCGAACTCAGCAGCAAGAGCACAAACCTCTGTTTAAGCTGCCTCACTAATGGCTTCTTGCAGCACAGCCTTGGAGACATCGCTCTGGTCCTGCTGCTCCCTGGAGCTTGCACTTTGTGCCGCTGCCTGCATTCACCTCCAGGCCAAGCACAGACCCACCAACAACGTTTCCAGCTGGCAGCTCAGGACAGGGAACGCTTCTGCTCCTCGCAAACTGCGTGTCTCTGAGAAAGAGCCCCAGCAGCACGGCATCCCCCCGGCACTGCCACTCAGGGCAGGAAGCAGCGACTCGGGATGCTCCTCCTGCCCAAAGGCTCCACAGCCCCAGGAGCGCAGGAGGAGGGAGGGAGCCATGGCTCATCTTCAATGGCCTACAAATGTCACTCGTGCCACCAAAGGGAGCAGGGATCGGCGCTGGTGTTAGGCTACAAATGAGCTTTCACAGCGTGAGTGATGGAAAACAAATTTTAAAAGGATTAAATGGGAGGAAGAAGGGAGGGGCTGGCTCCATGCGGGTGAGGGCAGGTCGGTGCAGAGCCCAGTGGGCAGCCGAGGAGCTGAGCAACACCAGCTCCCGAGGGGGCTATTAACACCCTGGGTGGGTTCACTCGTGGGCTTGGTGCTCCCTGCATAGGATTGCTGCACAGCAAGGAACACACACACAGCTCACAGAGGGGCTGCAAAACACCCTCTTACTTAGGGATAAAGCAACCAGAGAGGGCAGAGCAGGCAGAGCTGGAGGAAAGAGCTGAAGTGACAGAGCTGCAGGGAGCAAGGACAGAGAGGCAGAGCGCAATGCACCAGCAGAGCCAGGAACGAGGGTAGGCAGGAGGAGGAGGCAGCTGCCAGTTGGAGCTGGGGATGGACGGGGACGAACAGGGGCTGCAGGGAAAGAGGGGAAGTGCTCACAGGGCCGAAAGGCACAGCTGCACGTGTAGAAGCGTGTGCTCAGCAGGACAGAGAAGGTGTTAGCTTGATCCTGCCCGTAAAGTGGGATGGCGTAAAGTGGGATGGCGTAGTGTCAGGGGGGAGCAAGAGCAGGCAGAAAGAAGGGGGAGGCAAGGCTCCGGCACATCCGGGCCAGCTGGCTTTGTCCCAGGCAACTTTCTTCAGCTTTCCAAAGCGAATTTCCTTGGAAGTGCTCCTAAAGCCTGGCGGCTCCGCTGGGGCAGCTCTGGTGTTGATACTATCCAGAACGACCCCGAGTAGCAGCCTCCCTGTGCACCTGGGGGAAGCTGGGGGGTAGCCCACCTCACACCTCAAGCCCCATTACCTGCCCGTGGGAGAGCAAACCCGACCATGCAATGAGCCGGGAAGGTCCTGGGGCAGGGCAGGAACAAGAAGCCTGGCAAATGAAGCCCAAGCCGAGGCGAGCCACACACTCACCGAGGTGTTCTGGCACTGGATGCTGGTGCTGTTGAAGCGCAGGGCGGTGACACGGGTGGTGCTGCCGGGGATGTGGAAGATGCACTCGTAGTTGCGCTGGCCAGACTGCGGCTGGGGCAGGTTCTTGGCTGTCAGGGTGATGGGTTTCACCACACCCACGGGGATGTAGATCTGGGTGGAGGGCAGGATCTGGGGGCAGTCCTGCAAGGGGAACAAGGAGCAGCTGATAAGTGCAGAATACCACGAAGCCTCCCCCAGCACCCCTGCAAACCCCCCTTGGCTGGCAGGCCGGGCAACGCGATACAAAAATACCACCCTGAGCACACACTTGAGTAGATCCTTACGCACAGCCAACCCCCAACCGGCATCTCACAGCCGCTCTGGCAAAAGGCCTGAAGACAGAAAAGGAGATCACAGAGGAATCTGGTAGCAGGGCAGTGGGGTGTTTTCCAGAGCTCAGGTTGATCCAAGCAGGAGGTGGGGAGAGGATTCAGCTATGGGACCTGCGACCTGGCACTGTGACAGCAGCACACGTTTGGGTGAAATGACTGGTAATGAGATGGGCTTTAATGACATCGTTGCAGTCGGTAGGCTTCAGAGTTAACACCCACAAGGCTGTGCGTTGTCAGGTTATGCTATAAGCCTTCCTGTTTCCCTTACAGGCTCCATCCCCCTTCCATCACAAGTGGACAGAAAAGCCTTTTCCCTTTGACACTGCAACATGCTTCTGCAGCGTTGCAGAGAACCTGCTCTGCAGCGAATTTTGCTGCTGCTGCTTCTATCCGTGGCCAGCGCAAAGCAGTGTCTCCCCAACCAGCCCAGCTGCAGGCTACCAGAAGAGAGCACCTCCAGCCAGAGGATGCTGGTGAGCCCAAGTGAGGGAGGAAGGCAAGGGCACAGGACTCACCACCACCCGGCCAGACCCCCATGGGAAGGAACTGTCGGGAGGGCAAAGCACTCAACTTTTAATAGCCGTGGGCTCCCAGCTGCTCCGTGGGAGCCAGTGAGCCTTGTGTGCAAAGCACAGGGGAGCAGGAGGGAGCAAAAATAAATGAGCTCAGGCAGCAAAACAGCTCCGCAGCCCTGGTGGGTGCCACTTCGGCAACAACAGCCTGATGCAATCCCACGCCAGCTCTGCTGAGCCGGGCGGAGGTCTCGCACCTATGGCAGCAGCTCTTGGAAGTATCAGCTTGAAATAACATCAGGGGGGAATAATGTGTGCTGAAACAAGCTGCTCCAAAAACAGAAACGGCAGCAGCAGTACCAGGGGTGGACACAGTCGCCCCGGTGCTCTCCCAAGGCTGCCGATGGCCACAGCGTGGCTGCGGGGGCAGCTCTCACCCCAAGGCCACCAGCAGCCACACGTGGCCGACGCTGCCCAGCTGCCTCTTGCAGCCCCGCAGCCAGCCAGGCCGGACCCTGCACAGCATTCTGCTTCATCTCAGCTGGTAGGATCAATCTAACTTTCAAACAATGCAGAGAAATAAAAAAGACATTGTTTCATTTAGCAAATACTGACAGAAAAACCCAACTTGCCTTACTCTTTAAGTTTCCTTTTCTTCGCAAGCCTGTATTCCCTAAAAGCACAATTTTTAAGGGAAGAAACTTTATCCCCAAAACATGCTAAACAAAATCAAAGCAGAGAGGAAGAACAGTGCCAGCCCCAACCTGGAGATGGTGGCAGATCTGGGGCAGTCTGGGAACCCTCAGCGCTGCTCTGCCACCTCCCTGCTCCGTATCACGGCTGCCCCTCTGCAAACGGGGGCTTCAGTTGCTCCCCCTTTCAGAATCGCCTCAAGCCTCGCAGCAAGGAGACCCCGCATGCCCACTGCCACTTATAATGAGTGGCCCCCAACGCTGCAAGGCATTTGCTTCCCTTTGGCTCCTGGCTCAGAAGTGCCGATGGAGGGAAAAGTCCCTGCCTGCTTGATTCCCCTCTGCATGGCAGGGCTACCCCACGGGTGGCTCATGCCTTCCCCTCAGTGAAGACTAGCTCCTGGCTTGCCCTCCAACACCTGCATCTCTTCGGTTTTCTGCAATTACTGCTGCCAGTCTGGCCAGGGTGGTGGGTAAGTCCATGCCTCTCCGGCTGGGCTTACCACAGATGCTCGCAAAACCAGTGCCCGGGGAGCACAGCGGGCACGTGTGTCCCTCTCGTCGCGTAGGCAGGCGGGCTCGTTTTGCTGACTCGTGGTTTGAGTCCCTCTGCGACGTCACATGCTCCGCATCTGCCAGCAGAAGTGTCTCATCCAGCAAAAATGTCAGCCTGCGCCCGAACAGGATGCACCTGGTGCTGGTGGGCGCTCGGGGTGCCCAGAGGGGTGGGGGCACCAGGACAACTCATTTACCCTACAAGTAATGCCAACTGCTGACAAAACTCGCCCCAGCATTGCCCGGCACTTATGTCCCTTGGGTACAGTCTGCAGAGTGGAACAGAGCTCCCCATCCTGCCAAAAAGAGCCCCCCCTAGCAGAGCCCCAGCTCCCAGAAGCAGGGAGCTACAAAGGGGATGGGATGAGCAGAAAAGCAAGACCCTGACACACACACATTCCCAGACATCTCACAACCTGGATTTTCTCCGTTAAAACCATTTTTCTAGCTGGATGAGAACATGACAAGTGTGTGCAGGTTTGCTTGGAGAGGTAAGAGCTTTAAAGTCACACTGCAAATGCTGTGGTTTGGGTTTCTCTGTCAGGTCCCAGCTCCAGCTGCAAGAGATGGGGACGAAGGCAGCCTGGGGCTGGGCTTGACCCTGGGTTCCCTCACAAAATCCTCAGCCATTCCCACTGGTGGGGGAATGAAGAACAAACACAAGCTGAACCTGCTTAGACTGAACCAACACACTTGGTCCCTGTGGGCCAGGCGCCTTTCACCCTCCACAGCAGCTCTGCATCAGCAGGGACTGTGATGGGAGAGCAGCTTTTTGGGACGGGAGACTCCAGTGTCCATCACTGATCAGCCCGCAGCCACTGCTGGCCACCAGAAGTGGGAAAAAATGAACAGCAGCCTGTGCTGCTTCATCCCTCCTTCCCCAGCCCTGCATCTGAGAGCAAGCCACAGAGGAAGGTGATCTCCAGAGCCCAGGCTTCAGAGTCCCTGCAGCCAGCGGGCAGGGATATCCTTCCTGCTGCTGCCACCGTTCCCAGGCACATTTATGTGAGCGGTGGCTGCTACCCACGCCCTGTTCCTGCCCTGCCATCCCCAGAAATCCAGGCGAACTTCCCCAGCATGCCCAGGACAGAGTGCTGTGGGTCACTCTTTGCGTTTTCCTACAAAACAGCCACTCTCCCACCCAGGAAACTGTGGTGAACCACTCGTGGGAACCTGCAGAGATATAGTTAAGTGCTGCCGTTAACCCCTGTCCCTGCCTCTCCTGACCAGTGTCCACCACACTCACCACAATGCAGACAGACCAAATCCTGCTTAAAATAACCCTTCCAGTTACACATCCTCCCACAGAGAGGATGAAGCTGGACATGTACCATTAACTTGTCCAGTGATGCCATGGGCTGGCACTGAGTTCCCCCACTCAGCTGGTATCACGAGCCCACTGAGAGGACCGGGACAGCTGGGCACTGGGACAGCCGGGCACTGGGACAGCCGGGGATTGTGATGGGATGTCTCACCCCAGCCTGGACACGCAGCCCACAGCAGCAGCCAGTCTGAGGATGTCTCACCATACCAGCCAGGAACTGCTGAGGCCACACCAATGTGCAAACAAGATGAGCCAGGCGCTCCAAACCTCAAGCCAGGCGCTGCTCCAGGTCCCAGTGCGGCCAAAAGGTCTGCTGGGGGACAGCCTGCCCACGCTTGGGAGCGACACAAGTTCCCAAGCAGCTGGCCCGTGGGAGAGCTGCACGTGTCCCAGAGACAACACCCCTGGGGGTTACAGCCAGATGCTTTTGGGTTCGCCTAGCAGGGAAGGGGGAAGAGCCCAGGAGCCTCCCCATGCCCGCAGCAAACGGAATGGGCAGACAAGAGCTGCCAGGCTCCAGTGGTCTGGACACCACGTGTTGTGTTTGCAGAAGCAACACCAGGGCTGGCTGGAAGCACAGCCTCAGGAGCAGGCCTCTGGGGTGCCTGCGACAGCCCAGTCCCTCGCTGGGTATCTTCACGGCACAAGCTAGGAGAAAGCAGCTTTTTCTGATCTTCTCATGTTATCAACCCCCGCTTTGTGTGAGGCCACCAGGCTGGGCTCGTTCTGGCCTGTGCCAGACACACTCGAGCAACCATGAGCACGGTGCAACCCCCCTGCACTTGGATGACACCTCCGCGGAGATGAGGGTCAATGCCATAGCCCCGAGTTTGGCCGTTTGGTGGACGGTGTGGCGCAAAGCCATCGCTGCACCATCTAAGAGGCTGGCAGAGGGGCTGTGGCACAGCCCAGGCAGCTGCAGGCTCGCCAGCAGTGCAGGGGCAGGAGGGGCTGTTTGACGAGTGCAGCCTCATTCCCAGCATTCTCCTGTTGACGTGCAGAAATGACGAACGCTGGGCTTTTCCAGCTCTCCCAATGCACTTGTCTGAGAGGCAGCTCCACTCAGCCCCACACTTGGAGTAATCATCACAACGAAAGCCCACCATGGCCTCGGTGCAGGGACACCAACATCTTCTGCAAGTCCATCCACTCCTTAAGTCCTTGGAGGCACCAAACTAGGGAGCACCCAAGCAGCTCTCTTTGCAGGCTGCAAAGCCCAAACGTTCCCCTACAGACACAGCAGCTCCCCTGGGAGATACAGCAGGACCATGCACTCCAGCTTTTCACAGGGGTGTGGTGGGTCAACCTTGGCTGGATGCAGAGTGCCCACCGAGCCGGCTCAATGGGCACCTGATGTTCAGCCAAGGTTGACCCACCTCAAGGAAGCAGGGAAGCCATGCAGGGCTTGGACCCAGTACATAGAAAGAAGCTTCTCCACCCATCCCACCCCTGGCACAAAAGCAATGGTGTTACTGGTGGCTGGGCAACAGTTGAGTAAAGGCCCAGCTCTCCCATTCTCTCCTGTGAGAGAGCTCTTTGAGTGATGAGAGAGGCAGAGGAGGAGGAAGGGGAAAAAATTAATTGGGGCATCTCAGCTGCAGAGGGATTCATCTGACTCCACGTGTGCTCCCAGCCCAACATGGAAGCAGTGGGACACAAGGAGGATAACAGCCCCAAACTAGAAGGACACCCACAAGCCCACAGGTCCTCACAGAGGATGAGGGCAAACCTTAGAAGACACAAATTATAGCAGAGGGAGCTTCCCTCAGAGACGCTGCTCCTCCCGAGTGGGGAGATGCAGAGGCAGACTTCCTCTCTGTGCCAGCCAGGACAGCAAAGACCTTGGGGGACATCTTGGTTCCTTGCCTTCGCACATGGTCTGTGAAGTGGAAACAAGCCTTTCTTGTTCAAGTCTCCTCCTGGGAGCCAGTCCTGGCCTGGGAGGCTGCTGGGACACGATCTCTGCGAGAGCTTAGAGACTAAGCTTTATCTGAGATGATCATGGGCAAATGTTTTCTCCAGGACATCCATTTGAGCCATTCTCGTGAGGACAGTCTATGGTTTTGCTCCCAGCAGCAACTGTCAGGCAGCAGGACCCCTCCTGCTGGGCTCCTTCACAAGCAACTGGAAACCCAGGTAAGTTTAACCGAAGCCCCCTTCCAGAACAGGAACAGAGGAAAAACTCTCCTTCCCAAAACTCTCCCTCCAGAGCCCAAATCAGCATTTACAGTAAAGCCAGAGGTTGCTTGCCAGACCTCCAGACCCAAGCCAAGCAGCCAGTGATGCCACCACAGGTTGGGGATGCCAGGACCTCCCGCAAGCACCCTGACAGTGACAGGTTTCCCTGGTGGGTGGCACAGATGCTGCGCAGGATGAACCCCCGCAAAAGAACCTGTTTCTTAGCCAAGCATTTGAGATGGAGAAACCGTGAGGTGTAGCAGAATGGTTTGTTTTATGGATTTCAACCTTCCCCCTTCTGAAAACAAGTTGTTTTGCAATGACAGTTCAAGCTTGCTCCCTTCAAAAACATCAAAGGAAAATACTTTAGCATCTCTGCCTTTGTTTTTCCCTTCATTCAGCCTAAAGCACTCTCGGCTGTGCCCAGCTTCCCAGGCAGCCTCTCGGCAGCGACACAGCTTCTTCCTACCGGCACTTCCCACTCCTCCCTCACTGCATCCCAGGCAGCCCCAGCACCCCAGGCAAGGCAATGGGAAAGGCTTCCAAAGTGGTTTGCCCTCTTCTAAACCCTTCCCTGTAGGGCAGGGGGCCAGGACAGGACTGGGACAGGAGAGGGGAGCCAGCTCACGTCACCTTACCTCAGAGAGCTTGACTCGTCCCTCCAGGAAGGAGCAGTCGGCAGCGTTGTGGGTGCAGATGTGGCGGTACTTGCACCAGTGGCAGGGGAAGGAGCCATTCACACAGGATAGACAGCTGCAGAGAGAGAAGTGAGCAGCATTAGAGCAACGGCAAGGCAGGATCCACTGGGGCACTTCTCGGGATGCTTCAGCAAGACAACATCCATCGGCGATCCCGTATCTCTGGGTGGGAAGGACCCCCCATGCATGGGGCGAGGGCGGTGCACTGGCAGGGTGGGAGGGGAGATACCCGCACGCTCCGGACCCCTGGGCTCTACCCATGTCAGGGTGAGGGGAAACAGCCCTTCCGGCACCGCAGGGTTTGTGCCCCAGAGGGAGCAGCCACACTCCCTCCTTCACTTAAGCAGAGGCTGAGCTACAGACTTGGGGAGCTTTATTTGGGTTCGCTGAAAGGCAATTTTAGCAAGAGGCGGCAGAACAAGAGCTCTGCACCATGGGGGAACAGGGAAAAAAGGGCCAGATTAGTGAGGGTACGCTCATTGAGAGGAAAATTATAACTGGTGAAAGGTTGGGTCAGATTAACATTTCGGGACTGTAGCGCCTTTCAGACGCTCACAATAGGTTGTGTGTGACCCCCCTCCCTCAGCCCCCCTTATCCTCAGCCCTCCGCAACCGCGCGTGCGTGTGCTTCCACCCCCTCCCTCCAGCCCGAGACATTTCCATCTCTCTCCCCAGACTCCTCTCCAGGCTCTTTGTGCGGTGGGATCATGCATGTCCCCCTCTCCCTGCCTCTCCTGGGGGATGCACTCGGGCTCACAGGGATGCTGGAAGCCCTCTTAGCAAAGAAACCAGCTCCAGGGACCTGATGTCTCTCCCCTATGCAGGAGGGGACATATAGGGTCCCCTAATGTGCAACCAGTCACACAAGCAGCCGCCCAACAGCCTGTCCCCTTGCTAACCCCCTCCCAGCACCATAAGGCATCCCTGTTTGCAAGCACAGGGGATCCATTGGACCCCCGTGGCTGGAGGGTAGCTTTCGGGGCCCTCACCCCTGTGAGGATGGAAGGGGCTGAGCCCTCCCCACCATGCTGTCCCGGGGCAGCAGCAAGGTCCCGAATTAATGCAGCAAGCCTTCATGGGGCAGGTAGATCTGCACCAGGCATGTCCTGTGCAGCCCAAGCTGCCCTCCCGAGGAGAT
Organism: Leptosomus discolor; assembly: GCF_034619465.1. Classification (NCBI taxonomy): domain Eukaryota; kingdom Metazoa; phylum Chordata; class Aves; order Leptosomiformes; family Leptosomidae; genus Leptosomus; species Leptosomus discolor. The sequence goes on from NC_141399.1 coordinate 12,950,237, forward strand.
GGGAGAGCTGCCGAAGCATAAGGTTGAAGGCAAGAAAAACAATCAGCCTGGCTTTAGAAAAAAAAAAAAGAAAAAAAGAGAAAATTAAAAAAAAAAAGCAGCAGCACTGTTTTTCTCCCTAGAAGGCTCATACCTGCTCTCACTGATCCGAGCATGAACAGGATTGGGCTCAAAGCAATTATATTTAAACAAAGGCAGGATCTTCCCCTGAACGCAGCTCTGGCAGGAGGCAGGCAGCCCTGCCCAGCCCGATCCCACTCCTAAACCACAGCTACCTCTCTGCCTCTACCCCCAGGAAAAGACAGGGAAAACACTGTTTCAGCATGTGAGGCGACAGGAAAAAAACCTTCCTGGAGAGGGAGATCCTCGGGTGGCAGGGCTTGGCATGCCAAATCCCTCACCCTCCAGCAGACTTGCCACTTTGGAGGTGAGGGGACAAGGCACAAAGGAGCCGCAGGAGCAGGCAGCACAGGGTGCAAATGCATACCTAGGGCTTTGCAGGGCTACTGCTCCCTGCCCGCCCTGGGGTTTCACACACCATTACATATACAGCAAGGGCTTCCCGAATCCATGCGCACACACTAAGGAAATATTTAATTAAGCTGCTTGCAAAGGGGGCTGGAAGTCATTTCCATGTTTCGCTCACATTTTCACTTCCAAATGAACAGCCCTTTTAGCTTTACCCACAAATATGCTAATTGAGATGCTCCTTATGCAAATATATGCAATTTTATTTCAGCTGCAGAGATTCAACTTAAAAGCAGAGCCATAGCCTCCTATCTCTGGTTGCTTTGATGGAGGGAGGTGCAGAGGGTGGGGGGAGCGAGGGACACAAACAAAGCGAAAGGATGGCTCCTGCCCTCCTGAAAAGGGCTCAGGCAGTGACCGGTGGGCACGCAAATCCAGGACATGGAGGCAGCTGGGCAGGGAAAGCAGGGGTTAATCCTCATGGAAGTAAAGCAATCACAGAGAGGTCATGTAAGAAAGGAACATGGTCGAAGCAGTCACAAGTGAAACTGGCCCTCCACAATGGAGAGATCTTCCAGCCACCAGGTCTTTCAGGGTCTCCAAAAAGACTCCCCAGCCCCCTCTCCACCCCCCTGCGAGGCATCTCAGCGCAGGTGGTTGAAGCACCCAGCACAGCCCTGCCCTGGGCACCCCAGCCCCCAGAGCTGCAGCTCTGCTCTGCATTTCTTCAGAGCCAAAGGCAAATCTTGGCTATTTCAGGACCCTCATCACCTGAGGGTCTCCTTTGCCTGTTAACTACGCAGGCCCCAGCTAGTCTCCTGGTCTCCACTTGCCAAAGGACCTAAAGCATCTCAGGTTATCCTCCACGTACACCCTGAGGTGCACGGTTCCCCTCCTCCCACTTCAGCCCTCCCAGCTGCTTCTAACTTAACCGAGCCACTTCTAATGCCCCATCCTCAGGGACAGTTTTCACACTCTCCCTTCTTCCTAGGTTCTCCATCTGCCATGGGGACATCAAACACTGCTGTAAGAGCACTCATTACCACATGTCTTGCTCCATAGCATCTCTGCTGCATTTAGAGCCTGTCTGGGTCAGCACACCCTGGCTGGCCAAAGACTCTATGAAGTGGCAAGCAAGTCAGCGCCCGGGTGCCAGTACCACGGTGAAATCCCATTTTCAGCCTGTCTCGGTCCTGCTGGCCTCCACACGTCCGTTTGACCACCCCAGAGCCGAGGCAGGGCTCCCCAGCTGCAGGCCGGGCTGGGCAGTGTGGCCAGGGCCACACCGCCGGTGTGTCCATGCATTGCTGCTGTCTGTTCCCAGCGCAGGAGCAGGTTGCTCAGCAGCATGATGCCATCTGTGCCGTCTCTCTCCTTCCCACGGTCAGGCACTCTTCCCTCATCACTTCTTGCCTAAGAGGCTTTCATCACTCCTGATAATTAGAGGGAGGCTCTCCTTCATGTGTTGAAGTCCCCCACCTCCCCGACGCGTGCCAGGAGTGCAAGAAGCTCAGCCAGGCAGAAAACCGACACTGGGGGTGCAGCGCAGACACGGACCCACAGCTTGCTCCCCATCTGCTCCTCCCCAGCCCTGTCAGGGGCCAGGTGAAGACAAAGCCCAGGCTGAGCAGGGGGAAGGGGGTCAGACCCAGCAGCAGTGCCCCCCTCGCCTCCTAAAGTCCTCGTGCAAGAGGAGTGGCACCAGCCTGAGAGCTGCATTTCAGGATCACTCTGTACAAAGCGCCCCATCCCAAAACAAGTCCAGGCTCGCTGCCAGCCTGCAACCTCCCCCAGAAAGAGGAGGCAGACCTGCAAGGCAGCAGGGCAGCCCTGCCCACCTCTGAGTGACACAGGGGCAAATCCAGAGCCTCCTCACAGCCGCCACACTTGCCACCAACTCACTACACAGCTAGGTCAAGACCTCTCTGTGCTGCTCCCCTCCACTTTCATAACCAATCCCAAACTTGCCAAGGCCATGCTAGGGAAACACCTGACATGGCTGCAGAAAAGGAGTGGTGCAGAGAAGGCAGCAGAACAGCAACGGAGCATCTCAGAGCAGGGCACATCTCCACAGGGTGGGTGCAGGGCCACACGCATCGCTGCGGGACAAGCCCAGACCCAGGGGACCAGCTCCTCGCTGGGCAAGCGGGCAGCTCTACAAAGGGCACCTCCAATTGCCACGGCAAGGTCGCAGCTGTCTCCACGCCTCATCCGAAGTGATACTGCAGCTGATGGAAAGCACGGGAAGCCTTCGGTGCCGGATCCAGACTCCACACTCACCCTCCTTCCCGCGCTCCCAGCCCCAGGCGTGCCACATGCCCGAAGGAGCCCAGAGCTCTTCAGCGCGCTGAGCAGGGAAGGCAGAAAACAAAACAGATATCCACAGGGGTGAGTTAAGCCTGAGCAGCGAACATGAGAGGGACAGGTTGTGCAAGCACTGCACACGCACGTGCACACATACACAACACACGCTGAGGCTATTTCCATGGAGCAGCGCATTCCTGGAGGAAGGACATGGAGCGAAGGGCAGGGAGGAGGGATGAGGGCAAGTTGAACGGCATCGAGAGCAGAGCAGGGGAGGTCCATCCAGAAGGGAAATTATAAACACAGTGTTGATGGAAACAGCATCTGCGCACGCACAGCACAGCCTGCCTGCAAGCCCCCCGACTGCTCCTCGGACCTCCTCTTGGCAGGAGGATGCATCCTTAGCAAATACTCAGCTCCGGTGTAGCCTGCATCTGGAGCAGCAGCTGTCAGGGGTGAGGGGCTGAACTGCAGTGCTTTGGGCTTTATATCCATCTCTTTGCCCCAGGGAGAGGGGGAAATCCCAAAGAGCAGCGGGAACAGACAGCCAGTGTGCCCCAAGCCTCTACACAGACCTACGGGCAGCCCTGCCCTTCCCAACCAGTGCCCAGATCCTAAGCCAGGAGAGACACAGGGTAGGAGATCAGCTCTCTCCTCCCTCCATCCCTGCCCATCTTAATCCATGTTTCTGCCCCTCCTTTCATGCCAGCCCCATGCTCTTCCATCCGTGCTGGGTTTTGCCAAGGGCTTTACTCACAAGGTAGGGGTTGGGCACACAGACCCGCTGCAAGGTGGTCCAGCGCACCCACCATCATGCTGGCTGGAGGATGCAGAATCAGACCCTGGTTTTTTAAGGCAATTCACTTGAAACACCCTCAGCTGCCTCCCCTCACTGAAACACAGCACCAGGCTACACCAGCCCTCCTCATTCACAACAAACGTGACATAAACCAGCCTATCCCAAGTGGTCTCTGGGGCCATCCTACAGGATTTTCCACCTGCCCCAGCCTAGGAATACACAGGGATCTGTTACCGCCTCACAGCTCAGCCGTGCTAACTCAGATGCACTCACTCAACTGCTTGCAGCCATCTGTCCATGCCTTCAAAAAGAAAGCATCTGTAAGCATCTGGAAACAAGCAGCGCTGGGCCAGCGGAGAAGCAGCCATGCCATGTGCAGGCAGCTCAGCAGTGCGGGCAGCCAGAAAGCCTGCGGTGCGGAGCCGAGCGGCACAAGGGCTGGCATCATTCCACAGGTGCCCACGGGTGCCTCGGCCACCCGAGCAGCCCAGCCCTGTCCTCCTGGCACAGCCCTGCTGCTCCCAGCCCCTGGGACATGCTTTAAAATCCCATTTACTTAATGGAGGCTTACAGGGAAAGCCCTCCCTGTGGGACAGGGCCACAGCAGCCACATCTCTCCAGCCAGGAGTTACAGTCCCTTGGCATGTCTGCGCCTTGCTCCAGCCTCAGCTGACGGGACCGAGGTGTCACAACTGTCACTGCACAACCACGAGGCTGGTAGCATCATGACCTGCATAGGAGACATAGCACAGGTATGCACCAGCACAGGTTTCCAGGCTGCTTGGATCCCCTCTTGGCATCAAATCCTCTAATATGTGATTTTCCCCCTTCCCCTGTGCCACCGCCCAGATTTTTGCTTCCATGTTGCAAAGGCTGGTCATGCTGGTGGGGAGCCTGGTGATGCATTTGGCATGCCGGTGCTTGAAAAATCAGCAGTGCTGCGAAACCTACCCATAGCACGAAGGAAGCGCCGAAGGCTCTCAGCTTCTTCCCTGTCCCCCTCCACTTGCCAGCCCCCTCCCTGCAGCCGCGCTTTCTCAAAAGCCAAACTGCAAAAGGATTTACGAGCAGAGTTTCCAGAGAAGAAACCCAGAGAGCAAACATGAAAATAGTGTGAAGAAATACATCTTGATATTCCCTGGAATTGCTCAGTGGCTTTCCCGGAGGATTCCCCACTCGCCCACCTCACCAGCAAGCACAGGCTCTGCTGGAGGCAGGCAGGGAGCCTGGTGTTACATCTTCATCTTGAAAGGGGACTCATTTCCCCACGAATGCTTTGAAGAGGGAGTTTAACGCTGACAAAGAAGACTTCAACATCTGCCCGCGCACGCGCTGGACACGGGCTGATTCATTACACGATCAAAGGCACCGAGCGGTGTTTAAATGCCTGTGCTTGATCAGTGCCCCCTGCGAAACCCCCAAGGGAACCCACCCCGGTCCGTGCCACAGGGTTTTCCATCCCATCCTCCACCGTTCAATGTATCTCTCACAGCTCAATCAGAAACATGCCCTGCCTGATGCACAAGCCTTCAGAAGCAAGAGGACCAGAAGATGCCACTGCCTGGAAATGTCTGCCTGAGCCCCATGGAAGCCCCAAGGCTGCTGGGGTGCAGTACACCAAGCTGGGACCCTCAGAAGCTTACCAGGTGACCATTTTGAAGTAAGGAATAGACCCCCAGAGAGGGTGCAAGTCCCAGACGAAAGCTCCCAGGGGCCCTGCATGGAGAAGTAGCCAGTGATGCTGGTCTGTGATGGGGACAGTCCCATAGCACTGAGTGACACTACAAAGCCCTGCAATAATGGACAGACAGCAACAGAGCTCTACCTGGAAGGCAGCCCCTCAGCCTGGACCACCACAAGCCAAACATACAGCCAGCACAACCTCCTCTGTATCTATCCCTCTGTCCCTGCAGGAGAAGGGATTAGATGTATCTTCCCGTCTGCAACCCCTCCCTGGACCAGGCTGATTCCAGCAGTCCTTGAAAATGCATGGGAATAAGAGTTTCGCCAGGCAGTGAGAAATAAGAGAGCTGGGATGCTCACACAGTGGCAGGGTCAGCCCCACAGCCTGCAAAAGGGCTTTAGCGGCACATTTTGCTGATGCCTTTCCAGATGTCTGCTGAAAATAAGAAGACTCACCCCGGTGTACACAGTGGAGCTGCACTGGCTTCCCTGGAGCTACCCCAACTGACACCAGTGGAGAGTTGCCTTATAATCCTCCCATCTCTCCACAACCATCTGAAAAATCTCGCCTAAATGTTTCATCTTCAGCTGAGAAATGATTCAACACGCAGGCCTCTGGCTTCCAACCTAAGCAAAGCCTCCCAAATATAAAACAAAAATGTAATGCAGAGTGATCAGAGATCTCCACAGGAAAAACATTAGCCTCGTGGAAAAGCATATTGTTCCTAATACAGAATTTATCAAGCTGACGTATAGATTTTCCTCCACAAAATATGAAACCTGGATCTGAAAGGCTATTAACTCCAAAGAGATCCATTAAAGACGTCTGTCTGCAAATGGTATTTAAAACTATTGCATCATCCTAGGTATTGTCAAGCTCTTGGGCTATGACTCGACTGCAGGTCACATAGTTAAAATTGCCTCCAAACCCTAAAATTCTTGACGTAAAGAAAATAATAATAATGTTCACCAGCCTAGAACATGGACTGTTCTATCAGCTCCAACCGGAGTCCATAAATATTAATGCATCCATAATTAGCCTTTTTAAATAATGCATCCAAAATTAAACATCAACGTAGTAATAAATCAGTCAGGGCTCTTTGTTGTAGGTTTGTTGGGGGGGGGGTTGGGTTTTTTTCCCCCTCCTGTGTCAGGCACATAAAATAAAAAGCCAATTCCCTCACAACCTCTTCCCGCTGGACCAACATGCTGGAGCCGACTGGACCAAATCTGACGCCATTTGTACTTAAAAGTCTTCTTTGTTTCATTTAGAAAAATAAAAGTCACATCTGCTTTTTGATTTGCAAAATAACAACATGCAGCCAGCCCGAGCCAAAGCTGAGCTCATGTTATTGAAACCACACGATGTGAAGGGAGACAAAGCTCATCTCGGGAGTCAAGGTGAGGGAGAAAGTCAAGTTTGCAAACTCTCTCCTCCCTTGCCGGCACAGCGCCCCCAGGAGCTGAGGCCCACTCCCTGTGCAAAAAGCAGGCAGGGCAGAAATCCCTGTGATGCACAACGTTTGCAGGGACTCTCCTCTGATGCATCCCCCTCATTGCAGGTACCCAGCCGGGTCGCCTGCATCTCACCTGCATCTCACCTGCTTTTCCCTGATCAAAGCAGAAAATCCTAACAGGCTTTGGAGGAGCAACCTGCAGCAGAGCCCCCCAAGGCCAGGCTAGACACTTTGCAAAAAGCCATTCAAAAGAGATCACTCCACATTTGCTTATCTATAATTACTGATCAGCTGGAGTGCCACCATCCACAAGAGGTTTCTAGCAGGGTAACAAAATTGCTTGCATTCTTGAGCTCCAAATTCTTTGCCCAAACACATCCCAGCACCTCCTCCAGCACTCCCACAACAGAGCCATCTCCCCGCTGCTCAAGCACACCATCCACAGCTCCTCATCAGGAGCTCACTGTTAGAGGCTTTAGACGCCCTGCTTAGGCAGCACATCAGTAATCCACACCTTCTCTATTTTATCACATTGTATATCTCAAACTGCCTAAAAACCCATACATGGAGTAGATTTCACAGCAGCCTGACAAGAAAGCAAATTCACAATTACTTCCAGTTAGGAAATTCTTGGGTAAATGCCCCAGGACATGCAGCATGTTCCATCCCATGTTGCTGTAACTTTCCGGCTCTCTCTCCAGCAAGCCTGGAAAGCAGGTATGCAGGAAAACACAGGCTTCTCCTTTTGCATCGCCAAGTCACTCCTATTAACTGTTTCCAGGAATAACAAGATGCTTGGCATTTTCGATCACATGGATTGCTACAGTCTGCAATGCAGTTAATTTGCTTTTTCTTCCAAATCTTTGCCAAACCCAAAACCCTGTTTTTAAGTGAGGTTCTGCCCTGATGCTACACGTTCCCACACGCTCAAACCAACTGGGGGTGCTCTGGTCGCCGTCCCAGTTTGCCAGGGCAAAAGGAGGCGGTTTCTCACTGCAAACACCACTATACTCAACTGCCCCTTCCTCCTGCAACATCAGCACCCACAAAGCTGAGATCTCTCTCTCCCAGTCTCACACTGCCCCACCAATCTGTTCCCGGATCACTCTCGCGAAGCCCAGGCCACTTACGACTGATGGACACTGCAGTTGTAGAAAACAAAATCCACAGAGGCAAACTTCTTCCCTGTCTCCTTAGATTTCAGGTAGAGCTTCACCACTCGCTTGTCCCCTGGGAGAGACCCAAGTAGAAAAAGGCATCAGAAATGACACAGTGCATGGCCCAGCATTCAGCCCAAGGCTTGTGATGGGCTGGAGGCAGCTGGGCATCACCACTCAGCCCAGTTAACTAACAAAATCCCCCAAATCTGGCAATAAAAAGGGAGTGTTCACCCACCCCAACTCAGCCACCAAACAGGCCAACAGAACTCATGTACAGCTCTGAGCCCCTATTGCTAGCTGCAACCTGCTGGCATGAAGGAGGTGCCTTGGGTTGTACTGGTGGTACTGAAGGGGAGCTTAACAGTTCTGGAGTCAGCAGGATGTCCTAGAGCCCATGGCCACCTACAGCACATCTGCCCAGGAATGGTCCATAGGTAGGAACAAGGCCAGGGTGCCCAGGACTGGTGTCAACACCACTACAGTGTCAGCAAGTAGCTGTGCCCATGGCTTGGAGAAGACCAAGGACCAGTCTCCCCTGAGCAGCAACGTCCTTGTCCTCCTATACCCCGAAAACCCAATTCAGGTCTTGCTTGGGGCCTGGGATTGCTATCACAGGAGGACAGTCCTCCTCCACATCTGCCTTTGGGGCAACAAGTGAGACAAGGCTTGTCTCAGGCTTTCTTCCCACCCCAGGGCATAAACTCACCACGGCCCCTGGTGATGGGGATGACATCCTTGGCAGAAGGAGAGCTGCAGTAGATCTTCCCATCTTCAATGCGGCTCTCTGACTCAGTGAAGTCTTCAAAGGAGCAGTTGACTCCTGCTGAGAGGTCTGGGACATTCCAAGCCTGCAGGACCAGCTGCGGAGGAGAGGTAAGAGCATCAACACAGAGAACTAGCGAAAAAGACTCCTGTGTGTCCGCTACGTATACTTCCAGCCAACAGAAAAGACCAGGGTGCAATCTCTCCTCTGTCACCCACATGTGGCAGGGAGACCTGCACCAGGCTTTTAAAGCAAGCCACATCCATGGACCTCCCCGCTCAAGCAAGGAGCACCGATTTAAATGGGTTAAAAGAATGACTCACAGCCTCTGTCCTCTGCCCTCGCCATACCACAAGCCATTATGCCTCACCTCTCTACAGAGACCAAGCACAGCGTCAGGGCTAAAGAGTGTTTCGCGGAAAGGCATGCACTCCGGCACAGCCGAGAAGTGGAGGAATCCACCTTTTCCTTTGCAAATTCATTCCCAGGGTCAGCAGTTCTCACTTTACAAAATGCTTGCCTTATTTCTAATTTGAATTTTTCACAGCTTCCAGCCATTAGTTCTTGTTATGCCTTTCCTTGATAGATTAAAAAGCCCTTTAGTCCCTGATATTTGCTCCTTGTAAAGGCACTTATACTCTGTAATCAAGTCACCTCTTAATCTTCTTTTTGATAAGCTAAGCAGATTGAGCTCTGGAAGTCTCTCACTGCAAGGCATTTTCTCCAGCCTTCAACTCATTTACATGATGTTTACAGGAGGTTTTCAGCCTCTCCCTTTAAAAGCTGGACTCCAGTCTGAGTACAGCATCCCCACCTCAACCACAGCACACCTCCGCACAGCATCCTGCCATCGGTCAGGGAGATAACCACCTGAGAGGTGAATGCACCGCCCAGCTCCCGGCTTCGCCCAAGGACCATCGAGACCCGCAGGGAGGGCTCAGCTCCGGCACCTATTTCCAGGACACTGGGTGAACACCTGTCTTCTCTCTCCGTGTCTAACTTTAGACTTGGCAATATCAAACCCCAATTTCTCTGCTAAACCAGCCCCACTCAAACCCAACTGCTCTGATGGAAATCTCACCCCATATCACCCCTTCAGTCCTAGCACGTCCCATCTGCAGCCACCTCACATTTATCTCCACGTTACCAACGAACATTAGCCCCTGCAGAAGCACTTTCCAAACCATTTTCATCCAGTGACAATTCCTCTCCGACAAGGACTTTTTGAGATCTGTCACAGAGCCAGTTCTTAATCCACTTAACACGTGCTCTATCAATATTGTATAATGCTAATTTTTAATCAGAATGTTGTGTTGTACCAAGTCAAATGCCTTGTAGAAGCCTAAAGACATCACATCCCCGCAGTCCCCCTTCTAATTCAAGTCATAATTTCATCAAAGAACAAAATGTGGTTTGTTTGACATAAAACCATGTTGACTGGCATTAATTATATTCCCATCCTTTAATCTTTATCATTGTTATCTGCACCGTTTTTTTTCCTTTAGTTTTTCTAAATCTGATGTCAAACTAAGCAGTCTCTGACCATTTGGTTCTTTCTACACTTGGGGGAAAAAAAAAAAAAAAAGAGCCTATTTTCTGTTTCCAGAGCTTTTCTCAACATTCACTTATTTATTATAAAGTCTTATTACGACAAATATCTGCAGGCCACGGAACGCCTTGGCCAACTCTTTTACAACTCCTGAGTGTCAGATATCCAGATACGGCAGTTTTCAGAACTTTTTTGCTAGTATACGCTGTTTCATTTTCTCTTCACAGTGCTAATGGCCTGGAAAATACTTCGGGGAAGTCCATCATTCTTTCTGTCTGCATAGAGTAGCGAGTTGTGCATCGAAGTCTAATCCAAATATATCCACTGCAGGCCAGGGTCAGAGACAGGCTATTGAGCTAGACAGATTGCTGGCCCACGAATAGCATCTCTGATGCTGGTGTTTGTATTATGGAGAAATATTTATTGCTTGGTTATGTCTTTTCTGAATAATCATCAGCTGGTTTATTATCTCCATCAATAGGCCAGTCCTCATCAATGCCCTGCACTTTGCTATGTTTTATTTGTCTCGGACCTTTCTTCCCCTTTCTCCCTATTTGTCGCACACTCATTAGTTATTTTTAACCGCTGCTTCCCCAGCCAACACCTCCAGAGGGTCAGGAGGTGGCTGAGGGGGGCTTACCGGGACCTCCGACATGGTGACCGAGATGTTCTTCGGCTGGACGGTGAGCTGGACACACTGCCGCAGGTCGGAGGCGAAGCGCTGGGGCTCATCCGCCCGCTCACACCGGTCCTTGCGCGAGCATCTGGAGGGGGATGAAAGCACCGTGGTGAGGAGGAGAACCCCTGGGGTCCTGCGTGGCTCTGGGCTGACGCCATGGCAGACAGACCCTTCGGCACGCAGGTAACGCGCAGCTAGGGACCTTGGGTGCCTGAGGCCTGTACAGGAGCTCTGCTTTCCCCTGGTGCCAGCACTGGGGACTTCTGGGGGTCTTATGTTCAGTTTTTCTTACTGGCACAAAGATGATGAACCCAGAAGCCCATGGGCAGGATCAGAGGGGCCCAACTGGTGGCTGCACCGCACATGGGCACTTGTGAGCATGGATGCTGTGGGAAGGGATGACAGCCCCTTGGACCACTCCATCCCCCCACGGTTCAGGGCTGAAGTCCGAGAGGTATGTCCTCAAGGAGACCAGTGGTGGGGACAGACACCGTCCGCAAACCATGGTTTGCTGGCATGGCACTGGGGCCGAGCCTGCGGTACTTACATGTTGTGGAGGACGCACCAGCCGCAGTGGGGGTCCCGGGAGCCCAGGCACAGCTCACAGCTCTCGTACTGCTCGCAGCTCTCCACCGGCACCCGCGTCACCTGTGGGGAACAGGCAGGGAGTGAAAGGGGACGGGCTGTGTGTTTCCCCACTGTGTCCATGCCTCGACCCTGACAGAGATGGGACTCACCCTGGCTCGCGGCTCCCACCGCATTAGAGAGGAGGCAGCAGTGGGGAGCATGATGAGCCCCCACCATCATCCACTTCTCTCCAAGGCAGCATTTGCAGGCAACACTTCCACCCCCGGGAGGCTTTTACCCCAACCAAGCTCCTCCCACCATTGCATATCTGCAGGGTTGTGGGAGCGGGCTGCGACGGCTCAGCCCCGCACCAGCTCCCAGTGCCGGCCAGGCACCCCGCGGCTGCCGCAGCCCTGCTCCAAAAGGGTTACTAGTCCTTTATTAATTGCTCCTCCAGATTTGATTAAAATCCCCTCATTCTTCGAGCCCTTCGAGCTCTGTTACAACTGTTCATTTAATTACTTTCCACCAGCACTCTGATAACACCGAGCCGCAGTAGGGAAGAGAGCGGGTTTTATTAAGGAGAGGGGAGGAGAAGAGGGGGGATGGGGGGGGGGGGTGCAGGGAGCTGCCTGCTCGCCTGCTGCAAGGAGCCGGCAGCACCAAGCAACTGCCCGCACCTGCCGCACTCGTGCCTCAGTTTCCCCACTGCTCCCATGGGGCAGGACTCACTCGTTAATTAAAATTTGCAAACTTCTCTACTGAAGGCTAAACCCAGGGTGCTCTACCTCCTCCCAGCCCAGCGGGGCATGGGCTCAGCATGATGCCTACAGGACTGGCCAACCAGTACCCTTCAGTTTGCATACTGATGAGGATACTTGTAGCGTTCCCACTTGTTTGTCCCTGACACTGCTTCAGGCAGGTGGTGGCAAGGGGGTCGGCAGTGGGTACCCCCCCAGGTAAACCCCACACAGGCGTGTGCCAGCTCCCAGCAACCATGGTGGCCCTTGGGGGAGATCCCCAGCCCAGGTCAGCATAACCACACCCCCCCAGCATCCAGGTCTCCAACATCGGCCCCGCAGAGGGGAGGTTTAGCTGAGCCAGGCCTGGGATGGAAACACCACCAGGGACAGAAACACAGCTGCACCAAGGAGCCTAAATGCAGTTTCTGCCTCACCTGGAAAGCCACAGGTTTCCTGCAGCAGAGCAGAAAGCAGAGATGGGCACTGGGAGGAGGAGGGAAAGGGCTCTGCTGTCCCCACGGGGCTGTCTAGACAAACCCACAGCCCTACTCCAGCATCCTTCCCCCTCCTAAGACCCCAGGTTGGTGGTCAGGAGACCTGCTATGGTTGGAGCCCTGCCACGGTCCCACTGGCACACACCTCTGCTGGGCAGAGGAGTGGAGATGCTGTGAGACACAGGCACACCATGTCCCAGCACAGTCACCCACTCCCACCACAGTCACTCCACCTGGCAAAGCGTACATCCTCACTGACACCAGATCTAAAAAGTGGCACCATCATGGCACGAACCCGATTCATCCACTCCAGTGCAGCCTGTGGATGGATGAACTTACACCAACAAGCTCTCCCACTGGTCAGGTTATCATGCAAATGCTCACAAAGCCAACCAAAACTTTGTATTGTGAGCCCCGATCACGCTGCCAGGATGGGTCTGTACCTCCGGTTGGCTCAGCATGAGCAGCAGCAGGGACCAAGGGGTGCTCCAGCCCCATGTCCTCTCTAGCCCAAGGTGCAAAAGCAGCACTCCAGAGGAGAAAAAGTTGTTTGGAGCAAGAAGCTTCTGCTAACCTGCAAAAACCCTGCTTGGGAGGGGATGGCCAGAACATGGAAGAGGTTTATGGCCAGTCCCTTGGAGCAAGGAAGGGTCAGGAAGCCCTCAGTCCACAGGGACCATGGGGATTTCAAGCAGCTGCTGCTAACAATTAATGCCTGGGGCACGGCCCAAGCAAGGAGAGGAGCAGTAGGGCCACAGAGGCAGTGCCTCAGGGCAGTGTTTTTGCAAAGAGAAGCAGTGAGGAGCTGCCCTCATACCCTGGGACAGGAGTCCCTGGGCACCCCCGACCCCAGGAAGCAAAGGGCAGACCCCACCAGGGAGCTGCCTGAAAGGTTTCCCAACACATGGGACTGCAGGCTGGGGTGGCAATGGGGGCTGCCAAGTCAGGAGAGCAGAGGGGTTGCCATCCCCTCCCCTTACCTGTTTCTCAGTCATGGCGTAGATATGCTGGCGGTCAGGACTCAGCACCAGGTCTCGCAGGATGGAGCTGCCCTCGTGGGCCACAACATTCTCGTACTGCAGTGCTTGGTGCTTCCTCTCAGCTGGCAAGTCCACCAGGATCTGTGTGGAGAACACCAGGAGTGAGCACAGTCCCACATGGACCTCAGCCCCCACCACCCAGGGAGTGGGATAGGGAATGTGCCCCATTACGGATGCTGCCCCTCCATCCCACACCACCGTGGCCAAGCCATGGCCACTGCAGCACAGCAAAGTAGCAGCTGATCTCCAAACATCCTAACCTTTCCCAGAAGACCAAACTGCAATGTTTTCTTCCCTTTACTGCATTTGTCTGGTGCATTTGCACCGTGTTTATGATGATGGCATTCACCTCTCTCAAGGGAAGGAAGCCACATCCACAGTTCTCACACTGCACCCCTCCATGTGCTGCCCTGCCTCCCCGACTGCTGCTCAGCCCCAAAGCTCCTCCAACTCGCAGCATGGTACAGATGAGCGCCCAGGTTGCAGCAAAGCAGCAAACCCCATCTGGCCGTAGTGGTACCAAAAGCAGCTTGCACATTGCAACGCACCAAGTCCCGGCTGGGCAGGATGCTGCAGTGCACACAGGCAGGGCTCCCATCTCCCCATCCATCAGAGGAAATGCTCAGGCTCGTGACTGGGGAAGTCAAGAGGGGCTCAAGGAAACTGAGGGTCAACAGAGGTTCAGAAAGCGCCTTTGTTCCCTGAGCAGGAACGTGGCGAAGGCTTTAATCCCCTTAGAGCTCGCAATTACGTTAAAGCTCTTCCTAAGTGCACCGTTTTCTGGCTGTACTGGCGATAACCACATCAGGAGGCACCACGGGGCTGGAGACACCCACCAAGCAGGAGCTAAACTCAGCTGCATTACTTGCAGTAACCTGATTGCCACCTCCACGAGCAAGAGACACTCCCTGCTAATGCCACTGCTTGCAATACCCCCAGAAGATTCGGGCTATCCCCCAGCATGGAGCAGCCTCAGGGGAGACAGTGCTGCAGAAATGGCTCAGCGGGTCTGGTCTGCTCCCATGGGATGGGACGGGGGCCACACCAGCAGCACATTCTGCAAAAAACGCAGTGGCAGGCGGAGGAGCAGCATGCCCAGTGAGATGGAGCAAACGCTGCCTGGGATCAGCTCCACACTGCTGCCAGCACACACAGGGGAGCTGGCCCAGCATCCCCATCAGCAGGACTCAGGATCCCCCCATACCATGGGGCCAAATCCACTGCTTGGAAGTACCCCCCAAAATGCACCCCACAAACCCTGTCCCAATCATTGCACCAACTCCCTCGGCCCCACACAGCCATACCCAAGCCCTTGAGCCCCCCACAGCAGCTGCCCTAGCACCCTGGCCACCTCGTCCCCCTCCTGCAATAAATCACCGCTGGCATTTGCATAGTTCCCAATCAGGAGGATACGGGGCCAGGAAAGCAGGATCCCGGTGTGCAGCTGATTAGCATGGAAATGTATGCGGCTCACAAACAAACCGGGGCCCGTTTAATTAGAGCGGCGCCTTTGATTCACTGCCAGCCTCCTGCATGCACCAGCCCCGGATTATTTTTAGGCAGTTTTACAAAACAAATGTATTTAATTAAGAAAGAGACCCCTGAGCAACCAGAGAGTGACGAGTCCTGCACAACAGCGAGCAAAGGGGCCGCCCTCTCCCCAGGGGACGCGACAAGGAGGCTTGCAGGGCCAGGTTAACGCTTGGGAATACATGGCACAGCCAAAAACCCCCTGTACGTCCCACTGCAGGACTGAAGAGCCTTTGCCATAACTCAGACTGGTCCTGGTACTTATCTGCCTTCTCAGCATCCTTTGCCAGACTCCTACACAGACTCTGCTCCCCATCACCCCCACCCTGGGTACTGCTGTGTGCTGGGGAACCCAGAGATGCTGAAAGCCCATCCTAAAGCTTCTGCCTGCCCTTTTGCAGGGGTGGGGGGAGGTTCTTTCTGCCCAGGTCCAGGATCACATTTGCTCCTACTCCAAATATCAGAGGAGGTCAAGCTCCAGACACGTGCGGTACAGGGCCATGTCACACCCCCAACCCTGCAGACCCCTTGCTTGGGGTACCCAGCATCTCCACATCCCCTCGCAGGTCACTCCCCTTCTGGCTCTCATCTTCTCCCCTACAAAGCCCTGTCCAAGGCAGCTCTCCAGAGCAGGGTAACAGGGAGCATCCCCCCTCCTCAGCAAGTCACCATCTCCTCGCCTTGCAATGGCAACGTGACAAACGCACCTTTCCAACCCTTTTATGGGCCGCAGTTGCGGCACAGAAGAATCAATATAGTTTTACCCTGGTTCTAAAATAGATCTATGGCTGGATGTCGCGCTGGCAGTAATTTTTAACTAGCGGGGTAATTTCCCCATTACATTATTGCACTGTGCAGTGCTGGGAAAGAGAAAGAGATGTATTAAAAAAAACAACAGACGTGAAGCACTTCCAGTTAATTTGAGGCTCCAGGAAGAACCTAAAAATACTCTCGGTAGTTAAACAGGGCTGGAGCCCAGCCTGCCATATATCAGAGTGCTCTGGTGGGGGGCACGGAGTCACCCCAGGCATGCACAGGTGGGAACCCTTCTCTTTGGCACCTCTTCTCCCACTAAGGACGCTCTATAGGTGTGTTTGGGATTTAGGAAAACAAAATTTGGAAGACCTAGCAATCAAGTTGTCTTCTGGTTGGCCAAAAGGCAGGGCACAGAGGGAGTTTTTGAGTGAGGTCATGGCAGGCAAACCCACCCTGCTGCTCCTCTCCAGCATGAGGAGATCACCAGCAGGCAGACCCCAACACCATCCCACACCAGGAGGACCCGACTGCCCACAATGCCCGCTGCCATGCAGGCAGAGGCGGAAACCCAGCATCGGGGCCTTTTCAGTGGGATTAGCCCAATGGGAACCCACCTATCATGGCTTGGTGGGAAAGGGACGGGCTGTTTGGACCATAACGCAGCAGGGCATCGCATGGAACACACAAGGTGCCTCCCATCTCTTACAGATGCTGGGAGGGACCACTTCCCCCCCTCTCCCCGCAGCCGCGGGGTAGCAGGGAGCAGGGGAAGGGGGAGAGGATGCAGCTTAATCAGAGCAGCCCCCCTCGGAAACACGCTCCTTCCTGCCCACCCTGCCTGCCTTCCCACCCAGGGGAAGAGACATTTACCAAAAATAAATAAATAAATAAACCTATTAACCTTTCTCCTCATCCTGACGCTGATATAATTACCCAATACTAATAATTACTCACACTAATTTCTCGCTCAGGATTCCTGCCCTCGCTCTTGCCTGCCCGGGGCTGGCTCAAGGCAGCAGCTCAGCAGTGCTGCCTCCTGCACTGCCTCCTGCGAGGGGCTGGCAGAAGCCCCGGGGCAGGGGTGGCTGGACCCTCGGGCCGTACCAAGGCAGAGGAGTAGGAGCGAGGGGTCGGCTTGTTGGGCTGCCGACTCCTTAAGTAAACGAGGGAGACCAGAGGCAAGAAATCACGAGCTCCCTGCTTGGGTGAATCATCTCAAAGCAAGCCCAGAGGCTGCTCTGCCAGAAACCCACCTGCACGCCCTCCCCATCCAAGCAAGAAGACCCGTTTCACTCTGAAGAGGGAAGGGTTTAAGACCTCGTCCCCCAGAAGCCAATTGGGCTGGTGGAGGCAGCGCATGGCCAGGAGATGTGAAGGTGTCTCACCTTACCAAGAGGCTCCTCACCTCCCAGGCCAGCCATGGAGAACCCCAGCAAAGGAACAACAAGGCAAAGGACAGCATGCAATGCTTCAACCCCCGGGCACCCCAGTGTAATGACTGACCACGCACAGGATGCCCTGGCTGGGTAGAGGCAAAGTCCTCCCCCCGGAGGCCCAAAGAGGGTTCCTAGGGATGGTCTTGCCTTGGCTGGAGAATGGACCTGCCATCACATACAGGTTTTGGAGGAGGAGAGCAAATCACCTTGCTAAAAAGCATGCAGTGGTGCAGGGTCACGGCCTGACAACAGCACCAGCCAGTCCTGCTGCTGCCTTGACCCCAATGTTCCCTCCAAAGCTGAGCTCTCCTTTACAAACCATGATGCGGAGTACCCAGAAGCTTCTGCAGGGCCCAGGCCCCAGAAGGGCTGCTGCCCTGAGGAGCTGTACAAGACAAGGCTGGGATCTGAAACCCACGTAAAAGGCAAGGGGAAGCAAAAGCACCAGGAGGGCAGAGTCAAAACATCAGAGGAGAGATGGCTCCTTCCATTGCAGCATGTTTGTTCACCTGGGCAAAATGCCCTCCAGGCTTGTCCAGGTGAGGAGGCGCCTCCCCACTGCCATAACCACTGCCCAGCTGCTGCTCACCAAACCACCAAGGGGAAAACCTCTCAACATCCTTACGGCCACCAGCAATGGGCACAAGGCAGAGATGAGCATCTCCCTAGGGCCACCTTTTGGAAAGAGGGGTGATGAGAGGAACAAAGGGCAGCAGCTGTGACCTGGCAGGCACTCAGCACTGGCAGAGGGTCTGGAGGAGGACAGTGGCAGAGGATGGGGCTTTACAGCTCAGGCCAGGCCAGGGATGCCAGGCGGAGATGGAGGAAGCACAGCCGGAGAGGGAAAGCAGCTGCAGACATGCCAAGGCTGCTTTTGGATTTAATACGTGCCAGCAGAGGTCTGGCCAGGGTCCGGGGGGTGCTGGGTGGGCCACCAGCTTCCCATCGTACCAAAAACATGTGCTTGGGGGCACATACAGAGGGTCCCCAAGAGACCCAGTCTCACCACTGGGGACACCCCCAAGCCCGCAGCCAGTCCCCCACACAGGTCTCTCCCACTCCAGCCCTCCATCTCCCCTACTCCAGGCTTCTCAAGCCCTCATCCTGAGTCCCAAGCGGTCCCCTGCAGACCCCTCCTTCGGGCAGGAGAAGTGCTCAGCCAGGCTTTGTACTCTTATCTGTACAGGGCTGTGATTAATTCGCAGCGGCTGGCAGCAGCTACAAGAGGAGGGCGCTTTTGCCCGCCTGCCACACTTCAAAGGCAGGGACTTATCTGCCTGAAACACACTCCGCAGCCTTTTCACGGGGACCCTTTCCAGTTCCACGGGGTTCGTGCAGGCAAAAGAAAGGTTTATTTACGGGAGTGCATTTCAAAGCCTCCCCCCTTCTGTCTCAACACTCGCTGCAGAAGCAGGGAGTCTCCCAGCCCCAGGGATGTCCATCGGGGACAGAGACTGAGCAGGGAGGGACAAGACAGGGCTGTGAGGAGAGGATGCTGGATCGAAGTCCCTGTCCCATCCTCACACATGTCCTGGTCCTCTCCTGCCCCATCCTCTTCCCGCTGAGCAGCTCTGAAAAGCATCCTTGAGTCGGGAGGAGGAAAAAGCTTTGACACATGCAGAAGGCACAGCCCAGCCCCAGGACCGAAACCTTCCCCTCCCCATGCCACTGGTGCTCACGGCTCAGGCACCACCAAAGCTCTGGGCTCCCACATCCAAACAGTTGCGTACCCACACACACACAGGAGCAGGGCCATGCTAACACCCCTAGCATTCTGCTTTGATTTTGACACCATTCACGCAAAGGGCACAGGACAGAGCAAATAAAACCAGGTGAGGAGCAGGTCCTGACAGAGCTGACCCCCCCCCCCCCCGCAAACCATGGAGCTACCTCCCAGAGGCAATACAAGACCCACACAGCCTGGCCACTCCAGGGCAGAGGTACAGATGCTGGGTAGTGTCACACAACACTGTGCCAACAAGCCTACAGCCGTAAAGGGAGTATCCTGTGTCCAGCCAGAGGGGCTGGCAGGGGACAGGGACCCCCCTGGGGTGCAAGCCTGCATAGCCCCTCCTGGCATGTGGCCTGGGCTCACCCCGAGGCAGCAGGCAGCATGGGGACAGGGACACCAGCTGCCCCTCCACATGCCTCCCCCCATCAGCTATCCCCTGGAGACCAGCAGCTGCCGCCCGCATGCTCCTCTCTGGTTTCCAAAGGAAGGCAAGGGGTTTAAAATGAGGTTCCCAGATCAGCTGCTCTGGGGGAAACACACACTCCTCTTCCCCCCACCCCAGGAAGGTGCAGGGGCTGCCCAGCGAAATGTGGGGCCAGGAGCAGCTGTGGGGTTACAGCACCATGTGTGCTGGGGGGCACAGCTGGTGGGGACAGGGGCTGGGTACTCCTGGAGAGGGTGTGCCAGCAAACAAGAGCAGGGAGGATCTGGGGGAAGAGGGCAGTGGCTCCTGCTCCCTCCACACTGTATTGCAGGTTACTAAATTTTGGCATCCAGGGTGACGAGGATTCACCTCCAGTTTTGCTCAGGTGGCAAGAAGATCGCCACCAGGAGAGCCCTGGCCATGCTTTACCAGGGCTCACCCTGTCCTCTATCGCCACAACACATCATCAGTAGGGTAAAGCTAATGTGTCTCACGACACTTTAATCTCACACACCCAGCCAGAAGGGTCCAGGCAGCCAGCGGCAGGAGCACAGGCAGGGCTTTGGGGATGCATCTCCCAAGGGCTCACACCCGGGACTGGGGACAGGACGGCCCCGCAGAAACATCCCAGCTATGCAGGGCGGGCTGGCAGCCAGCACCCCGGCTACCTCTGCTCCCCCCGGCCGCCCCGCCAGCTGCCTGCGCAGGAATGCACCAGCCGGGTGGGGATCAGACACATGCCTTCTCCAGACGGGCAGGCAGCTGCCTGCTGCCGGCTGCTCCGACCAGGCATGCCAGGGCCCTGCAGAGGCGGCCGCCACTTTCGTCCTCCTGGCTTCTTCTGCGGGTAAGAGGTTTCGCCAGCCCCTCCTCACACGGGGCTGGGATGCTCCAGCCTCATCACCAACCCACCAAGGGAAAGGGGCGAGACGAACTGTCTAATTCCACCCAGCAAAACCCACTCACTTTATAAAGATGAACACAAGCAACGGTTTCATCCAGGGCCTGACATCGCCCTGAGCTGGAGAATACTGGGACTTTAATTATATCAGTATAATAAAGCAAAAAACAAGGAGATACTTAATCTAAATCAATGCTTATAACACCAACAAATGCCAGCGACTTGCTGACACTGACAGATAGGACACCAGTTCATCTAACCTTTCGAAGCACACGCTATTGCCGGCGAGTTGTTCTCGGGCGGTATCCTGAGCTCGGCCACGCTGGCTGAGGACAGATGCGCTCGTTGCACCTCTCTCCAGAGGTGGGATGGGAACTGCGTGATGGCACTGGGGTTTGCCATACGAGATAAGAGAGAGGGGGGTGGGGAGGCAGGCGGCCGGCCCTGCCCAGTAGGACCCTGAAACACAGCACCACCTTCCTCAAAACTCCTCAACCGCCTTTTTCCTTCACTCAAACTCATTTCCATCTTTTCCTCTTGTTCAGCCACCCACACAAGCGGCACGCCCCCCTGCCAAGCGGGCTCAGCAGAGCCGGCCAGACCAGCACCAGCCGACGTGGCGCAGCATGGCATGGCACGGCACAGCACTGACCGGCCCCGCGCCCATCATCTGCAAACAACCCCAAAACTACTCCTGACCAGGACTGCTCACATTGCTCCATCCGCAGGACAGGGAAGTACAGCCCAACACACAATTCCAGCAATTTTGACAGAACAAAAACACTGTCAGAAAAATCTTTTTGATCGCTCTGTACCAAAACCAAGCTGCTGGCAAGAGGGAGCAAGTGCCAGGGCACCACACGGGAGCAGCACCTTCACCAAAGTCAGACCCGGGTGCAGGGGGGACTGACAGAGAGAATGAATAAGGGAAAGGAATTACAAGCACACACCATGACATGGGACAAGTAAAGGCACTTGCCCTGCTCCCCTCCCCACCAAAGCCCCAGGTCCTGGCTGTCCCAGCCCCTCGGCTGCTCCGGCAGTCTCCAGCCATCGATTGCCCAGCTTTGCCCTTCAAAACTCTCCTGGCACAGTGCCCAGTTCATATTGTCTAGTCACTCAGAAGCAAAATATCTCTATTATTATTGCAATTATTTCCCAATCAGCATCGCTCAGGGCTGAGACAGTCAGAGGGGGGGGCCCCCAACAAGCAAATCGATGGGCAGCCTCTGCCCTGGGGGCTGCCAGCGACCGGGCAGGAGGCGCTTGCAGCTGCCAGCAGCACCAGGAAGGGCAGGCGGAGGACAGGAACCCCAGGGACTCCTTCATGCAATGCCATGGCCCAGTAAGGTGGCAGTCCTTGGTCTCTGCTGACCCTCAGCCAAGCAACAATGACGCAAAACAAGCTGTGCACAGAGCGTGCACGCAGCCACGGACCCCATGTGTTCTGGATGCCATGCAAGGGCTTTACCTCTGAGGCGCTTCATGGCTAAAGAGAACCGATGGGAGCTCCAGGACATCCCTGGGGATAGCACGGTGGCTGTCGAGGCATCAGTTCCCCGGGGCGAGAGCAATAGAGTGTCCCAAAACTACCCTTCCAGCAGCACAGTGCCTGCACCAAGCTGTGCCCTCTCAAGCATGTGGGCAAGACCCCAGCACCGCACCTAACCGCAGACACGTCCCTCTCAAGCGGGGGGAACACAGGCAGGTAAGCGGGTCCTGCTGTTTCTCAAACCATGAGAAGAGACGAGGGAGCTGCACAGGTAGGAAAGCCCAGGAACAGATGGGGAAGGAATTTTAGGAAGGAATTCCACCTGCAGAATGGAAGGTGAGGGAAGAAAAAGCACAGAGCAAAATGGGATGGGGACCTTGTCACTGCATCCCTCTGTTCCCCTCAGTGTAGATAAAAGCCCTGGGTGACAGCAGTGAAGGGCAGACCACATCACAGAAATACAGGATTAATTTTTCCTTCATTTATTAATTACTGTAGGCATCCAAAGCATCCCAGCAGGCCCCAGGCGAGCTGAAGCCGTGGCAATGTGTCACCCTCCCAGCTCCCACGGGACTTGGGCTGCATGTGACCAGCCTGGGGCGAGTTAATACCTAAACGTCCCAGAGAAGTCACTGGGAAGAAAGCTCTCACCTGAAGGACCTAGTAATCAGTGTTCCGAACAAAAGCTACCCCTTCACTGCAAACGCACCAGCTCCACCAAGGACATCACATCCTTCTGTCCATGGGGACCAGCCTGGACCTTTGGCTACCAGTCTCCTGCGATGCACAGCCCACCGTGCTGGCTGGTTAGCAGAACAGACACAGAGGCACCATCCCCAGCCCCTCCACAGCTCTCTGAAGCACCAATTACTTTCCTCCTAACAGTGCTGCTTAGCTCAACAGGGCAGCACAAGCCCCCCTTTCCAAGTCTCGCTGCACTTCTGACCATGCAACTAGACTAAGATAATCCCAACGTGAACACCCTCCTGGCCACTTAGGACATCACTACAGCCAGGGGCTCAAACCCCCATTGTCTGCTAGCAGCAATGGGGTTGCTCCCTTTTCCAGATCTCCAAAAGGCAGGGAGGAGGCAGCAGGGCTTCGCCAGGGATGCGGTGGGGAGGAAGGACAGGCTCCCAGGGCTGCAGCACAGCTGGAGATCAGCTGGATCCTTCCTCCCTCCTCGGCTCCAGGGAAATAGCTGTTTCCTTCCTGGTTCCTAAAACAACACAGCAGCAAGAGAGGAGCTGCCTAAGGACAAGGCAGGGGCCATCAGTTTTGCAAACGGAGGAGCCAGAAGCAGGAAAAGCCCATGCAGTGGAGGTTGTGGAGAGACAGATCCCAAGGGGGGATCTGCTTCAGGGTACCCGCCGTGGTCGGGTCCGCTCCAACCCCAACACCCACACCAGCAGCCCCACAGGCAGATTCAGCACCAGCCAAGCCCCCATTTCAGCAGGGCAGCCTGTGCAGGGCACCATGGCTGGTGTCTGGATTTATCCATCCATCAGACTCTAAAGCCTTCTGCAATCCCATCTCAGCAGCTCCCCGTTCATTCAGCTCCAGCCGCGTAAGTGCACCAGCCGTTATTTCCACGGCATGCGAGCCGAAAACTGTTTGCTGCAGCGATACATTGCAGCAAGGGGGATAAAATAGCAACTAAATCCACTGCTTGTTCACCTCCACCCAGGGAGAAGGACAACACCGACTGCACAGGGGGGATTCAGCTTCATCTGTTTAACACCGACTTTCACCCCTTCCTACTGATCGGGCCTCTTGTTACCACAGCTCTGGGCTGTTCTGGGGTTTTATCTCCATGGACAAATCACACCAGACTGACCAGGAGAAGCTGATAAGCAATAAATGATCAGGGCATGGTGACAACATTAAATATTAACACCCAGCACAGGCAGCAGGACTGGACATGTAGGATCTCTTACGAATTCAATGACAAAATCATACATCCCATGATGCACTTCATGGGAATGTAACCCATGGCATCAGGAGGAGGTAGAAAGTTACAATCACACTTTATCTTTTACTTTTTCTTTTTCTTCTTTTTTAGATCAACATCTCCACTATTGACATGCCACAATCAAAACTCCAGGCTCTGCCTTTCTTCCTGAAACAGTCCCTGCTCCAAACATAAGTACCTCGAAGATTGGAGAAGAAATCTTCTACTGTTCCATGCCCAGTGTTCCCAGCGATAACAGCCAGCTAAGCCTGGCTTCAGGCTGAGCGCACCAGAGAGTGCCTGCAAATATTTTGCTTCAAATACAGAGACCCTCTCGCTCACTCCACCTCGAGCTCTTGACGTGTTTGCTACATTCCCTGCTCTCACCTTTCATTTGCATTTTAAGGCTTTGTTCCCACACTCTAAACCTGTCTCTCCAACCCCAAGAGCCACATCCCTGGCTACACTGCACCCTTCTCCGCGTCTCCATAAAGCCAGGGGAAAGCTACAGGGCCACGGCTCCCCACCACACAGAATCTGGAGCAATGAAAACCACTTCTCTGCAGTGGGCTCTCTGTTCAAAACCAGGATGAAAATTAGGCTCTTCAGTCTGCAGATGGGAGCAATTTCGAAGACGAGATTGAGAAGATTTAAATATAGAGACTGCTTTCCCTGAGGACGCTGCTCAAGATATTTAAGTGCTCAGGTTTTACACGGCACGGATTTCCTTTGGCACCGATGCAGAACTCCCCACTCCGGTTCTCCAGGCAGCAATCCCTTCTTCAGGCTGTTGGGGAGCACGGGGTCCCGTTGGTTAATGCAGAGCCCATTGGCGACCACAGGTCGACCTGGGAGGTAAACTGCGGTGCAGAGGGGCTGGAGCCCACCCTGAGCTTTCAAGATGTGACAGCATTTAGTCACAAATCGTTGTAACCTCATGTCTGCATTTAGCCTGTACCCAGGGCTAACCTGTAACAGCTGCTCTATGACCCAACAACCCCTCACCAGCCAGAAAGGGGGATCGGGAAAAGGAGAGCAGGCCCGTGGGTGGAAGTGAGAACAGATTTAATGAGATAACACCAATACCAACAGAGACATGTAGAGTTATACTGAGCCAAATGAATATCCAGTTGTCATAATCGACAGAGTAGTCCTCGGGAGCAGGGAGAAGCCACAGGAGGAGCAGGAGGGACCCCAACAGGAATCCCCCTAGGAGCTCCGCTTCCTCAGCAAACCTTCCCCCTTTACAATGACCATGACATTATGGGATGGGCTACGCCTGTAGCTCACTCAGGTCAGCTGCCCTGGTTGACCCAAAACTGCCAACAGCCTGCCTGGCATGGCTGGGCTGGGGTTCTGTCCCAGACAAACAAGGACACCTTGGCTCTTGGAGGGCCATACAACGGGAAATGAAGAGACAAGCTAACTTCTTAATAAATTACTCTTGGGGATGCAGAGCTGCTCTCTGAAAGCTCAGCTCTTGCTAAGACCAGACCAGAGCACAAGCCTCATTCAAAACCAAGTTCTCAGAAGATCTTTGAGGAACACCCTACCACCTCCCACCACTGCCAGGGGACCTCAAGCAGAGCTACCACCTGCCATGACTTGCCAGCACCATGGCCAAGAAGCTCCTCCCAGCCAGAGATGCAGATTGGCACCCAGTAGTCCAGCAAAAGACCTTGCTAGCCCAATGCTGGAGAGAGTGTAGATGGGGATGGGCAGACAGGCCCCGGATAAACAGCTTTATCCCGAGATGCAACCCTGGCAGGCACCCATTGCATGCCTCAATATCTGTAGAGGGAGGCCAAGGGGTGGGAAATGATGTTAATTAAAGTTTTAATTACTGTAACCAAACGAGTAGTATAATTACTTTATTCTCACAGAGACTTCAAACTGATTAAGGACCACGTGTGCAATCTTCGGGTTGATGTGGTTTTTAATTAAACGTGCCATCAAAGATGGTGAGAGGGGCGGGCAGGACGATGGATCAGCCCTCCCTGCTCCTGTCTGGACCCCCAAGAGACCTCGTGCGAGGAAAGAGCCCAGGCTGGCAGACACAAGAAGGTCAAGAATAGCAACTAGGGCAAAAGGCCAAAGATAGCTGCTTTGGGAAGACCGAAGCCGGTGGGATGCACACAGGTGTCTCAAAGGAGAAGCTCCTCTCCTATACATCAGCCCTCAGCTTCACACACCCCCAAAACATCTACCTTTACAAACCTCTCCAAAACAATCCCACATGGGCCCTAAGAATATTAATGAACTGGTGCTGCCAACTGGAGGGAATGATTAAAAAACAATTTTGCAAAGGTATCCTTTTCAAATAATAATAATACTAACAGACAAAGCAAGAGAAATTAAATTCCCAGTCCCCTACCTCAAATAAATAGTATCAGAATTTGAAATGAGACATAATTACCCTGGCAAGGTTAAAGCTGCTAATGCACATGGAATACAGAATCACCATCCATCACAATCATATCTCATATCGCAGCTATTATTTATAATTAGGAGGTACGGTTTAAAAAACACATAAAGACGCCCATGCAATGCAGTAATTCTTCTGTTATTGCTCCTGGAGGGCCAATCCTGCTCCAATTTGTGGAGTCCAGGATCAGGCAAAAGTAATTCCCCAAAATCCCCCAAAAAGCTCCTCGCTGGGAAGGGAAACCCACCTCAGCCCACTCACAAGACCTGTCGAAGCATGGGGCTGGCAGCAGTAGGACACAGCCAGGCTGCACTGGGTCTCTCGCAGGCATTTCAAACCCAAGTGGGCTCACAAGGCATCCAGCTAGTCCATCTCCCTTAACTATATTGACTTTTTTTTTCCCCCCAAATGCCAGCGCAGGAAGAGTGGAGCTGAGCAGATACTAGAGCCACAAACCAGTTCAGCAAGGCAGTGGCACACAGGCAATGGCCAAGGTGGGCTTTGCCCAGGCTTTCTTCTCTGCTGAGTGTTTTTTACCTATTTTTAAAATCACAGACCAAGTTATAGCAAGAGCTAGGAAAACCAAAAGCTAACCCCAGAGCTGCTAAAAGCTGCCCTCCTTTGAAGCATGGGCTTTGCAGGCTGCCCCCACGTCCCAGTGAAATATTAACAAGCTCCCAGCAAAGCAGGAGGAAGTTACGCTTAATATATCCTGGAGAAGTCCGCAGATGGCAGTGCCTACGTGGCAGAGCCCGGCTCTAGGGGGACCTACCTTCAAATCCCTTCCCCCCTCAGCGATGAGGAGCAGCAAGTCTGCAGCCCCACAGGGCCATGCAGTAGCTCCATCACACACGCAAGCGCTGAAGCCAGAGCACAGCCCTTGCAGAGAAAAGCACAAACACGGGGATGTGGTTTTGTAACTCTTCGGTGGTGAGTTAGAAAGCAACAGTGGCTGGAGAGGGTGTCCTGGGGACATACAGACGTGACGGCTGATGCTAGGGTGAAAGTTCAGGGATGAGACCACAGAAAGGACAGACACATGCAGGCACACGCATGTGTAAATCCAAGCTATGGTGTTTTCGGAGATGGAAAAGCAAGCTGGGATAAGGACAGGGGAGATCTGAGCCACGGCCATAGAGGCACAAGTCCCCAGCAGAAGCAGCTTCAAGAAGGAGCTCAGCCCCACCACAGGCTGTGAGTAGCCAATGGGA
The DNA here is from genome assembly GCF_034619465.1 of Leptosomus discolor. NCBI lineage: Eukaryota > Metazoa > Chordata > Aves > Leptosomiformes > Leptosomidae > Leptosomus > Leptosomus discolor. The sequence goes on from NC_141399.1 coordinate 12,977,801, forward strand.
AACAGCCGAAGCCAGCTTGCCCCGCCAGTCTCATGACTCTTACTCACCAGCAGAGCTGCACTTTCTCAGGCGTTTCATTAAGCCATAAAACAAGAAAAAATAACAAGGAAAAAAAACCCAAAACTCAAAAAAATAGCCAGCTCGCAGATGCACATACAAACACACACTCTCCAGAAACCAGGAATCGTGTTTCTAATGAAGGTCACCGCAAACACAGAAAAACACCAGCCAGAGTTTCCAGACAGGGTCTCCTTACAGGGGGTGCCACACTCCCGTGACACACGAGGACAACGAGCATGGGGGCACATCCAGAGAGAGGGGCTCTGTGCAGAGCCACACCATGCTGCTGCCACCGCCGAAGGGGGGCACAAGCCTTTCTGGGGTTCAGGCACCGTGCCCACCCAGGTGTCAGCTCTCCAAGGCAGGTTGTCTTCTCACATGGTAGGTAGCAGCCTATGCACCCCATGATGAATGATCGCTCTGACCTCCAGGGCTGCACGCAGGGGACATGGGGCACCTCTTGGGCTTGCCCTGAGCATTTTCCAGCTCCTCCTCTATTTCAGACAGCCAGCATGCTGCCCAACATGCCAAGAATCAGGCCAGTCTTGCAGGATCGGACAAGTTTGGGAAGACCACCTTGGGATGCCGGAGAGGGGATGCTCCCCACAGGGTTATGGAGTAGGAGTACTGCAGAGCCAAAGGGGACTGGGTCATTCCCCCACAGCCAGTGCCTCCCCAAGCCCTGAAATGGCCATCAGCACCTTGCTGGGCTCTCGCTGCTATCCTTCAGCCATCCCAGCCCTGATGGCACATACCAGAAGGACCTTCAACATCAGTGGTGGCGAGTTTACTGCAACCAAAAGGAGCAGAGAGGGGAGGAGGTGCTTTGCAGGATTGGGCAGAGGATCACTATTTGCCCTTCCAAGTGCTGAAAACTAATCCCCCCTTCCCCCTTTTTATCCCATTGAAAACTTGACAGAACCTCCTAGCGCTCTGCAGTTGAAATTGGCAGGTCTTAAATTAATTGACTGCAATTTTACACAACAACATGTTTAGCTGCGAGCTGGCCCGCAGCCCGCTTGGCTCGCCATCGCTCCCCAGACACTTTTCAAGCAACCTCCAAAACTTTATAACACATCTAAGGCGAGGCAAGCAGGCTGCCAACGTGACCCACTCCCTGCCAAAAACCAGCCCTGCTTCCCCGTGCCCCCACCCCGACCCTGCCCCAGCTCCTCCGGTGTTTTCCCCCACTCTCGTTAATGGCTTGTTAAATTATTCTCATCGTCTCTGAGGATTTTTGCTGCTCCAAACGGCGAGGAGCACAGGGCGGGCTGGGTTACAGACCCGCTGCTTTGCCATGGAAACGGCAGCAATGGGACCGATGCGCGCAATAGGGGCGAGAAAAGTCAGGGTTGTTTTTTTATTTCGATCCATCCTGACGCATTCCTGCTCTTCTTCCACTTAATACCCAGAAGGATGGAGCCCAAAGCAAAAGACAACAATGCAGTGGCAGGTCTGCAATATGCCCACCCAGGGCTAGGCGCTTGAGGTAATGCAAAAACACACAACCTCAGCACCTAGGAACAAGACGGCACCTGCAACCCACCGCCAAACCACCCAAAAAACAACCACACTCTTCTTCGGAGAGGGTCAGAGCTGGCATCGCTGCTTGCACAGAGCTTGCCTGCAACCCAGCCCCCAAAATAGGGGGCTGGTCATGCCTGGGCCTCGCTCAAGGTCTCTGAGCCTCCGCGCAAGATCCCGCGAGATGCGGCCGCCGCCACGGCCAAGCACAAGCCCCAACGATGAGTCAGCCCCAGCTCCCAGCCCTAATCTAATCCCGTCCCCGGTGCCGGGCAGCTTTCCAGGGCATGTCCGCAACATGAAAGGCGCGCTCTCGCTGCACTGCCGGGCCGAGAGCCGGAGGAGGCGAGGGGAGGATTGCTCCGGCTCTCCGCAGGACTTGGGTCGAGCAGCTGATGCTCTGCGAAAGCCAAACTGGGGGTGGGTTGTTTGTGTGATTTCATTGCTTGAACAAACAGAAACATCCTGTATGTGATTAAGAGCCTTTATGAAAAACACACCAGCGCTGAGCCCCACAGCTGGGGCCGAAGGTATGGCTGCGGCTGGAAAGGCAGAGCACAGCAGGGCTTGGCCACACTGGGGTGAGCAGAGCTCACAGGCAGATTCACGCAGCCTCAGCATCCCAGGGATGTTTCAGACCATGCACGGAGACAGACAACCCCCCTAGGAAATCATCTCCCTCATAAAATGTCATTTTTTTCATGCCAACCTCCCCAAGCCCTCACTTGCTCGAGGGAGCAAGAGGCACAGCAGGGTTACCAACAGCCTACGACCTGACCTGCAGACGATGGCTGCGCGAGGAGTGGCAGCCAAGGTGCTAACATCACTCTGAAGCATTAATTCTTTCCTTTATCACCTTCTGCCCCAGGATATCAAAGTACTCCACGCATGCCCATAGCTTGCTCCTCCTTTTGGCTGCAGGCATCGCCATCCGCAGACGGCACGGAGAAGAAACGGGTGGCGCAGGCAGGAGAAGTCAACTGACCATAGTCCACCCCACCCCTAGAAAAGGGGAAGACTCCAGCTCCTGCCAAAAACCAGGACTTGCCTGGACTTGTCCAGCCGTCACCTCCACAGCCCCTGCCCTCCACTCCAGCAGAGCTGCCTCTGGGGAGCCGCGCCAGGAAAACACATGCTTTTGTTTAAGCAGCACAGGCTGAGGGGGGAAAAAACGCACTTAAATGTTACACACACACTAAAAAAAAAGAAAATTGAAGTTCTGAAGTTGTTTCTCTTTGGCAAGGTTCAAAATAGGGCAAGGTTTTTGTTTTTGCTGGGAGGCTTTTAAAAAAAATGTATTTCATCCAAACCATCCTTGAAACATTCTTGACATTTATTACCATAAACTTTTCCTCCAATTAATTGCTTCTATACAACTATCATTTCCCTGATGAAAAACATCACCAGAAACTTGCAAGCCATTAATAAAACGCTCGCTCTCTCTCTGTTTCTCTCTGCTCATGAGCATAAACAGAATTAGGGAGGTTAGGGGGGTCAGGAACAACACTTTTGATTCAACAGCCTTGGCTGGTGAGAGCTGCCACCGGCGGCAGGGACACAGAGGGCAAGACTCAAAGCTCACTAGATGCTTACAAAAATACCCCGGCTCTGCAGGTACACAGTACCACCTCCAGCACTGACTCAGAAACACCAAAAAAATCACGTTCTCAGGGATTTGGGCTGGGTTTATAGCCAAGGCTTTCACAGCACAGTGGTGAGGATGCTCACACGAGTATGGGAGCACATGTCGGGGGGAAACAAAGCCAAGCAGAGGTAAGTGGAGATGCTTCCATCCCAGGAGGGAGGCCCTGACAGCCACCTGGGTGGATATGGTGTCAGGGAGGGCCAGAGCTGTTGCATGCTCTTTAACTGCTTCCATTTCCAAAATCACGCCCAGGTCTCGTTTCAGCAGCCCAGGTGAGCAGGCATCGGGCGGAAAGGCATGCCCTACTGCGGTGTGGAAGGATGAGGCTGCAGAGGAGAAGGCAAGCCATGATGCTGGACTCCATGAAGGGGCACAGCAGAAGCCCCTCCACCTCTCCTTATGCCAGGTGGATGCAGTTGCTCTCCACCTTGGAAATCAGTGGCTAAAGAGGGGACAAGGCGCAGGGGGACATTCTTGAGGCACCCCGAGCAGCACACCCCATGGGGACCACGGGAGGTATGTGCCACCCCAGGCTGGGCCAGCCCCCACACAGCCTCCAGACAGAAACACTGATGCTGCCATAAAACAGAGTCACCGCAATTTAACAAGCCCTCCTGCAGATGAGCGGAGGTACCGCATCATCACAGGGCGTGCCCTTAGTCACAGAGATGAACCACACTTTGAAGCTCAAGCAAGCACATTTCCCCCCTTCTATTTCCCTCCTCTTCCACCCCCATGCTGAAGGTAGCAATTTTTGCCCTCTTTTAAAACAAGAAGTCACCAGAGAAAGAAGCCAAAGCTCACACATCCTGCACCGAAGCTGACTCGTCCTCCTGGGAGGAGAGCCCAGGCATCTCATTCACAGGTTATTTGCTCCAGCCGTGGGCTCACACTTTCCCACCGGCAGATTTGGTGGGGGAAGGAGAGGAAGGAAAGAAACCCCCAGCTGAGACAGGGAGTGTTTATCTCACCTGCTAGAAGAGAAACACATCTTTAATTTTAAATGTTGAGTGTAAAAACAGATCCCTCGAGGCTCATAAACTTACCAGAAAGAGAGGGAGAGTAACACAGAGAAACCCTGGGGAAATAAATGGAGAATTCAATTTGGGAAGTTCCCATCCCTTGCGCAGGGTGGGAATCAGCTGGCACAGGCCAAGCAGGAGAGGTGCAGTTTTGGGGTCTTTTTAAGGGATTCTCCTCATTTCTCACAAAGACTATCACATGCATCACACACACACGCCCCCCAGAAAGCCAAGCGCAACAGCAGTGATCCCAACCCCATCCAGCATCCTGATCCAGGGGGGCAGAGGCTGCTCCCCTCCCTCTGCCGCAAGAGCTGCCAGTACAGAGCACACCGTGGGAGCCCACTGCCTGCACCTCCCAGCCATGCCTGCCGTCCCTAAGGCCCCACATCCTGACCTCCTCGTCAGGGACGCTGAGCCCTTCTGTGTGGCTGCATACATACCAGCCTTGCTAAGATACCCACTGTCCATAGCTAATTACAAACATAGTCACCCCAGCCAAGACACAGACCTATTTTTGGAAGCTTTTAAAGAAAAATACATACTCTCTCTCTATATAGATATACACACACACACGCGCACATCAAAAACTGCATCATATTTTTCCCCTGTGATTTTTTTCCATTGCATTTTGCTAAACAGCTACTAGTTAACTTTTGACTGCCATCAATGGAAAGCAAAAAGCCAGGGGAGCCAGGGAACAGCCAGGTGCTGACCCAGCCTCCAAGACCAGCAGACCTGCTGCCTTCACAGCTTCCAGGACTGCAAACTGCTCTACAGACCTCACGCTTGCTGGTGAGTACCCTTGCTGAGCCCAAAATCCATTCTCATAAGGATTTTGCTGCATCCTTCCATGAAAATTTAGCTTTAAGCCCTGGGTGGGAAAAGCATCACCAGTGATACAAGTTTGGTGGAGCCCAGGTTTCGGTAGGGGTTGCTGCTCGGAGGAGTGGGAAGATACAAGAGGGCTGGGGAGGACTTCTGCAGGTGAGAAAATACCTGCTGAAGAAACATGGATGCTGCTTTCTGCCCCTTCCTGAAGGAGGTAGCATCCATGTGTCTCCAGCTCCCTCCTCCCTAGGCTTCACCAGAGAACATCCAGAACGAAATCATCCACATGTACATTTAACATTGTCCCTTCACCCACCGCTGCCCCAGCTCCGACCCACGGGGCCTCACAGGTCCACTGCATCCAGCAAGGACAACGAATTGTCCCCAAAAAGGCAAGGAAGCCCCTTACCTCATCAGCCGCCTGGCCCAGCGAGCAGCATTGTCAGCATTAAGCCTCCAGCTACGGCAGCACCAGGTTTGTTCTACGGATGCCAGCACATAATTAAGATCTACGCGGCTCTGTCAATCACCGAGGGGAAAGAAACGGCAGGGAAACCTCCTCTGGGACACAGCAGAAGCCTACGCGTTACTGGTGCCAGGGCGCCTGAGGGATGCTGGCAGGGTGGCACAAATCCAGTCCGCCCCTGGAGGAAGCAGCCGGGCTCTTCACCCTCCAAACTGCCTCTTCTCACCTGCTTTGCGAACCGTAACCTCGCAAAGACAAGCCTGTGCTCTCCCAGTGCCACACTGCTCCTAACTCTTGCTACAAAGTGAACAGCCTCAGTTAACAGCCCCGTGGATATTGCAACCCAGGGTGGGCCTGGAGACAATCGCTTCCAATTGGGAAAAGCCAGCACTGCATGCATGGGAGATGGGGTGCTACAGCATTTGAGGCTTCCATCTGGCACTCCAAAGCAGGGGCTGGGGGAGGAGAGTGTTTGCATGGGTCTCCACACCCCTGAGGAGAAGCCCTCCAGTATGCAGATCCAACAGAAGGAAACAGCTCCTGTCCCAGCTCTGCACACTGCCTGCTGCCTGCCCTTGCCCAGTGGCACCCCTGGAGATCAGCAGGGATAAGATGCCTCCAGAAGCAGCTGGAGATCAGCAGCAGGATGACCAGGAGTCCTTTGACTGGACCCACCCACTGCCAAACCCTCCTCTGGTGAAGTGACCTTCCCAGGGCCCCAGGCAAAGCTAGGAAAGGACCTGGGAAGGCAGAGCCTGCAGGGAGCAAGCCCCCTCCTGCCCCAAAACACTCTCATTAACCCTTCCCCTTCCAGCCAAACCACGGAGCCTGGACCCACTGTCTCTCAGCCCACACCACAGCAGTACTGGGGAGCAGGACGGGCAAGCTGCATCCCAAGAGCACACCCAGCCTGGGGAGCGGCAAGACAACCTCCGCTTTCCCCCAGAGCATCAACCTTTCCCCAGCTCGTCCCCAAAGAGGGACCACCCGGCAGGATGGAGCGGCATCCCCGCTACCCCAGAGCCATGCACAGCCACGCTAGCGCGCAAATCGCTTCATTAAATGTCGTCGCATTAAGCCAGTTTCATGAATTTAACATTGTCCCTGGACTATTGTTTGCCTGAAAATTAAATTACAGCAACATTTGTTTTTTTCAACGAGTCTGTCAGTTAGGGACGGGCTGGAGGAGGGGATGCAGGCGCAGGCAGGTGACGCCACTTCAGCAGCGGGGCTTCCTGCGGGTGGGCAGCTCCAGTGAAGGCGGGAAACAGCCACGGCTCACTTCATGGAGGAGGGAGAAGGGAAGAATTAAGCTAACGTGCTCTTTCAACAACCAAAGCCAACTGTGCGAGACGTGAAGAAACGAGCCAAGCTGCCCAGAAAGGGAAAGCATCGCTGTTTTGGAGTGGATAAAGGCTCCAATCGGCCGCAGCAGCCACCAGCTGGCATGGCAGAGCATCATCCCATACCCCTCTGGGAAGCACGGACCCTAGCTACATCCACACAAGGAGCTCAGCATGGCAGTCCAGGGCTTTTTGATCTTTCCAGATTACAAAGCCTTGCCGCATACAGGAACACTCTGAAAAAATTCTCATTTATTCTTCCTTTTCCCTTGAGCAGCTCCTCTCTGCAGTATCAGAAACAAAGGTGACAACCTTTCACTTTGTAAAGAAAACCGTCAAGCGAAGCAGACTATAAATAGCACCCAAAACTGACCCGCATCCCCAGCCGAGGGGAATGAAATGAAGACGAGTGAACGAACAGCTTCAAGGTCAGAGAGACTTTTTTTTTTTCTTTGTTCAAGGTCTGGTAATTTTTATCCACGCAGGAGAGCAATTCAAAATACATCATTAGGGTTGCAGCTAATAAAAACCACGCGGGCTTTTCTCAGCCCGGTGTCGTTTCCTTCGCCCATACGGTTTTTACGGCAGGAGGGAGATACTTCCCCAGCACCAGCTCTACCGGCACAATCCCTCCTTGCATCCCCTGCATCCCCGCGCTGAGCGCCCTGACCATGCCAGATCTGTCCCAGTACAGAGCGACCGACCAATGCTGCCCTCAAGAGCATGAAGCGTGGCAAAATTAAAGCACTATCACATTATCCTGCCTTTCTCTGACACAACGTAGGGATGCTCCCCACCACCTCAGCCTGTCCTCAGTCTGCAGAGAGCCAGCTTGTCACACAGCGCTGGCTCTCTTCCTTCTCTCCAGCTGCTAAATGGCATTAGAAGAACTAAGCATCCATTAAATAAAACTTTCCCACTATTGCTTCCCATGTAGACAATTGCTCTCACTGCCACAGGGAGGTTTCATGCCGGTGGCTGGTCCATGGGCATACAAAGAGTGGGGAGGTGCCAGGACCAGCTCTGGTACAGCATTTGCCACCCAGGGAAAGCACCCAGGGGTCTGGAAATTCATCACCAAACCCCAAACAATGGCACTCCCCCTGTCCATCATGTCCCCCGCTGTGCCTCACTGCAGCCCTCCTCTCCTGCTCCAGTCTTGAACCAATTGCAATGGCTAAAGGAGAAAAGGGGGTTATAGGGAAATTTCCCAGCTTGGAAGCAGCTGGGGAGGGTTCAGGAAGGTTTATTCAGTGCAAAGTCCTTCGACATCACTTCTCCAATCAGTCAGAGGCGACATACAGGAACCTCAAGGACCCACAAAAGGGCAGGAGACAACGATGGTAAATGGCACCAGTCCAAACACCGACACTTGAGGGATGACCAGTGACAAGTGGCATTCCTCAGGGATCGGTACTGTTTAACATCTTTGTCAGTGACATGGACAGCGGCACTGAGTGCACCCTCAGCGAGGTTGCTGACGACACCAAGCTGTGTGGTGCGGTCGCCGCGCTGGAGGGAAGGGAGGCCATCCAGAGGGACCCTGACAGGATGGAGAGGTGGGCCCATGCAAACCTCATGGAGTTCAACAAGGCCAAGCGCAAGGTCCTGCACCTGGGCCGGGGCAATCCCAAGCACAGACACAGGCTGGGCGATGAGGGGATCGAGAGCAGCCCCGAGGAGAAGGACTTGGGGGTGCTGGTGGGTGACAAACTAAATATGAGCCAGCAACGTGCGCTCGCGGCCCAGAAAGCCCATCGCATCCTGGGCTGCATCAAAAGCAGCGTGGCCAGCAGGTCGAGGGAGGGGAGTCTGCCTTTCTACTCCGCTCTGGTGAGACCCCACCTGCAGGGCTGTGTCTGGCTCTGGGGCCCCTCAGAGAAGGACATGGACCTGCTCAAGCGGGTCCAGAGGAGGCCATGGAGACAATCAGGGGGCTGGAGCGCCTCCTCTGTGAGGACAGGCTGAGAGAGTTGGGGTTGTTCAGCCTGGAGAAGAGAAGGCTCCGGGGAGACCTTACAGCGGCCTGCCAGTGCTTAAAGGGGGCCTGCAGGAAAGGTGGGGAGGGACTCTTCATCAGGGAGGGTAGTGATAGGATGAGGGGTAACGGTTCTAAACTGAAAGAGGGGAGATTTAGATTAGCTATTAGGAAGAAATTCTTTACTGTGAGGGCAGTGAGGCACTGGCACAGGTTGCCCAGAGAAGCTGTGGCTGCCCCCTCCCCGGCAGTGTTCAAGGCCAGGTTGGATGGGGCTTGGAGCAACCTGGTCTGGTGGAAGGTGTCCCTGCCCATGGCAGGGGGGTTGGAACTAGGTGATGTTTAAGGTCCCTTCCAACCCAAACCATTCTATGATTCTGTGATGGGCTCCAGCAGCCACAGGCTGAGGGCAAATTCCTCAGGCACCATTAAATCTGGGTTAATGGGGCTGCATAAAGGGGAAGCAGGACACCAGCAACACCCCTTCCCACCAACTGTGGGGCTCCCTGCATCCTCCCTCTTCTCCACTGCCTTTGGTGGGAGGCCAGGGGCTATTCTCCCACGTAAAAAGCCAAAATTAGTCAGTGTTTGTGCCAGTGAATAGGCACAAAGGCTCCAACAGGAGGAACCCAACAGAGCTGGGGCCTCCCAGCTCATTTCCATCTCAATGGGGCAGCTTTTCACCCTGCCCTGTCCCCCACGGGGCCACGGCAGAGGTCCCCAGCAAGACGCAAAGTCCAAAGCAAGAGTCATGCTCCTGCTCTTCCCAGCAGAATAGAGATCGCTGGGGTGGGCCACAGTCTTGCGTTCGGTGGCAGAGAGATGCAGAAGAAAATGCTCAGCAGCTTCATGCTTCACCAACCAAATCAACCCCACCGGCCGGGAGGTAAACCCCAGTGTTTGATGCTAGCGCTGCACATCCCCAGCAATGGGCAAGTCCACACACCCCTTTGCCTAACACAGGCCCCCAGTGACTCTCACTCAGAGGTTTATGGGGGCTCAGCATCCCCACCAACCACCCCAAAGCATCACTCTTGCACCTTGCTCTCCCAGCACCGCCGAGCTAAGGCACTGCCTTACACAGCCCCGCAACAACAGGGGCAAGACCAGCAACAGCATGCAGGGACAGACCCACGGGCTCTTGCTTCTTCCTTTCCCAGCCCTATTTCCTCCCTATTTCCAGGGTGGCAGCCCCTGCCAGGGCACAAGATGGTCTGCAGGGACCAGCTGCGAAGGTAATGCTGCTGCGTTTGGCTGGCACAGACCTGCCAGCTCCCGAGCACAACCTGCGGAGCAGCACCGAGCCGGCTCAGGGGGCTGCCAAGAGGCATTTTGCCCTCAGACCCCTTTTTCGGGCTGATTACAGAAGCCAGGTTCACACCCAGCAGCCCTTCTGAAGACATGGGGGTCTTCGGGATCTGCCTCCACCCCTGAGCCTCCTTCAGCTTCTGCAACACGCTGCTCCCCAAAAGTCACCTTGCCCCAACAATGGCCAAGCCTGGCAGCAACGCTGCCTTACCCGTCGGTGGCTCGGTGGCAGCCGGAGAGGGCTGATGGATGGGGGTGAGGCGGTGTGCTGCTTGCGGCCCGGCGCCGGAGCCAGGGAGAGGCGAGACGTGCACCGTCAGCGCTTTCGGCGGGGAAGGTTGGAGCAGGGCTGGCTGCTGCTGCTGCCTCCCCAGCTGGCCGGGAGCCAGGCTCCCAGCCCTCGCTCACCTGCCGGCTTTGTGCGGAGAGCAGAGCAGATGGGGCGAAAAAAAAAAGGGTTATGGCTTGTAAGTCAGAAAGCCTGGGGACACAGCGGGTAGAGGAAGTGGGGTTTGGGGGGAGGGAGCCCCCAACACCTCCTCTCCTTCCCCAAGGCTGTGTGAGCATGCTGGAGCATCCCTCGAGAGCCAAGAGCATGGAAACGTTCATCCCCATCCACCCCACAAGAGGCAGGAGCACAAACCCCACAGCATCCCCCTACAGGAGTCACTCGAGGACGGAGCTGGCAGCTGCCTGCAGCCCCGGCCCGCTGCCCTGGCCTGTCCCAGAGGCCAACGGTTCACGATGAATTTCTAATTGTTTCCTCCAACAATGAGACATCCTGTTCAGAGCCGAGCGGCTCAACAAAGCCCGACGCAGGCAAGCAGGGCCCCTTCCTGCTGAGCAGGAATGGGGCGATGCCGAGCGCTCCCTGCCACGAGCAGGGGGACTGGGAAGGCTCTGCCGCCCCCTCCCCACCACCCCATCCACTTAACACGCCAGCTCTCCAGCCTCCACCTTGATTAAAACAGCTTAACGACTCCAGCGAGAGCTCTCGAGGGGGTAGGGAGCCGCTGAGAGGTATTTGATGGATTCACTTTGGCAACCGTCGGCTACCTTGTCATGCCAATAAAATTATTGCCATTGATTGGGGAGAGGCACAGACGCATGCTCCGAGAAGCAGATCTCCCTCCCGGGGCTGAGCACAGGCACCCACAGGACCTGTGTGCATCTGGGGAGGGGGCAAGGGGACCCCAGAAGAAGGGATGGGATGGGGATGGAATGGGAGAGGGCAGAGGGAAGAGGCAGGAGGAACAAAAGGCCCTTGTGCTGGGCAGCCAGCTGGGGAGAGGCAGCAACACAGGCAGGAGAGGATTTCCAGGGGCTGCACCGGGGTTGATGGTCAGGGAGTCCTCAAGGGTCACCGGCTGACACCGCCAGGGCCAGGGCAAGCTTCATGCCCCAAATCTGGCCCCCTCCCCAAAAAAAAAGCATGCCAAGGCACAGGCAGTAAATAGGGTAGCCGGCAGCAGGGTCACGAGGGGGGCCGAGCCCTCCCGCGCACTCCGGGAGCCGGATTTCACGCACCGAGACACAAAGGGCCCCTTTTCAGCCAGAGCCGCTTACCCTGAGCACTAAGCAGAGGACAACGCGGAAAGACCCGTGGGGACGGGGACCAGCAGAGCGGGCAGAGAGCCTGACGGCTTCTCCTTCCAGCTCACGCGGACCACGATCAGGTCATGCACCATATCCAAGAGGAGGACACATGGGGGCTTTTGTGACCAGAAGAGAGACAGCAGGCAACACAGAAATTCCCGAAATGCCCCTATACAGCAGCTCCCCCTCCCAACAGCACCTATTTTTGGGACATAATGCCCAGACACACCAAGGGCTATGCATGCACCGAAGCATCGTTCCCTTGAAGAGAATCCTACTCAAACGGGGTGCCTCCATGGGCTGCCAAATCTTGTCCCTTGAAACATCCCCATCTTCCTGCCCTCGGCAGGACAGCAGGCTGCAGGGGAACCCCTCGACCCTCCCCAGGACACGAGAGGATCACCACATCCCATTGGGTAGGGATAAGGATGACCCACTTAGCGTGAAGAGTTTATTTACTGTTATTATTATTATTAAAGTGAAGAAGCCAAAGGCGGCAGACATGGGGCCAGTTCAGCTGTGCTTTCCGTGGGAGAGAATAAACAAGCTGCAGCAAGTGTGAGCCCCGAGGCGGGGAGCAGATTCCCAACATAGACACATCCTGATGCGTTCACGCCCGAGGCCACCTGGCTTCAGGACAGGGCAGGGAGCTTCAGGGATTATGGTAGCAACTGGGCAGCCAGAAAATCCTCAAAAAAAACAAGAGCTCTGCTGGCTGTGAGAGATGTGTAGTCCAACGACATCCTGGCTGGGTTGCACTGGCTGCACCATCCCACAACCATGCCCACCGTAGGGATCTCGAGCACCTGGATCCCAGGTGATGCTGGATATCTCCTGTGGGGCTGTGGAAAGAGGGACAACTCGCAGCCTCCTTGTTCTGCAGCAGCCAGGGGACAGCACTGGGCAGGGAGCCAGCAGCTGCTTCCAGGGAGGAGATCAGCTCACCTCCCCAAAAATAGCCAGGCGGCACCCAAAACTGGGTCAACCCACAAGGGCCACACCAGAGCTCAGCGGAGCCCTAAGGCAGCACCTTGCTTGCGTAACGAGGAGCAGATGGCAAGCTAACGAGGGCAGCCCGGTCTCTGCGCTGCACCTCCCAGGATGCCCCACTGCCCCAGCTCCAAGCCGCCAGCCCAGCACGGTGCAGCTACTGGGAGGAGGTTGCACCATCAGCACACACCCCCCCCAGCATCATGCTTCCTCCCTCTCTCCATACAACATTTCAAGCACACCCAAAACGGAGTCCTTGGCGCACACAGGTTAAGAGGTGACTACGGGTACAACGTCAAATATGCCCTTCCAGCATGTGACTGTACATTCCAATTGAAATTACACATGCAGCTTTCTGTCCACCCGAAAAATAGGAAAGACAACTTAGGAAAATAACAACCACCCAATGAAAAGATTGTCAAGCAAGAACAGATGGTTTCCAGGAAAAACCCAAGCATTAGGAAGCAAGCCTCTCTTCCCTTGAGTAAATATCCCCTGGACATCCCCGCTGCAGCATGCTCATGGCTCACATCCCCATGTCACTTCCCCATCCGCAGCACCCTCGGACCAGCTCGGGAGTGCAGACGAAGTGGCTCTCTGCCAGCCCCAGCAGCACGAGAAGTCATCCCTGCATTGCTCACCCGGGCAGCGGCAGGAGCTCCCCCAGTGCCCCAATCCCATGACTGCTGGCACAGAGGCCAGCGAGCACACAGGGCCGAGGGCTTTGCAAGCCTGGCCTCTCTGCATAACTCGGGGCCAGCCAAAGATAACTGCCTGCCTGGTAACCCTGCAGGGAGAAGCTGAGAGTGGGCTTGCCACGGGCTTCGCTGCTGCAATGCGCTCAGCACCCCAGGGGTCCTGTATCTTCATCCCCCGCACCCCGGTGCCTCCCCATCGCAGCCCACAGCCGGTTTTGCAAATCTGACATTGCTTGCAATATCCTTCCACACACACAGACCACACCCCCCGAAATTAGGGTGCCCCTGCAGCTGTGGCGGCAGCAGGTGCTGCCCAGCACCCCAGCCTCGCGGCAGCAACTGTTGGCGGCCGGGCCAGCGAGAGGCTGCAGGGCAGCCAGAGGCTCGCGTGGCTTTTTTGGGGGGGGACAAAGGGAGGCTCTGTCTGCACGCAACAGCCTGGACAAATGCTGGGCATGGGAGCTGCCATCCAAGGAAAATCCAGACGCAGCAATGACTCTGCCCTGACCTTACCCCGGCCCAGATGGTGAGATTGGTGCCCCCTCAGCAGAGAAGCATCCATTACAGGGCTCCTGGGGATGGGAGCACCCAGCTGTCAGCACAGCCCTCCCTCCCCAAAGGAGATGCCAGCAAGGGCAGAGGGGATCAGCCGGAGGGCAGAGAAGCCGCCAGGCTGCACCAAACCTAATGCAGCTGCTTGCCAAGGGGACAGTGGGAAATGCCAATGGCTTAAAAGCAGAGGGATTGCAACTGCTGCTGAGGGATGCACCCGTTCTGCACCCTCTGCCTGGGGGAGCCACCTTGACCACACTCTGCTGTACCCCTGCCAGGCATCCCATCCCCTGGTTGGGGACATGCCGGCACCACTCAGGGACAAGTCAGCAGCCCCCCTGTCGCACTCCCTAGGCAGGGGGGAGCCCACCCCTCCCTCCCCGCCTAGCCCCGCCAGCAGCCAGGCAGCAGGATCAGGTAGCTGCTGAGGCAGCGCTTTGCCAGGCCAACCACGCAGCCCCTGCTGCAGAAAGGCTGGGCTGCCCACCCCAAGGTCACAGCAGGGGACAAGGGGGAGACCTGGTGGTGTAGGGCTCGGAGCCTGTAAAGTGCTCCCACATTGCCATCAGGAGACCTCTGTGACCCCAGAGGTTTTGGAGGCTCCAGGCAGGACGAGCCTACAAAACCTGCCCAGCATCCCAGTGCTGAGACAGGACTGACACCCACCTCTTTGTTCCCCATGGAGCTCCTGCTCCATGTCCTCATACCCTGGAGGGGCCAGAGAGCCAGATCAGCTCTTTGGGGCACCAAGTTTAGAAACCAGCAAAAAGGAAGCTGGGAAAAGCCCTGAAGCACAGGAGGATGCTCGAACCACACCTGGACTCCAAGTCTGGGCCTCAGCCATGACTTTGTAGCATGCAGCCCACACCCCGGCCAGGCACCCACCCTAGATAGCCGCTTGCAAGTGGCTCTGAAGGTGCAAAGACCAGAGAAAAACTAAAAAGGAGTGAGAAGAAAAAACAGATCTGCAGTGTAAAAAGCAACTGCCAGTCCCTCTAGATAAATAAGGAACTAGAGGTGTAACAGTCCCTGTGGCTTTGTGAACCCTCCTCTCACACGCTCCTTCCTCCCCCCATTTAAAACCTCCCATCTGGAGCCCAGTGGCAAGAGAAGCTGCCAGCAACGCGACACCAGTCCCTCCGGATTCCTCATCGATCCGGAAGGGAGGATGAGCTGCCTCCGTCAGCTCCCCGCAGCCCTGCTCAGCCCTGGCGCCGCCATGTCCCCCCGAGGACCACAGAAAGCCAGAGGATGTGGGGCTAGAGAGGACCACCAGCATCCTGCCCTCCACCCAACACATGCTGCCCATCTGCCCCCTGTCCCTAACGCGCTGCTAATAGGCAGGGCCACAGGCAGGTCAGGGGTCCAGGGGGAACACAGGCAGGGCTACCAGGACATATGAGGACTACCACTCGCAACAGCACCCTGATCCCGATTCCTGCCAGGGAAGCCACCCTGCCTCCTCTAGGGCACCCTGACCAGCAGAGACCAGGAAAAGCAGTGAAAATGCAGAGTGCTGTGCCCAGGACAGGGTGTGGAGCACCTCACAAGCCACAGAGCAACGGGCCGGACACTCTGGCCAAGCCCTGGTCTTCCTGCCCCTGGCAGAGACCATACCAAGACCCTCACGCTGCCTTTCCCTGGCTAAGGCTGCAGTTAATACAAGCTGTGTTTATACAGGGCATGTACAGCTGTAATTATAGGCACGATGTTATGATAACAGGAAATCCGTGCCCTGTGGAGATGCAGGCAGAGAAAGGCACACACGGAGCTATTTGCTAATTGCCACCAACAAGCAGCCTTTTGTACCATGGTGGAGTATGGGAAGAGACACGTCCTCCCCCACGGCAGGCTGGAGTCATCAGCACCCACCTCCACTCACCCTGTCCAGGTCAATAGCAAAGCCATATGGACCTGGACAGACAGAGCTCACCCTGTGACAGCTACAAGGCAAACTCACCTGCCCTGAGGCACAACAGGATGGGCTCAGCTCCACCAGCAGCCAGGACTCGACTTCTCTGATTACCCTTGCAAAAGGCAGAGCTTTTCTAAATTTGGTTGGCAGAGAGGAGCAAGGGGAAATTGCCCCCCACTGTCTGTTTGCAAGTTACTCCCAATATATTGAGTCATGCTATGACAGAGGCACAGCCCTACTCGTACCCCCAAAGGGCCAGCAAGGCACACAGTCATCCCTCCCTATCAGCATCACTGAGGGCTTTCCTACCTTTTTGATCTTCCCGCTCCGCGTGCCTGCAAAGACAACGGTTTGTCCTCTGTAGTCATAGGCAGCCACCGAGGTCATCCCATCCTCCTTATCCACAAAGAGCGGGGTCCCCTCGATGGTAACAGTCCCACCCAGCGGCTGGTTAAAATCCTGGCCACAGAAATTGTCATCGATCTGCAGCGGCTGTCGGAAGAAAACAGAGGAGAGGTGAGCTTTGTGCCAATGCCTCGACATGCTAGACCTCCCAGGCGGCCATCAGCCATCTCCCACCCCCACCCCGTCAGCTATGGCAGCTTCAGCAGCCCCATCCCTTGCCCCTCCTGTCCCGGACATCCCACCTCACCAGCCGAGCAAAAGGATGAGCTGCCCTAAAATTCCCTACATGCTAATGTAAGGCACTTGGGACACATCCAAGGCATGCAGCCCCCCTCTGCATCTGAACAAGCTTTGCAGACCAGGACCAAGGCTCTCAGTCCTCTGCGTCTTACAAAGCAGCACTTACAAACTCAGCAGGAGCCAACGCAGCATCCCTGCTCTCCCTCCATCCCCACTGCTGCCACCTCAGACACGTGGGATGCCAGTAAAAGCTCTCAGCATACACACACCCCCTTCTCCTCCTCACTCCGGCGCTAGCTTCAAAAAAGAAAACAGCTTGGCAGCAAGGCAGGAGAGGCTGAATCCTGTGCATCAGCCTTCACCCAGGGACAAAACACTTCCCAGCCAAGATCATGCCAAGACAAATGGGACAGGGCTCCTGAAAGAGCCTTACTTCACACAGCAGAGCCTGCAGCAAACACACTACCCACCTGCCAGCCCTGTTCCTCCTCCCACAGGAACGTCTTCGGGAAATCCCCACATTTTTTTCATGCCACCTTGACCCAGACAAGGCGCCTGGCTCAGCCAGCTGCCTTCTCGGTTCAGCATTCGCCTGCGGGTCTGGGAGAAGCTTTTGCAAGCTCTGCCTGGGGAGAGGCAGAGGCTGGGCTGCACCAACCCCTCTCCACCCTCGGGACAGTGACAGATGGGACCTCTAGCAAGGACAGCCATGCCGACAGGCAAGGCAAAGCCAGAAGGATGTCCCCTCTGAAAGCTGGGATGCAGGACCAGGACCAGCTCTGTAGTACTCTCCCCCTCCATTGAGCATCCTCACCACCTTGCCCTGACCCGCTGAGCAGAACAACAGACCCTGGCCACCAGTATCTAGCCTGGGGGGCACATGGGCCTGCCAGAGGTCCCATGTGAGGCAATGGCCTCATGCAGTCACACAGCACCGGCAAAATCCACCCTCAGCATCCCCCGTCCTGCCCCAGGCAGCAAGGGGCTCCAGCCAGATCCCCAAGGGTGGGAGCAAGCCTGGGTGCAGGAGGTGAGGGTGGCAAGGCAGGCACAGCCGATGGGGAGACAGCCTGCTCCAGCCATGGGATTTTTCTGCTTCACAAGGTTCCTTATGTAACTTCGAATTTAAAGGGGAGAGAGGTTTTTTGGCAAGCAGCAGCCTCCAAATGCATGCCAGTCCCCAAGGGGTTTTAAATCCATACAGCGTGTGCACAGAGCATATGGGAAAATGTCGAGCTCCCAAGTTCCACGTACACAAGGGCAGTGCACAGCTCTGTGATTCCCACTCACCGCTGACTGGGAAGTGAGGGTCAGCCCGGACCGGGTCCCACCAGCAACCCACAGTCACCCATGGGGAGGAGGGAAAACATGGCACTCTTCTATGCCCTGGCACAATGCACTCGCAGCCACAACGTCTTCAGCCTCCCGCAGCCACGGCGAGGCTGGTCGCCCTCCTCACCATGCCATCACACAGGCCCCAAGGCCAGCGGTCCAGCTCCTGGCTGCAGTAGGGATTCAGTGCCGTGCCAACCTTCCATCGAGGGAGGACCAGGAATGATGCCAGCCAGTCACATTTGGCCTCCCCGCGCAGTCTGGGGATGCTGGGCTGCCTCCTCGGTTACTCTAACTTCTGGTTTTGCTGGGTGTCTGACTTAGTACACAGGCAAAGATCACTTCCCTTCCCTGCCTGACCTTTGTTCATCCTTCCCTGAACTGGGGGAACTCCTACAGCCAGGCATGACAGATGGGAGGATCCCCAAAACAGGAATGCGAGGCACCACGTGCCTCTACAACCACAGGAAAAGGGGTGAAGAGGAATTAGGACCTCTCCACCCATCCTCTGAATCCGAGTCTTGCAAGTGCCCCTCTCCTATCCATCAGCTGGCACATGCACTAAGAGGAGTCTGCATCACCACCCTAGACATTTTAAAACAGCAGATGACAGAAAATTCTCTTCCCAGCCACAGAGAGAGAAGGGAGCAATGCTCCAGCCAGCACCCAGCTCCAGTCTGGATAGCCAGGATCCTTCAGGCACTTTGCTGGGAAAAAACACCCTCTGGCGCCAACAGCCCCTCTGCCCCAGTAAAGCATCTCAGCACCTTCCAGCCAGCTGCCAGCAGTAGCAGAGGGGTTAAGGGCAATGCCATGAAGGTATTCAAGCCCGGGCAGCCCCTGGGGGCAGCTTCTGCTCTCTCCGCACTCAATCTGCAGCTTCCCCAACCCCTCGTCTGCTGAATATGCAAGAGGAGAGATGTTTACGGTGTTTACTCCTCTCTGCTTTGTCTCAACAAACTCTCTGGGAAATGACAAATACAGCTGCGCTCCAGGACCGCGAGGAGCGCCCGCCGCCGATGCCGACACCACCTCGATAAATAATTATGCCGACAATTAGCTCATTAACAGCAAACTGCCTCGTTAGGGAAGCGCAGGCAGGCAGGCAGCACGGCGAGGTCGGCCCAAGGGCAGCAGTATGGGGGTTATGGCCCCAACCGACATCCCTGGCGGGCTGCAGGGAAAGGCGAGGCAGAGGGATGGAGGGACGGAAGGACAGAGGGACAGCTGTCCCCTGGCCAGTGCCAGCAGGGACCGACACGCACCGTGGCACGCGAGGGCCAGTGACCTTGCAGCGTTTCAGCTTGCAGACGCTGGAATCTGCAGGAGGCGTCGAGTGCAAGGAGGGGGCTGTTTGGGTTTTTTTTTTTGTGGGTTTTTATTGTTTGGTTTTGTTGGGGTTTTTTTTAAATTTTCTTTTCTTTTCTTTTTATTTCAATGCTTTTCTTCAGCATCCCTCTTGGCTGCCTCTGGCCACCAGACACCCCAGACCCCCACCTCCGCAGTGCAGCAGCCTTCTCCTCTCTCCCAGCACTAACCCGCCTCTCCAAAATAGGGGCAGAAAACTCTGATTTCCTGGGTGAAGCAGCCTGCAGGAGCGGGGAAAGCAGGCCCACAGCACCGAGCGAGCAGGAGCAGGCTCTCCTTGACGTGCCTTGTCTCATTGCCTCCCTTCAAGCCCACTTACAAAAGCAATGAGGGAGCAGACAGCAGAGGCGAGGCTCGTGCCACTCAGCATTATTAATTAGCCAGTAATTCACCAGTTAACACCATTACAGGCTCACCCCATCCGCCTGTGCACTGCCAGGGGCTGCGATGGAGGATGTGGGGGACACAAAGAGCCAGGGAGGAGGCTGCAGGAGGCAGGCACCAAATGACAGGCTGGGATGCCAGGCTTTTTGCACGCTAATCGCTGCCCAGGAATAATCCCAGTGTGGTATGGTTCGTTAAACACCTGCATTTCTCTGGCTGCCCCCCAGGAAGGATTTGGCTTATCCTGGGCCAGTTTGTCACCAGCCATTGCCTTCTGCCAGCAGGCTGGGCAGCAAGCCCCACCAAGGACTCAAAACTCATTTTCTCCCTAGGTCAGGCCAGGGAAAGCGGCTGCCCACGTCCTGCCGGCTCTGGGCACTGGCTCTGCCCACGCTGCCAGCCCAGGGGTCAAGGACTCCATGAATCTCGAATTGCTCCCTACTGCAACACCTCCTCTCCAGCTCCAACCCACTGCCCTTTCCCAGCAATGCCCTCGTCCCCCCGTTTCACACCCTCATCACCCCGTTTCAGGTACGGGCGTGCGGGGCAGATGCGCTGAGCACATCTGGCTGTGGGCATGCAGACCTCCAGTCCCTGCACAACACAAGGGCAGCAAAGAGCCAGGCTATGCACCGAGCCCCGCTTCAGTGAAACATCACAAGCAGCAAACCTCCGGACGGGCTCAGGAGCAATTTAGGCAGTGGGGATGGCACAGGGAAATGGACCGGATGGTCCCACAAGGCGCCTTTGCTGTGTGCGCGAGTCTGTGCTCGGCTCCGAGTGCACCAACATGAGGGGTCTCACTCCCAAGCCAGCTCCGCTCCCCCTCCCACTGCTGGATGGTTAGATCCCAGAAGGGGAGAGAAACAGGAGACAGAAACTCACTTCGTTCTCCAGCATAGGGAGGAACCACTAACATCTCCTGAGCTGGCTGCCAAGCTTGGCGGCCTCTCCTCCTGGCTCCAGCACCGGCTCCAGAGAATCGAAGCTGCCCTGCAGTGCTGGGGGATGAGCACCCCTCGGCTCTGCACTGCTCCAGGTCTGGGAGTGGGGTGCCCGGAAAGCCTCCTTCAGCATGGACCAGCCTCAGCCCCTTGCTGCCGTGACAGAGCACAGCAAGGGAGCTCCAGGGATATTTTGCATAGAGATGGAGTGTAAATCCTAAGCAACTACAGACCTGAGAAATTACATTCTGCCTCCTTAAAAATAAAAAAACCGTGCCCTTTATTTTCTGGCCAGCCCCCACCACCAAGAGATCCATCACTGCCACGACCCACCCCAGAGGTGGCTGCATTTTATTAGGGGCACAGAAATTCCTGCCAGAAAGAG
The DNA here is from genome assembly GCF_034619465.1 of Leptosomus discolor. NCBI lineage: Eukaryota > Metazoa > Chordata > Aves > Leptosomiformes > Leptosomidae > Leptosomus > Leptosomus discolor. The sequence continues at coordinate 12,998,787 of NC_141399.1, forward strand.
GTTACATGCTCCACAGGGTCCGGTTTGGCTTGAGCACAGCACAGCAAGGGGCTGAGGGCTTGACTCACAATCCAGTCGTGCCTTTCCCAGCTCTGCTCAGCAGCTGGAGCAGGACAGGGACAGAAAACACCACCTGGCTCCCCTGGGGGAGGGTGGCACCCCCCAACCCAACCCATTCAAAAGCAGGAGCCACCCCATCGTGGCACACGTCCTTCCACCCCACAAAAGCCACGTCTGCAGGACCCAAAGAGCACCTTGAGATCCACCTACTCATGCCCGCTGGCCATGAGGTAGCAATCCCAGGACCCTCCTAGCACGAAACTGCCCCTAAAGTGCAGGGGGGCAGATCCCTCTCCCCAAACCCGGGGGGCATGGTGCTGCTGTGCAGTGCCGGGAGAGGCGAGCCAGGAGTGCAGGAGCAAGCAGCGAGCATCTCCTCTCCTGGAGCCAGCAGCTGCACAACCCAACAGGCAGCAGTGTAACGATTTCATCATTTTCCAGCAAAATTGAATTAGTTCAAAGCCAAAATCTGATTTGTGAGCCCAGCGCTCTTGACAGCAAACCCTTTACTTTGTCAGGCAGCTGTTAGCTGTCTCCTCCAGAGCTGTGGGGAAGATGGCAGGAGGGAAGGCAGGGCTGCTCCACAGGGACCCCCTATCCACCTGCCTGCACTGCCAGGCACCCAAAACCCTGCTCAGGCAGGGCTGGGGGCTTGGCGATGGGTGCCAAGCACCAGCAAGCAGGGCTGGGCTGAGGTGGGCGATAGCAGTGGTGTTGGGACCCCCACAAGATCCTCCCAAATGCACACACTGGCACATCAAAACCACTCTCTGCCAGGTATCTGATCCTGCCTGGGGACCACCCAGCCCAGCTTGGTTATGCCCACTGTAAGACCTCCCCATCACCCAGAGCCACAGCCTCCCAGCGACCGCTCGTGGTTTATAACGTTGCCTGGAAAAAAATCCAGCAATTATAATAGTTCTGCAGCAAAACAAATCCAGAGAGCCAAGCAGGGAGGTCCCCGACTCCCCACCACTCATAGGCTCCACACAGAGCAGCTGAACCACAAGCAGGGGACAGACACACCCACGTGAGCACCAGGCAGGATACATCTCTGGGGACAGAGGGGAGCGCTCCCCTCATTGGGCATCACTGACTGCTCTGGGATGCCAGCACTCGCCTCCTGCACCTCTGGACGACAGTTTGCACTGGCCACGCTCAAAACCCACCCTGTTGACAGAGCCTTATGCCCTCTGTCCTCCTCTCCAGCACCCCAACAAGAGGACGTGATCCCTCCACGCTGGGCACCTGACCAACTTCTACTGGGACCACCAACCTCCCCACCTCCCCCCATCAGGTCTGTGCTCCCCATTCCCCACATCCTACTGCCCCAAACATCTTCTGCTCAGCCACCGCCAAGCCACAGGTGACACGACACTCACTAATTCACAGATGCCATCTGCCAGGGACTCCTCAGCAGAGCTGTAGCAGATGCCCTGAGGACTGAGCATCCTGCCTTCCCAGCCCAACTCACTGAAACTCCCCAAATCCACAGGGCAGGGGCATCAGAAGCAGGTGCCTGCATTGGCACGGGGACCCTTGCTTGCAGCTCTCCATGGGCACCAATACAACCCAAACCCAGATAGCTACCCCACGATGAAGCCATGATCTCTGTGAGGAACGCTACCGAGCAAGCCGAGTACCCAGCCCTAACAGTCCCAGTCCTCCCACCCAGAAAACACAACTCAGGTCAGGTCACCAGGAAGGGTCTGGCCAGAGAGCACCACTAGGAGCCAGAAGCTTGGCTTGGGTAGAGACAAGCAAGAACTTACCGAGTTGATGCAGCCCAGCTCCTTATTCAAGAGCCAGGGCAATGAGAGTTTCCCTTCCCCTCTGTAGCACGACTGGATACGCTCCTTGATCTTATCCTTGATCTTCTTCAACGTGAAGAGGCAGAGCACAGACTCCTTGGGAGGCTTAACTCTGTTTTTCTGGCCCTGGGAGAAGATGGTGAAGAGGATATCCTCCTGCTCCGAGATGCCAAGGTACTTGGCCAAAGCCTTGCCAGGCTTGGTCAGGTAGGCATCCTGGATCAGGCGGTACTCGATGCCGTCCTGCACACAGCCGATGGGGAACTCCACATAGGAGTAGAACTTGGGGTCGTCCACACAGAGGCGGACAATCTTGGAGGTGAAAAACTGCTCACCAGTGGAGTCGGGTGAGGTGAGCTGGGTGTCCAGCTGCAGGGTCAGGTAGTAAACAAACTGCTCACTGCTGAAGCTATAGATGTAGTAGATGTCAAAGGTGGGGAACTTGGAGAGCGTATCCGAGGGGATCTTGAGCTGGGAGGAGACAAACTCGTCCTGGTAGACAAAGCCAAACATCTCCGCGTTCTCCTCATTGGCCATCAGCTTGCGGCTGGAGAGGGTGGGGAAGTACTCCGACTTCCCATCAATGGGCGTCCCAATGAAGAGCTTGTTCTGTCCATTCAGCACCTCGATGATGACCCCAGACATGGTGCCCGACTCGTTGACGCTGGAGAGGTAGTGCTCCTTGCGGTGGTGGGGCTCACCCAACTTGAAGAGGTCATCCAGCCGCAGGAACTGGCAAATACCCTGGGAGGCACTGCCACAGGCAATCAGCCGGTTCCCCGAGTAGTCCACCAGCAGCAGTTTGTTCACATTGTTGGTGGTGACCAGCCCGTGCGGGCAGGACTGAACGCTGGGCGGAGGGTAACACTTCTCATTGTCCTCCACAGGCCCTGTCACGTGGGTCCGCAGGAGCGTGAGGTTATTGGAGAGCTTGTAGATCCGATTGACAGCCCCCACATAGACCTCCCCGGTTTTGTTATGGACCACCAAGTGCGTCAAGCTCCAGTCTGAAACCGGGAAAGTCCTAAAGGGAGACTTGGGGCTGCCTTCCGCCAGCGGTAGCCAGGTGCTCCCCAAGAGCAGCAAGGTCCAAATGTTGATGGACAAGTGGTACTTGAGCCAAAGGAGACACATTGCAGCAGCCTCACATCCAGCCAAGGCCATGCCCAAACCCAGCCACAAAATAAATAGAAACAAACCCAAACTAAAGGGATGAGGGAGGGAGGAGGAGCTAACGGGACACAGTCTCCTCTGCTTCCACTTTGCTCGGCATTCAGGGCATCATGGGCACAGGCAGTCCAGTCAGCCCTAGAGAGAGAAAGACAAGAAGAGCAGGGTTAGGAGGCTTTCCTTTGTGGTGTCAAGCCCGTTCCACCCCACCCAGCAGAGACTCGGCTGCTTCACACTTTCCTAGCAGGCAGCCTAACAAAACGTCCACCACCAACTCCTGCCCCAGCGGAAGACGCATCCCTGGTGCAGGGACCAAGGGATCCTGCAAGATGCCAAGGACAACGCCGCCTGGTCGCACACCGCTGCGCACAGCATGTCCTAACCAAGGAGCTGCCGTGCACTTTGTCTCACCATCCCAGCCTCAACCACCAGCCCCACCAGCCAGTGGCCCCCTCCGAGGGGCACTGCCCTGCCCTCACCTGCACCCAAGCCCCCTTGGGAAGAGAAGCAGCCACCTGAGTGTGCCTGCAGCCGCTGGCTGGACCAGACCAGCACGTCCCCGCAGGCAGCAGCCTGGCGATGCGCTCCGGCACACCTACCGCATACAAACGCCTCAGCAGGGCGTAGCTGGCCCCGACCTGCTTTTAAGACCACCTGCAGCACCAAAGTGCTAGCTGGGGATGGCTGCTGACAAGCCTCTAGAGGAGCCCCCTAGCCTGCTGCCCCTGCCCCGTTCCACCGCAGCACTGGAAGTGGATGCAAAAACCCAGTTTGCAGCAAGCACAGCCCAAGCCTCTATATAGAGTAGGATCTCGAAAGCACCTTTTAAAGGAGCTGGGAGAGCCGAGAGCCCTTGCACGCTGCCCGCCGTCCCTGCCACCTGCCTGCCTGACAAACCCCAGGAGGGCAATGAGCAGGAGCAGCTCGGGGGGAGCAAGCGGGCACGGCAAGGAGAAACACGTCCTTCTGGCATTTATATGCATTAAGAAATGCAGGGCCAGCCATCAGGCAGTTGGCTTGAGAGGCTCTGGAGGGATGAGGGGGCATACACAGGGAGGATGGAGAGCTCTGCACACTGCTGCGATACGGCTGGGGCTCACCTACATGGAGCAGCAGGAAACCAGCCAAAAACCCCACACCAGCATGACCTTTGCATCCCCAGCAGTGGGGAGGAGATGACAGGTAGCCAACACAGACAGCTCTGCTCTCCATGTCTGCTCAGCAGCCCCTCAGTCACAACCCCCTCCCTGTCTTCTCCATCCCCCCTCCCCAGGCACAAGCACCCTTGGGCTAACATAGGGTTGTGCAAACCCCTCTGGCCAGCACACGGATCCTCCCACCGACACCATCATGGCCCGTCCACCCGGGGTGGGACCATCACTCCCCAAGGTCCACAGCCAGGACACAAGCTCAGCCCTCAGTTCCCCACGCCAGCTAACGCAGAGAAGCCACCCCGAAAGCAAGCGCAGGAGAAGAGCCTCCCTTCTTATCACCCATCTCTGACTCAGCTTGGGATAACCTGCAGGAGGATCCCCACCAGGGAGTGGCACGGGTACGAAATATGGCCCGCGGTGACTGTGCGGCTCTGCCGGCATCCCAGACTGGGCAGGGCGTCATCAAAGAGCAGCCAGCTGCACACACCATAACGGCAGGGCTGCGCAGGGCCGAATGGTGACCCCAGAGCTCGGCAGCCTGCTCTTAGCAGGGCTGTGGGACCCATCAGCCAGGCTCCATGCAAACCTTGGCGGGGGGCTGCATCATCACCGGGCCAGCAGCTGAGCCATACAGGTACCCCAACACCCCATATAGCATCCTTCGATTCTGCTGCTCCCTTCCAAGCCACGGAGCCAGTCAGGGAGAGGTCTGAGGGAAGGGAGAGCCTTTTTCCCTCCTTCTCCCGCTACCAGAAAACACAAACCCCCCCTCTCCCTTCCCAGGGCAAGCCCAGCCCTGGCCATCCCTGCAGCCCTGCCAGCTCCGCTGGGCACCCAGTGCTTTAGGTAAAGCTTCTGCACCACTTCCAAACCCTCTCTGCAGATCTGCCATCTCCACCAGCTCTCCCCTGTCCACACACTCGCCACACTGCTCCAGTCCGCCCCCCAACACATCCACCTCCAAGGAAACAGCCTCAAGGGACATTTGGGCAACAGCATATGAGCAACATTGAGACCAAAACCAGGTGCCACAAAGCTCCGTGGGTGTGGAGACAACCAAAGCATGAAGCCATCAGCCCTGAAAATCATCACCACGTTCCTAATCCCCTATTCCTACCACCTTTTCCAGGCGAGACTCCTAGCAAAGAGCACGCAGCCACACCACTGCTGGGCTGAGCATGCTCCCAGGGGACAGCCACGCTGCCCAGCATCTTCATTTTTACGAGCTTGTCAGTAAAAGCATAGCCACAAGCACCCCAGATTGGAACTTATTAGACCCAAACCACACCAAGGCATGGGACAAAGCCGCGCTGTCGGCACAAACCCGCTGGTTAGCTCAGAAAGCCACCAGCCCGGCAGCAACAGGCAGCGCGGTTTCCTGCCGGATTGCCGGAGGGAGGTTTCCCACCCCAGCCCCAAGAAACCAGCAGAGCTCTCACCAAACCGCCATGAACTGCAGGGCTGAGCCCCTCCAGGAGCAGTATGACCATCTGCCTTGCAAGATCACCATCGACATGAAACTCACATGCCAGTAATACACCACAGACAGGAGGATGGGGGGAAGGTGGTGGAGGGAAAGCGGGAGCTCGGTGCAGCGTGGCGATGCCAGACGGATCATCACTCTGCTAGGATGGGTGAGTGGGACAGGGAAGTCACTTTCTCGGTGTGTTTCCATGATTCATTGCTTCTATCTCAGGGAGCAGGAGGGCTGGAGATCAGACTGCTGCCATAAAGCAGGGCGAGAAAGCCCAACAGGAGATTCCCAAATTAACGTAGGGACCTGCTACTCAGGAGCTGGAATGAGAGCAAAGTGAGGCAGAGCTGGGGCAAGCCAAGAGCAGAAGCAAAACACTCCGCAGAGCTCCCTCAAGATTTCTGGTCCTAAATATACTTTAGCAGCAACATCTCGTCCTAGTGACCTGACACCAGTGGTGGTTTTGTCCAGTCCTACTTAAAACCATCAGCAGTGATTATTTAAAAAAAAAAAAAACACAACAGGAATGGTTAGTTTGTCTGTCGCCTTCAGGATTAAATGATTTGGGTTCCTGAGACTCAGACTGAACTAAAGCGGGGTTCAAGCCCACAGCGGTGAGGGCAGCAGGCAGCCCTGCACCGGAGCACGGGTGCCTGCACAGCCCCAGCTCCCTGTCCATGGGAGCAGCCAGGGAGGAGCGGTGCGGGGGCCAAAGGGCATTTCCCTCCCGTCACACCGCCTCCAACCCCCACGGAGAGGTCATGGTGCAGCTCACGCAGGGCAGCTCCTCTGCTGACGCGCACTTTAAACCACACAGCGCCCAAACCCCACGGAGCTGCACTCAAGTAGCACCTTGCCCCGGGGAGGAGCCAGCCCAGGACCACCACGCGAGTGCTGCCAGGAAGCAAGACCTGCACCGTGCACACCGCCACCACGGTCCAAAAGCATGGAAAACCCTGAGTAGACACCCTGAAGCTGAGCCCAGCCCTGAAACAGGCTGCAATAAAATAATACACCCCAGCCTGGATGCACACATGCCAACTGGGAGAGCAGGACCAAAAATACACCCTTGTACGCTGCCTGGGCGGCAAGCGATGCACTGCAGAGCACCCTGCCGTGCAACGCATCCCCATGCAGGGCCGGCTCACCCTGCAGTGGGGCCACACCACCAGCGAGACAGCACCACAGGATTGTTTTGTTTTCCATGCACACACACACACACACACATATATATATACACACATACACACGTGCAGCAAACCTGCTGTCAAGAAACAAAGCCGGCAAAGCAATGATGCAAGCACCACATCTGCCCCAGCCCCTTTCATCCCACACCAGACAGGACCTTTGCTCACGGTTTCACCTCAAAAGTGGCCATGCTGAGGCAGTCGCAGCTGCTGCATGACCTGGATGGGGCTGCCTGCCTCGCCGCAGCCAACACTCACGAACCCCGACTTCAAAAGAGCCTTTCATCAAAAAGCCATTGACGTGCCCCACAAACGCCTGCGTCCCACTTGCTCCCTGCTAAAGAGGTGGCAAGGGGCTACAGCATTCATCCCCCGAGGCTGTGAGCTTCCAGGTCCTGCAGCAGGGAGAGAAACGTGGGTTTGGGATGGGAGATCATGCTTTGGGAGAATAATCATCACTTTTGATAGCAGAAAGCAGGAGTACTGGGATGAAAAAACTAACCTTAAAAGGCAAAGACTGGACAGAGCATTAAGGACCAGCTCTCCACTCCTCCGGGCAGCAAGTCCAGAGCACTGACGGATGCCGAGTCAGCACAGGAGGCCAGGCTACAAAGCAGCAGCCCTCATGGAAACAGCCGAAGCTGGGGTTTAAAACATGCCGATGAGCACAGAGGTGCACATCTGGCACCCGTTGAGCCACTTGCCATTTCCACCCCTTCAACACCAAGACCCCGGCAGGCTCACATCACCACCAGTGCTGTCTGCCACCGTGCAACCCCTGCGGAGGAGACCGCACAGCTACTGGGGTCCCAGGCAGGTCTGCACCCCCAAGGTTAGGGAAAGCATTGTTTGTCTTGCAGAGAAGCTGCTCCCAAGCAGCAGGATGAGGCTGCAAACTGCCCCAAGAGCTTTACAGCCTTGCACTTTGCAAGGGAGGCTGGAAGAGCGAAGCAATGGGATTGAAAACCCCCATAAAACCGACCCCCAAAAGGGGAAATGGCATCTAATGGGTCTTTACCTGCAATCTCTCCAAGTCACTTGCTGCTCTCAGCAATAGGAAACGGGTCGAGAAGGGACCGGCTCCATTTTCAAACACACGAGCTGCTGAGCTGCCACTAATTAGCAAAGGGGAGAGAGGGGGGATTATCCGGGGGAGAGAAGAGCCCGCAGGCCACAGGAGAGTCAGCCTCCCCATACAGCTGGTGTATTTTTAGGTTCTTCTGCCTGGGAAAAGCCTTGCAACAATGAGGAAAGGCTGGTGGTGGTACCGAGTTCGAGCTGCACTACATATGCAATCGTCTGCAACACGGCTGAACTTTAACTCCTTCCTTCACCGCACACAGTCACTAAAAACTATTTGGCTGGGGTCTCTCCCTAGCAAGCAAGTTAAATCGTTACAAATCTTATCCCTGGCTCAAAACACACCCTGATGAAATCAATGGCAAGCTGAAGCTGCCCTGCTCCAATCTCCGTTACTATCACCCACATCAGAAATATCTTTAGCATCTTGAATTCCCTCCCAGGCTCCTGCCATCCCCCAACGGGAAGGGGCTGAGGACTCTGTCCTGCCCTGCCACTGCAGCACACATGAGCTCAGCAGCTTCCACTCCTGCCCTGCAAGGATCTTCTGGGCAAGGAATTCAACCTCTTCTGTCCTGAGAAACATGACAAGGAGAAGCAGCCCAAGGGCTTCAAGAAGAAACTCGACCCTCAGCAAAAAGGGGCATAAAAGAACAAGTAGTGAGGAAATTAAATAGCATTTCTCAAGCGTGCAATTCCCCTTCTCCACACCAAGGAGAACTGCTCTGGAGCCACCACGTGCTCTCACCATCAAGAGACTGCATGCTGCCCTGCAGAGAGTCATTTCCGAGATGGAAATGCAGGCTTCTCCCAACCACAATGTCCCAAGGCAAAGAGGCACGCTAGGAAAGTCTCTGCTTGTCCCTGCCACAGAAACATGGTCGGAGACCTCACAGATACTCCCCACTTCCATTCAGCTATGCTGAAAGTGAAAGCCAAGGGCTGTCCTTTCCCTTATTCTCACAACTCACCTGGATATCGAAGTTCCTGTAGGGGACCACAAGGGCTGCCAAGGGGCTTTCTATATGCAGCCCACATGCCGGATGCTTACTTCTCAGGAGGAGAGTGCACTCCGTCCTTCCCTTGAGCTTCTGCAGCCAAGGGAACAATATAAAGGCCTGGATTGACCGATGCCTGGGACGGAGGCCAATGCACAGCCCACTGCTGACCATCCACACAGGACACAGCCTGCTGCTTCCCCGTCCTGCTTCAGGAAGTTTGTCCATCAGCATACACGGAGCGCAACACGTCACCCCAAACCCCTCTGCATCTCTTATCACGCTGCAGACCCTGACCCAAAGCACCAGGACTGCAGCTATGGGGCTGCGACTTTCTGTCAACACCCAGGCCAGCTTAAGGCTTCAAACCCCAGACTGATGTGAGTTTTGACACCTCAACCAGGACCCATTAATAACATTTGTCCCCGGCTTCAGAGCAAAGAAGTCCAGACCAAGTCTCCTGAAGGCCATCTTCTACCTTGGCTTTGGCCCAGGTACTCCAGACCCTGGTTCTCACATCCCATCAGTCCATTGCCTCACTTGTCCCAAAAAACAGCTTTCCTGGCAGAGGTCACCTCAATCCAGCTGGACCCGCAGAGACCCAGAAGGTCACCCACAAGCCAGGTCTCCCAACAGCCAGCAGAGAAGTCCAACAAGAAGTCCTCTGGCCACCAGCACCCTTCCCTTGTCTGATCTCACTCCCTGTGGCATAACACATAGCTCCTCACCCCCAAACCTGCAGCTCTATGTCCTTCATGGGGCCAGGGCAGCCACAAACACAAGCCAATGACTTGACCATCCCCAGATCAATGCACCTCTTCCAGCTCATCTCTCCAGGCTGGGTTCTCCCCCCGACACACACACACACACACACCCCTCCGCACCTCCTAACTGCCTCCACCAGGCCAGCAGGAGAGCTGCACTTCCCCCAAATCTCAGAGGGAATCTGGGGAGCTGCAGGAACCGAAGCACTTGCAACAAAGCATCATCACAGGAGGATTCCTGGTTGCTGGACCCCCTCTGCTCCCAGCAAAGGGAGGTCGCTCTGGGCCTGGTTTAATCCCCGCTGAGCTGAAATTCCCATGCTTCCATCCGGCTCCGTGCTGACACCAGCGCTTGCACGGTCACATGGTAAGCTGAGCACGGCTGCCATCAGAGTTAGGTCCAATTAAAACAGACCACAAAACTCCAAAAGAGGTTTCCCCAGCTAAACCCCAAGCCGTGCCTGCCTTTCCTTCCCACCAACCTCCCATCCTTCCCTCTCTGCCATCCCAGTCATGCTGTCCCGAGTACCGCAGCTAGCATCAGCTCAAGTCCTGGCTCTGCTTCCCCGGCGGAGATCCCAGCTCAGCACAGCCCCAAGTTTTATTTGCCCAAGGTGAAGCTGACCTAGGATCAGCGAGACAGCTGGAGAGCTAGCTAGCGGAGCCTCACTTGGCAGCGGGACGAGCAGAAAGGGGAAGGGGAAAAGCCCAAAAGCCTGCTCACAGCAACACCACCACAGGGGAAACTGCTCCGAAAAGCTAACGGGGGCTTCATTCGCAGCATGACAGGCGCAGGGCATCCAATAAAAACAGGGAGGCACTGCAGGCACCATGGCAGGAGCTGTGCCTGCACTCTGTTCTCCTGCTGGCAGCACTGCCCTAACCAACAGCACCAGTATGGCCCCCGACTCCAGCACACCTCCACCCCAGCCACCTGCAGCAAGGGGGTTTTAGCCAGCCAACCTGGGGGTTGAACCCAGCCGACCTGGGCAGAGCAAACATTGAAGCATGGGTGCAGCACCGCCCAAGAGGTGCTGGCTGGGAGAGGGAGCAGAGCAGGGCTGCTTCTCTCCCCGCAGATCCTGGTTGCAGCCCCAACCCATGCTGGACACAGGCGCGCTGCTACGGCCTGACCCTGTGCACGAGGGGCCGAGACCCCAGCAGCCATCAGTGTGGTGGATCTGCTCGTTCACTGCGAAACAGCGGCTGCCCACCTGTGCTGCGAGGGCTGTCCAAGCACCTCTGCCAAAAATCCACTTCCTGCTGATGAAGGTGGCTCGGTGGCAGCTCCAGCAAGCACCGTCACCCCAGAGAGGACCAGAGAGCCGTGCGAGGCGCACCCGGCAAGCCGAAAGACATCCTGCTCGGAGTCCCGGTGCAAGCTGAGGCACACCCCTGGCATGGGTGCATCCCTCCCTCCCGCCTCTCACCCACGCAGGCACGAGGCCGCGCAGAGCAGGACCTCTCCCGCGTGTGCCGGCAGGCCCGCGGGCACCGCCACCGTGCCGATAATAAGGAATAATAGCGGGTGTCGGTGGAAGCCAGGGCTGCCGGCGGCGTCACGGGCTCGGCGGTGGCTCCCCTTCGGAAGCGGCGCTGCCTTCCTGCCTTCCTCCTCCCCCATTTCTTCCCGATGACATCAGCCTGAAAAACAGGTTCTTGACTTCAGAAAGGCTCATCGGGCCAATTTTGGTCCCACCAGAGCGGGCAGAGCACCCTGTGACTCCGGAAAGGATGTAGTCATGCAGGAGCCAGACCCCAAGATAAGCAGCAGCGGGCAGGCAGGCGGCAGGCAGAGACCCTGCTGGCATGCCAGCACTTCTAGGAATAAAAAACACTGAGGAGGAGATGGGGGTGGAGGGAGTGCAACACTGGGGAACAGATTTTAAACGTTTTACAGAGGACTCAGCAGCTGTAAGCTTGAGCTTAGGCTCACACCCCAGCTCTGCCACTGCTCAGGTACACAACAGCCTGACCCACTCAGTGCAAAAGCCAAAACTCAGGGCCAGCTGCTGGCCCCCTCCGGCTCCCAGAGACCGACACCAAGCCCTCAGGATGGCCAAAATGACAAGACAGGACTTAACGCCACCCAGCAGAGCCTTCCAAGGGCCACAGTGCTGGACTTGGACCAGCAGGGAACACGATTCTGTGAAACATCCTGCCCACCGGCCAAGATTATTTTTAAACCCCTCCTAAAATATTTTTGGGTTTTCCTCTTCCCCTGTTGAAACTAACAGTCTGCACAGGAAGAGCGAAGCAGCCGCCCGTACACAGAGCACGGCTGCACTCACAAAGCGAACAACTTACTGCCATTATAATTACCTGCGATGTTATCAGCAGCTCTGACGGGGTCGGCATTCGCAGAAGGAAATGTGGTTTTCACATCGTGTCATTCGGAACGCAAGACCATCCTTCCTCCCACCCTGCCCAAAGCGTCAGCCACCAGCAGTACCTACTCATGCCGACACGACGTTAATGGGGGGGAACAGCCCCTGGACACAGGGCTACATGACGCAGGAAATTTTTTCCCCCAACACAAACACCGACAGGAATCTGCCTCTCCTCTCGCCAGGGATTTACTTCTGCAAGAGCCTGAACATTCTGACACATAAGCAGCTGCTTAACTAAGCACATAAAGCAAAGGGACTCACAGGCTCCTACAACGATGCCAAGATTTGCCTGGATGGGGGAAGCATCAGTTGCGGATCAGGCCCCGGACACAACCAGTGCTACCCCAGAGGGGCCCGGAGCTTCCCGGGAGGGTGAACATCCCAGCCAGCTTCCTGGTAATGGTGGGAAACCAGCCCTGCTCCTAACCCTTCACATGCCGGACTGCAGCTCTGCTCCACCAAACTCCCAAGAAAATGCGAATCGCTCAGCATTTATCAGTTCAAAACACCCGTGCAATTAGCAAGATTTTTTTTTTCTCCCTCCAGTATAATTATATACATTTTAATGCAATTACCACCCCTGTATTTTGTACATTAAACAGTAGGCAACCGAAGGAAAAGAGAGGCTTTATTTTTCTTGGCTTCGCCTTTCTGAAAATAATAGTATGTTGCAAAACAGCTCTGACAGAAGAGCTTATCTTCATCAGAGAAAGAGGGGGAGCAGACGGAAAATGGGAAGGGGGAATGAGAGATCTCCCAAAGGGAAAGCAGGGATTGCCATGCCCCTCCACGCTGTCCTCGCCCTCCAGTCCCTACATGTACCTACACATAGAAACCATCCCAAATACCACGTGCAGGACTCGGAATCAGCCTCAGCCTCCATCCTCTACCGCTGACAGAAAGGAAAACCAAATCAAGCAAATGGTCATCGGTTACTCAACCCCTGAAGCTGGGGTCATTAGCCGGATTAAAGCTCCTGAGCTCCGGCCAGCAACACGGATAGCAAAGTGCAGCTAAACTGCCCAAATTGGATTACTACCGCTCCTGGGTCTCTGTGCCAAGTTGGCCAGCGGATTGCGGGATGCTCAAGACGGGGAGGTGGGCACCAAGCCCTGGGGCTGATCCGCAGGCTGCCAGGGAGGAGGAAGAAAGACGGAAAGGAGACGGTCCCTGCACAGCGGGTCCCCCAGAGCCATGCAGCCCCTCCCCAGCACCCCTGCCACGTTCTCACCCCAGGCACTTTCTCCAGCGAAATCCCTCACAAGCTCAGCTCAAGGAGCAAAGAGGATATGGCGCCGTGGCTCGCACCAGGCCCCGGATCGACTCCAGCAATAACAAATCTCCTCTGTGGTTCAGGTGGTTCACGAGGGTCTCAACCCCCGGGCACAGACCAGCATGCAGCAGCCCACGGGGCAAGGGTGGACTTGGCCCCCACAATAACAAGGCACCCCACACCACAGGAACAGAGGGGTTATCCAAAAGAGTCGACCTTGCCCCATGCAAAGAGACTTCAGAGGAGAAAGATCAGAAGTGTTTGTGGAGTGCAAGCCCGATGGTCTGGACATGGAGATTTTTTCCAGACTCAAACATTTCGGCGCACCAGCAACAAGGAAGAGGTTTGCCAAGCCTCGGCTAAAGGGAAAACAAACTTTTAAATGTTTTTAATTTAGGGTTTTAAGTAGCGGCTTCCACCTGGAACAAGGGCTGGAGGCAGTCACAGACGCGGGACGCTCAGGGAAGCAAGGCAAACAAGGACACCACCGCATGCCCAGCCGCGCTCCGACGAGCCGGCGGGTAGACGTGCATTTTGGCTACACAACATGCCGTTGTGCAGGGGGGACGAGCCATGTCTGCCCGTGCTTGGCATTGAAACCATCAAGATTTATTTATTGGCTGGAGCTTTTTTCCTCCATGATGCACAAGATGCTTGCTCAAACTTGGCTTCCAAGCGTAGCTGGGAGTATGTACATGGCTTCCACACTTCATGCTGGCCAGGAATAAGGGGGGTATGCTGAGGCTGTGGGTCAGAGACAGTGTCAGAGCATAGGTGCTCTCACCACACACCATCTATCTGTAGTGGGATGTTTCCCATAGCACTGCCCAGAACATGTCATGGGCTACAGCCAGCGAAGAAGCTGGTTGTCTCCAGCTTGAAGCCAAATCAGCCACCCCAGCGCTGGATGATGACAAACGCTCGCTCCTTCCCTTCCCACATGGAGCCACAGCACTCAGCATCTTGCTAGGAAAGGGGCCCCAGCCCAAACCCGGGAGAGGTAAAGGATTGTGGGCCACACTGAACCAAGTGCCCCATCACTCACGATTCCCAGCCCTTAGGCCTCCCTCCACACAGATGACACACCACCAAGCCATTCACCAGTCAAACGCTGGTCAAGGGCCCTCTACCCACTGGTTTCTTCCATACAGCACACAAGTACCTAATGACACAATTTAGAGGAAACATCAATGGACCACAGCAAACAGCAATCCAAGGTTGCATATACCCCACGAGCCCAGGTCAACACAAAATCCGAATTATAGGCATCAAGGATGGCATATTGGGATGACCCACGCCCACCTTCCCGTCGCTGCACAGAAGGACGGCAGCACCTCCGCTGCGCTGCCTCTTCCACGGTTCACCTTCCTTCTGTTGTGCCAGAAGTGCCAAAAACCATGACTGACCCTCGCTGCAGACACAAACGACCGCAGCACAGAAACACTCTACACGAAGAGGCGGTCACAACAAAGCCCAGCGGGACTCAGCAGAAGCTCAATGCTGCAGGCAAGGCTCCCCCTGGTTTGCAGGGAGCCGGCGGCACCAGCACAGCAGCATTGGGCACTCCTGCTCGGAAATTCCCAGCTCAGAGCCGAGCCCGGCTCTCGCCGGTGGTTAGTGCTACAGCCAGGAGCAAGGCAGGCAGCAACAAAGGCCCTGACCCGCGCTCAGCCTAGAGAATAAATACGTACAAGTTCCCTTCATTAAGTCCGATCCCAGGGCCGGATCCTTCCCTTTGTTCAACGGATGCGAAACACAGCGAAGCCACCGAAATAAATTGCCTGGCGTGACATTTACACCCAGGGAGCAGGGCAGGGGCCAGCCCGGGCTGCTGCTGGGATGGAGGAGGGGAGGCAGCCCTGCCAGCACGCAGCAGCGCCGCTTTTATTACCCTCTTCCATTTCGGCTGCGCAAAGCTCCGGCGAAACAGCGCTCGCCCAGAGCCGCTGGCGTGGCCCTCGGCCCCATCTCTGCCGGAGTTCAGAGGAGTTTGTTTATCTCTCGCAGGGCATTCTGCCTCTCACGGGAAAACGGCTTTGTGTTACGGAGAGGCACAAGGGCTCTTCTCCACGGCTCCGCGCGCAGCCCAAGCATGCACAAAGGCGGATACCTCTGCTCTGCTCCAAATCTGATGCATCTATTAAGAAAAAAAATAAGCCAAAAGGAGAAAACTCTCGCCGGCGTTGTTATTGCCACGCTAACAAAAACAAAGCCACCAAAACTTTAATCTTCAGGGTACCGGCTGCAGAAAGCCCAGCCACCCAATGGAGCAGGAGCCAGGCAGCCCCCGGCTCTGCCTCCCCGCAGCCCCTCGGGAAGCAGCGCATCCAGGCTCACCGCTCTCGGAGGAGCGGCACCGGCAGCCAAAGCCACAGGCAGATGAGGAGCACTGGATCACAGGCACGATCGGGTATTTTGAATCCAAACTTCCTTACCAGCCTTCCTTACGGACCCGCGCCGCTGCCAGCGCCGGCATCCACCGGCACCAGCAAACCGCACCACGGCGAGCGGGCAGAAGCAAAAACCTTCCCCCCGCACAGCCACCTAAGAAATTATCCATGCATCCTCCCAGAGGCTTCTGCCCCACTGCTTTTCCTTGGCTTCTCCACCTTTCCACCCCGTTTGGTCACCAGTGTCTTGAGAGAGAGACATCGAGTCACTCATTTTACCCACTGAGTACATACAAAAGACCCTGAGATTGTTCAGGAAGCAATTAGCCGCTGTTCAGAGGAAAATGGTGTTTTCAGATGGATAACCTTTGATGTAGTCAATAGCCTCGGCTCCTCTTTTTTTTTCCTTTTTTTTTTTCCTTGCAGCCACACGCAAAAGAAATTTTTTTTAAAAAAATAAATAAATAAACTAAATAAATAAATAAATCCAGCAAAAGGCTGGTAATTCCTCCTGACACAGCCCTCGCTCAGCAAAAAGGGATTTTCTCGCCAGCCAGAGGAAAAGCAGCTTCAGAAAGGCAGCTCATCTGCCCAACTTTTCTCCCCTCCGTGTCCCAGAGCGTACAAGAAGGATCATGAATATTCATCCCCCGTTAGCAGGTTCTGCTTTTGTTTTGTCCTCCCCAAAGCAGGAGGAAGGGGGGAGCTAACAAGTGAGGTTAATGCCTGTCTTTTCTCTCCCATCCATCTCCCCTTTAACCAGTGACCTTCATGTTAAGCCCTGTTTACAGACCACCCCCCCTCCCCTGGCTCCCCCCACCCCAGCGCTCAGCCAGGGGCAGAAGGCAGAATTTTCCCGCAAGGAGGACAAGGCAGAGGAAGGGATTTCGGGATTTATTTCAGCATGCCACAGAGATTTTGCAAATCCCTCCCCGCTCGCACGCCGGAGCTGCCGTGTGGGTTTGCAGGGCAGAAACGGGAGAAGGAAAGGGGTAAAAGGGACGCCAAACGCCCAGCCAGCTTTATTTGCCACCTTCCGCGTTACCGGCGGAGGCTGCAGGCGCGCACCGGCCCGCAGCCCCGCACACAGGTACTGCAGCCTCCCACGCCTCGGTCGGAGAGAGGTGCCCGGGCGCTGCGCTGCAAAACTACAACGCGATCACAATAGTAACGATTGTAACGAGGGCGACAGCAGCCACCCCGCGGGGCGCCCTGCCTCGCTGGGCAAACCCGACCCGGTCTGCCGGCAGCCCCACGGCATCGCCACGGCACCCCTCCGCCGGCTGCCGGGGAAAGGGAAGCGCGGGGGGAACGGCGGCTCTGCGGGTTTTGGGGGGTGAACCCAGCCCGGCTGCCGCGCCTCGCGCCCCGGCGGGATGCGGGGATGCGAGAAAGGGGATGCGGGGCAGCACGATCGCAGGGATGGCAGCGGGGATGCGGGGCGGCGTGGCCGCAGGAATGACAGCGAGGACGGGAGCAAGGATGCGGGGCAGCGAGCCCGGGAAAGGCTGCGCCCCGCTCACGCCTCCAGCGGTGCCGGGCTCGGGTGGGCAGCGGGGCGGTGGGCTCCCCGCGGTGCGGCACTGGGCTAGCGAACCCCGCCGAGACCCGGAGCAGGCGGGCTGCGGGAGGGAGGGACGGACGCATGGAGGCGGCCAGCCCCGCCGCTGCGCCGGGCAGGGAGGCACCCCCGGCCCCGGCACCCCCGCGGGACCGCCCGCCCCGGCCCGACCAGCTCCGAGCAGGGAGGTGACACCCTCCCCCCCCCCCCCCAGCCCGGTCTAGCCCGCACCTGCCCGGTCCCCGGTACCCCGCGGGGCGTGGGGCGGATAAAGAAAAAGGCTTGGTCCGCGGCGGGTTTTTGTTCCCCCCCGCGGGAGGCGGTTCCCGCGGCCGCGCTCCCGGAGCCGCGGGGCGCAATGCGGGCTGGCCCCGGGCGGCAGCAGCGCGGCGCCGGCCCGGCCCGGCCCGGCCCAGCCCGGCCGCCGCGGCCCCTCCGCGCCCCCGCTGCCCTGCCCGGGCCAGCCCCGCTTCGCCGCCACCGCCGCCACCTCCGTGTATTTTGGGGGGCAATAAAGGCAAATCCGTGTATTTTTAACAAACCGACCAATCGGGCACATAAAGGCACGCGCCGCGCCCGCGGAGGAAAGTTGCAACCGGGTTACTCACGGCTCCGGTCCCCGCTCGCCTCCGCCGTGCCAGCCATAATTGCATTCCACACCGATCCGCCCGCCGGGCCCCCGCCGCCGCCGCCTCCTCCTCCTCCTCCTCCGCCTCCGCCGCCGCCGCCTCCTCCGCGCCCGCCTCCCCCCGCCGCCGCCGCCGCCGCCGCCGCCCGGGGCTCCGCGCCCGCCTCGCTCGCGCCGCCGCCGCCGCTGCCCCGCATGAATGGGACGGCGGCGCGGGGCCCCGACGGAACGCCGCCCGCCGCGCGCCCCCGCCGCCGCGCGCACGCGCACGCCCGCGACCGGCGGCGCGAGGGAGTGGAGGCGGCGGCGCCCGCGCCGCCTCCAGGGGGCGCCCAAGGAAGGGGGAGAGGGAGGGGAGAGGTGGGCGGAGACGCCCCGCCCCCCGCCTGCCCTTAAAAGGGCGATGGGGCGCCGGGAGGAGCCCTAAAAGCGGCCATGGCGCTGGGGGGGGGACGGGCAAGCCCACGTAAAGCCACAGGGCTGTGAGGCAACCGGGGGGGGGGGCTCCCCCCCCGCAAGCCAGGCGGGACTGCATCCCCCACGGATGTCCATTCAGCAGGTTTCCACTGGCACCGCATCCACTCCATTCAAAAATAAAACTACAAAAGGGAAAAAAGGTAATAAAAGCCTCTAAAAAGTATTAATTGAGGGGCTGAGGGGACTGTTTGCCTTTTTTTAAGCGCATTCGGTGCCAGCCGCTTTTGTCACCTTCCCCCCTTCTGCGCTCCCCCGGCTCCCTGCCTGCCCCCAGCACAGCGCAGCGCACCCCCACCCACGGGGCCCCGCGTCTCTGTGCAGGCCCTACAGGAATGCTCATCATCTTTTGGCTGGGAAAGGACCTTCATAAACACGAACAGAAATAAATCCACCGACCCCCACTGATTTCATGAGCGACCCTGGGGACGGCAACGGTCTCTATCCCGACTTGCCCACCAGGAGATGGAGCTGCAGATGGTCGTGGTTTACTGAGACCCCACGGTGTGCTGCAGCATAGGGGCCACCCCTCCATGGGCAACCGATGCAGCGTGGCTTGTTCACGCAGGTTTTCATGGGTGCACCCAGCCAGATCTTTATCCCCACCAAATTTTAGTGCTGGGATAAACTTTGCCCTTTAGATGAGGATGTGCCGTTGGAGTTTGGGAGCTGCCCCTCTCCACACCGGAAGGCATGTGCTCACCTTGTGCAGGCACACGTACGCAGACCTCTGCCAGCGTCCCAGCAGGCACGTGTGCCTCAGCGTGGGCCAGCTTCTTACCCTGGCTGATGATAGGAACAGACTCCCAAAGCCGTGGAGACCGTGAAGTGTCCTTCAGCAAGAGCAGCGCAGAGGTCACTGCAGGTCTTTTGGGAGAAGACATGGAAGGAAAGCTGGGGCCTCCTGGTGAGTCTCAGGCACTAGAAGGGAGAAGGAGAGGGGCCCTCAGAGGCTCCAGCAAGGGTAGGAAAGAGGATGGAGGGGAAAAGAGGTGATTTGGCTGTACAACAGCAAAGGTGCTCTTTCCTTCCAGCCCATAGCACCTTCAGCACCTCAGTGCTCACACCTTGATGAAAGGCCACCTGAGAGCAAAGGTGACATACCTGCAACTCAGACAACAGGTCCTTTCCAACACAAACAGGGTTTTCTCCTCATTTATCACCCTGCCGTAACCAGCATCTATCTCAAAGAGGCCGGGAGGAGCTGGGAACCAGCACATTCCCTGGGGACACAGCATCAGTGCCTGCCATTCTCCCACCCCTTCTTATGCACAGACACACATGGGGCCCAGATTTAAAAGCTTTCGAGACAGAGGAGAAGAGAAGAAACCGGTGAGCTCTGCTGGCAGGGAAGTGGCTGAGGTTTGGATCTCTTCCCCCAGATTGAAAGAAACACTTTTTTTTTTCCCCTTCCTCCAAGAGACTAAATTTAGTGAATTCCTTTCACATTAAAAACTTGTCAGGTATTCACATCCAAAGAGGCTGACTGCTCAGGTCTCTCAGGGGAGTTACTGAGACAGTGAAACCTCTTAAATGTATAAAGAAGGAGGAAGAGATATTCAGGCAATCTCCCACCACCGCTTTTAAATCCACTATCTCCCAGGACTGGTGCACCTTGGTCCCACAGCTGCCATCTCCTGCTGCAGCAGCAAGAGGAGAGGGATGAATTCTTCTTCCCCAGGGCAGGACAGAGCGGTGCAGCAGCACCAATCCCCAGGCCACCACTTGCCATTCCCACGTCCCACTGCTCAGCGCTAGTGGGAAGGAAACCAGAGCAATTTATTTTTGCTTAAAAGATGGATTGTCAACATCCATCTAGCAATGAGGAAAGCCAAGGTGTTGGAGCCAAGAAAAGAGCGGGCATCCTGGCTGCGGGCATCCCGCCAGCCCCCTCCTGAGCTGCCAAGGAGGGTCCAGCCCCAATAGAGGGGAATAAAAAAAGACAGCAAGAAAACCCAAGCATCCCCCATGCCAGAAGCCCAATGTGGGATCAGAGAGGGATCAGGTTTGTACTGTGTGGAAAGCATCCCCGGGCCCACAGTGACCCACAGAGCTCACACAGCCAGTCTGATGGCTCCTCCAGCACCATGCCCGGCGGGCACTGGGACACGCTTGTCACTCACATCGCTTCCCCCAGGTCTGGGCACCTCACTCCTGCAGAGAGACCCTCGTTATCTCAGAAAACTCAGCCTTTTATCCTGCCTCCCATGGGGCTTTAATTGCTCTGTTCATCCCCCAACCTCCCTGCGCATCCTCACCCCCCTTCCCCAACAGACCCCGAGGGCTGACAGGCTGGCCGTGCCCCGAGGACAGTCGGTTTGAGTGGCACCTCAAAAGCACTCAAAAGCTCCTTGCTCGGCAGGGTGCTGGGAGGAAGGGCTCTAGAGGCAGAAGATGGCTCTGGTGGCAGCTGGACCCAAAGCCCAGCGGTGAAGAGTTCACCCAGCTCCTTCCCATTCTGCTAAAAGCTGACTCAGCACTTCTTAGCCACAACTTTGACCAAGATTACATTGCAAGACAATCTGTCCTTGGAGTGTCTGGTGTGCTTTCCCTGTGTTACCGAAGAGACCGAGGGGCATTTTGTTCTCTAAAAGCAGCCTGACAACTACTTTGTAAAAAAATAAACTAATCGGGAGAGGATTAGGTCACTGCAGAGAGCTTGAAGAGATGGGGAAGCTTTTCTGCTCAGCTCACTGGGTTAACCCGATCCTAGTGGTGAGAGGTTAAAAATAATCAGCTAAATTAATGATTTTTCAACTGTTTGCAATTTTTTACTACTAAAAATCTCTGCTAAAAGGCAGATTCCTGCATGGTGCACCCAGCTCCTCGAGCACACACCACCTCCCTTGATTATCGCCCATGGACCATCACAGAATGAACCCCCCAGAACCTGCGACCAGGGTTTAAACCCCCGCACTGAACAGTGACACACAGGGATGAGAGAAATCCAGTGTCTTCAGCCCAGAGGTCTTTCGGGCTGTGAAATCTGGCTGGCCCAGAAAACAGCCTCCAACCCAAATGTGGGCTGTGGGGACCTTCACACCCAAACTCTGAAGCTCAGCTCTGTCCAGCTGGTCCCAGGGGATCCTCCGAAAGGGCATGGGCCCCAGGATATCAGCGCTGCCCAGATGTCAGCAATTGGGGTTTTTTTCCCCTCCTCTTGTCCTCACAGACATCTTTGCTAATCAAGACCTGGGAACAGAAAGCCTGGACAGACCGGCTGGGGAGGCAGCACTGGGTCCAACTGGAGGGTTTGTCAAAGTTTTCCAGGAGGCATCGGCAGCTCTTTAAGCTTCTTGACAGCCAGGATAACAAACCATGTCTGCAGAGCCCTGGGGATCCAGGGAGAAATTAAGACGAGTAATGAATAGAGCCATTTTTCAGGGGTTCGCAGCTGCAGAGGCAAGTGGGGCCAGTGGGCAAAAGGTGCTGAAGAGGCACATGGGGAAGGGACCCCGGGTGGCACCAGGGCTGTCACCAGGGCGGCGCGTGTCCCTCCTCTCCCGGCTCTGCCCGAGAAGGAAAGCACTTCATTGCCTGCCAGAGCGGCTTTTATCCTGCGCCTGCTGCCACGGGCACCCTCCAGATCAGTGGGGTCCACAAAGCATTGCTGGCGAGCAGCCCCTTCCTCTGCCCCGCTGTGCTCATGTTCCTTAAAATGGGAAATTTTCTATTAGAGGCCTCAGTGGGCAGGCAGGGCTGCTGTTTACAACAGCAGGATGCTCCCTCCCAGCCAGGGCTGGGAAGGAAGAGGTTTGCAAGTGAGGCAGATCACCCCAAAAAGGATCAGGAGAAAGAGGGGTCTGGGAGCATCCTTGTTTCCCCAGCCTGTCACACTGGCAGCAATGCGCCCTTTGATTTGGGAAGAGGTTTTGTGGTACGGGCACTGGGAGTTGTGGTTGTGGGAGATGCTCTGGGAGACCCTGCCAGGTCTGTAACAGGAGGTCTGGGCATAGGTGACAGCGCGTGGGACCCAGGGGAAGACACACAGCCCAGTGGGAGAGGAGGGACACCCAGCCAGATGGCTCGCTTTGCTCTTCTCAAAGCTGATTCCCAGCTCCCAAAAGACTCACCTGCTCCCATGACTGTGCATCCACCAGCCGACAAGCCACGCATACACCAGTCCTTGTCCGCTGGGCAGGGAGGTCCTGCAGAGATCCCCCTTGGCCGTAGCTGCACCAGCTGAGCTCCTTCCCAGCTCCTTCATCCCTGGGCCCCATGACTCACAACGGTGCTTAATTAGCAGGAAGCCTGATGCAGACACCTGTCAACTCCTCCGAGACAACCAGCATTTCATGTTAGCTGCCCTGGGGCTGTTCGGCAGGAACAGCTCGCTCTCCGTATTGATATTCCTTCATCTTAGCCTATTTTCCAAGCCATCAAGCTGCCACCACAACCCTCCCAGGCCTGGCAGTGCCGGAGAAAATGGCCTCATGTCCATCAGCTCCTGGACTCCGATCCCACCTTTGCAGCTGCTCAGGAGAGCTGGAAGTGCTTTGTGCTTCCCCCCGGCAGCCCAAGGGCTCCCTGCCAAGGAACTCGGGCAGCCCTCAGTGACCCGAACCCCCAGGTTCGTGCACAGCGTGCACCAAACGCAGGCTTCAAGTCAGGGCAACTTTGAAGGTACGAAAGAAAGTCACTGCCTGACTCTCCAGCTCCGCAGAGAGTCTTCGAGACGTGGACTTCCACCACGTGGAAGTGGCATCACCATCCCGGCTCTGGCATGGGGACAGCCACCCCACCAGGGCCCACAGCGATAGCGGGTAGAGGCTACATGGCTGCTTTGATTCATTGCAGCCAGCAGAAGGGCACAGTGCCATCACCAGCATTTTTAGTGCTGGTGGCATTTTGTGATACAGTGGTGCACTGTAGCCAACACGCTGGGACCTGCGGCAGGTTGCCTGGGGTGGCCTGAGGTTCGTGGCCAGTCTTGCAGAGGCAGGAAAAAGAAGGACAGATTGGCCCGATGGTTCTAATTAAGGTACAAAGAGATCCCCTGTTAATTGCAAAAGGTGTTAACTCTGAAACCTAATGGTTAAGGGCTGAATAGCAACCTGATGTTAGTGCTCACCACGTTGGCTGGCCTGTCACCAGCTGGAACCAGACAGAGCATCCCTCCTGGGGAAATGCCACGTCCTTTGGAGTGCCCCTCCAACCCCCCTCCCCCGTAGACCGCCATACTGCTGCTTACTCCCCACCTGCCCTGTACTCTCCCTCGCCAGGACCAGCTGAGGACTCTTTCATGGAGCAGATTCGCCTCCTCCCTCACCATCAGGATGACATGTGTCATTGTCTACTTCCCAAAGGCTTTCTGGTGCTCCACCAGTGCTGGGAGGGGAGATGCTGTGCTCAGTGTGTGTAGGGTCAAGGGGGTCTTGCAGTGGTCCAAAAACATCCCCCCTCCATGTCACGCACAGGGAGAAGACAGAAAATGACACAATTAAGACTCAATGATGCATCAGCCAGACCAAACCCCAGGCCATGGGTGCCCTCACTTCTAGGTGCCAGGCTCCATCCCCAGGCTGGCTGTTTCCCCCACACTCAAGTCAGTGGAAAGATCAACACCAAATCCTTCAGTGGTTCAGAAATTCATCTCCATCACATGGAACAAGTGGGTGGCCACGAGACACCAAGGAGTCCCTTCCCTTTCTCCAGTGCCCATGTAAAATTCAAATGGACAAGGAAGAAGCTGCTGTAAATAATGCATTTGTGGTGCACTACACGGCTTCAGGAGCACATATTCATTGTCTAGTCTTATTTAAAGAAACCCAGCCCTGCCTGCGTCATTAAAAATGCATCCTGGTTTCAGCTTCATCCCATATACACTCACCACTGTGAAGCAGGTGGCTTGGTGGCTGTTTTCATGCCTTCCCACTCTCAGCTGGTCTTTGGCAGCCCCATGCTGGTATGAACGAGGCCTCCGGGTCACATGAAAAATTCACACACTTGGTATCAGGCATTTTCCATCCCTCTGCTCCCTGCTCCTCCCTCGCACCTGGGCCTGAGGACCCGCTCTCTGCTGCTGCCTCCCAGACCCTAGCAGCATCCTCCGAGCTAAGAAAGGATGCTAATGAGAACTGCTAAGCCCCAGTCTGGCCACAGCATCAATCCCACCACTTTCCCATCCTGCTGCCTTCTCTCCACCTCCCTCTGGCCAAGTCTTAATTCTCCCCGACATGTTCCCCTTGCTCACGCCCTGCATCTCCTCTCCACCCACAGCCTGTCATGCTGCAGGGTTCGCCGGCTCCTGGCTGGGTGTTAACAGCTGGTGGGAGCCGAGCCTGCAGGGATGGAGTTTCCCTACAGCGTCCTCTTGCCTCGCTGGAGATGGCAGCGAGGAGCTGGGCCCCATAGGACCCGCAGGCTGCGGCATCGTGTTTGCTCTTCGTTTGCATTCCAGGGATGTGGTGCCCAAGGCTGGCGTCTTGCACAGCTCCTGGCAGGCACCAGGGGGAATTTAATTCACCTTTGGTGCTCTGGAAACAGTGGCTGGGGGTGAGGAGGAGAGGCTAGACTCAAAGCTGGGAATGAGGAGAGGAAGGTAAAGTCACCCAATGCCTGGCTGAAATTTGCCACGTGCCGCTCAACAACCAGGCAGCCGCAAGCCCAAACGCCTCGTTGATGGGGCAGCGCTTGAGATAACACGGCTGAAGCAATGGCAGCTCATTAGTGATGAAGATCCACCGCTTGCAGGCTGAGCCAAGGCAGGTCAGCAGGAGCAGGACTGCGTGCAGGGTAGCGAGGAGGGCAGCCGCGAGGAGCTCCGTGCCGAGGGCACTGGCCCCTGGCACATGCAATGTCCAGGAACAACCTGTGTGGCACGGCTGCCGGAGCAGGGCAGCTCCGGCAGCTCCTGAAACAGCAAGGCCACCTACCCTGGGCACTGCCGGCATAGGGCAGAGTGTAGATGAGTGCCTTCAGATGTCCACCAGCACCAGAGGTTCTGCAGGGAGATGGGGGGAAACCCAGGAGGTTTCCAGCCCCAACCAGTGCTCTCACCCCTTAGCTGGACCATGACTAACCTGTCTGCACCCATCCCTGCAAGGACAGCCTCTGCTCAACCAAAGGCAGAGCCATCAAACGGCGCTCAGCCCACCTCTGTCTGTTGGAGGGAGCACGGGGCCAACTGCAAGTGTGTGTGAGACCGCAGCAAAGCCTGGGCCAGAGGCATTATTCACGGCTTACAACGTTTATCCCTGCTTGCTGCTCGCTGCCTCCTCCTCTCTGGGAAGCGCTGAGCCGCCAGCAAACTGCGGGGTGGGATAAGCCAGCAGCATCACTCGGACACATGGACACCCACCCACAGCCCCATGCACGCAGCCTGTGCCCACCTGGGCACTCGCCTGGATCCTCCACATCCCCCCACGGAGCAGCTCCTCCAGAGACACTGCAAGAAAGCCTGGGAGATAACACATGCCTGCGACATTAGCAATTAAGGAACATTAATTATAATAATAATAATTATCACAAAATAGCATTTTTATGGCACAATATTATGCTGAAGGATTTACAACATACTGAATCATGAAGTTCGTAATTAAAGTTATTTTAGTTTCTAATTTCGCTTTAATTCTATTCCAATAAAAGATATGATAAATATACCTTAAAAAAACACACAGAAACCATTACTTAAGACATCTTCCCTATACAGGGATGTTATATTACAGCACAAAGATCCCTTGAGGAGCATCACAAACCTTCGTGAGGAAGAAGTGTCCGACCCTGTGAAATACTGAGCTCCCACAAGCCTCTCCCCAGGGCAGCAGGGCATCTGGAGCCTCCAACACATCCGCGTTGGCTTTCACTTCCCAGCCACAAGCCCTCTGAGATGGTTTTGTAAGTCACCATGTTTCTTCTGCTGGTGGGATGGGAGGAACTGGAGAGCCTGGTATCCACAAGGCAGCTCCCCAGGAAGAGCTGAGCTGGGTTTATTCCTCACGCTGCTGCCGGAGGAGTCCTGGCGTCACCACTATGTGCATAACACTGCCCGGACAGAGCAGGGGTGTTTCACTCCGGCTCTGACTTCAGTCCATGCACATATGGGTAGGAAAGAGAGAGCAAAGGCAAGACTCAAATCCCAGTCTTCTCAGCCTTGGAGACTTCCTTTTTCCACCTCTCAGCCTTTTTTCCAGGAGAAAATGTTGGTTGTCTAAAGAGGTTTTACAGAAGAAAAAAAAAAAAACAACAACCTGCAATTGTTTTGATGAAAGTTCATCACCACAGTAAGAAAAGGAAAAAATAAACAACAGGGAAATTCTTTAGACATGATCAAAGACTTCTGTCTTGGAAGAGATATTACCATTGTAAAAGGATGTTTCAGTTCCATTTTGTGAATAAACTCTATAATATTAACAAAGCCAAAAACAGAATTCAAAGGTTGATGCTTACCATGGCAGCCCGCTCTGACCGCCCTGTATCTTGCTGCACAGGAATGTTGAGTAACAAGTGTATCACCCCACTGTGGAGCAAGATATATTTTGAAATCTCAGGTTTTCCCCCGAAACAGCCGCCACTTTGCAGGACCTGCACTGTAACCCAGCTGGACCCAGCCGGGCTCGTGCCGGTTCAGCCATCCCCACCTTGATGCCTCGTGGCATTAGGAGACATGGGGCCAACTTCAGCGGGTTTGAGCCCCCCTCGCCTGGGAGCTGTGCCCCACTCTCACTGCCGACACCAAATGGCACAAGAGGAGGGAAGGGACAAGGAGGAGCTGATGGCCTTGAGAAGCCATTTGCCTCCAAACCCCCTGGCACCACCCCCACGGCTCAGGCAGCCCTGGCTGTGTCCCAGCAAAAAGCCACTGCAGCAGCTGAAGGTCCGTCACGTCTGTCCCTCGAGAGGCGGCATGGACCCAGCTGTCCCGCTGCTGTCCCGCGGTGGCAACAGCCATTTGATTCGGAAGCCGGAGATGTGCCGCATCCCCGTGCCTGCCGCACGGTCCCTGCTCGCTGCCTTTAAGGAGCCCCCTCTGCCCGACCCCACTGTGCTCTAACGCCGGGACAACCCATCACACCGGTGGAGCAGCCGCAGGGCAAGGCTGGCAGCCCTTCGCCCCCCAGCTTACCCCTAGCTCTGCCCCTGCCCTAACCAGGCAGCACGGCCGACTGCCTCCGCACCCAGCCTGCAGCCCCGCTCCTCCGGGACCCCCCCGGGACTTAACTTCTTCACGATTAATTTAAGTGCCTCTATGCATTGTGCTGCCCAGCTGGGCCTCCCCAGCACGGATAACCCACCTCGCCACGGACACAGGGGACATTACAGTGAGTCCGGGACACGATAGGTCTTGGCTCTCTGACAGCCCGTAACTGATGGCTGGTTTAGGAGGCAGCCAGGGCAGCGCCGACTCCCAGGAAAGCAATGGGTCTGCCAGCAGGCCGTCCTGGCACCCACGCTCCCGGGTGCAGAGGGACCCAGCCTCGGCTGGAAGGGAGATGGGAATTCCCCAAAAGCAGAGCAGGGATGGAGGGGTGAGTGTTTGAGGGAAGGGTGAAGGCTTTAACTAGAAGAGGTGTCTATACTACTAGCAAGGTCTTTAATTAATTCTGGGAGAGTGATTTCTGAATTATATCCTGACCTGTACGCCACAATCAATAAATGCATTAAAGCAGAAGGAGCCTGCAAGCCTTTGGCTGTGCTGCTCCACACCATCCCTGCAGCCCATACCCTGCTCCATGCCCAGCCAGGGCTGCAGAGCGATCCCCTGCGAGCAGCGGGGCTGGGTGCTGCAGCAGCTGGGAATGTGCCCCATGGAGTACCCCTCCTTGGGCGGGTTCCCCACACCTGGGAGGGATGCAGACACCCTGAAATACTGAATTCTTCAAGGTTTGGTGGCAGAGACAGAAAACAAGCCTCCCTCTGCTGCACCAGGCTGGTGCTTCCGCTGCAGCCTTGCGCTCCTCCTCTCACCCTGCTCCCCATCTCCTGGCTACCTCTTACAAACTCATTTGATCTGGAAAACCAAGAACAAGGCAGAGTGTCCATAAGGTTGAACCAGAAGTCCTGGAAAGCTCGGCTGCCCACCCATTTTAGGATGCCAGATTTAGGAAAGAGTTTAGCATCCTTGGGAAGGGTTTAGTGATTTGAAGAAGCCGCCTGGAAGTTCCTGCTCTTCATGCATGCTCGCCTGGCACATCCCTGCTGCCTGAAGGGAGAGCTGGGAGCTGGAAAAACAAAAGCAAATACAAACACTTCAGCCTATTTATAAAAAAAGTTTACAAAATAATGAATGAAAGACAGCTAATGATGCATCATATGGTTAGTGCCAGGGAAAAAGCTCTAAATTAAAGTCCTCAAATATGAAAAGAATCAACATTTAATAAGACAGTTAAAGTATGTTATTTAAATGTCACTCCATTATTAAAAGTGTATATTTTTTGAGGTTTAATAACCATGTAATTGAGGCATCTTTTCAATAGTTAAACCTTGGCAAATATGTTTTTCATAATTAGCTGGTATTTATTTAACATGCAATAACCATCCCATTAAATTTAATGACTTCAATTAATAGGTACAGAGGGGCCTTTTTTAATGTCAATATGTATTCTTAAAAACGGTTCCTGACGCGGTGCCACGAGGAAGCTCAGCTACCTGGGGGTGACCGCGGAGGGCAGGTGCCCGAGCCAAGCCACGGGGCTTTGCTGGCACCCCACTGCAGGAATGGGGACCCCAGGGATCCTGCAGTCAGAGAGGGGGTGCTGTGTGCCCCAGGTAGAGCTCGGGGTGCACAAGGAAGGTGATGCCAGCACACCCATGCCGGGCACCTCCTCACCCCGCCAGCCCCACCGCCAGGTACAAGGAGCAAGGCCGAAGGGCAAACTTTGCCACGGCAGCGAAGCAGGAAAGGCTCAGCCTGATGCAGCCGTGGCTGAGCCTTGTAGCCTAAATTAGCGAACAGCCCAGGGTAAATTAACTCCTTTAACAAACCATTCAGTAGAGAGTTATTAACCAGCTTGTAATAAAGCCCAGCATGACGCTGTCATTCTGCAATCCCACTGGTGTAAAACCCCACACCGTTAGGGAGGAAACCTCCATCACACAGGTATGTACCACCTCCATTGCCCCAGCACCTCCCCGGCCCCAGGCAGGGGTTTTGCTGCCACCTCCCAAGACCTCTGCACCCCCGGGGGCTCTTCGCACTCCCCTAGCCCTGGCAACCCCAAAATGACTCTCCCTCATCCTTCAGGCCCCTGCTCTCCCCATGGAGCTCACCCAGTTGCTGGGGGACTTGGATTTACCTGAAGGCAGAAGCGCCCGAGGAAGAGGGCACGTTTCCCCACGTAGCAAACAGGGAAGCACGCTCAGGAACACAGAGCAAACCCCTCGGAAAGCAATTACTGCTCATGAGAAGCAGCATGTGAGAAACACATCACCTTTCTGCTCCAGCAAAGGTGCCAGTGTGCGGAGCCACAGCAGCCAGCCCCAGGGCACGCTGGAAGTAAGGCACTCCCCACCCAGGGACCCCAAAATGCTGACAGCCAAGGCCAGCAGCCAGCATGGCCCCCTGGCCTGCCTCATGGACAGCCAGGGGACCCCAGTGCCCCACAGCCACCCATCTGCCCCTGAGGCCATCTCAGCCAGGGATGTGATGCTGGCTGTGGGCACCAGGTCAGGTCACGTCCTCCTCTCTTGCAAACCAGTGAGGTGATGCTGGAAGGGTTCACTGCAGCCAGGGGCCCCTGGGGAAGTGGTTCCTCCATTTTTCCTGTTCCAGGCTCAGGAGACACCAAGTCCTTGAAGGCAAAGGATTATACTGGGCTTATACTTCTGGCCAGGCTGGCCTGGGTTCACGGTGACTTCACGTTCACCCTAGGCAGAGATCCAGCTCTAGCAGGGTCCACGTCCCCGAAAATACCAGCACATGGCCCCAGGACTTTCCTTCCACCCCTGACTTCTCCCTGCCCCTTCTGGCCCTTTCCATTGCAGCACGGCAGAGCCTGCGGGGCAGCCAGCATCTCACCACTTCTGCATCCCTGGCACCTCCTTCCCCAGCTAAAACCCTTTGAGACCATTTGCAGACAATGGCCAAAACGCACCAAGGAATGAGCAGATTGAGGAACCATATGTCTCCACGCATTTCCCCAGGCATGGAGCGAGGTGCTGGCAGCGCCACTGGCTTCTGCTGGGCAAGACCTCGGCTGCCTGCACTCTCCTGCCCCACAGGCACTGAGGTAGCAGGGCTTAGCAGCGATCAGTGAATGCCATTTAATTGTGGCATCGGTAACTAAGGGACATCATCGGTTGCTCTGACAAGGCCACCATGAGCTGGCTGCAGCCATCTGCTCCCCTTGCCCAGGGACGCCAGTGCCCATGGGGGTGGACCAGTGATTTCTGGTGCTGGGGCTGGGGTCTGGGTGGGAGAACTCCCACCCTGCTGCCCTCCTACCTGCAGCTTGGCTTGTGTAGCCTGGCCAGGATGGGGAGCAGAGCCGATGGGGTTATTGAGTGCCATAGCCCAGGCACAGGTGCCCAGCGGCGAAGCTGCCAGCCTGCAAAGAGCCGCCTGCACTGACGTGGCCATAAATTACCTGTGGAGCCGCCGGGGACCTGCACTGGAGGGGAGGCAGCAGCGGTGTGCGGCCCCGTGCAGGAGCCCAGCGCAGGCAATTAATCCTCGTTAGCAGCCTGACGGGGAGACGGGCTTGCTGGGCGTGCGGCACAGAGCAGCTGCTCCTGCAGCGAGGCTCACTCCTCCGGCACCGCCGCCCACTGCCACACTCCTCCATTTTTACCCCTCCTTCCCCAGCATCCTCCGCTCTGTGCAACTCCCCTTTCCCTGTCCCAACCGTACCCCCTCTCCTTCCTCTCCCCTTTGTTTCCTCCTGCCTTTTTCCATCCTTTCTTCCCATGTCTCCCACCAGCATCCCACCCCAAAGATGCTCCTGCAGCGCTCAACCTCCCAACGAGTGCCCAAGAGCCCTTGCAATGGGGCGGCTCCTGGGACTTGGGCACCCCATGCCGCAGTCTCAGCCACCAACCTCCTGGCTTTCAGAGAAAGAAGAAGAAAACAGGACATGCCAAACGACAAGGCCACCTCCAGGGCCCAGACCTGCACTGCTGCACCCCGGCCCTTGGGGACACGAGGCTTGCTGGGCAAGGGCAGAGCACAGCCCGGCCAGGGCAGCCCAGCAATGCTGCGCGGGGACATGTCGTCCCCAGTTGTGACATCCCCAAAGCGAGCAAATGCTGATTCTCACACAGCAGATGGCAAATCCTACAGCAGGGAGGGGAAGCGGGGTGCCCATCAGCACCCCCAGCTATCGCCTTAACTCTGCATCTCCCTTTTCAGGGCTGGGAGCCAGCACCGGTCTTCCAGGCTCTTCCCTCCACCGTCCTCCTCTCCCCACCTCCAGATGTCCCCAAGGACACCCCCTGGGGCCAGGGACCAACCTCTGCCTGCTGTCCCTGTCCCTCTGCACCCAGGTCCATCAGCCAGCACTCCAGGAGAAAGTATAGAGCTGAAGCAAGAAAGAACCTTGATTTTAAAGAAAATAATAATTCTGGAATAAATAAATAAATAACAAGCCCAAGCGCAAGTCTGCTTTTAAATTCAAATGTGCAATATGGCCCAGAGCCTCGGAGCCAGAAGGAAACTACAGATTTGGGCAAGGAAACAGGGAATATTTCGCTTCAGCTCAGTCCAAGCCATCGTGATTTACACAGCAGCGAGGGAGGTGGGGAGAGTGCTGCTCCCCGAGGGCTCTTCAGCTCTGGCAGCCGTCCTCCTGCCCGCTGCCCCCGGCCCACTATCCCTCAACCGAATAAGTTTCTCCGGGCTCCTGCATCCCGCATCAACTCCCCACCACATCCCACCAGCTCTGCTTCGGGGCCACGGCTGTGTCAAGGCAGGGGGTTCTCCCCGGGGCTGGCGTTTAGTCCTCCAGCTCCCAGGGGCACAGCACGCTCCCGGGACCCAGGACCCTCCAGCCGAGCAGGGCACAGGGCCACGCAGCATGGCACCCAAGCAGGAGCGTGACCCCCAGCCCCTGCTCAGGGGCTGGTTGGGATCACAGAAACGCCGGTGGCCGCAGCGGCTGCCACCCAGCTCGGGCAGGGGATTCACAGCAGGCAGCCACACCACGACTGTGGCCCTGTCCCACCGGGGAGGCTCCTGCCACTGCCAGGGGGTTGCAGCCCCCAGCCCAGGGCGAGGGACGCTCTCCGAACCCCGGGGCATCCATCACCCGGCCAGCAGCGGTGGCCAGCTCCCGTCCCGGGAGCCCGTAGCCGTAACTGGGAGCCAAGTCCCCTGCGGGCCACCAGTGACACGAGTTTGGACAGGCCTCAGCCCACGCCCCCCAGCTGGGCACAGCCGGGGTCTTACCTCTCCCGTTTCGGGGAGACAGCGCCCGGGTCGTCTGGGGGGGCTCACAGGGACGTGCCTCGGCTCTCGACAAGCGCGGACCTCCGCCGAGGGCAGTCCGGCAGCACCCCCCGGCCCCGAGCCGAGCGGCGGCCGGGAAGCGGCGGCGGCAGCAGCGCGGACCGACAGTGCCATCTTGTGCCGCCTGCCAGAAGGGATGCCCGGCCCGCGGGGCGGCGGGGGCAGCAGGGCAGGTGGGGGTCCACCCTAGGCCCAGGGCGCCTCTTGCCTAGGGCGGTGACAGGGAGGTGACAGCGAGCCCGGAGAAGGGGAGGAAAAACTCAGCACAGATTCCCCAGCCCCGTTTTTCCACGCCAGCAGGTGCCTTCACCCCCCGCCCAGCAGCCCCGCACCCACACCGGGGTGCGAGGACAAGGTGGGAAGGGGCACGAGGTGACGGCTGTACCCATGGCCACGTCCTGAACGCAGGCGCTGCAGGACCCTGTGCCCGAAAACCAGACACCCCGATGCAGGTGCATTACCCCGACGGACGTGGGCCACGCGACTTCACACGGGGTCGTCCTGAGCAGCAGCCCCTCATGCTCTGCCCAGGGAGGGTCAGGGCTGCTGCTCTGTCCTGCTGGCACGGCGGGTGCTGGTGGGGCTGAGGAGAGGAGCTCTCCTCAAAACCAGCGGGTTTCTGTGAGCGCAGTCCTGGTCCCCCTAAAAACACACAGACAACACAGCAGGGCATAACCTCCACGGAAAAAGAGCAAAGTGGGGATACAGAGTTGGCTGCTGGGGGTGTGAAGGCACATGGGAGGTGCTGGGCACAGCACATCACCCCATCACCCAGCACCGCGGCCCTGACACAGTGACCCAGGGACAGAGGGGCTGCAGAAGCTGCAGGCAACGCCGTGACATCCTCCCCCATGTCCCCGTGGCACATACGCGTCCTCCACCACGAGCACGGAGAGCAAGAGAGGGGGGGACTGACCATGGGGTGGGGAGGAAATCTGCTTCACAAATTACCGTTAGTACCAAATGTCCCTTCTTATCAAGACTGGACGGGTATTCAATTTTCTCTTCAAACGCCTGCCTTCTGAAATGGTAATAGAATTTCAAATCTAGGGGAAAAGGGAGGGGAAAAACTGAATATGCAAGGATTAACAATGAGAGAGAGAGACAAAGGAAGAAATTATACCAAAAAATATAGTCGGAGCCTTTGCAGGAATTAATTAAATACAAATATAAAGAGAAAATTAACAGTCTCATGCTTAGGAGGGGGGAGAAAAGGGATATTTTCTGAGTTTAATTAACCTTTTTTGCCAAGAACAATGAAAAGGAAGGAGGGGGGAGGGAGAGGAGAGCAAAAACTCCTAATGGTTTTGCCTTGCAGGAGATAATTACGGGAACCAGCCACATCAGGGTCTGTCCACACAGGTTTGGGGTGCGTAGGTCTGGCTCATGCACATGCCGGGCTTGTGTGCATGTAATAACTCGTTTGTTGGTCCTAATTGGTAGGTAGGTCGGGAGGAGCAAAGGCCGAGCTAGGAAGAGCCATGGTCCCCAGGTTGCCAGGGGGGCTTCAGGGAGGTGAGGAGGGGACATCCCCTCCAGGCAGCACCATGGGGAAGGGGAGAGCACTGGGCATCGGTGGGAGATGGCTGGTGGCCATGGTGGCTAGCAGGGCTGCGAGAGACTCTCCATCCCCACACTCCCAAATACCTTGTTTGCAGGTTTTATATCTGCGGTGCTCAGAGGCATCAGTCACAGGGCAACAGCATGGGGGTAGGATGGGGTTTTGGAGCAGCTGGATGCCAAATGAATGGTCTTTGTCACCACTGACCACTCCTGGGGAAAGCGAGGCAGCCGGGCAGTGACAACAGGACGAAAAGTGACGGCACAAGGAACAGAAAGGCAATGCCAATGCTAACAGGAGCGCCTGGCTGCTGAGTCCTTGCTGCCCTGATGCTCCTTGCCCTGGCACCTCTCTGCTTTGCTGCTGCCCATGCAGGAGCTGTTTGGCCACAATGTGGACTCCAAAAGAGGGGAAGGGGACAAAGCCAGACCTGGAGAGCAGGAGCTCTGGCTGCTTTAGCAGCAGGCCAACATCAAGCCCAGCTGTGAGGAGCAGCACGGTGCTCTCTGGGCTATGGGCGCTGCCGGACATCCAGGCTTACGCCTGCAAGCCCTGCAATAACGTTTATGGCAACTCACATCCCACTGGTCACCAGGAGCAATGAAAAGGGGCCAGCTGGTCCCCCACAGGCCACTCAAACAAGGGGTGAGGAACAGCACCATCCTCCTCCTCTGGGTCTCAGCGCTGGGGCTACCTACGGGGAGGAGCTCCCCAGAAAAAAGTTCAGAGCTTTGGGACCGAGGTGCTGCCTTTCACTACAACCTTTCGACACCTTGGTGCCACAAGTTAGGAGCAGGACCTGCCTCCCTCTAACCCCCAGCCAAGAGAAGCAGAGATTTCCCAAGGACTTGTCACATGTAACTTCCTTGGGCCACGACATATGAGGATGTCCCACACCCGTGCGGCACAAGCTCCTCTCCCTCCAACCCTGCCTCACCATGATTATACCACCACCCATCACATACGTGCTCCGGCGGAGAAGCCAGGCTCCGCACTCCTGGACAAGGCTGCGGGCAGGAGAGCTGGCTTTCCAGATGGGGTTGGCTGCGGTGAAGCCCGGTTTCCACTGAGTGACAGAGGGAGAAATTCATCATTCCCAGGCAAGAGGCTCCAGAAAAGCACAAGCTGAAGACCCGGACCTCTGCACGGGTCAGGCCCTGCCAGCACGGCATCACCCAGGAGGACACACACAGGGGCTACGGATTACCTGGGAAGCGGGACGGGGTGATTAATAAGTTAAAACCAACACCAGCAAGTGTTTGTTTAACAAAAGCAGCTCCTTATCTGTCCAGGAATAGATTGCAAAATTATTCAAGAGTCTTCAGTGTAAATTATTCTCGGTATAAGGATTGTTTAAATTGCAAGCTGGGAATATTACTGTGAAGTGTACAAGGTATGTGGTAAATTATGTAACCAATTTATGTAATTTATAAATTGAGTTACATAAATTAGCTACACAAGGTACAGCATGAATGTCAAATTGTATACTCAATTGTCACAATAATAGCTCAGCATCAGATTAGCTTGAGGATTAATCCAGACAGTACAAAGTCTGGATGTTACAAATAAATAAATATAAATATCAAACTGTATACTAACAGCTCCAACTAGAAAGTTATTGGCATTAATAAAGTGCAACCACTCAATTACTTGTCAGAGGGGGAAAAAACAGGCAGAGACAGGAGGATCAGTTTGCTTTTCAGTTTGCACAGACATCCCCAGCATCAGTGCCCCGCAAAGTGCTTTGGGAAGGACAGAAGCTACCCAAACCTCCTCCAGAAGTCCATGTCTCACTCCTAGGGTAAGGAATATCTCCATTAACAGTAAGGGGCTACAAAATCGCTGATGACTTTGCAATGAAGCAGTTCAGACTAAGGGCACTGTTACACGACTTAATTCCTTGCACGCAGAGCCGTGAGTATGGAAAAGTCCGTGAATCTGTTGCACAGCTCTGAGACTCACCTGCCATTATGCACTAGCCCAAACTTTCCAGACTTGAAGGACCCCTAGCAAACCAGAACCAAAGCTGTTCGTTTTCCCCAAGTTAACACTCAAAGGTACATTTTCAACCCCTTGTCTTCCATGAGCACTTCCCCTCTGCTCCCATAGATTCCATGAGCACTTCCCCTCTGCTCCCATAGATTCCTCAACCCCCTGGTTCAGTATGGGTGAGGCGACCCTGGGCCAGGCACAGCCTTTTTGGACAGACACACACCATGAGACAAAATGTGCTTCTCTTTCAGTCTCCAGGTAGAGCTTTGACATAACTTGAAAACCTGGAAAGGGTTTTTGGGAGGATATGTGGGGATTTGGAGCAGCAAGGGGGAATACTACAGAGTGGTTTATAAATTACTTAACTTAAAATCTAAGGCTGGATGGAAAGAATTACTTTGGACCAGAGGAAGCAAGGTAAGCCAGGAGCTCTCCCCAGGGAGCCTTGCTCACAGGGTGGCCCCATGGGCGCTATGGGCAGTAGCAGGGCTGAGCCATGTTTCATACTTCTTGCTCCACTGTCCATATTCTCAATGCATGCTAAAGGCTTCCAAGTTTCAGAACTTTCAACCTTGTATTCCTCATAAAAATCTAATTTTCTTTCAAGCTGAGAATGGCAGAACTCTGCCCTCCTGGGAACAGCTGTGATTGTATTGTCATCTGCTTGCCCAGGAGTGCTGCAAGGTCTGTAGCAGTGTTAGAGCATCAGTTTCCAGTCCCAGGAGTGACTAGAAAACGATCTAGAGCACAATTCTCTTGAGTAGAACTTATTAAAACCTTCCTGTTAATGGGTGTACTTGGTTTTCCCCGAAAGCTGTCTGAGTTTGGACCCCCCAAATGATCCCACAAGGTAAGCACTGGTGTGCAGTGACCAAGTTCACAGTGAGAAGGATGATACAGATTGCCTTAAAATCATGGTGTGCACACAGGTCTCATTTTTCTGTGCAATTCCTTGCACTGCCAAATGGAGATTTTTACCCAGCAGAACCACCACACTTTGAAACATCTGGCTCACCAGGCACAAAGGGCTTCCTTTCTCCTGATGCCACACTTGTATACTGTCACCTTGACACTGGATTCCTACAACCTATAGATCTAACCCCATTCATTGGCTGAAAATAGCCTCAAATAAAACTGCTTGAGTTTTCTATCAACAAGCAGCAATGCAGGACCACCTGCAGCCTCCAAAGAGCACATCTGCTTTGTTCTTTGAGGAGCTGAAGAACCAGAACCTGCTGTCTGAGGGTCCTTCCAAGAAGATTATCATCTTAGACTTGCATGATTTCTCTTCTCTATCTGTCCAGCCTCAGACTAAACGGCGACCCTTTCCTTCAGACAGCACAGTTCATTTTTCCTGGCAACGGGGAGGTCAGCCCAACCAGCAGCTGGGTGGGACTGACAGCCGGCACTGAGGTTTCATGGCTGGGTTTCATTAGGATGTTAGGGAAAGCAGCCATGAAGTCTATTAAATACATTACTGTGGCTTTTCTAAACCACCCTCCAGCCTGGGAACGTATACTTCAGGGTACCAGAAGGCTCGAGATACAATAATTAGAATGTAGTCTTGAAATAAATGGATGAGCATTTTCTCTTTTTGTAACCTCTTTAACTTAAAGATCCCACAGCACTCTGTAAGTACCTGATTGAAGTTTGGAACAAGCGTAGAACACAGCTAAGTCTACTGGTCTCAGATTATACTCTGTTTGGACAACCCTGCCTGCCTTCCCACCGTGGAGCCCCGAGATGTGGTCGCAGAGCTGTGCCTGGGAGCAGGCGCAAACCTTACGGCAAAAGGTGGCTTTGGACACCTGCAACGCACGTGGATGCCAGGCTCAGTCTCCGTGGCTGTCGCAGATGCACAGCACTGATCCATTTAGCACAATAAATGGCAATCCAAGGAAGTTATCATTAGTTGGCAACAGCGCGCTGGAAGGTAAGGAGTAGAGGGAAAAAGTCCCAACACAAAGGCTTGCAAAAGAAAAAGAAGTAAATAAGGATTAAAGGGACTATAAAGACTGTTTCATTGAAGCAGCCCATAAAGAGCAATTTCTCTGCCTTTTGTAAGCTTCTATTTCAGCTGATATGATTTAAGCTAAATCCTGAACTGGCATTTCCCCTCCGTCTCATTAAAAGCCACGAAGCTTCACTGCAGTCACCAGCCAGACTTCTTCAGCAGTTGAAAGGCTACTGAAGGAAAAGTAAAGAATTAATTTTTTAAAAGCCATGCTCACACATGGCTTTATCAAATGGCAGAGATTCAAATCTCTCCCTTGGTTCAGCCGCTCGGAGGGGGAATGCACGGCAGCACTGGCAAAGTTCCTGTTTACTTGTTTTATGATGGCAGTAACAAGGAACCCATTAAATTAATAGCCGTGCTTTATTTTTAATGTTATGTTTAGCTAATCTTGACTTACAGTGGCACTCCCCATCCATAGAAAATAAAAATCAAACTGTAATGATGGCCTCCATCACCGAGAGAACGGATACGGAGGGATGTTCAAGAGGTCATCGGAGGAAAAAACAACAACCTTCTCATTCCTCCTGAGGGAGTGTCACTCATGCCTCAGCTGATGCCCACTACAGAAATCAGCTCAGGCAGTTCAAGGACTAAATAATACAAAACTGATCTACAGCTGTGAGGGGGAAAAAAAAAAAAAAAAAAAAAAAAGTAATCGCCAGATAGACCCATTCCAACTCCACTGGCACCTCAGCAAGAGGCACCAAAACAGAGAGACCCTCCTGTTCTGCCTGTGTGAGACACCAACCCCTGGGACAGCTCAGCGGCCAGAGGCTGAAAGCCGGTCATACTCTCCTTACGGGTAAGGTTTAAGTCACCTGTTCACACACCCCAGAGTACGTACCCAGGTCAAAATGGGCCTTCTTGGATCTGAGATGGATCTTGGGAACAGCAGCTCTTCAAATAGGCCTGTGCAGCGATGGGTGAGCCTGGAGAGCGCGGGCAGCTCCGCCCTGTGCTCAGCAAGGAGCTGCCCACCCAGCGGCTCAGGCAGAGCCGCTCAGGCACAGACGCCCGCGCAGAGGGCACGGCTGGAGCGCGCACCCGGGGGCCCAGG
The DNA here is from genome assembly GCF_034619465.1 of Leptosomus discolor. Classification (NCBI taxonomy): domain Eukaryota; kingdom Metazoa; phylum Chordata; class Aves; order Leptosomiformes; family Leptosomidae; genus Leptosomus; species Leptosomus discolor. Next base: position 13,038,208 of record NC_141399.1, read on the forward strand.
GCGCTTTCGGCCGTATCGCCCACCAGCGCGGGCAAGCACCGACCCAGGAGGAGCACACGCGGTTAGCGATAGCTGCAGAAGGACCTCACTGCATCAGGGACAAGCAGTTCACCTGCACTCACCAGGTCCACCTCCCTCCGCTGCACAGCAGCTGGGCACTGCGTCCCCGCGACAGTGGCACACTGACAGACTCCGAGCACGCAGCTCTCAGAAGACAGCAGCTACCTCAGAGGGGTACAACTCAAATAAAACAAGCCCTTTCTATTACAGAAAAAATTGGTAAGGACCAAATGCAGAGAACCCAGGAAGACTCTTGAGTTTCCAGCATGATGCTCAGAAAGCTACTAACCATGGCAAGGCTGAATGAGCCCTCCTGTAGCTGCTCCTTGCCCTTGGTCATTTCCCACTTCGCAGTCTGGGTGACCCAATAATCTTTCCTGGTCTTAAACTATGAAGATAACATTTATTTTCTTTTAAATTCTGTAGAGAAGTAAGAAGTGTATAGGACTGAACCGCATGCACCAGTTTGCCATAAACAGTAGCAGTAGATGGGAATGAAGACAACTCACCCCACAGCTGTCAACCCAGTATTAACTCAGTATTCAAAAAGAATTTTGAAATTAAAGCTTTAAGGGATCCGTAAGGTGTGCAGATACTAACTCTTCAAAAAGAGCCATGTGAGCCAAAGGGTTCTGTTTGGGCTCATGCTAATCAGCAAACCTGCTCTAAAGATATCAAAAATCATATTCATTTCTGAACAAACTTTCTGAAAACAAAGGAGGATGCAAAGTAGGAATCAAAACACGACTCCGTGTCCCTACTGGCCCTTTTCCTACACTCACTGGGAGAGCAAGTCTACGCAACAGCTCCCACAGAAAACAAGACAGGGCAGCAGAAACCAGACACAAGTGCTATCAACTTCTCATAGCACATTGCAGAAATGAAATGGCTGGATCAAGCACAAGGTACTCCACTGAGTGTAAGCAGGAAGAGCATCTAATTTAGGCCATTCGCAAGGGGAAACCAGCTTCAGGGGCAGTGTGTTACATACCCCAGAGGGAGCAGTTGATTTCATCTTCAACTTAGAAACAAAAGTTTGTTTGCTGCTCTCCCTAGGAAGATGACAAAGGAAAGTTCTCTGCCATGTGCTGACCTGTGTAAAAAGTCTGAAAAGAGCACATCTGCCATTAAATCCAAGACACTCTTTTGACACAGAGCCCTCCAGAGACCACTGGCTGCTCCATTTGCTCCCTCTGGCTTCGCCCCAGGCTGCGCAACTACCGCTCTGCCAGCGTAATTACGCACCAGAGCGGGAGATGGAGCGGCATCGTTACTTGCCCCGAACAACCTCAGCACAAAGATGACTACTGGTCCAGGCTAATCACTTCAGTCTGCATCACCTTTCGCTCTCCCAAGGCATCAGCCCAGGAGAACTGGGGAAGCAACAAGAAACCAAGACACATACCAGAAGCAGAGTGATAAGGCTGACAGATAAGGAGGGCACGTGAGTCAGTGCAGGAATATCACATTCATCTTCTCCAAGGACAGGGGAGAGGAAAAAAAAAAAATAGAGAGAGAGAGAGAAAGGGAGAAGGGAGCAGGTGTGGAGCTACAGCCCCGTACGACTCCGAACAGCCCTTCAGGCTCCCTGGGGTTTCCAAAAAAGGGCGGGTAAATCCACTGTGCTGGGTGCAATGGCTCCCTGGGGTGGCAAAAAGCTGTCGCAGTTGTAGGCTGTATCTTACCCAAGTGCATCTAGTTACAGCAACTCTTAGAGAGAGTGGGAAGGAACAAGTGGAGAGTCCTCGTATCTATACTGCTTCTAACCCCAAAAGACCAAGCCATCAGGCAAACTGAAGAATGTGGTCCTGAGATGCATACAAGACTGGCAATGAAGCATTTTAGGCAATCACACATAAACAATTTAGCAACAAGCTACAGACAAACACTTTTAACCAGTCTGGAAATAAAAAATAACAACAACTTGAAAGACAAATTGAAAAATTCTGCCTGGAAAAGGAGCACACAGCATGAGTTCACAGGATTCAGCAGACTATAAAATAGGAAATGAGACTTATTCTTCTCCCCCTACAGCCACATAAACCCCTCCTACATAGATTACAGACATGCTTGGCAATTGCCTTCCTCCTCCAGCCTTGCCCGTTATGGACAAGGCAGAGTTGGTAGAAGCCTGAATGCAGAGAGGATATTAGATAAAGCATCTTGCAAAGCCAAGTGTGAAATATTAACAACAGGAGGCAATGGGTTGTGTTTTTATGCAAGATCACAAATTTGGTGCTTAGAGAGCCTGAGATGTTCTTGCGCACTGAAATCTCAAAATGCTTGTTGAATGTCTCATTTAAAAATCTATTGAAGCCCACAGGAAAATTTCTATCAGTTCTGCTATCTGCTGTATCTTCTCTAACTTCGTTGGTTTTGTTCTTTTTCCTTCCTGCAATACTAAGAAATTATGCATGAATAACAAGGTTGTTCCTTCCATTCATCTGGCCAGTTTTAAAACAATTCATACTCGTAAAGCGGGCACTCTGCAAGCCTTTATTTTCACATGAAATTACCACAATTGTGCACATTGCATCCGAATTACCGGATGCATTTGTACACACAATTACCCAATTTGCGCACAGAACTGCAATAAGCAGGCAGGCAAAATGGACATGCAGCTGTTCAGCTGAACGGAGCACTGCGCCTGAACTGTGTGTGGCAAAGGGCAAGTTTGGTTTTAGCAGGTCAGAGGTCACAGATATTCCTGGACACAAAAGAGCTCCTTTTTATCTAGCACATGCAGCACAGACAGCAGCATGGTCGGCTGCCCCTGCCCTACCTCAAACTTGCCTTTGGAGGAAACTGCCTCCAATTCAGCTTCTACAATAGATTCAGACCTTGTTTATCCTGCTGTCCTAGTTGCCCATTAATGCCAACTGTGATGGTAGCTCTGTGATAAGGAAAGCTATTCAACACTGGACACCAGGCTCCAGGAGTAATGATCTCTGCCACTTCGGAGCGTAACTGACACCTGCTGTCACAATCTTGCATGAAAAAAAAATTCATGCTCAGAATATCCAACAAGCAGTCAAGTAGAAACGTAAGAAGAGGAAGGCCAAGAGAAGATGCGGGGCTTCTTCCATCTTCCTTAAGGGCCTTGGCAGTGTAGGAGCAGGAAAGATGGGGGGAGGGGGGTGAAAACACTCGCCCGAGAAGCTGTGTTACCTGTAGGTTTTTTTACTCAGATGGCAGCTGAGGCTCTGCAAACTGCACTTCATCTCTGACAATTTCCTGTCGACATCTCTGCTCATTTGGTTTTTTCCCTGGGCTCAGATACCTGAGCTGATGATTACAGCAACAGCAGCAACAAACTGCTCCTGGGCTCTAGGAAACACCAAAGGAAAGGGACCGCCTGAAAGGCAGGTGGGACCACAATCCCCACACACATGATCACAAAGAACTTTGTAGACATCCATCATGGAGTAAGCTAAAATCAAACCCAACATGGCAGGACAAAGGAGTTTTGCACTTCAAGGCTACGCGTTGAACTAATGTCTGTCCTTGGAGACTACCAGAATCTGAGAGTTAGGGAAGTACTGAAGTGCGATGACACGGAAGAGGTATATTTTCAGCTAATAATCAAGCAGTCCCTCATCTGGAGGTACTGGATGGCCTTAAAGTGCCACTTCGTCCTTGTTGGGCTGCAAAACAGACACAATGCACCTGGCCAACATTAGTTGGAGATGTTACATTTACGATTTTACGGCTGATTTTTTTTTCCCCTACCCTCTATCAATTGAGTTCACCGTCTGAACGATCACATCTGTTTATGTTCCACAGACACCTGCATATCTTGAGATGACAGCAACTCCCTGAATGCTGTAATCAGTTATTTCTCAAAAGAGGAATTGCCAATTTGGTAAATAAAGCTCATTATAAAAGAACACGGAAACGTATTACAGTTGCCTAACAGAGAAAATTGTCCAGTGCCGCCAAATAATCAGCCCTGGCATCATGGTCCCCCCTCAATTTAGGGCAGCTGAAATAATGACATGCAAATTACTCATGCCAAGGCAACACCGGAGAGGGGTAAGAGAAAAATGAGGAAGCAGCTAAATAGGTACTTTTCTCTTCAACCCAACAACAATTTAAAATCTAGTCAGTGATAGACCTTGGTGCTCCAAACTCCCCGCATGCAGAGTCAGAAGTTTTGCAGCTCTGTAGAACCTGACTATCCCAAGCAGATCCAAAAGTCGGCATAGCAGCAGCAGCAAAAGCCCACCCAGTACTGCTACAAACAGATCTAAGGCCACCAAGTGTCCTACTTTGCTTTGGAAAACTTGCCCTTCCTCCCTCAGTGACTGCAAATTTGACTTGCACAGTGATAAAAAGCTGGAATTTTTGCAAGACCTGAGACTAACAAGAGATGAGCCATGGGTAAGCAAACATCGCTTCTGAGGAGGAAGAGGGTTGTGGCACCAGCTCTCCATAAGAAGGAAAGGCATTTTGTTGCTTTAATGAAGATGTAAAGTGCTAAGTTGCTGCTGAAAGAAAAAAAAAAAAAAAGAGACAAAGCAGAATATAACACAGAAAACTATTCCCAGCCCCCCTCATCCATTTTCATAAACGCTACATTAAACTCTGACATGACCTCCAAAAATCCATGTTCACATTCTTCAGAAACTGTCAGATACAGTCAGAGAGGACACGAGCAGCAAACACTGCCAGAGAAGCAGCTTTAGCCAGAGAAGGGGAACCAAGCTAGACCTGCTGCCCTGGTTTGCTGACAGGTCTTTTGCAAATCTGCCTCTACAAGGATGAAACGCCAGACACACACCGCTCCCACCGTCCCTCGGCTCTGCAAGGAGAGGGCTCAAAACAGAGCACAGGGCTGAGAGGGATGGTGGCTTATGGCAGACAAAGCAAGAACTGCAACACAAGAGCTGGTGCAGAGAAAGATAACTGGGCTCTGCATTCAGAAGGCAAAGGTTTTGTCAGTACGACCCACCAACACCAGTTGCCTTCAGCCAGGACTTTGCACTCTTCCAAGTACTTTCAAATAAGCCAAAGTCATTCATCCCAGGCCCAAAACAAACAACTTTTGTGATTTAGAAACTGTGACTTGAAATATATCTATTCCTTACACTTGTCTGGAGTTTTTGTTGGCATGGGTAGGAGGCAGAAAACGGCAATTTACAAACTCATGGGACTGAAAGTATCTCACAGCACACAGTGACCATTAAACACTTTATTGTTTAGGAAGGAACCTTGGAAGGGAAGAAACGTGCCTGCTGGTGTAACCGATGGGAGCATGCTAGGAAGTTAATCCTAACAAGTTAGTCAGGGTTACTTCCAAATACTTCGGACCCCTTTCTCCAGAGCAAACGGACAAAGATAACAGCTCTTGAAACTCAGATGTGGATGGGTGAAACCAAAGCTAGCATAGGGTGAACCAGGCTCGTATTGGGCAAGCCTCCAAGCTACAAGATGTGCTGGAAGCACCTGGGGTCAATATGACTCTTTATATTGTAATGCAATAAAAAAGGAAGCAATAGCGTCCCACTCTCCCAGGACCCTTCTCCCAACTCCAGGAACATCCACTGAGACTGATACATGCAGGCAATTGGAAGAGAAATCATGTCATCATCTTGGACCGTGAAGGGCAGAAGGCACCAGTTTTGGTCACTGTCTATCCAGAAGGATGCTGGGGTTTCCAAGGGCATCTGTGGTCCCTGTCCTTTGCTCTTTGGTGGCTGATGTTTATCCAGAATTAACTAACAGCTCCTGGAAGAAAAAGGAGACAAAGGGAAAGGCAGTAAGTTAGTTGTGCAGCTGTTGACATGGGACCGATTCCTTCTGAAATGAAGGAGCAGTGTTGGCAGGGTGAAAATCCCACAGAAGAAGCATCAGGTTTCGCCTGCTGTAAAACACAAGACACTCAAGGGGACAGAGGACTGTAGAAGCAAGACAGCAGGTCATGGTTTCATAGCTGACACTGATCCTGTGAACAAGAATATATTGTCAGTTGCAAATGATTAGGGTTTATAAATCCAATGGCCCACAGCCGGAGAAAAAGGCCACGGTCTCAGATAAGCCTCAGCACTGCTGGGTCACAGGAGTAAACGGAGCTGCATGCTGAGTCCCAGCCTCAGCAGGACATGGGAGCAGTTTGATTAGCTGCCATTAAACCTGCAAACACCACTCATTCTGGCACAGGATCAACATAAGAGTGAGGACATCATTTGGGCTGCTTCTACGTAGCAGGCTGATATTCACTGCCCAACACCTGCAATGTCAGCATATTCAGTCTACACTGACCATGCATCTCCAAAGACAGCCTCATCTCTAACAACAATGAATGGGAAAAGCTTCAAAGAACCCAAGAATAAAGAGGAAGTTGTTTGCCAAATTATTTAGACAAAGCTTATCCAGAAATCTGACAAATGAACCATCAATATTACTCGACAGACTCTAATTTCCCAGGTAATTTTTCTCATCATTAGTGACTTAAGTTTTGCACAGAGTAATACATTTTAAAAACTCCAATAGCACTCACACAAATTGTAATGAGCGAAGCAGCAACAACTCGCAATCAATTTTGCAATAAAGTAATTTGCATATTCACACTGTAACAACACTTCAGTGGAGTGTCCAGGAATGCTACATTTTGTGAAAGCCACTGATGTGGCCACTCTGTGGTTAACCCCTTGTGGAAGACAGTAAAACCTTTTTCTTTAAAGTAATTTCAAAGAATATCATAGTTACACAATTTCATGTTCAAAATCATAAGTACACGTTTTTGCTTATTCCAGGAGAAAATGCGAACAGCCAGCACTTAACCTCAATCAATTTTTTCCAGCCTAACCTACCCACATACCAGAGATGCATCGAGCTGGAGGCTCACAAACATTCCTTGTGCAAAAACATTGGGTTCCATCTCACTCTGGATGACTAAACTTTCTCAGTATCTTTTGCACAGTGAGTACTGGACCCCGAACTGAAGGGCTGCCAGGCAGGACAGACACCAATTTCCTGCTGCACAGCTCTCACCAAGGGAAGCTTCTGTGAACAAAGGCTGCAGGTAACGACACCGTCGATCAGCCCATGCTGCTCCCCATAGCGGCCTCATACAATTACATCTAAGACCAGACTGTGCTGGACGGAGCAACTAATTAATATCCCCTTCCTCATCAGGGGCATGGAGTGTTCATGAAGGTTGAGTGCTCATGGGGGTTGGCATTTTTTGGGAACTGAAGCACTCCCAGTACACAACAGCCTGCACAGAGGGCTGACTTTCCCAGATGTTTCAGACTTTCCTGCTCAGATGCCAATCCAGATCTGGCAGCGTTTGCCATGCCAGTGCAGACCACTACCATCCTGAACCCTCCAATACTGCTAAAGTTCAATTTACAAAGAAAGTGAAACCAGAGTACAGTCTCTGGCTGGCTATGAACCCATGTTCCTCTGGATCTTCTGCAGAACATGCCATGCGGTGCAGGCACAACTAACAGCTGACAACGCTGGAGGCCAGAAGTCTCCTCTGCCAGCTACTGCAGAGCATCACACAGCTGGCGCATGCTGCATGGAAGCTCTGAAGGCATTGGGGTTTGTTAGCCCATCATATAAGGCTATGCTTGTTAGAACATGCATATAATTGTTTTCGCTGTTCTAGGACATCAGTTTATAAACCTGTGGCTAACTACTTAAAAGCACAGTTGCATCAATTTCATGCCTCACATGCTGTGTAATAGCGTGGAAGGACATCATCACTCTAAGACCAAACCCACCCTTTGCTAAGCTAACCATTTACACCAGTGCTTTAATTCCACCTAGCCTGTGTCGATACATATTTGGCACCCCTTCATTTCCTTCCAACCTGGAATCCTCCCTGCAAGATGCTACCGGGTTGCTATAACACTTACCTTGAGCAGAAGGAGCCAGGAAAGGGAAAGAGAAGCCTTACCTCTCCTACATGCCCTTATCATTGTATATGCACCAGACAAGTTGCATATGTAACAAGTCCAGGCAGTTTGCAATCACAAGCTGCTCCCACGTGACAGGATACTACAAATTAATCGATTTGAGGCTCAGTCTGAAGAAGTTTGGTGCCTCGTCACAAAATAACTGCCCCCACAGCTGGCATTAGCTGGGCTCTGTTGCAGTCTTAGCAGAAGAACAACTCAGGAAGCAAGCAGCCTTGGAGAGTGCACCGCACACTCACGCTAATGAGAAGGGACAGTGCCCTTCTTGCACAGAAGGTAGATTATTTTTAATGCCACTGCCAATGCAAAGTCAGGCAGGCACGAGATTCCAGTCTTGATGAGCTCCAGCCCAGTGCCTTTACATATGAATACAGTGTCCATACAAAGGGGTCCATACAAAGGCAATTCCTCACAGCTGTGCGTGCAGCACAAACCGGGATGGCAATCTGTTCAGTCCTGAGAGCAAATCCAGCTGGAGGGCACGCAGCACTCTCCTCCATGGCTCTCCTGGCCAGCAGGGCCTTGAGCCAGTAACCCATGGTCTTCTAGCACCATGAGACCCCACTTGGGAACTAACAGCAGTCAAAATTGGCTGGCTGCTCCGCTGACACAGCCTGCCACTTTGCAGCACCTGTGGGGAAGCCAGTAGCTTTCCAGTTCTGGTTCCAGTCGAGTGAGGAGAAAGGGTCGAGCTCTGCAAGTAAATCTGCTCCACAAATCTTACCCCTGCTGAGAAGGGAGTCCAGTCAACACCCAACACGGTCCTTCTCCCATAACAGATAGCTGAGACCTTGGTACCAGCATCAGGGCAAGCAAGTCTCAGCAAGACTTTCTAATGTACCGCTCTCTTGTCTTCCTCCTGTTCCTTCCTTGTCAGTCTGCATCCCAGCGTAGGAGCCTGGGGCTGCCTGGTGAGTCTGCAGCATCCTCTCCACCTCCCGCAGTCACTGGCTAGCTCTGCGCCTCGGCTCTCGGCCTCGTCGGAGGCTCACAGCCAGTGGAGGAATCTCCCTCCTTGGAAGCCCAGACCTTGAAGAACTTCCTCTCTCAGTGTTTGCCAGAGATGCTGTTTGCCAAGCCTCAGCTGTGCTAAGACATATTTATTTAGTCAGCATTTAGTCTCACGGGGTAAACCCTGCAAGTTTCCTCCAGTGAGCGCCTTACCTTTGTTACAATATTCCTTTAAGCAGTCACACCACAGCGCTCACACATATGGGCACTGTGTAGCTATGAAGAAATCAGAAAGCAGATCCCCGTGATAAATGACTTGGTGCATTTGGAATGTCAGTGACAAAGTAGAAATTAATCTCCATAGTTCCTAGTTCTCTGCCGTGTGCAGGCAACTCTCAAACCAGAATATCTGTTGGCACACAACATGACCGCACAACTTCATCTCAGTTAGTCTGGAGAGAGGCACTAACGAAATACAAAAATCCTGACCTGTCCTAAGACGGGTGTTCAAGGCCTTTCCACTGGATAAGGCATTTGTTGTGGGGCTATTAGCACCCCAAAGCACCGCAAGGGACATTTGAGTCACTTTGGTTTGATGTACACTGTAGGTATTTTTTGGTTATGTGCAATTTGTTCTGTTACATTCAGGGTATCGGCTATTTTGTGGAGCAGCTGTGCTGACTAATGGATCACAGCACTTCTGTGCCATATAGTTATTGCATAGAAAAGCCTCTCTGTCTCTCTCATCCTTCAGGAGTCCAACAGTTGCTGTCCTTGGGTTTGGAATAAGAAGGGGCAGGAGTATGCCTGGCAGTAACAAGAAACATTAATTCAAAGAGCTAAGAAAAGAGTTTTGTTTTCCCTCTTCTCTGTACTGATGTTAATAGCTTTGCAAAGCAGAGAAGTACCCAATGACTTCTTGGCTACTTCCCCAGATGGTGTCTTCAAAGCTGGCTTGACAGCAGAAAAGACTCCTTTCAAAAAGCTCACCAGACGCATTGTCAGAACACCCCAGAAAGTGCTTTCACGTGGAAGTCCCCTGGTCTACATACGCCACCAACAGAGCGCAAGGAACAGAAGTAGTCTTTCTGGTTTCCTCTCCCCCCTCCTCACTCTCCTTTGACTCACAAGAGCTGACACGCTGTTCGCTTTGCTCTGTCTTGACACCGTCCCATTGCTCTGCATCACCCAAATATGAAGCAATTTACTAGCACAACTAATCTCTAGCTGTTCTGAGACTCACCTGTTTGTTCATGCATTATAACATTGATTTCCTCCAGACAATTGTTCTGATCATTGTTCTAACTCGCAGAGAGCTCCCGTCGTTAGCCTTGCTTAACAAGAAATGTTTTGCCACTGACTGAGCAGCTCTGCAGTTACTAGACTGCACAAAAAAATCATCTCGGCTGGGGGGCTGTGTCTCCCTGCTGAGCTGGTAGCCCCAGACATCACAGTAGGGAACACACTCAGTGCTTTTGATTTTGGACATGTGCTAGAAAATACCAGGGCCAGGAGCAACAAACACCGCTCTACAAAGGGTGACTGCTGAAAGGATGGCTGTTAATTAACCGGCATACGAACCGAGGGCAGTTTTTGTTCAATGTTAATTGCATTTAATCTCATTCTCACCATTAAGAAAAGCCACCAGGCCAGGCTGATGTTGCTGGTGCCTGACATGTAGATTCCACCCACGTTTGGGAGGCAAGGCGGGAGAAGGAAAGTAATGGAAAGAAAGGAAATAACCCTTCCTCACCCCTTCTGCATCACTGCACAATTTCATCGGGTCTGTTCCATTATTTAAACAATTTTTGTTTTCCAATAACATTACAGAGGAGCTCAAAGGATGAAAATCAGACATGGAGTATTTCACTACTAGTGACTCTTCCTCTCCTGGGTACTAGCTTAGAGCTTTGCTAACTTGCACAGCCCTGGCTATTGTGCTTCTGTAAAGGACTGAAATACAGAAAATCGCTTATGTGAAGCGGTGTCTGCTTTTCAGTCCTGAGCAGGTCCCAACAGACCTGCCAGTGCCCCTCAGTATGACCCACAACTGCTGACTGCCACCTTCCATCAGCTCTGCCAAAGCCTTTCTCCTTGCCTTGCTGCTGACCGCAATTCCACCACATGCCAAAGCACGCTGAAGTCTGTCTTCCTCAGACATCTTGTGACGCAAAGTAGTTTTTGCTATTGGACAACCTCTGACCAAATTTGCCTTGTAAGCCTGTGCATGTCTGAAGTCTGAACTTCCCAGGTAAACCACCAGTGCATCCACCAGCAATTTGGCTCTGATCTGGGGACTGTGTCACTATCTGTCCAGCCACCTGCTTGGGAAACTGGAATGATCGTGTCGCCTCTGCAGGAATCAAGCCTGGGGGCAGAGGGGCAGCTTTTGGAGCAGAGAAAGCCCAAGGTGGCAGATTTCATGACTACTGGGTTATTGCTTCTGCAAGTGCCTTGCATTTCTCCAAATCTGTATCAAGAACAATAATAATCAAGGCTGGGCTCTGTCGGCGCCTTTCCCCTGTGGCAGCACACAATGCTTTCCCAAAGCTGATGCTGCAGTTTATCATAGATTTTTCTTTATCCCTCGACAAGCGCTAGTCCCATTGCCTCTCACCACATAAAGTGGACATATCACAAGTGCCATGAAGGACTGGCTGAGTTTTAAGTGGTCTGAAATGGCTCCACTAGACTTGGTCAAGATTGCTTTTCCCATTAGGACTGTGACCCTCTCTCTTCACAGTCAGCATAATGACTCTCTCTCAGGGGAAGATAATTACATCCCACTATCTACACGGATCAGAAAGTATACACTACAAACACTACTGTGCCTTTCTGGAACAAGCAAGAGAAGGCAAGGCAGAAGGAAAAGGAGATAACACTGGATGCCCCTCTGTCCCGCAACTGGACTCACCCCGAGCGTTTTGCAAGCTCGTGGATTAGCCCCTGGGAGGGATAAAGGGACCCAGAAGGCACAGAGTGTTTCTAAAGCAGAACGACAACTTGTACAAATCCAGCTCTGGTTTTGTGAGGATTAAAATGAACTTCACCCAACTGTGAATATCCGTTTCCAGAGCCAAAAGGAATGGAAAACCACTTACTGATGCAACAGCATTTCATTATTTCAAACCCTAAGCCCAGCGCTCCAAAAATTAAGGACAGGCAACGGTACTGTTATTGCTGGGGGACATCGGCTGCAGGGATTTAACTGCTAAACTGCCAAGCTGTGCTCTGAGCACAGTGTAATGAAACAGCATTCACAAATAAAAGCAGCTTCTCCACCCTCTCATTCCTGCTCTTGCTACCAGCCCCCAGAATAATCAGTGGGAAAATAAAAGGAAAAAATAATCTCAGAAGCCAAGAGACTTCGGATTAAGTTGTATAAATGACCTGTTACCTCCTAACACAAGGAAGAAAGAAATGCAATAAATACCTGCAAAGCCATTCCAGTATTTCGGATTAAATGGATTACAGAAATGGAAAGTACATGATGCAAGATGTTATAAAACAAGACGCCAGGAAAGTGCAGGAATTTGAATCAGGCTGGCAAATGATCCCTGCAGACTATTGAGGAAAATTATGAGAGAGAAGAGGTAGAGAAAGGATACAGTAAGAATACTGACTGATGAACACTGTTGTTTGGACGTGTAAATTCAGGATGTCAGATTTCCACTCAAATCTACTTCAGTCCTGGAACAAAAATAGCAAATCCTGCTGTTAGAAAGCACTGGAAGTAGAAGAGTCAGATATGCCCAGCCTCATTTCAGGATAGGTTTCCCCTGTGCATCCCTCAAGATTGAAGTTTGTGACTTTAATTATTCCTAGAACATTGTGTATATAGGGATTCAATGCAGGGATTACTAGCAGGATCCTTGTTTTAAGTGCCACTTCTCAAACAAATTACACTTCACTGGATGTCAGTAACACACACAAGAAAACAAATTAGATAAAGGCAGCAGGATGGCAAGATACAGATCTGGTGCAAGGAAATTTCACAAGGTCACCCAGAAAAATAAAGACACTTAGAATATAAACTCCTACAATGTCTCTAATTCCCCAGCGCGTTAAAGCTTTGCATGACCCAGACACAATACCCCTGCAGTGCCACCAGTGACTCCACACAAGTCTGAGATCAAGCCTGGCGGAGACACGCTTTCTTGTGAAAAAATGCCATCAGCATGGGGGTGGAGGAAAAGAAAGACAGAAGATAGAAAGAGCAACTCCAGTTTCCTCTAAACTCCTAGGGATCTCCCCATCCCATCCCTTGCCTCTGACTGTTCACAGACAAACACAGATGGATGGGAGAAGCCAGGGAGAGAGGATGTCATTTTGTCTGGAGGCAGACACACCAGCTCCTTGGCTGCAGGGCTTCTTCACAAGCTGATCCCAACTTTACGTACTGCTTTTTGCCTTTCCAGATCTCATCCTGGAATAGATTATTAACCTGCACTAGTTCTAACGAGCACATCTTTAACTCCAGAAATTTTCATGAAGATGGAAGCACAGAGAAGTCCAGTCCTTGGGTAGAGTGCCAAGAGCTGCTGGAAACACTTCAAAACCCCTCAGCTACAGCACTGTGCCTTTGAGACGGGACTTCAATAGCAGTTGTTAAATTCTCATCCTGGGGATTTCACCTGCCACTTGCGAGTGTTACTAAACCCTGCAGCTTTCCCATGCACTACAGGAAGGTAAGCACTGCCTGGAGGGCATGAGCAGGAGTCCCAGGCTCTCTTGTCAGACTCCTCCCAACTTCGCCCAGCAGCTGTAGATAAATTCCCATCTCTGTTTCCCTTTCTGTACATAAGATTAATGCTACTCACCAACCACACAGAGGTATGATAATTATTCACCAGCAGAAGATGCTAAAGAAATGCAAAAAAAACCTCCAAACCAAAACCAAAAAAACCCCACACAATTCTCAAGGGATTTATTCCTCTGTACAATTTGCATTTAGGCTTCAGAGGAAATCTAGTGCTTTATCTTGGCCCTTTCTGCTTTGCTTTAGCAGGCTCCTGCACTGGATAAAGAGATTTCCTCTCCAGGCCAGGGCAGCATGTCCATATTTAAGGTATGGCTCACTCCTGTCTAGTCCAGCTTCATATACCAAGCACAGAGGAAGGCAGAGACTTCTTCAGATACCCTTTTCTATGCCTAATTCTATTTCTGCTCAGCGATACAGTGAAATTCCACATAGAAGTATTATGAGCTTGACTGGCTTTATTTGTTTAACAGTTCACATTTTCATTAAGCTGTTGCTATTCGGCAGCCAGTAATTTCATTTGTGTGATAGCTGTATTCATCTCGCCCGTATGGGTGTAGATGTCGCTCTCCTTTTCTTCTGGTTGAAGAGGCAAAAATCAGCAATGATAGAGCCAAGGGAAGACTGGGAATTCTCGTGTCTATTTACAGATAGATGTGGAATATAGCTTCTACTTGTTTTTGTGAAACACCCCCCAAAGACTAGGGCCACAGCAAAGAGCCTGCAGGTAAAAAAAAAAAAATAAATAAAATTGTATTGGAAGACTACCTCCGCTGCCCAGGTACAAAACCAGAAACTGAGATATCCTCCAGCAGAATCAGCCCATTTGACTCAGTGCTGCAACTCTTCTGCACCCGAAGCTTATTGCTGACTGAGCATTTACAGTATTTGAGCATCAGATTTTAAAGAATTAATTACATGTCTAACACTTGCCAATCTTTAAGTTTCTTGAAATATCTGGTCCCAGGAGCTGCAAGATCTGATTAGATCACAACGAAGAGAAGTCTGGTTGGTTGGCCTGCACCAAGCCCCAATTAGACAATCCTCTACCAAGTTCAGGCAACCAGACAGCAAAATAACAGGCGTTTTGAAATGTTAATGACCGGAACTGAGACAGTCAAATGACTCAACCACACCTCTTACATAGAGGTTTCAGAAGTCATCCAAGTAACCCTCACATGTCACTCTGCCACTCCCCTTTTACAACATGAAGGAGCAGAGGAGCATGGAAGCCCTGCCTGCTGCGTGAGCACTGGGTAGGGAACCTGCACGCTGGGCAGGGAAGCGCTGGGTGTTTCCACCAGGCATGACAGACAGACTGGAACGGAGAGGCTGTGGATGGGCTGGGAGGCCACAGAGATGGTCAGTCACGCAATTACGTGCGGATGCCCAACCACTGACACACCCAGGCAGCAACCTGCGTGAAGCTGCCTGCTCAGCCCAGAACGCAGAAGCCATTGTAATCAGCATCTCAGCAAGATGGATTTGTTCTGAGCAACTGCCCACCGGCACCCAACATAACCAATGCAATTAAGAGAACGGCAGATAAGATGTCCTATAACCTGATACACGGATCTGAGCAAACAAAGGGAGAATGGTGAACACCAGGAGACGCATCTTTATTTCTCAATCAATGTCTCCTCCTGCATAAATTCCAAATCCTTCTTTTAAGATTAAAAACCTTTACCAAGTGAAAAACAAGCTCAGCATTTCTCTAGCTCCTTGTCCCTTTCCCTCTTCAGAGGGCACCCTGATAGAATACCAGATGCTGGAATAAGCCACAAAAGCCTCCTAAATAACTATCTCCCACCTCCTCCACTGCAAATTTATAGTCTTGCATCTGTGTCAGGACAGAGCCCTGCTTCCATCTGTCTACAGCACATCCTTTACAAAGAGGACCTAATGGTGGAATGTTTAACAGCAGCATTTGAAAACGTATTAAGAGACTGGAAAAGAAAGTGACAGTTCGTAAGTGTGCTGTTCGCTTGTCTTGTGGATGCTGCTCAAGTGGAGGGGGAGCTTTCTTTTTTTTAAATATGACAAATGATGCTGGTCCCATCTTATAATTTCCCTCACTACACAGTATGTCTGTTCATGACAGATACCAGTGCAGCTGCTTAGGTGTCCGTTTATCTGCTAGAAAAGTATTGTCTGTTTGGAACCAACTCATCCTAAAACAGTAGCCCCAGAGGGGAAGAGAGAAAAGGGCGGGGGGAAAAGAAAGACAAGAGAGCTGTCAACTGGGAATACATCCATGCTTCTGCTGCAAAGGTTCTGGCAAAAAGGAAGCATCATATTTACTTTTAACTACATCCTCTCTTCCCACCCCCCCCAGACCATTCTTTTCTAGTGTCACTCAACACCTCTTTACACCCTCTTTCCACAAAGACCTTACCTCTGACATACATTTAATTTCACACTTGCAACCTGTGGAAATAAAGCGAGCCCACAGCCTTCTTCCACAGGTCTGTGCCAGTGCAGAGGAGCTCTCAAGTCCCAACCTGAATAGCTGGCAGTTTAAGACACGTAACATTTAAAAGAAAAACAAAACATATAAAAGAAAGGAAAGAGAGAGAGAAAAGGGGAAAGACAAAGAGAAGGACCAAAAAAAAAAAATTTAAAAAAATCAAAGGATATTTATATTTTGTGTTTAAAGAGACTTTAAGCGGCAACTTGCTGATTTTCTGTAACCAGGATTAGAACAGAACAAACTCAAATTTTTTGTCCTTCCACAGAGCCCTCCGAGCTGAATTTCACTCTCTGCAAAATGGCCAATATGGAAAGAAGCTCATAAATCCCTGTGACGTAAGTAACTTCACATCACTCTTGGGGAAATAGAGGCGGGGACAGAATCATTAATCCAAGTAAATGAATCTGTGAAGCAGTCTGGATTTCCGAATTCCCCATAATGTCCCACAAAGAAACAGCACCCAGGGCCCAGCAATTTCCATGCCACACTGCCTGGCACAAGCAAAACTTGAACAGACCAGAGTGTTTCTAGAGAGGAAAAGTACAGTCATTAAACCACATCTGCCCTAGCCATGTAGTATGTGTTCTTATTAAAACATGGTTTATTACTTTAAAATACCTCCCACCATTTCAGTTGTTGCAATACCAAAGACCAAGGTCACATCTGTAAGATGCTGCCTCAGAAACTTGCTGAGTAGCAGAGAGCTGCAAAAGCTGTCTGAACAGGTGGGTACATATTCCAGCAGCTCAGCACTGCCAGGGTTAGCCTGCTGGTAACACCCAAGCTAGCAAGGTTAGGGCTGGCTTTGATAGGTCATCATTATTCTGCAGCCTAGGCATATCCTGCGAGGATGTTGCTATGGGCTGGTACTCTGCCTCCAGCTTACCGAATGGAACTCCCATGTGTATGCAGAGGAAACCTGGGTCTTTTAAAGCTGTCATATGTACACAAAGAGCTTTCTAAGACATTTATGTTAAAGAATTATTAGAACCAGCACTGAATTAAAGACTTGACTTTTAGGATAAGGAACTGTCCTTTAAAAAATGTTGTCTTTTTTTGGGGAGGATGGGATTTCTTTGTTTTGAAAATAATGAAATTCCACATGTAAGATTATATCAGTCAGTTGAATCCAAATTGTGTAAGGTAATTGTCATTACTGTGACTTAAAACAGAAACTTGCATTCAGAAAGCTCAATATTTATTGTCCCCCCAAATTTGAATTCCAGAAAGACTAGCTGCTCCTGCAGGCAGAAGGCTAATCCTACCATCTCTTAACCGTGATCGGTCCACAGCTGCCAAAGCACCACCGAGTGGATCTGCTGACAGCTACCAAAGCACCACCGCCCGGATGATGCTGACCAAAGGCTTCCAAAGCACCAGGCTCTGAATTACACAAACCAAGTCCAGCCCCACTGACACCAGCTAGCCTTAGCTTTTCAACCAGCCTGGGAAGGCAACACAGGTGTGCAAGCACACATACACACCCCCCAGCCCACCCAGCAAGGGCCCGGGACAGGCCAGTCACTCAACGTGCAGAGAGCTTTTCCATTTGTCCCACTCTGCTTACTGCAGCATTCAAACAGACAACCCCACTCCCCTTTCATCTGCTCTGCGGTGGCCATTTCTTCAGAGCTGCCCATCATTTCCTTATCAAGCAGTAAAAACGTAGGATCACTAGAGACACAGCTCAGCCTTGCTGAGATTTCACTCTCTCAGTGGGTTGTAAATGCCCCTATAATGTTGGCTTTTTTAATCTTGTGTTATTATTACCCGCGGCTGCCATTCAGTCTGCAGAGAATAAAGCACCAAGGCTTTCAGGACCCACACAATGGCTCTGTACATTTGCCAGTGGTTGGACAAACAATACCTCTGTGTTTCAGCTTTATTGGAAACCTTTCTGTTGTGGGAGTTTGACTGCATTTGTCCCTCCGCTCAGGCAATGCAGAGGTGCGAGTGTGTGCCTATGAATTTATCGGTGATTTCAGGAGCACGTGCCTCCGCAGCTGCCTATAGAACCAACATGAAAGCGGGCGGGCGGCTGCCTGCAAGTCTGGTGTGCTCCTGCAAGCCTGTGGAAGGATGGAGATACGGGCCTGCAGAGCCAGTCTTCTCTATAGATCAGCCAGGGAGTACGAAGCTAAACAGGGCCCCTCCGTGAGTAACTACATTCATCTCCGCGTAAACGGTGTTGCCGGCTCATATGGAAGCCTGATTATATATGACATAACTATGAAAATGTCAAAGCTCCACTATCCTGAATCATGTTCTTGGCTTCTGCTTAAAACTAAAGAGCCTGAGACACTCCTGTTTGCAAAGAAGGCTTGAAAAGTGGAACAACCGAAAAAGCACAAATTAGAATGCAAACGAGATTTGAAAAATGCAGGGCTCTAATTTGGGGAGACTGATTGTTTTGGTTGGTTCATTATTGCTTGCAGGGGACGTTGCAGGTGTGTCAACTCTTACAGAGCTGAAAAAATTCCCTCACTCAAAAAAACAAGCCATGCCACACACACTTCACATATTCAAAACCCAAGAGAGAAGTCAGAAACTCCCCCAAACCCACAAGGTTGACTTGTAAAATGGCGTAGAAACGCACTGGGGGTATTTCATTTGCCTTTTAGTTTTAAGCACCTGAGTTACATTCTCATTGCACTGCTGTCTAGGCAGGAGGGCTAGTTTTTTTATTTTATTTTATTCCTTCCTTTTTCTTTCTTTTTTTTTTCCTTTTAAATAAAAAAGCAGAACTAGGATACTCATGTACTTGTAAAACTTCAGGAACAACTCCACAAAACTAGGGCAATAGAAAACATGCCAAATACTTCAAGGCTTGGCAACAGTGAGTGCCTGCCTGTCTCTCCATGGCAGGAGGAATGTCTGTCTGTCTCAGCCAATGTTTCTGAGTATGAATGTCTCATCCCGATAGCCCGTGTACATATAAAACACCTATGCTGTCAGCTCTCCAGGAAGAGACCTTCACATTTTGCAGAAAACCACATCTCCCTCTCCCCTGAATATCAGCATAAGGCAGAAAAACCTAGTAGATCTGAAAACGTAAGGATCAGGTGCTGCCTTCAGCAAGAATTAAAGTCAAAATGGAAGCAGCAGTAGTAAAACGAGCACAGGTCGAGTCACTGGACTTGGGGTACGAGGTTTCTTAGACCTGTGTCCACAGCTAGCCTGTCCCATTCCCTCTCTTGTGAGCCAAAAGAAGAGATACTTTGAAGGGGAGGAAATTGAGGCTTTGCTGTCTTAAAAAGAATTAAAAGGTGAATGGTTTCAGCACATACTGTATTGTCGTTGCGATATTATGTGCCTCATGCACCTGGAGAGATAAAATGCAACCTGCTCTCTGAGCTTTAACTTTATGGTAACTGGGCTGGCATGGGAAGATGAGCTCTGCTCTCTGCGGACAGAGTAACTGGATTGCAATGTTCTCTTCCTGAAAAGAGTAATGAGGTGCCCAGAGAGCCTGCAGAGGTGTCAGAGAAACAGATGCTGTTAGACCATTTGCAGGCCAAAGACAGATTAAGTATAACACAATAGCAGCATAACAGCACCTTATCAACAGCCTTGCAAGTGCTAAGCAGTGGAAGCTGAACGAAGGCTGACACCTGTCTGCATCACAACCCTGCTATTACTGCCTTCCGACTTCCTGCACAATCCGAGTGTCCAAACAGCTTTGAAGCAAGAAACAGCAAGACAGGCAGGTGAATCTGAACTCTGATCAGCTGTCTGAAGAGATGGTATGAATACCTTACATTTCAGTAACACTTTTCATCCACAACATTTCACCTCAACACTCCAAACCACAGAAGTAATATCTGGCCAGGCAGAAATGGGCAAATAAACACAAGTTAAATGACTGTTCAAGGTCGTCCAAGGACTATGAGAAAGAAGACACACACATCTAGCAAGTAGATTACTCTTCCCTTTTGAAAGGCACACAGACACACACACGCACGCACAGGGGATTGAAACTGCTTAGCCAGGTGTGGAGCCTGCTGTGATCAACACAGCTTCACTGAGCAGCGACTCTTCTCATTGCTATTTCACTGGTACTAAAATGTAAAAAGGCAAACCTTTATAACAAAATTCATTCAAACAGATGCAAATAGGGATGGGGGATTTTGCATCTGGGCTAAGTTACTACAATCTACACATCCTATTTGTTTGCTAGTTATTAAATTACCCACAAGCCATCAACAATTCAAGTCTCTCTGAGAGGCAGAGATTAACTAGGAATTGCTATGCAGAAATGCTTCTCATATCTCTCTCTAGCGAGATCAGCCTCATGATGAGTTGCGGACATTTGGGAACAAAGGTGAGCTTTCCTGCAGGAAACAAGAGGCACAAAAAGATGGGAAAATGCTGCTACAGGGCGAAGAGGGTTTGCAAGGCAAGAATCCATCAGGAATGGCTTCACACACACTGCAAACCATGGACTGATGAAATGCACTCGTGTATCTGGAGCACAGGAAGCCACATTTCTGTCCAAGCACTAATGCAAATGAGATTTTCAGTGAAAGACAATGAAGGCAGTATGTAAATATTAATTTAACAATCTAGTTGACAAAGCCTCAGCTGATCTATAAATAGCTGGTTTATTAGCAGGTGACGCTGAAGGCAGCTATCCTAGCTCCTCTTCCCACACATCCTGTGCCATCTTGTTTTTATTGACCCCAGAGACATGACAACTCTTAACTGTATGCAGCTTGCTTCACCACCACTACCTGCGGAGTAGCTACACACACTTGATAATACAATACATATTTATCAAGGCTCTTACACGACAAGGATCCTGTGGCACCACGCACACAACGGCTCACAGTCCTCAATTAAAGAGAGCAAATGGTTTGGAAAAATAGAAAAATCATGCAGTCTTGCTTTTAAGCAGGAGGCAGCTGAGGAGCTGGTCACTCAAGTACCATCAGGTATTTAGGGAATGATTGACACAGAGCCAGCGCCAGGCACTGTCCACTCACATTTACACCGAGCATTTAGGATAGCAACACCTTTAATAACTCTAGGCCACCAAAGAAGCATTTTGCCACCTCAAAACAAGATGTCAACATCATCATCTCTTTCCGCAGTTTTATTTCATCTGGAATTATTTTGTAATGCATAATAAATCTCACAATTCTTTACCATCTCTCTGGGCTGCACATGCAGGCATCCCTTCTTTCACACAGGCACGAGACAGCTACTTAACAGTGGGCAGCAACACTACACCAGAGTTTAGGGCCAGCAGTCAGGAATACTGCATCCTGGTAAAACTGCTGCGGCATTTGGATCAACACGACAGAATTGCCCTGACTGCAGTATGGCCAGCATCCATGGAAATCACGTGAATTACGATGTTTTAGGCTATTCACGTGGTTTTGTATACATTCTCCAGAAGTCTTTTAAAGCCTCTGTCTTCCCCTTGCTGCAAAGAACAGTGACAGCATACTTGATGGGTTGGGCTTGTAAATAGGCAGATTGAATTAGAGGAACAGAATGGACTTTGTTATCCCTCCCTCCCACTTGCTTCAAGTTTCTAAAGAAATCTTCTGAACACAAGACGTTACTATGTTTCTCCTACCCATATGATAAGCAGAAAGAAAAAAATTAAAAACCACACAATCAACACTTTTTTTTCGATAAGGTCCATCATATTCTTACAGCTTGTACAGCAGCAGGCTCTACAGCCTCTCCTGACAGGGAACCTGCTGTGCCGGGCACGGCATCAACCCCGGCAAGGGCAGAGCCTGCACTCGTGGCAGGGGAGTTACCCTGCAGTCGGAGCGCCCACAGAGGCGTTACGGAGCTCTGCTGGCAACAAGTCCAGGTACGTACCCCACGCACAGCCTACCCCGCTGCTGCGCCCTCACCGCTCCACGCTGCCCGACCGATCAGGCGATAAGCGTTCCCAGGACACCGACCTGCGCTGCCACGGCACGGCAGAAGCGCTCTAAAAGATCACAGTGACCTGCACCAATGGCAGGACGGTTCCCTAGGCAGCAGACTTTGGACACGGCACTGTTCCTTCATTTGTCTGAACAACAAATCTTTACAAATTTTGTTTTAAAAAGTTTTAAATACACGGGTTAAACTAATATTTATAAGATCGCAACCCTGTGACGGTCTTACAGTCTGTTTTTTAAGACCATCAGGGACTGTGTAAAGGAAATTTTTGCAATAAAAGTTCACTTACTAAACTGTCTTTTCTGAGTGGACGTATTTCTGTTTTCCATTAGTTATGGAAACAAGATAGAGGAGTTTGACTTAGCAGAATAGAAACTTAAAATAAAGCCATGCTCATAAATCCTGCGGAATTTAGCAAGAGAAGCCCTACACATTGCCAAATTGATCATAAAGAAAGAATTGTTTGTTCCCATTAATCAACAAAAAACCCCTAGTATAGTAATAGATTTGCAATCATCTTTACTATGTTATTTACTCTAATAAAACTGTCATGAATCTCATGGCAACAGACATGAGCAGCACCAAGTTAAAACTGAAACATTTTACATAGTTCAGTAAATGCAAGATGCTGCAACAAGGCATCAAAATAGCCTTCCCAGGAAAAATCCACAGTTGCCATCTCCTTTGTCTTTGATGTAAAGCTACATATAAACTTGCAGTGCCAAATGACCCACAAGAAGCTTGTTCTCTTCCCCAAACCTCTACACGTGCCATTTCTTGTAGCTCCTGCAAAGCTGCTGCTTTCTGTGTCCGCTGTCTCCTTTTCATATCAGCATATCCATTGCCCAGGTCCTTGATTTCACAGCCCAGCCAGGTGTAATCCAGGAGCACTTACAAGCCAGGACCCAAAGAAGTGTTTAACTGAGCTTGGTTCTCCCTGAAGTAAATTTTTAACAACTAGAGCACAGATGAAATCCAACTTATCCAAAGTAATTCATTCTTCACACTTGTTTAAACATGGTCACTCACCGAGGACAAACTGGCAGCCTTCTCTGGGGGTTGTAGGCTCCACCGCACTGCTAGGAACTGTGCTGAGACAAGTCCACATCACACGTCAGTGGAGATGGACTGCACCCTTCAGCTCTGGGATGGAAAGATCAAACTGCTAGATAGGTTCTCTTCCTTGCTGGGTACACTGATTTTTATCAATGGGAAAAGCCAATTAAAGTTGATGAAGACACATTCTCTGCTGATTTTTCCTTACTGCCCACTGCTCAGTGCTAGTATAATGGATAGTTTTCTGCCTGTGGGTGTATTTTCTAAGATCTGTCAGTTCTGACAGCATTTGGGCACCTGGATAACTCAAGATCTATACCAAGGGTCCAGGAATGCACCATTTCTCAGTAGCTGATGGGTACATTTTTCAGCAGGGCTTCCCTAATTAAAGGGCTAGAAAGAGATGGGATCAGATTGATAGGTTTTGCAGTCAGGTGCTTTACACTTAGTTTGATGAATTATAAATCACCTTTTGCAACTTTTGGAACATGAGAAAAGCATGCAAGAGAAACTACAGCAGTATGTCCAAAATATCACAATATAATTACTTATTTTCAAATTCCACCTCTATGGAATGGCAAGACCATTAAAGACATACTGAAGAAAACCAACATTCATTGAAAAGAAAAATAAAAAAAAAAACATTTCAAAAAGAAAACTGATGCTATGAAATGAGACACTGCTGCTCTGGAGGTACTCCCGCATGGAAGTGTTTTGCCCCAGACGGGACACAAAAGGTGCAGCTCTCCTCCTGCGAGCATCACCCTAGGCTGGGAACACCACGCTGGTATTGAGTGCCTCACACAGCTCAATCAGCAACCTCCCCTGCCAGACCAGCACAAAGTTTTGCCTTGTCCTTGGCTGTCACAGCCTTGTCTTGGGGCTAGAGAAACCACTATCACATTTCATGCTTTGACTTTAATACCTGTTAAACTGCGCAACAACAATGTATTTTGTGCTGGCTTCCTTGTCTCTGTCAGAGCCCCTTCCCTATACCTACTGAAATATAACTCCGGAGGGGCCAGTGGCAAGATCTTTCAGAATAACCACAGCTTGTTCTGGTCTTGATGGGATCTACAAGTACTGAGCTCCTCTTGGCGGCAGGGGCGTGAGGGGAGAACAACAACAACAACAACAAAAAAACCAAAACAGGATGTGAGAGCCCAGTACCACAAAGTGAAAGTTCAAAAGTTCTTTGCCACCAGACTGTTCAGACCAATGTAGCCTTAATGCTATAGAGAAGAAAGTCTAACAGAATAACCATCTGGAACAGAGAAAAAATATTTGTTGGCAATTTAAAACATGAAACTGAAGAAGTACAATGCAGAGCAACCAGGACGTGAAAAACATTTCCAGGCACCGAGAGGTTAAAACAATTATTTGAACAGCTGGGAAAATTAAAATGGTAAAATAATAGCTACCCTTCAAAATTCTACAGATGCAAAGAGACTCTTCAATGAATAACTGATAAAGGGGAAAAAATATTGTAAAAGAGAAACTGTTTCACGCATGAAGGTCATACAAGTAACAGCTCCTCTTAAGAACCTGGATTTTCAGACTTGGCAAGAGATGAAGTGGCAGGGTTAACACAGCAGCCTTTTACCTCTGGGGACCCAGGGTCAAATCTTGAATACTCTAAGTTACACATAAAAGCGACTTTGGACATATCCTTTCTACTGCTTTTTTGGAAACTGTTCCCCACCACAGCAAAAGCAAGGTCACATAGGATCATGCCGGAATTGTTGTAGCAGTTTGTTTGCCTTCCCAAGGAATTCTCCCAGCACTGGCACAGCCTCAATGGCTGCAGCAACTGGTGCAATCAGAGCAGCCAGCTCAGGAGATTTCATCACTACCCTGTTACGCAGGGCTCCCCTGTATGCACAGCCTTGCCCTGGTAAGAATGTGGTGGTACACAATTTTTTCAGAAAAAAAATGTCAGTCTATAATGAGCAGTTTGACCATTCAGGAAAGGTCTAAGAGGAAGAATAATGCCAGTCAGGTTTGTAGTGTATAAGCCATGGTGTACACAATGCTGCTCATCAGGACAGGATACACAGACAGACATATCCAGGGGACCCAAAGCTCCATCAGAGCCATCTTCAGGGCATGGAGGCAGTGAAAGAACACAACCAGGGAAGGTCTATCTGCTAAGCCTCCCTTCAGCTACCCTTCTTGTAGGCAATGAATCTTCTCTCTCTCTCTCCAAGCTATTTTAAAACAAGAAACCAAAAATTTTCAGAAAGTAGAGAAAAAATTGACAACTGCATATGCAGCACTGGAGAGAAGAAATCAGCTGCACGGTGCCAGCTCTTGTTTCCGTTCCTCACCCACTTCAAATGCACAACCTCTTCCACATAAATACTGAGCAAACTGTTACAAGGACAGCAACTGAACATACCTCATCGGAGTCCAAAAACATGGATGCTTTGGCAGAATCAGAACAGAAGGCCAAATCCATCCACCCCAGCAGTCAATTCTTCTATCGTTCACACATATCATTTCACTAGTCTCCAACTGGAAAGTCTTAACTACAACTTTTTTCTTTAAGTCAAAGAAAGAAGTTAGACAGCATAAACACTGAGATCCTCCCACAAGAGGACTCTTTTGCCAATCAAAAGAATTCGTTATTCCAGGATTATTAGAGCTTTTCTGAAGAACTAAGATGTAGCCTCCTCAATCTGTATGTTTCTTCTCTCTCCAGAGTAGAGCCTACTTCAACCTACTCTGAACACAGTCATTGTACTTCTCCAGTTGACAATCATCTGGTATTGAGTCCTGATGCTGTTAGGTATCTCCTTTGATGGATTAGGCTGCTCACTAGTCAATGATACTAAAACAAAACATGAAGAGGATGAGCCTGCAGCCTCCCCCAGACTTCTTACTGCAATCACCTTGAACAGCCCCAGCTACATACACCTGGTTTAACCACTTTATGGATCAGAAACATCCAACATGTTGCAGAAATGAGTTCTTACCCTGCGCCTGTGCCAAACCAAAGCAGCCTGTGCCACAGAAAGTAACATAGCTCAAAGAAGGTTTCCAACAGAGGTCTTGACCTTCCCATGGTCCTGAGGGACTGTGTGACACATTTTAACAAGAGTCAGGACCCTGGTATTCTGCCAAGCTACATACATTTTGTCTAAACTAAAATTATGACTTCAGCTTTAATTCGGTATGCTCTCCTTCACTTCCAATCCTAATCTGCTGGCAAGAGCTGTTGGACTGGTAAGCACCTGCCTTCTTTTGCCCTTTAGGTGACTACGTCACTGTGCTGCCTGAACAGATGCCAGCAGCTAGAGTTGCACAGCAAAATCATTTAAGAAATTCACCAGCTGGGTACATAACCTGCCTTAGCAGAGCTGCTACTCATACTGAGAAACCTGCAAATCCTTTTCTGGTACCTTGTCATGGCATTGGTTGTATTAAGAACGTGGAATTAGGATATCCCAGTTTGTTCCCTCACCGTACGGGCATGATGATCAGTCATCATCTGTCTTTTACTTGCCCAGGGCAAACAGCATCCTGCAAGGTCTATGTATAGCTAGGTAATGTACTTTCGGATCCTTCAGAGTTAAAAAAATTGCATAAATCTGACAGGATGAGAAAGAAGC
The DNA here is from genome assembly GCF_034619465.1 of Leptosomus discolor. NCBI lineage: Eukaryota > Metazoa > Chordata > Aves > Leptosomiformes > Leptosomidae > Leptosomus > Leptosomus discolor. The sequence continues at coordinate 13,064,944 of NC_141399.1, forward strand.
TGAAGCAGAAAAAGAAGGTGTGAGGCTTGCACAAGTACCCACACCTTCCTACCTTCCTTCCATGGAGTCTCTGAATCTTATCCATGTTTCCTGGGGTCAAACTCCCCTGCACCAAGCTGCTTTCATGTTCAGTGAGGAGCACAGGGGGATGCAGAAGATTACGTCCTTATGAGCTTCCAGTACTCAGAACCCAAAGACTTCTTTTGCTCCTCTGATCAGTCATGTTCAGATGCATATTTAAAAATAAGACAGACACTGAACTCTGTCTTGCCCCCTGAGGGAACTGCAGCCTCCTCTTTCCAAACCGCCAGCTCAGTGCTGCAGGGAATAGGCAGCCTGGTGTCAGCTTTAATACAGACTCTAAGAATGAAAGGAATGCAAAGTGGACAGAAGAGAGGAGAAGGAGAGGGTGCAGAGACACTGGAAGGAAGCAGGTGAAAAAATGAAGACAGAGGGGAAAGGAAAAACCTGAGCCCAGACTCTAGAAAGAGACAAGTAAATAAAGAGATAGAAGAAGGAGGAGGTAGCAAAACCAGGCAATAGAACATGTCTAGCTTGCCTGTACATGTGACTATAAAAATCCTATAGGTGTCCAGAATTGCTCCTGTTAGGTAGTGAGGAAGATACCGCTCACTTACAGTGATATCACTGAGCCACACAGTTTAGGATATACATGAAATGCCCACAGCTGGAGTTTCAACCACAGAACGCCACAGAAGAGCCCTAGAACAATTTACCCTTGTCTACAGCCCAAACATTTGCTATGCACTGTCCTAACCTAATGGAGACCCGCCCCAGCGCTAGCATGGCATTCGTAATGATCTTGAACTAGGCACACCACGGAACAAAGTAAAACAAACCAAAACTATGATGGAGAAAATAACTTGGCAGTGCTATACAGCTCTTGATTCTTGTGCCAGTGGGTCAAAATGGCAATTCTTAGATCCTGCCCAATAGGGTTGGCAAATCTCTAGTGTTTTTAAGCTTAAGAGAAGGATTCCAGATAGTTAAGCTCAGGGAAACAGTTTTGAAAACCTTAAGATATTGTTGGTCTATTAAAAAAGAAAAAAAAAAAAAAAGAAAAAGAGGGAGAGAATCAAGTGCATACATAGAAGTAAACTTGCAAATGCGAAACGCCAAGGCAAAAATCAAAAGCACGGGTTCTTACACCTCTGCAACAAGCAATTCCAGAAGCTCGTCAAAACTTCAGTGGCACTTGAGAAGTTTCTGCCAAGATCAAGAAATGCTTCCAACTGTTGATTCTGAGGCAATTATCAGGAAGAGCACAAGCTTGCCTGAGGTGAAACACGCAGTATGGTGTGAACTTACGATCCTGCTGTCAGGATGGACCAGGTACCATGGTCGAGTACAAACCAAAACTGATGAAGACAAGCAAAGTACCAACACAGACAGCAAAGCAAGAATAAAAGTAGAGCAAGAACCAAAGATTATGAGGAACAGTAGACAGGACCCAGATGCACAGCTACAGCCTAGAGGGTTGTGGAGCAGTTCAGAGCCGCTGAAAAAAATCCTTTACATACTTGGCTTGTAGGTCCAAACATCAGTCAGATCCAAACCTGCTGAGCAGATTAATTGCAGACAGCCATAGATTAATGAACAATCCTTATAACCTTTTATCTACATGATAGTGTAACTAAACTGCTGTGTTCTGGAAGACTCTTCTCAAGGGAAGAAGGAAGATGCCTACTTCAACCTTCAAGCACCACAACACTCGTACTATTTTATGTTGTCCCTTAAGAAAAGTTTATCATAGCAGTAATGAAAGCTTTTTGCACTGAACAGCTGGAACCAAAGTCAAAGCACAACCTGGCAGTTTCCTTGGCTGAACAGAGATGCCATTGAATCTGAGCATCACAAGCAAAAAGCCCATATTGACAAAGGTTTGAGATAGTGGTTCTAACATTAAGAGAGTCAGAACCGCAATTTGCAGGATTTACAAGAAAAGTATTTTGAACCTTATCCTTCTGCTACAGCTGACATCCAGGGATTATCTCCCTCACCTCTTTCCTTTAAATAATTTTTTGCATAACACCTATCGAAGTCACCATCTTCCCAGCAGGAGCAGTCAGGGCTTGCTGTCAGGTCTCCCCAGACGCTCAGATTAGCTAGCTCTCTTCTCCACGTGGAAACTCTCAGATCCCACAACTTAGTGAAGCAAGAATTTAGACCTGAGTTTCCATGAGGCGATTTCTGTTATTATAGCAGATCTGGTTCCAGACACAGCCACTGCGAACTGTGTGACAGGATATGAATCCTCTTCTGTATATTCCTGCTGTGTGATCTCACTCTCCATTTCTTCACATCCCCCTTTTCTCTATAGTATTGCAACACTTCGTTGATTCAACACAATCGACAAGAGAGCATGAAGGCAAAGGCAAACTCTCAGATTGGAACAGCTGGTTTTCTTGATGGCATCATGTCCCAAAGAGAGGTAAGGAATCACAAGAAAAGAGACTGCTTATTCTCAACAGCAAACAACTCCACAACGGAGAAGAAAGCACAACCCTGCTGACTGCGAGAAAAAGGCAGCAGTGGGATTTTGAATATATTTCACACTCCTTGATGGATCATGCCTGAAGATTTTGTGGGAAAGCAGAGCACAGAGGAAACTACATTTCAAAGCCTATCACTGTACTTGCAGGGCCTGTGAAAACTTTATAAATATGATCCCCTGCTATACTGTCCAAAGCCCACATGCAGACCTGCTGACGTGACCAATTCCTCAATGGTCACATGCCACAACTACTACACCCCACTCCCATTAAGCTTTGGAATAAGCTCATGTCAGTCATACGAAAGCGGGCTTAACGATACATGGACCATGATGACCAGCGGGGACTGAAAGAAATAGTCAAAAGTCATTGACCCTGTGACCAAGCTCTGAACAAGGACTGCTAGACATAATTGCCACCAACGTCACAGCTAACGACCGCACTGAGTACCCGCCTGTGAGCTGACAAATCTTAGGTTCCATGCAAACACAGCTGTCACACTAATCCTTGGACATAGGAGCAGGACGTTGCAAAGTTTCCTCTTCCCTCATCCCAATCACTGTTCTGCCTCAACATGCAGCAGCAAAAACAAGGTACCAAGGAACTGACAACTGCCTGCCTGCTGATCAGCAGGAGAAGGTGCTGAGGCCAGCAAGGATCAGCAATTGCTCTGGTCTCCAGAGCTTAAATTTCCCGAGCACGAAACATTTGACTCAACAACACAAAAAGAAGTGCAAGAAGCAAGATCACAATCTACCTTAAATCCATGAGCTGTTTTCTTCTTCCAGGTTGCCCACATCTAATATCATATCTTTTATCTCATCCTAAAATAAGAGAATGTGCATTAAAGGATTAGACTACTAACTTCTGAAAGCTGGACCCTTTCCATAGCCCTCTCCTGCAACAAGCTGTTTGCTTCCATTTCTCAAAAGCAAAGAATGAAATAAACACTTGCACAGAGAAGGCATATTCCAAAGGACAATTCCTAAAAATAAGGCTGCTCTCTTTTCTCAGTTGCTGCAGTGCCACCCTTGCTGAGCGCCTCCAACCAAGCTGATTATAATGGTAAGCACAAGTCAGCCCCTCATTTAGGCAAGCCAGAGCCTTCAAGTGGAAATAGACCATTTCATGAGCAGTAGGGCTGAAGTCACTTGGATTCCTCCAGATTCATGTCTCTAAGTTTAGTTCCTCTGTGACTAAACTTATGTCTAATAAAGGGTGAGTCAATATCATTCCCCCCTGCACAAGCACCACTGGGGTCCCTTCCCTCCACCTAATTGCCTGTTTTCACAAGATATACAGGAACTTATTGCTTCAGAGCCTTTGTGCCTTCTGAGGAACACCACTGCAACTCACCAGCAGGTTCAGAGCAAGCAGAGAGTGCGACAAACTAGGCTCACGGATGCACAACATGGTTAGATGAGTCCCATTTCTTTAATCAGGGTAAAACTTCAGAAGTGGTCAAGGGAGAGCCATATATTCAGAGGAAGTCCTGGCACATTAAACTCAGAACAGCATTACCCGTGACACCCGGGCGGGCTCTGCCCTGCTCTCCAGGTGCTGCTCTGTATACGGCAAAGCTCCTGACCTTCCAACATCTGTTGGTTTTTTATACAAATGCAAGCCAGGGCCCTGTAAGGCAGTACAACATCTTTGTTGACATTTCAGTCCCTGAGAAAGCAGCTCTCCTTTGGCTTTGTGTCAGCCACCTTTAGCTATGTCAGAAAATAGTGCATAGCCTGTTCTCTCAAGCAAAGCCGTTTGCCTGTGCAAAGGTTCCTGGCAAACAGACAGGAGGCAGCAGCTGGAGAAAGGAGACCTGGGATCATTGCACACAATCTCACCTTTTATTATTTATCCACATTTACTGAACACCGCCTGGCTCTAATCCATCAGTGCAAGAAACCTGCTAATACAGGTACATGATTGGAGAGACTTTCCTGCATTTTATGGGGCTCTACTGCAGCAAATGTCAAGACTCAGCAAAACAAGAAGGCACTAGGAACTGCTTCACACAGCCCGGGATCGCTCCTGTTCATCTCCCAGCCAGCATACATTTGATACTGCATCAAACACGAAACTTGAGAGCATTCTGCTGTCTCAAGTTCATGTCGTACCTTTGTGTGTACATAACGCCCCCAACGGCACGAGCGAGAACCAAGTATGACTTTCACATTTAATAGCTTCCAAAATGCTTGTTGTTCTTGAACAAAGAGGACCCCATGTGCCTCAAGACATTTACTAAAGGCTGGAAAGAGGGGAATTCATTAGAACATTACACCCTGTCTATCCTCAGCAATGAACCTGCTTCTGCTCCAGAGACGTCAATCTGGAGTCTGTACAAATGCTTTAAGGTTGGCTTTTGCAGAACAATAACGTGGTCACTGACGCAGCATAAGCTCTCAACAAAAATTTCTCTAGTGCACTCCCGCCCTACCACAGTGCCTTCGTCACGTTGTCTCAAGGTACATGCAAGCTGGGAAGAATCCTACCTGGATCACAGTGTTAAATACATTTTTCAATGGCTGTCTACTTCTACAAGACTTGAGAAGGTTTCCTAAGCCTCAGGATACTCCTGAACACACTTAGGCTTGGTACTAAAGGACAAAATACAATTTTGATGTGCCACAAGAAGTTAAACATTACTGCCAACATGCTAGGGCCCAGAAATATTACAGAGCTTGTTAAACGTTGATAATCTTAAGTAGGCCACCTTCAGCACTACTGAAGACAAAAGCTTTCAACTGATCCTGCTGATAAAGGCTGAGGGAACCTCTTGTGTTCAAACTCAGCAATTGGTGTACACCTGAACCCATGAGAAGACACAGTAGTCATGTGTCAGCAAGCCCAGAGGGTCATTAGAAATACCCATACAATTTACCAACATACTGCGTTTAGCTGCAGCCAGTGCCTCAAAAGTAGTATACATTGTCTCCCTTCTTCCACCTATGAAAAGGAATCAGAAGAGCTCAAACACAGGATTAAGATGGCATCGAGATGGGAAAAACACTAATTCAGTCTCCTTTCCAATTCCTTTGGAGAGATCAACAAGTCTCCATATCATATCTATACCCAGAAATTCTCCTATTTGTCAAAGGACTTCTTTCATAAAGTTATCAAGTACATAATTGAAACAGAGTATATTACTTGCCCTGCTGCCTCACCCACCAGATAAAAAGCTCAATTCTTTGATATTTAGAAACTTCCTGACTTTTTTTAATCTTATGCCAATGTACTCCTCTAAACTACATTTCTTCCTGAAGTTTATACCACAAAGATGTGTTTACTTATACTTTTCTTCTGAACCTCTCTCTGATCCTGAAGCACGCAGACAATCGCTTTGCCAACTACAGTTTCAACCCTTGATCCAAAGACTTACTTGCCAGTCCTACCAGCAAAGAGACTCTCGTAGAAGCGTGTCTTCTAAACAGCAGCAGTGCAGCAACCCATCAGGTAGCTGGGCACTGCATGTATGATCCCCTAACAGGCAGCCATCCAGAACCCACAAAGCAGTTCAGTCCGGGACCACTTACCTATTTCCACAATAGTCAAGAGATCACTACATAGAAAAACCTCAATTACAGAAAAAAAGTGCTGTTAATACAACCTCTAAAGAAGAAAAGTATGTTCTAGCCAGAAACTTAACAGCTTAAGTAGCTGGGTTGGGGCACTGCGCAGTACTACAGAGAACTAACTCAGAACAACCGCAAGTCACAAGTAGGAAACATCATTCAGAAAATAAGACAAATGTAAGTTTTACAGCAGTTGGGTCTGAACGGAAGGGGAAGAGCGTTGCAGGTGCTATCATCTCACAAATTTTTAAGCTTGCTTTTTGTTCAGTTATCCGATTTCCTGAAGATATATTTTGTGAATGAAACTTCAAACAAGCAGGAAGGAGATCAGAAGATCCAGGAGTCTGTACACATGCAAGTAACTGTAATGGGAAGGTACCACCTCAGACCTGGCAGAAGGACATTGCCACCTGCCAAAGGCTTGCATAACCTGGATAAGTGGGTGCTCCCTTCAGTTTTAAGACAGTGTCCACAGCATATAAATCACCAAAACACCTGAAATCAACCTCACCCACAAACTCAAAGAGAAATCCAGGGAACAAGTAAATGAAGAACAACATTCTCCATTTCCATATGAAACACTTAGATCAGGTCAGGATCGAAGTACACACTCCACAGAGAGGAAGCTGTTACAATCACTGTTGACATTTCAACCTGTTCAAGAGTTTAAAAAAAAAAAATCTCATTATCTTCTTTCACCAATGTTAAATTCATTCTGAGAAGGGAACTAGGTACCTGCAAAGACACAGAAGTGCTGCAGATGTAGTGGTGATCGTTCAGAGCTCCCAGTCGCCCAATAAAATAACAGTGTAATAATGCTTTACTAATAGCCCAAACCAAGTAACCCTTAGCTTTCCGTTATGCAGCTCAGTGAAGTGATCCAACAGATGAGCTGCTCAGTCCTTGTAGGCAGCAAAAGTGGACTGACAAACTGAGTGGGAGAGAATGTAGAGGCAGATGCGTAGAGGTAATCGGAAATGACAGAAAGATAAGCAGGCAGAGGGCAAGCAGAGAGCTTGAAGGACAGAGGCAGAAGAGCTGAGATTTTACAGCGTACAGATATTTGAAAAGTTAAATCAACAGCTTTCCAACAGCATTATTTTAAAAAACATTTCCCCCAATATATGGAGCAAACCAGCTGCTTACAAAATGACCTTTAAACCCTACCTACCACACCTTATTAGACTAATTCAGAGCTGGAGGTTGGCTGATCCTGAAATCCATTTATACAGGACAAACAGGCATTCAGCAGGGACAAAGAGCAAACACATTGTCAAAACAATTTTGTCTGCATTTCTAGATGCGCACTCAGGCTTAACACAGTAAAAAGCAGTGCTCTTCTCCAACTTAAGAAACAAGATGATACACAAGACATTGCAGCACCATTCTAACTCAAGGCTTCACTACCTGCTTCCCTCACATTACAAAAGGTAACAAACTAATTATAACCAGTGTTGGCTTTCTGGACAGCTTCTGTGAATGGAGAAGTCTTTAAGAGCCTTTCACCAACTCTTAAAGATACCCCACAAAAGCCTCTAACAAGAAAAGATGTTATAGCCAAAAGAAAGTTTCTTTCCAACAGGTGAAAAGTACCAGCAGCAGAGCTAACTCTAGCACTCTATTCAGATCACTGTAACACTCTGTCTTCCGCCTATATCTGAAGCACTGGTGTCCAGAAAGGTTACTTCAACCGGCTTGAGAAAGTCTAGCTAGGACAGATAGCTTTAAATTGCTTTGGAAACATCACAAGTATACTAGGAAATATCTCCAGACAAGGAGCCCTGTTGGGCAGACAGACAGTGTCACAGGGGGGTGTAAACCACAGACAATCAATGCAGGCACAATGCAGAAAGAAACTTCCCAACAAAGTTTAGATTTTGTAACAGATGAATGCTCCACAGTCTTGGACAGAGAGGCTCTGTGGAGAGAACAAACACCAGCAAGCAGCATCAGGGCAACTTCCACAAGCCTTCTGCTCCAACATGACATAGCTCTGACGAGAAAATGATTAGCTTCCTACTAATAGGAGGGCTCGTTCTTTGTTCATTAGCCTCCCAAGTTCTCTTTGGCACTGCAAAGAAGGTACAGTTAGAGCAATGTTGCCTGCTTGGTAGCGACTCTTCCACTGGATTTGGGACCAATGCCACCAGAATAACACCCGTACGTGCTATCTACGCAGACACATTCAGTTGATTGGTGAAAGCTTTAAATCCTTTTAGTCCTCAAGGTATTCAGCCCCAAGACCTGCTAACAAAAAAAAAGCTGATGGATGGTGTGAGGAAACTGCAAACTGCATGTAGCAGGAAACCATCCTGCACAGACTACGACCAACAAGGAGCGTAACAAATCTTTGGTTTCCTCAGTTTGTCACGAAGACTTTGGCATCACTGATATAATTTCCCAAGTTATAGCCAAGTTGTCAGAGAATGGATCTAACATTAGTACGGAAGTTATGGAAGTCAGGGCTATTTTGGAACTTCTTGGGAGTCTGAAGGCATTTGACCACTGACCTTGTGCTTCTAACCAGCAGTTGCTATCGACAGCAATTTTTGTGGATCTGTTTCAATCTAACTTCAGCAGCAAAATACATAGTTTAAAAATTGGAAATCAACTTTTTTCTGTCCAAGACTGCTTGGTCATCAGTCTCCCGGAATTAATCTGAGTAAGAATTTCCACTTCCAACTTGCCAACACCATGCTACAAATCTTTTGTGAAAAAATCTGGCATTAAAACAGCATGATATATCACAACACTCTCTCAACCCCAAGAAACTATTTCCCATACTAGATAAGCCCAACTAAATACAGGCTACAGTTCTCAGGAAAACATTGCCTAACACACCATACAGAGAGCACAGAACTAGAGAAATCTGCTAGATACAGTAGATTCATGTAGGTCCCATTAATTCAAGCTGAAACAGAAATAGTTTTTGAGAAGAGAGGAAAAAGACAATAAAGAGAAACACATTCCTTTCCTGATAGTGCTTGGCCCTGCTTTGCTTGAAATTTTGATACCCAACTTCAAATCGTTATTTTCAGATTCACCCACTCAAGGGCAACACCACAGCATCAAGTCAGCTATGACTTCTCACTCCTGACTGGCCAGCTCTTAAAGTATTTTTATTACAGAAAAGTTTTTAGACTGCTTTTAAACAGGTTTAGGCAAACAAAGTTTTAAAATAAGAACTGTAGCACAGACCACAGTTTAGTAGTAACAAAATACCAAATAGTTCAACTTCAGAAACTGCAATGGTGTTCTATCTTCTTTCCCTCTTTTAACCAAGTTGCCTTCAAAACCATCTGTGAAACATGTATATTTAGATTAACTTTAACTGTAAGTATATCTGACACCAGAACCATTAAGCAAGAAATTAGACCCAAAGGCAATTCTGCCTCACTGTTACAGTGTCAAAAAACCCAAGCAAACAAAAATCAGAAAACCAAACAAATGCACATGGACTATGCGTTGAACTGTTAGACAACAGATCATTTTTGTAAAGAGAAATAGGGTCAGAAGCCCTCCTTCCAGACCAGGCAACAAAAATAAGAACTTGAGAGGAAAAGATGATGCAGGGTATGGACTAAGTATCTCTGGAAGAGAAGCCTTGAAGCACAGACAAGTGAGAAGAAAAGTTTTAAGCTTATTTATGCTCTTGTTTTCTTCAAAAATTACAAACTCCAGGAGGTGCCACTTTTGGGCTTTATGTGGACTGCAAACAGCAGACAAAGGTACTTGTTCACGTCTGTCAATAAGTGCCGACGACACACCAGGCTGTGGGGAACATCAGGGGTTCATGAAGTGCTGAGACAGAAAGCAAATAAAGAACTTAGGCCTCTGGTTTTGTAAATACCAGGTAGAGGCAGCAGCCATTTCCATTTTAAGTAGGCCAGAATTTTACTCTGGGACATGCATCATATTAAGATGGCAGTTTACATCCTTTCAGACAGCTCTGTATTTTTAGTTTATCCACTGATGAATTCTTGACGATATGAAGTAGTGTGTGTAGACCCAAGACTCACCAAAACCAAGAACTGCTGCCTGAAAAATCAAAGCAGTAACTGTTTCCATCCTTTATAATTAGAAGCAAAATATGGATCCTTTTCACCTTTGCAAATAATGGGCCAGGGTATGCTTGGGTACAGTTAATCCACTACTGCTCTCCTCTGTGTTTAAACTAAACAAACAGCAGCTGCCTGCAGCTTGTGTCCTCTCCACCGACTCCCCTGTGGGGGCCATTTATTGAGTCATAAACTCCTCCGATAGTGTTATCACCACAGCATTTGCACAAATAAAGGTTGGAAGAGAGAGATTCAAAAAATAGAATTGACTTTACAGAGAAAGCAAGAAATGCTTTACAGATATGTTTGCTTTGAGCAAGGATCGACCAGCAAAAGGCAGGGCAGGCTTATACCTGGCTGAGGATGGCTGGACATATCATCCTCCATATATGAAACACACAGATTTATCTGAAACTACAAAGCTGAATTTCAGAAAGCTCAAACAACCCTAAAGCTTTCCAAGTCAGATATACTGCATCTCAAGTAGCATACTGTGTGATATATTTATATCTCCTCGATGGGAGTTCAACAGCTAAGATCTACCTCTGCAGAATCCCAGGGGAGGAGAAATCCTGGCATTTCTCAAGTGCAGATATGGACCTCAGTAAGGCTGACCCAAACTTTCTTCCCCCAGCCACACACACTGACTGCTACTCTCTACCCCAATTACACAATCTATGAAGCATTTTGCAACCCATCAGAATAGAAACAACTCTTTAACAAAAGATTCAGAATGAGCAGATACCTGCAGTGCAGTCTGTGGCATCCAATGCATCCCAAAGCTGTTTGTCTCAAGCACAGAGAGATTCAGGTTGGGGAAACTACAGCTCCCAGCAGGCCATGCTTCAGAAGGATCCAAAATGCTTGAGCGAAGCTGCTCCATCAGTATGGGACACTTAACAACTACCTGCAGCATCTCCTCAGCAATCTAGGTCACTGCCCACAGATTAGAGACAAACTTCCAGCAGAGTTGCAATGCTTTGCTGTGTGTGCCAAATAGGAACTGGGCTTCAACAGGGATCACTTGGAAAATTAGGCACAGCAAATTGATCACACTCCTCTATTACAGTTAAGGGCAAAGGAGATGCAGTCGACTCAAGGTTATGTTAAAAGTCTACCTCTGCTGGAATCCAGTCAATCAGTGTTTCACAAGGGTTTGTTCGTATAGCAGAGTGAATCACAGTAAACAAGTGTGAATTTTCCCTGCACTTCCATTACAAACCCAGAAGGTTCATATACAGAGAAGTTGCCATGCTATAAACTTACTCATCAGTTTATTGCATTGCAATTTCCTTACATAGACAAGCCCTAAAGCCTTGACAGAAGTAGGTTTACCTTTGTTATGAGTAGAAGACTCGTGAGAAGCTGGACACAGAATAGAGAAAAGGCGCAGAATTATTAATGGCTCCTAGCTCAATGTACACAGCTCCTACTGACAAGGGAATACATGTGTCCGAGTATGCAGTTCTTTATAGCTTGGTTTGGTCAGGAGCTACATCACAAAACTTTCACCTTGGTCCTCCTGTGAAAGGCAGGCACCTAGAGCCAGTAAGAAAACACTTGGAAAGAAAGGGATAACACTCTTCATGAACAGACATTTTTCTGCACACAGTTGCAAGAAGCAGGTTCTGTTTGAAATCTCAAGTCACATTAATAAATGGTCACCAGAGGCTGCATTTTTCAAGTGGCTGCTGGTCAGAGATTCTCTGGCATAACCACCAATTACATAACAAATTAACCAACTAAAATTTGATGGAAATTCAGATTTGCCTACTGGGTGTGAACAGGACGTAAGGGAAGCAGAACGGGTCACAAATATTCTGAAAAGCTTGCATGTGAGTGCGTATTTCCAGGGGGAGGGAAGCAATTCACTAATAGGACTCAGACTTTAAAAAGAAAAAAAAGTCATTTGTTTTTCCCTTCCATCTGGACTCAAAGTAAGAAATTACGCAGATTTCCACTGCCCACTCTCCTTTTCCTTCCACACCCTCTTCTCACTGGCACGAGATAAAACCTTGGGGAAACAGCAGCAGCAATTTTCAATTCTCATTATCTAACGGCAGCAGTAGCTCTTGGTGAAACTTGCGGTCAATAAGCTACAGGCAATTTTAAAAGACACAATGGGAACTGCCCCTCCCACAGCTGTCCCATTATCCCTGCTTTTATTAGATTTAAAGCCAGCGATTTTTATGCTGTAGCTGAAGTTCTGCAGAGCCATGAAAACAGACCACCAGAAAAGATAAAACACTTCTAAATTAAACAGGAGACATTACAGTAGCATACTCTAAGCTCAGAGAGCTTCCACATAAGCAAAGCACAGGATATACCAAGCAACCCAGAGCCTAAGTGGGCTGATGCTGCTGCAGCGAGCCAGTGGCAATCCTACCAAAACTTAACATTCAAGATAGTATAAACGGCAAAATTAGTTAGCAGGTTAGGCAGGGCAAGTTGAAAGCACACTAGCTACAAAGGCAGACAATCAGAGCACGATGCTGCTCCCATAACTCTGTGAACATCCCACCACAGGCATTAATATTGGAGTTCATGGTCTGGGATGTACCTCCCGAGGGGCAGAGAGAAATACTCACTTGTGGATGGCAATTCAGCTGACCTGTTTCAGATGACTGTTTTAGGATCAGATGTGCCATGCTCCAGTGGTGCCTATTTCTCTCCCTTGACTATAAAAAATGCCCCGATGGCCAGAAAATACACAAAACAGGTAACATTAGTTATAGCCCTACCATGTGCTGCAATAGTAACCTGTTCCAGTAATCGGGCCTGTACAGGAAATGAGTAGAAAATACATTTCAAAACTCATTAAATGATTACCAGGCAGAAGTAACCGAGGGTGCTCCCAGCTCAGAGATGCGCACAGCAATAGGCAAAGGGAAATGGGTGCCCAAAGAAACGGTCTCAAACCAACACAGTAAGGGGGAAAATGCAAAGAATTATTCTCATCCACTGTAAGATGTAATTTTCAGTCTAGAAATCTAGAGCTTGCTTTCTCTGAGTCTAATGTATACCATGCCCTGGAGACATTTTTACCAGCCATCAAAAGGAACTTGCAGAGAACCAGATGCTTCATTAAAGAATATTCAGCAAGCCTTATAAAACCCTTAGTAAAAAGCAGAAGAACAAATCACCAGCATGCAAGTGAGCTGAAGTCACACATCCAGCTTTGATTACAACCTCCTGTACTGGAAAACAAATTGTGTTTTAAAAAAAAAAAAGAAATCAAGAGAATCTGGCCGCTCTTTCCCACATTTCTCCAACCTGAATTTCCTGAATGAGGAATGCGTGAGACAAAGCCATTTGGTAGAAGATGCTAATTTAAACTTAAAGAAAAATAACAGCTTAAAAGGGGAAGGGAGGAGGGAGTTTTAATCCTTCATAAAAAAATGACAACAGCTTGTGATCACTACATATATCGCAAGAGTCAGAGAACCCAGTGAGAGCAGTGAGGAAAATTGTCAGGGCTTGAGCTGTCCTAGGACAAAGGAAACTACAGAAGATATGCTGCCTTACACAAGTTTTATTTGAATTAGTACTTGCAGAACCCTCTAGCTCCTATATCTAGCTGCAAGGTTTAGTTACCTATTCCTTAGTCTCTCTTGCCCCTTCTTAAAACATAGCATAGATTTTCTGCCACATTGTCATCATCTATAACCAATTAATGTCCTATGAACTGCTCCTTCCAGGAAGTTTCTATAACAGCAGGGAAAAAAAATTTCTGAAGTTCACTGAACACTCTGGGAACCAAGACTGCCCCCAGGTTTTGGTTTATAAAGAAAACCTACCAAAAAACCCACCACCACACAAACCCAAAAAAGCTCCAAGCTAATAGGATCTTTCACTGCCCTCTGCTGTTACCAGTCATTTAGCTTCCAATTTACTCTTTAATAATGTTGGGCTGGGGCTCAGGGCTGGCAGCATCCCAGCCCCTTTCTCAGGCGGGTTGGAGCCACAGCTTGCAAATATGCTGAAGTTTAATGCAATCTGTCTTCTTTGGTAATCACATTCCACCCGCACTGCATGCAATAAAGATGTATTGGTAAATGCATTTGCTAAAGATATACTCCACTGAAAAGGCTACAAGCCTGATTTACAGGAGGCAAGAAGGAAGCATCAGGTAACAGAGGCTGGCAATAGCTGCACCAATGCTCTGCGCACAGCAACAGAGGGCACGGATTGTGCAGCAGCAGCACAGGCACCACTTTACTTTAAAGCTGAGAAAGAAAAAGAAACCACACGTTTTGGGAGCTGGGGACTTTAAAGATATCAGAGAAAAGCCCTTTCCCTGGCAGCTTTAACCTTGCTGATTTGCAGACATACAAAGACCTTCTTTGTAAACAGGAAGGAAAAAAAAAATTCCACTAGGACTAGCAACACATTTGGTCTAATATATCCTGACAATTTTCCCATCTCCTTCTGTTGGGCTTCTTCTGGGAGCCGGCTGGCAGCTTGTTTCATGTTATACTTAAATCAGGCATACAGCTTCCCCTCACAATGCTAATGCGACACAGAAAGACTGCTTCTATGAAATCTCCACCTCTCTCCCACCCTTTGCATTAGTAATTCCATGAGAGGGGTCTCAGTTTTCTATTCCAGAAGGCTCCATCCTGTTTCCCAAATCCACCTCACTATAGTCTCAGCACCTTTTGGAGAATTTTTTACTCCCCACCAATAAAAAAAAAGAAAGAAAAGCCTGCCCTTGAGGGACACCTGACCTACTGTATTTTCATGTGGGGAACAGCATCCTTTACACTCCAAACATCCCAAGCACCAGCTTATGTCTTACCACTTTTCCCAAGACCATATCCTAGTCATAATGTCCAAATATTTCATTTTTCCTTTCCCCTTCACTTGTTTCAATAGCCAGAAATTCTTCCAAGGTACTGAGCAGCCACTGTCCTAAGGCATCAACAGAAGCTACTTGGGCTCTGCATCTCAGAAGGAAGAACCATAAGGCTTGCTGGCCCCCCATACAAGATGAACAGTTTTTAGGAGTGTGCAATTTTCTTAACAGGCAGCAGCTTTGCCATGTAAAGAAGCTTTCCTCATGCAGCAACAGAACGAAGCAAGATCTTCAACTGTGAAGTCCCACAATGGGAGGATGTTTAGAGCCCATTCAAAATGTAGCCGACCTCCGCAAAACGGATTTGCCTACTGCCTTGGATGCAAAATACAGCATCCAAGGCAGAAAAACTTGACTTTGAAACCTAGAAGAATTGGTGCTACTGTTTTGGTGGCAGCTCAGTATAACAGGACCCCCTGACAAGAGTGAAGCTGGGACATATACCACAGTGGAACTGGGAAATGTGAAATGAATGGGGGAAAATGGATCCCAAAGAAAAACTGTCTCCTATGAACACTGCAATTTGACTAACAGATACCACAGCTCTCACAAATACTTCTCCAAAGAAAACACCATGCAGAACAAGACATGAAAGCCAACAAGTACAAGAGGGAAGCTTTTGTTACCTTCTGAGCTGCACTAACGCAGCGCTGATACTCCTTAGCCAGGTCTGAGCATTTGAGCACTTCACGTTTGTTTTCTTGGTAGCACTTCAGAATTTCAGACTGCAGGCTTGCACAGACAGGATCAGTGTTCCTCCTCCTGCAGGGAAAACAAGCACAGAAAGATATGTGAAGAGGAGTTTTCACCCACTTACTACCACTTCACCAGTGACACACATATTAATCTTGTGTTGAAGTCATCTAGCCGTAATAAAGAAAGTGGTGGGAGCAGCAATCACCAAAGTGGATCAAATGACCAACAGTGTCTTTCAGCTAAAAAATCCAGGGTACTTAGCAGAAAGAAGGAACACGTTCTTTCTAGGTTGGTGTGGAACGCTGTTTTACCCTTAGATAAAACATCATCTCTCCTGTGCAGTCAGGAGGAAAAAAAAAAAAAAAAAAAAAAAAATCAATTCCAAGAGGTTCAGTGATTTCCCCAGCTCACATCGGAAATCTTTGGCAGAACTCAGGAATCCCGGCTGGGCCTGAGCTAGATCTGTAACAGTCTGACAAGGAACTGAACGGACTTGTTGAATAAGCTGCCTCGATCTATTGAATTCTCATCTATTTAAACCAAAAAAAAAAAAAAAAAAAAAAAAAAATCCAACATGGTTGGAAGCACTGCAATTCTCCTAGTGATTAGAAAAAGTGGAATAATAGCAAGACCAGATATCTGTTTCTCTGTATTTCTGAAGCAATTAGTACTCATACCCCGTAAACAGCATTGACAGCTACCCAAGAACAATTAGGGATGATGTTCTTATACTCTAATGTGCATGTGTACATATGGCACATCATCAGCAACAGTACCAATAAAGGGGAAGGTCGTTGTAAAACAATACCAGCAACCATGGCACAAACACAGTAACAACAGTGTCATCAGCTGCACAGACAGGCAGATGCAAATTGCAGGAATTTGCAGCACAATTGCCATGGTACGTTTTACCAGAGAACAAGCGAACATATGCTTAGGTGTAGCAAGCCCCACATGCTGCTTCCTAAACCACAGATCCATTTAATTCCTTTCATTTTCTGCCCCAATATGCTGTGACAGATCTGTGCCCAAATATCAAATGCACCTCTTCCTACCAAAGCGTTTGATGCTACAAGCGTTACGCCATGCTATGAGGTATTCATTTCCACAGTAACAACAGGCATTCATTCAGCAACAGGGCTTCATAGTGAGGCAAACAGAAAGCATGACCTGTTCCTGGGCACATCTCATTCTCTCAGGTGGAACAGATTTCTAAGAAACATGAAATCTTAAACCAAGATCTTCTAAAAAGCCTTTCGAGAGCTCAGATATGAGTTTCCAAATCATGCTCATTTTTATAAGGTGCTCAGGAAGGCAAGTGGAAGGGCCAAAAGGAGAAGAAGAAAAAAAAGAAATCGTGCCCTTTCCATATCAGCAACCTGGTTGCTCCCTCAAAATAGTTAGGCTGAGACATACACCAAATGATACTTCTTCAGTCCTCAGTCTTACTGCCAACATACATGGACAGACTAAGAATTTATCGGTAACAGTATGACAGCCACACTCTAGAACAATGACATTTGCATCAGAAACCACCAAAAATACTATGCAGACTTCTTTTTCTACCTCTTCGCTAATCTTACAGCTTTTAGAATAAACTTGTTCCATGCATGGTCCCTAGAGGCTAGTGTGCATTTCTAATTTCTATGTTCTATATCAAATCACCTTTAAAGCCTCTAAAAATCCACATTCTAAAAAAATCTTCAAATTTTTGAATAGAAAAGAACCCAGGGAGAGCTTCAGAAACTCATAATGTTGGCATTTTGCTTTGTCACTAACTTTAATGTCACTCTAATCAAATCAGTGAAACTGTGGAAACGATACCAAACAATACCAGGTCAGGAAATACCACCAAATCCCTCACTTCATTGAAGCAGCTAAGACTTTTAAAATTAGTTTTTTTAAACTCAGTCACGTTAAACTGAAGGGCATTTTGTAATCTTCATGCAGAGAGCTGGAGGAGCAAAAAGGTACAGCATGCCACAGAACAGTCTGTATTCATCTGAACTGAACAATATGGTACAAACATCTCAGAAATATTTAGAAGAATGCTTGAGCTTGCCATTGTCAGCATGGAGAGCTATAAGAATCGCACTTTTTTGCCTGTCCCTCCTACAGCATCAGTCTTCATTGCCTAGAGTAACTATCAAGTTAGGACTTATCTGTGGGCTCAGACAGTAGTGCAGTCTATGGCCCTCTTTTTTAGGAGACCCCTTGGTGCTCAGCCCACAGCACAAAGGGCTATTTAAAAGCCACGCAGCAGTGAGCGCAAAGCCACGGAGTGAGCGTTGCTGCCTAAAGCCTACCAGAGGCAAGGGACCAACCAGCACCGAATGGCATGCATTGCCCAGCGAGTACCTGAATCAGCATTCATACATGCCACTTCCCACGACACAGAGGATTTACTGGGTACCAGGTACCCAGAATCATAACAAGAATATTCTCCTTTATTTCTTCAAAATAAAATCTCAAACTGTGGTTACGCATCAATTGCACCAGCTTCTCAAAATAGATTTAGAGAAATTAATCAACATAATGCAAAGTTGGTTAAGGTAATTATCAATACAAATTACACAAATCAATATTCTAGTGCATTCACAAGTGAACTGGAAATTCAGCAGAAACAGTTAAATCCCACTGAGAATGACAATTCACTTTGGAGCGAGAAGCTAGTCTCTGTGCCCCACCATGCAGTGCAATCCATGAAACGAAGGGACAAGAAGTAAACGTGAGCTCACCAAAAGGAAGCATAGCCTGCAGAGTCCAGGAAGACACAAGTCACCCACGTCCAGCAGACTAGTTCTGGTACCCATCTGGACCGAGAAGGGGTATCCGAACTGCTCTGGTGAACAACTGCTTGAGGATCTTTCCTCCTAGCACAGCAATCATACTCCTGTCCTATCTGACTCAAAGGGATGCCACTCCTGGTCACATTAAGTCTCTTAAGTTCAGGTTGCAACATTTCTGCACAAAGGGGAACTACAGCCCTATACACCAGTTGCACCTTACAGTTGTCTGGCTTCACTTGCGCATAACTGAAGAGAAAAGGAATTAAGCATGAGAAACGTGATGGAGAGAGGCAGCGCCTAACTACAAACCTCTCTGTTGAGAGGAATGAGACACTGACTTCTGAAGGAGGTGCACCTTTGTGAACTATCTCCCTTCAACCTCAGTCCAGCTCAAGGCTGTTGTCATTAACTAACCTTTAGAAAAATTAATCTTCTGGACACTCCACTACACTGCTCTTGGTAAACACTTCATTGTTTGAGGGTTTTTATTATTATTTCTTAAACAACAAGGGAGAAGGAACATGGTGGAGAAGGGATGAGGTTTGAATACATAAAGAGCAGAAGACTAGTATGCTTTGACCTTTCTTCTAGTTTTAAGCATAATATGCCACCACCAAATAAGGCAGACAATTAGCCTCTGTCTAAAATAAAACACATTGCAACTGTTACCGCTATTACCAAAACAAATGTAAGAGACTCATTTATAGCAGCTAGGAAAAAGGCAAGAGATAAAGGTTGGGCTGGGAGGGGCTAGGACAATACCTGCAGACAGGGAAGTACGGCAGATGAGCTCTGACAATACCTCAGAAATAAATGCAGGACACAGAATATGAAAGATTAAACCAATAACCCATGCTTTCATCTGTTTAAAGGAAGAGGAAAGGAGAAAAGATGACAGGTGGGAAAAAGGAAAGGATGACTCTAGAAATAAAACTCATTAGCAGTGCCTCCTCCATCATAGTGGGGAAAGAAACCTTTGCCTCACCACTGTTCAATAGGAAGGAATGCTACACACACATGAAATTCATGATTTCAGATCTTCCTCTTCCCCTCCCATGGAGGGATCTAAATCAGGTCTTTGTCTGAAAAAGAAGGGAGAGGTTTTCTTAAAATGAAACAAAGGGCATCCTTCTCTGCTATCCCTTGAGGTAAGACAGAATGAGCACGATCTTGCTGCATTTTGACACACTGAGAGCTACCAAATCCTATCACTGCATATTCCCTTTACTTTATTTAATAAATGAAATCTCATCAACTTATCCTTCTTCTATTATCACTGCTGACATCAATCTGATAATATTGGCTTGGCGTGGAATCGTGCTATTATATGTCCTCTTGATATTTAATTTAAGAGAAACGTCTGCAGTGGGGTGAATATGTGAAGCAAGCTTTTTATTACTGGCAGCAGTAAGGATGCTGGGAGTGAATTAGACATTCATCTTAGTCAGGGCCAATCTAGTGGCTCAGAAGAGGTTTTCTTCTTAACCCTCTCCTAACTGTTCAATAGCAGCAGGTAATGGCTGCTCCAGTCAATAACTGCATTCATTTGTCTTGGCAAATTCATTTCTACATGGATATAAACCCCATGAAGAAGTGCTAAGTGTCTGGAGGTTAAAGCAAGGTTCTTCAAGAACTTCCATCATAAGCTCTGCAATAGTAGGAAGAGTGCTGTTCTAAACGTCCATCAATTAATCAAGAAGCAACACAGCTTCCAAAGGCAAACACACAAACTTACTGCAAGAAGCAATTAAGGCAGTATCATCAGGATACAGACCCCATAGACAACAGGTTTCAAACACAGCACAATGGCTACTAGCTAGTTGCTGCTGACAGATTCCCTTTTTGGAAGAAGAATTATGGACTCAGTATTAGAAAGAAAGGGAAAGCTGGAAGATGTGTATATATTTGCTAGTCCTTCCACCCAGCTGAAAAAAAAAAAAAAAAAAAAAATCAGACTAGCCAAGCGGAGATAGAACTTTAATGGCTTTAGGACTTGGCAGCTCTTTAGACTAGTGCAAAATCAGTAACTCCACAGTGAGCACCACACCACCACTCAGCTTTACTGGCTAGAACAGCAATTCCAGATGGAGTTAAGAGCGAGATCCTCTTTTTACCTTTTACTCTGGGAAACCATTCAAACTGAGAAAAAACTCATGCTAGAGACTGATGGTAGCTAAATCTAGACATTTTGATACCTCTGCTCAGAAAGTGAAAAACAAAGACACACAAGGTCCCTCACAGAAGCCAGTTTTGAGCGGCTAGCTCCAGTACACAGCTGCAAGCAGCAACCTAAATGGGGCAGCAACCTGGAATTGCCTGTGGGCTGCAGAACCCAACAACTGAATTAGCTGCTTTCTGCTGCGCTATTTGACTAATACCAGTGTCTGAGCTAACTTGAGCAAACCACATTAGTCACCACTGTCACCACAGTGCAGAGAGCCTCGGAGGTCAGCAAGGAGGTGCATGGGCAGCACTGTGAGCAAAAGCCAGGGCACACAGCAGCAGTTTCTGCATGTCAGGAAGGAATCAGAGAGGTGTCATATAGTTGGTTAGCATGTTTATAAATTCAGAGTACCTTACATGCATTTCAGACTGAACCCAGTGATGCTTTGGTCACACGAATGTAGTGTGCTGCCATGCTGTACTGTACACATATAAAAAACAGTAAGTGGTTAACTGACCTGTAAAACTGCTTTCTCCCTTGGGTAGCAGTTGGCTCTGATGGCTTCTCTTTAACATGTCAGAAAAATAACCCCAGACAGATACAATACACAGCACATAGAAAGGTTCCATCCTCTCTCATTATTGCATCCTTGACATTTACAGCAGAAAATTAAACACAATTGAAGCATTTCATTCACATATAACAAACTCATCAGCACAGAACTAACAGCCAGGAAAGCTAAATTTCAGCACAGGCTGCAGGAGGCTGCACTATCACAAAGCAAACACTGTGGCCTTACTACAACCTATGGGATTCCCCAATCCTGCATGTCAGCTTGATGACATTGCTTGAATGAAAGAGGGAAGAATCATGTTGCAGCTGTTTGGCAAAAGAAGTAAGTGATAGAAGACACTTAATAGATTATCCAAGCGTCTACTAAAAACTCAGTAATATTTAAGCTACGTAACCTAGCACAGTGTAAACAAACTGCATGCCTCATGAGGATCAACTAATGTGATCAGGAAGGAAACCTTTCTGATCAGCCTCATGTATTCAAAACACTGCTCATCAGGCTTTGCCACTGATCTGGATGGAATACAAAGCTTGTAGAAACAACACTGTGTAGAGTAGGAGATGTACTAAAAGAAAAGGTGAAAGCTCATGACAATTTTCATGAGAATAGGGTCACTACCTCCGAATCTCAGCTGAAGCAGTTGTATTCCTGTCTTTCTAAATCCTTCCCATATGCCTTGTCACACTGTTTGTCTGCAGCGCGCTACTGCACAGCTGCAGTATTTCCCCTCTCTTTCTCCCTCTTGACAGCTGCATTTCAATAATGGGTCACCTGTTTCTCTTTTCCCTACCCTGTCCATGGAAGTGCCTAATGAATGCATATTTATAAAGTACTACAAGTTTCTGGATGACTCTGTGATCCTACAAAATTTGTCACTCCAGTACTCCATTTCTGTTTTGACAGCTTGTTTGAAGCTGCCACACAATTCCCTACTGCAATGCGTGCAACTCCATGCACCCTTGTGCTTTCCAGGACAGATACCTCCTTTCCTTTCGATCACAGACACGCAGAAGCTGTTCTGAAATCTTCTCCTGTGTAAGTAATTAGATTCTATCACTGAGAACAAAAGCTAACACAAATGTCCAAATCTCAAGTGTCAGCAACTTGCTGTGTCACTGTACTATATTCAGTGAAAACAGCCTGACCCAACCACATTTTGTTCATCAAACAAAAAAACAAAAAACCAAAAAAAAACCAAAACACCCAAGCTCTAAAACATACAGATTGGAGTGGAAAATAACTAAAATTTAGCTGTTCTCTATAACAACCTCTAATTTCAGAAATCCAACAACAATCTCTCCATTTCAGTGATGAAATTGATGCAAAGAGATTGTGTGACCCATCCGATGCTGGTTCCAGCTCAATTTCTTACTTACTCCAGCGTATCACAAACTCTCCTAACTCTCCTGTCTTCCCACACAGTTTATCCTCACACACAAGCAGTCATTTCCCATTTGACCAGTGGGTCATTCTAAAAGACTTCAATTTATACTTCATTGTTCTTTGCCAGGTGCAGTTTCAACCAAATTTAACTGGCTTCCTTGGCACCCCATAAGCTGCAGGTACTGGGGTTTTAGTGGTGGGCTGGGTAGCAATACCCAAGATACTGCGCAAAACTACATAAAATTAAATGATCCCTATCCTACTGAACCTGCAAACGCAATAACTAATCATCCCTATCAGCATTCTGCATGGCAGATGGCAAGTGGTTTGGAATAATGAGAGACTTTTCCCCACAAGTGGATATTTCCAATGTACATTTGGATGTAAATTCTTTACTGATTATGATGGTAGAATACTGAGTTATGAGAAACTGCCAGTTTGGAAGATGAAAGGAAAACTACTGCCTCTTCCTTCACTTGCCAAGAGATACAGAAGTTAACAGAACTGGATCTCCTGCCCACAAAGCCATGCACCATTTTTTCCAAAGATGCCAAGCTACTAAAAGTTGACTAGCAAAGATGAAGAGCCTAAAGTTAGCAACAAAACGGTCTCTGGAAGCCAAGCAGGAATGAGTCAGAATCTTGCTGGAAGGAGTTCTCTGAATCAGAAAGGAAGCTGGCTCAGCTCCCACAAGGCAGAAAAGCAATATAGCAAGCAATAACTGAATCTGAAAACAACACACAGCCCAACAAGTGACCCGAATAGGGATTTTCTTTCTTCAGATAACAATCAACATCTAAAAACTGGTTAAGATCTCAGGTCAAGAAGGGAATGCATGCAGCTTAGTGAATGCATGCAGCACTGGCCCTAAGAATACATGGGCTGTCATAATGCTATAATGTCTCAGGGTTAACTGGGGAACTGCCTGCTGGGAGAATGCTGGGCCCATATTCTTTGTTGGTCTATTAAACCATTCCCAAAAAAGTATTCTAAATAAAGTAACTGCAGATGTGATGTGCTGATTTCATATAACCACAAGGCATGAGGGACACACAGGTTCAGTAAATTTTTCCTACGTGAAATGGTCTTGTAATGATGTCATACTGCTAACAAAATGTTCTTTTTAGAAGAAAACTCTGACCACTCATTTGAACAACAGTTACTTTTCTAAAATGCCACTAAGCACTGTAGTAGGTCCCTACAGTTTACACCAGACTACACAAAGGGATATCAGTGAAGGACAAAAGCATGAGTCCGTTGGTATGCCCTGCATTGACAGAGTGGCATATCCCGCTAAGGATGCAGAAAAAAATTTTGAGAGGAGAATGAAGCTGCCAGCATTAAAGTTCAGGTGGGATCTGAAGCTAAACATTCACCTTATTAAAAAAAAAATCTCCTTGCTTCTGCCCACATGCTCTAATCTTCAAAACCACAGTGCCCCCTTTTACCATGCTGTGCAATTTGCTGAGTACTGACTCAGCAAGATCTCCATTAAGCAGCTACTCATCCCCCAGAGACCATCAATAATGGTGCTTTCAAAGAACATACACAAAGCCTTGCAATCTGTTTTGGGGGGGACACTGGGATTTTTTTTTCTTTAAATACATATTATAATTTCAAGAAGCCCCCACAGAATTGAAAAAAAAAATCCTTGTAGAAAATAATTTAGATACATGGGTGTATGTTTAGAGCAGAGCACATGAAACGTCTCAGGTGAATTAATGAGAGCCATGCCTACCTGAGGTTGCTCCATCATACTGCTAGTAGCACTCACTGCACAATGCTGAGAAGTTCTCTCCAAAGAAACAATAGTCATCCCTGAACAAGCAAGTGCTCCCGTCTTCTAAATGCCACTTTTTGGGGCCAAATTAATTACGATTGTCATTGGTGTGGTATGTGTATGTCCCAGACAGGCAGGCAAGAGACACTTCCTGGACTAACAAGGAAAAGAAGAGGATAGGAAGAACCATCCCGAGCAAGGTCCTCTCACAATAGGCTGAGTATCACCTGACCTTGAGACTCCAAAAGCTGATGGGAACCCATAGCCTAGAAACCTATTTTACCAGCGTAACTTCATGAACTATCAACATCACACCATATAGACATATAATAAAGTAAGTTATCAAAGCCTGGTCTGATGGCAGAGATGGTTTTTCTCTCCCTTCATAAGGGAGGAAAAAATCTCAGTCTCTCATCAGCCAACAACAAACACCACCAACCTCCTCTGTGCAGACAGATCACCATGATGGAAGGTGTCTCAGCCATCCTGCTACAGTCCTTACCTCCTCAGAAGGTGGAGATGTAGAAGCTCTGAACTACACAACAAACTATTTCTCTCCTCAAATTTCCCCCACTGGTACTTGCTTTTGGTCTCTCTTATCATACCTCCATCGCTCCAGGAGGAGACCCTGACTCAACAGTAAAGACGTTTTGCACCACACATATAATCCAGAATCAGGAATACAATTACTGTTCAAAATAGCAACATTGCCCTTGAAATCAGTTGCTACTGAATTAATGACCAGATTGTTAGGAGTGTTACCTCAACTTTGCCTTAGGCTGCTAATTAGCAAACAAGTCATTAATTCACTGGTAACAAGTGGTTTCTCAGGCATTATTGCTTCTGACATCTTAAATTCACCATTCTCTTTTGAAAGCTTCCCCAGACAACTTTAACCTCAATTCTCTACAAATCAACCCCATGCCACTACCACCAGCACACTATACAACACACACGCTGGAAGACAGAGGCAGAAAAACGTAGCGTGAATAAGCTGAGCTGGGTCATTAATTAATATTCATGATACATTTCCCAACTCAAGCCAAGGGGAGGGGGGAACCAAAGGCATAAGTAGTACTGGACATTGGTGTGGACCTCTCACTACATCTAAATACATAATAAAATACTACAAAACCCAGAGAAACCTTGCTTCCACCATGGTACACAGTGGAATACGTAATTCCCGATCTGAGGGCAGAGATCTGCTTCTATTTTCACTGCATTCTCCATGATAAAGAGCTTTGAATTGAAATATTTCACGTACTCTGATGTACAAAGTATTTCTGAG
Source organism: Leptosomus discolor (assembly GCF_034619465.1). Classification (NCBI taxonomy): domain Eukaryota; kingdom Metazoa; phylum Chordata; class Aves; order Leptosomiformes; family Leptosomidae; genus Leptosomus; species Leptosomus discolor. The sequence continues at coordinate 13,090,616 of NC_141399.1, forward strand.
GTTTAACAGCTGCACAAATATCCATGCTTTTGAAAACCATCTGGATTTGGCCTGCCAACAAACCCTGATCTAAGGGTTTTATAATGACAACATTACTACAGAATACGAGTGCTTTCCATGTAAAAATCGATAGCAATAGAAACATCCCAAATAGACTACATGGAGTCTCTGGCACCTCTTCCTTTGCTATTCCAGTCTTCGCTCTTCAGGTCTTATTTTATAAATTCCCAAGTTCTACCAACGTACCTTTGAAGAAATGCTCTTGCAATTTTGCAAAGATACATTAATATTTTACACCAGTTTTTCAGCACTAACAGAACTGCAATCTCAGTTCATTGGACTGATTTATTAGTCATCCCTCACCATGCATGAGAATACAGATGATACTGTGAACACTAGATTAGAAAATCATTTTACTAACTGGGCAAAAGGAAAGTTTTATTTAGACCCAGCATCTTAGTAATCTCCAAGAACTGGACTTCAGAAAGATTTGACAGCTTGGATAAAGTATATAATCTAATAAATTTTCAAGATTTAAAATTCAGTTCAGAAAGAATAATCTGGCCCAAATGGAACATTTACACAAATCTGCTACACATTTGACTTCTATTATCACATACCACATTCCTAAAGCAGTAGGGAAACATACCTTGCTTGGAAACCAATGCACTGACAAAACTTGCTTAACAACAGACCTTCCAGAATTTGTAAAGAAAAATGTTTACATGTCAATGTAAATGAGTGAAAGTCTCTGTGAAGCAGAACTGAAAAGGATCGGAAAGCTTTTCTTTCAGTAGAATTCACAACATGTAAAATTAATGCCACAAAGTCAAAACTGACCCATCTACTCTTTTATCCCCTTTTGAAATAACTTGGGGGAAACTCATGCCTTCTAGTCTTACAGCAGTATTTCAATTTCCTACTAAAAGCAGAAACATGAGGAACAGCAAAGCTTTGACTAATGACTCATCTCTTTAAATAAAGATTACGTGAAACAGACTCAGCACAGACAGAAGTAAGACCAACAAACACAAACTAAGCACTGAGGGAAGAACAGGACTGGGATGGAGCAAAACCATTTTATGTGAAGGTATCATCACTGCAGGGCACAAAAAGACTATATTGAGATAAGGCTGGGGATGAGCTCCCAGCAGTAATCAGTCTTTTATTCCTGAAAACTCTTAAGTCCCTATTGCAGAGGCTCTTAATTTCAACACTAAATTAATCATTTATCTAATCTAATGATAGGAAAAATCCCAGAGCAATTTTTTTTTTCTTCTTTTTTTTTCTTTTTTTTTTTTTTTAAACTGATGTCTTTACCCTTCTTCTTCTCAGGCTTCATGTCTATTTCAAAGCTTAACTCCTGGGCACAGTCCTCTGTTGAAATACCTGAAGCCTCGTAGTAGATTTCAAGATTAATAAACTCAGGTATCACCACATAACTATCTTATAAACTTTCCAGATCTACACAAACAAGAAAAAAAAAAGCAAAAAAGTCAGATCCTCTAGGTTCCAGTTAGTGTTGCCATCTTGAGGGGTCATCAGCCTCATAAAATTTTGCGCAATTCAATAAAAACTTCGTCTCCACAAATACTGAAAGCAAATCATAAATCCCCGTTCCCAGCAGACAGTCCATCTACGAGCTTACCCCCCCCTACCCCCCACTGAGTCAGCCTGGTTCTCTACTCCACGTTCAGCCCAAGAGGATGCTTCCTATGTGCCAGTTTCTCTAACGTAATCACCTTAAATACTTATGTCCATTAAGTTTAAAGATCTTAGGACCATTAAATGGAACTCTTAGATATTAAGTTCCATATGGAGTAAATCTCTTTGGCAGTTTCTCCATTGGAAAGCTGCCTTGGATTCAAGGCTGATCTCTATCAGGATAAGAGACTGACGTTCTTTATGCACTCCTTGATGACAGTGCAAAGCATATGCAGTCCCCTCAGCACAACATGCAAAGCAACACAGCTATCGGTAAGCAGCTTCAGAAACAGTTCTGCAAACTATAAGGAGATCTCAAGAGGGAAACTCAGCTTCAGAACAATTTTATCTTTTAACAGTTTCCTAATCCCCTCACCCCACTCCTGCAGCTTTACCTTTTAGAGTCACACCCCCCCACGCCAATTCTTGCATCCAAATGTAACAACTACAAAAATAAAATAAAAATGTTATAAGACAACCTCCACAAAAGAAAACAAATCAAATTTTAAAAAATAAACCCAGCATTTTGAGAATAAATCTAGAGTGCCTGCACTAAGCCGTAACCTCTTTACTGATGTTTCTTTCCTTTCCCTTAACAGATTCAGGGACTGTAATAACATTTAATCCTCAGAAGCTAATCTAAATGTAACACTCAAAAGAAGACAAAGACAACGCAATAGAGAAAAAATTTGGCCACTGCCTTTTGGGAGTGCTGCTTTATCCCCAGAGCGAGCGCATTAATAGAGCTTGGAATGAAATGCCATTTTATTCTCTGTAGCAGGGAGGAGATTAGCAAGTTGTCTTCTCTAAACCCAGTCTGAGTCATGGCTCTATGAACACTGAGAAAAGGATGTGGAACGAAGTGAAGGGCGGGGAGCACTGGCTTTTTATTTACACGCTGCTTCCTTTGTGGGTGGTTACTGATGTGCACAGTTTGTTAAACAGGGAAGGAAAAGAGGAAAAAAGTTCTAGGTCTCCAGACTTTAATTCTGTTAGTTAACAAAAGAGAAAAATAATAATGGACCAATTACAACAACATCATTGAGACAATATGTCCGTGGCAACTGTCCAATTCACCACAGCGTGTAAGCAACAAGGGCAAGTCGCTTAAGGTGCTGAAAGCTATGCTCAGTGGTTTCTTGTTGCTAGGATCTTCTTTCTGGGAGAAAGAAACAGGTTGGACAGAGCCCAGAACAAAGGAGGAGACACTGAGGTAGGAGGAACGCAGGCTGGGTTCAGGTGAAGAGATGAGGAATGAAGTCCACTGCACAAGTCAGACCAAGCAGACATCAAGGCTAGTGTCCTACCTTGGAGTAGAAACCAAGAGCTAATGACTGTGTCAGTGATTTAACACAAAGCTCAGTATTAAGCACGTCACTTCTGTTTCCATGCAAAGGGAGACAGGAAGGTTTACCTGCCTACCTTGCAGGCATGCTGTGAAGGGTCACTGGTGGAAAGCTTGTACAATATTCCTAAGTGCTGCAACGCTTGATAATCACTAAGGAGAGGAAATACTCCATGGAACACTTAACCACTTACACAGAGCTGTAAATGTTGGTAACGGAATTACAGAAGTCAATAAATGCCACAAAACCACTGGTTTTTTGTTTCAATTATTTCTTATCTTTGCTTCAACATGGACTCTGAAAAACAGGGTATTTGCTGTGGGAACAGTCCCAGCTCTGTTCCGCTCTTCCTCCATCAGCTATGCTGATACACAATGGCAAAAGACAACAAATACAGGGTAGATTAGTCTCACAAGGCACAAGTGCCAGGGGCAGGTCAAAGATGTCAGTGAAACAGAGGTGATACAAGCTAGGGAAGAGACACTAAGGGAAGGAGACTCTCTCCTCTGCATTTGGAGAAAGTGCCACTCCTAGTTGCCTTTCATTACAGGAGCTGTCGTAGTCCAGCACTGGAAACAGGCAGAACTGCACTTCATTCATACTTTGGCTATATTCTAGTTCATGTAATTTTGCTGGAGTGTCAGTTTATTCCTGCCAACCAAGCTACTAGATCTGCATAAATCAGTCTTACCTATCTTAGCACTTCCTCTGCTTGCACATCTAATACGAAAGCAGAAAACAGGATGAACAAACTCTTCTTTCCACTGAAGTCACAGGATTTTGTGATTTATTACCATAAACAGGCTGTAGAAAGACTTGAATGTACAATGCCTAACAAGAGGACCTGACAACACGCAGACTTCAAGTCCTACCAATTAAACAGGAATGCCAATGTACGAAGGAAGTTTCCCTGACAGCCTAAGGAATCGGCCCCTTTATAATAGCTCAAGTTCATGTGGCCTTCAAATAGAAACACATTGTACAATAAGGCCAGAAGCCAGGGACTGGCAGATGATGAAGGCTCAAACAAAAGGGGAAGGAACCCCAAAGAGACCATAAACACATTTTCTGAATCTTGAAAGAAAGAGGCCATTAGCATTTGCATTTGTCTCAGCTACTTATGAGAAATAGTTGCATTCCTGAGTTTCCTATATTACCAGTCTTCACCTCCACAAGAAATAGAAGAGATCAAATGAAACTGAAACCTCAAGAACCAAAAACTTAAGACTACTATAAAAATTAGGTTAGTTACAGTCTGTAATAGCAAGTAAAGAACATAATCCAAGGTCCCAATCTCTTCGTTTACAAAGTCACAAGGGTAAATCATTGCTACATGTGTTCCTAAGAACTGATCACACATCTGCAGAAGCAAATCCAAGAAAAGACTGATCAAAGACTGTCATAACTTTATGTCCCATGAATTTTTAAAGTTTTATTTAAAAACAGAATTTAGAATTCTACTACAGAAAACTGTATGAAAATGCACTCAATGTGTTAGCTGCCTTGTTTTGGCTTCTTTAGCAACTTATTACTTGACTGTCCAAACAAAAATCTGAAATTACAACAGGTTATGTGATGCTTTGGCAGCCAAACATAATTTTAAATAAAGACAGCACAATATACTGCACACCCCACTAACATATTCATCACTACTATATTATCTATTTATGCAATTAAGTATCATACAGTCTGGACTGGACCCAATTGGACTACATATGTTGCTACTCCAGTTTACTGCATGTTGGCCAACTGTTTACCCAACTGAGATCCAAGTGCTGCTCTTGACAGTGTAATTTGCTTTGGACTCATTAATATTAAAGAATTATAGAAAATATTTTTTCTTGGACAGCTGTTAGTGTATGTGGAACAATAAGCTATGTAACACTACTGGCAAATATAAACGGAATTTAGACACTAAAGTCACGGCAAAAAGACAACATTAAAGGTCAGCTAATTGCGCCAAGGCCAGGACAGAAAAAGCATTGCGCCCATCTAAGAAAACATTCATGATAATTACAACTCTATTTTGATTGAAATTTGCAGGGCTAAGGTTTAGACTGTTTACCTTTTTCTTCCCTGGACAATGAAAACTTTAGAAGTGGTGCCATTCTTCCTACTCCCATGCAGTAGCCCAATGCTGCAATGTGTAGGTCAAATACATTGGGTCAAAGTTTGAACAGATTAAACACATTCCACTGCCATTTTGAAAACCCTGGTAAAAATTCCTACTTAATGTGAATTTCCTAAGTCCATGTCTTCTCTCTCATTCTCCCTTGAAAGATTTATCAACTTGATACTAAATTCTGTCAAGCTTGGCACAGAACAAGAGGATGCTAGCTGACAACTAACTCAGCCCCCTAAATACCTGTCAGGAGGTAACTTCACACCCCGTTTATGGGCATACCCAGAGGCTACACAGAGCATCATAAAATGCAACTGGAACCGCTGAAAAGAACAGAAATGGCTCCTCACTTTATCCACTCCTCTGCTTTGGTGGCTGCCTCCTGGTACTGCTCCGATGTCAGCTTGTAGATCTCTGCATTCTGAAATAAAGAATATAATGCTCAGCTCTAAAAATTAAAGGCATCTTGGATCTTATCCCACCACAGTTATCTTCCATAATTAATAATGAATTCCAACAAACGGCATATTCATTCCAAAGAACACAAAAAATGTTTAAAAGCTGATTTTCTTTTCAGCAAAATGCATCAAGGCCACAACACGTCCACCATTCCGTGCTTCACCTTTGTGAAGGGAAAGAGGGGGAAAGGTCGCTAACAACCAACCGTCAGCTTTGAGTACTCCATGTAACCACAAAAACAAGGTGTTCCCAGCACCGAGTTATTTTGAGGTAGGTTGTGCTTTGTTCTTTTTTTTTCATTAATTGCTGTGAAGGATCTTGTAAGTTACTGACATGCAAGTATCAAAATTGGCTGCTAGCACTGGAAAAATCCATTTTACATTTCAGTGCTCCTACTTATGTTACTTATTCTTTAAAAGAAAATTATGCAGCCTGTTTCCCTTTTAACAACACAGGGAGGCATATCAGGTATCAGTTAAGGCACTGCCAAACACAGGCTGGAGTGTCTTGCTGCAGGGCTTAAGAGGTTTGCATTAAATTCGCCTGAGCTTGCACAGAAAGAGTTTTAGTTCACAACTGCTCAGCCGCTGAACACGGAGGATGAATTCCTCCCCTCGGCTGCACTTACAAGCCTCCCAAGCACAAACAGCAGAAGGGAATGGCTGCGCACCCCCAGCGACTTCGCTGCAAGGTCTTGTGTCACTGAACTGCTGATAAAGCTGCTTTAGGCAACGCCTCTGGACTTTATACTGAAATAACTGCAATTGCCTCACTCAAAGCTCATCTGCAAGGCCCTTAGTCTGAAAAGGCACATGCAGAAAATATGCAATAATCAATCAAAAAAAGTGACAAAATGGTATTGAAAGCGAGGACAGCATTCATTTCAGGCCAGTTCTAGCTGCTATCTCATCTCTCTCCCAAATTTGGTCATTTCATATGAATACTATTCTTGCCCTTCTTCATTTATTTTCCCATAAATGCAGCTGTGGTCCTGCGTATGATGAGACGACACATATTGTTCAGTGGTTAGAAAAAGGAAAGGACAGATATAACTCAAGTTCTATTAGTGGTTCTGCCACTTGTGCAATCTTGGGCAAGTCACCATTTTCCATCTGCAAGTGAGGGATAACAGCTGCCTGTATCACTGAAGTTGTGTGAAGCTCAGCTAATTGGAAGGCTTATGCAGGTTTTTAGAGCCTGGCCTTCAAGGTGCTATATTTAAGCGTTTTATCTCTGATGCCCAAATTTATATCACATACTGAAAAAGCCACAGAAACAGACTCTGCTTTTCCAAACTTTGACCTAGGAGACAGACTTAAACTGAGAAATCATGGAAGAGCAACCACTTCAAAATGCATTTTGCCAGCAAATTGTCATTAACGTTTTCGTTTACTTGTGACATAATGGTTAAATTTCTATGCTATTAAACCTATTTTTTTCCTTCCTATAATGAAAAGTTCAGCTTTTAATGGAGCCTTTTTCTCTGTCCTGTAAACAGACCTCATGACTTTCGGCTCCCTGCTGTTACTTATTCACACATGAAACCACAAGACCTGTGCTTCATTAATTAAATTTGCCATTAAAAATTAAATAATGTGAATAAGTAGATGTAAGTGTTATCTCCATGGGCTTCATAAGTCTCACCATTTCTCCAATTACTACCCAAGCAATTTTCATATTTCATAGTATCTGATTTCTCAAAGGGACTGGATTTGAGAGATCAAAACGAGAGAAACTGGGAAAGAGAAAGCAAGGTAGTAAAATTAAACATTTTTCAGGCAATAGGAAGTAGTCCCGTCAGATACGATTAGCCTGCAGCACTCTGCAGTGAAACAGCAGCAGGAGAGGAAAACAGGAACAAATATATTGTACGTGAGACCCAGCACGAGGCTGGCATTTAACTCACCTAAAGAAAGGAAAAATAGCCAACAGATTCATTTGCTAATTGCAGTGTCAACTGAACTGGTTGTGGCATAACCTCACCTAGTTTATTAGAGAGAGTTCGACTGCCCAGTTCTATGGTCAGCCTCATCTTAAACAATATCAACTACAAACACGGACAAAAATAGCTGGGAAAGAAACCGGTACAAAATAGCTCTGGATCCTTCAACTGATAAAAGCAGGCAAGTGAGAACTTGAATGGAAAGGCAAGAATCTCAGCGAGGGAAAGAACGAGAGACCTGGCCTCAAAGAAACCACAAGGCACATGGCATGATGCAAAGATCAAGGAGGGGCACAGAAGACCTTCAACCTGAAGATGAAAGCTGCTGAGTTTTAAAAATGAAAAGGAAACATCTTTGCATGTGATCCAACCAGGCCTCTTGCCTTTGGATCAGACCTCTCTGCCACCTTCTTGCCCCCTCCCCCTCAAAAACACTAAAAACAATGAAGCAGTATTCCCAATGCTATGAATCAGTATCTTTAAATGCTTCCCCAAGTAAAAAAAGAGTTTTGCCATTTAAACCTGAGTTTGTTCAACAAGCAGACTTGTTCAACAGGTCTTCTTTGGCCTCTAGGTCCCTTCCTACCTTGGGAAAGACGCATTCACTTTTGTGCTAAACACTAAATGAGCAACAAATGGGCTAAATGAGCAACAGACAGGTCTTTCAGCATGGGCAGAGTCACAGCAGGTTTGTGATTTGGGGCTTAAGAGAATAATTTTCCAAGTATCCTCATCTATACAACTTCAGATGCAAGATCTGCTTCATTTTCAGTATTTTTTGCACCACACCACGGCAGGGAATAATGTTCCAATGGCCTACAACAATCCAGGACTTTATAATAAGGTTGTAAGATGAGGAACTAAGCCAGGAACCACCTATGCACTTCCCATGACTTCAGCAGAGCCACCCACACACAAGAGCTATTCAGCCGGATCAAGGTGTGGTATTTGCACTTGAAACAAAGTCTGAGCTGCTCATAGTCTTAGGGAAGTCCTTTAGCTTCATAAAATGATATTCAGTTGCACAGTAAAAGAGAGAACATGCAACACAAAATTACAAGACAACAACGCTCCTTTTAATTTACTCTCACAATATTTGATGCTTGAGATAAAATGGCAGCTCACAAAGAAAAAAGATGAACGTGAGACCTCAACTATTATTAAATAAAGCTCCTGGCAGCCTTAGTTGCAGAAATAAGTTTAAAAACATGACCAAAGGACACCATAAGGGCTCAAATAACAAGAGACACAGAAAGAATGAATGAACCACCTAAAATGTTTCACTTCTCTCAATAAAGCTGAGCCTTAGGGGAACCAACTTCAGAACATCAGAGCTTTGTCATATAGGGAGAGAGCTCTCCAGAGAGGACAAACAAACTAAACAAAGAAATGTTAGTTTGAAAGATTTTCCCCTGCTATTAAATGATGGTTCGTAGCAAATAATAAAAACACCAAGAAGTTATAAAAATACATAACTAGAGCCTGAAGACCAACAGAACCACTTTCCTTCACCCTGCTGCTTTTCTACAACAGATTTGCTGCTATACCCTTGCTCCCCACTCTTCCCAAAACACCCTTGCACTAAAAATTTGCCTTCCAAAGGGAATCAATTTTAAAACTCAGAGCTAAATTTGGAGTAATTTTAATTCAGCATTCCTCCTTGGCTGCAAACATGCAGAGAAACTCCAACACTCACTACTACACCACGCTACATACCCAGGCCCTTGCCACAACATATAGCAAAGAAAATAAGAAAACAATATAGCAGAAGACGGGTTCTTAGGGTTATTTCAGGAGGGAAAGTAATTGAAGCATAAAGAGAAAACCCTGCCAGCTCATTCTCACATTGACATTAAACCACATTCCTTACAACTTCACTGAAAAGTGTGCTACTTGCAGTAACATGTAAAACAGAAAACTGAGCAACGTGAGCATGAGGAACTAAATATTAATCAGATTTTAGGTGAAATTCTTTGTGAACATCAAGCAGCAGCAGCAAAAACCTGACACTGAGACACCTATTTCTGCATCAGGTTCAGTCTGGGTCAATAGATCAGACTGTGTTTGGACCAAAAAAAAAAAAAAAAAAAAACCAAACAAAACCCTCAACCACCATCACCACAGCTAGCTTGAGGTATTTTGACACCTCAGAGTATAGAAGCTTGTCAGTGGTCACAGTGTTTAAAGATACAAAGAGGATTAACAGCTGTTGAAACGCTGCCAGCCTAGATGAATGCTAGCGATTCCTCTGATGACACGGAGCAGGCCAGCGGAGGCCTTGACAAATGCTGCAGATGACAGCCAGGGGATGAGATGGTACGATCTGCCTCGCACCTGACAGACGCATAGTTTCGACCCCCTCTCCTGACATCCACACTCACCAGCTTCCCGCAAACCTCCCACCACAAGCCCCACTGGAGCCAAAAGGAGAACGAGAGGCAGCACCGCGTGGCAGGGGAACATGTGGTGTTCCCCAGGAGTAGGAAACACCGCAAATTTGGGAGAGAAAGGGGAAAGGCAGGCAGAGGTTCCTTCTCATGTATCAAATGCCAACTGGGGAGACGTTCAAATTCCTGCTTCCAGCTGCTACTGAAGCCAGAAGTAAGACCTCACACCATCCTGACAAAGCAGCATGACTCTCGCCTGCCTGCACGCACTTTGGGACGGGGAACATGCACGTGCCCTGGACACAGTTGCTGCCACCAGGAATGCTGGGAAGCTACAGAAAAAAACCTTTGGTTAGTGCGGGCTTTGGGAACCACCTTTGCTCACCGCACTGCCTAAGGGAAGTGAAGGTACACTCGGGCACAACACACCTCACCGGGTCGCTGGTTCACACGCACTATAAATCAGGTTGTTCATTCTCATTGCTCAGAAGTCTCATGCAAATGGCTCCTAACAGATTTGAAAAATTACCTCATCTACCCACACCCCTCCCGCAGGTATAAAGGCAGATGAGCTGAACCAATCTGTTCACCAGAGGACAGTTTGGATCTGTTAAAAATCAACCTACACAATCAATCACTACTATCAACCTTGGTCTAAAACAGGGAGTTTGGGAATTTCGGGACACACTGCAAGAAGCAATCTCTTCACCTCCGCAGCTCGCTCCTCTTGAATTCCCGTTCAGCCTGTTCGTTGGTATCAGCTAGCATTTAGCTAAAAGAGATTGTTCACATTTTCTCCTTCCTATCAAGCACAAGTGCACATACACATAGAAGCCGATTAACAAGGAAGAGAGCATAGAAGCCAAGGGTTAAACTTCTTTTATGCAAATTCCTATTTTTTTACTCAAAAGGTAATAGAGTAAAGATGTAAGCAAATGCAAACAGCTTGCTGATATGGAAAAAAAGATTTTTTTCAGCCAAAGCCAACTTCTAAACACAGCTCTGTTTGCTCTTCATGTGTGGGTTCGTCCACTCCTCCCGCTGAGACCAATAATGAAATGAGAGCATTGAATTTGTGTCATTCTGTTCTTTCCTTCAGCAATGAGCTGTGAGATCATAAATTTTGCATTAAGATTCAGAGAAGACAGGAAAAGAGCAATGTCCACAGTAACAACACAGGAAAGTTAAACTAGTCATGAGCAGAAGTATATTCCTGTTTGAACAGATCTTCTCACAACTGCAATATTATCCTGAATTGAAAGCAAAATATTAATTCTGTAGCATATCTAGACATCTTCTCAAAGATAAAATCCCACGAAATACCAATCTCCACAAAACTTGAGGGAGGCAGAGCTGGAGAGAAGGACCATAGCTGGGTTTAATCCTGTGGATACCAGGCTAGGCACAAAAAGGTTAAACTACAGTCCCTAAAGCACACAGTGAATCAAATGAAGCTACACACCGCAGGACTTCCCAGAACCAGGTTCCACACAGAGATACTCCATCTGGGTGAAAACAGGTTTGCAGAGCCAGAATGAGATCGCACACCAGAGTCAGACTACAAAAATACCCTGGGAAGAGTCCAATTAAAACAGGTACCCCACAGAAAGATTATATTAGGAACTTCTCCAAAGGGCTGCAAGTGCCTTACTGGAAACATGCAGAAGTGTCTCATGTTATCTTCAAGTCAAAGACAGCCAACAACAAGGAAATTATTACTACAGAGGAAATTAAAACGGGAAGAAGGAGCAAAACCTCCACCCCACCAGCCCCCAGCCCCCAAAAGAATTAAACACTGCATTTATAGCACACCATTCTGAAAAACTACAAATAAAGCACTAGTAATTCTTTAATCACAAACTCTGGGAAGCAAAAGCACTTTCGAAGAGAAAGGCCATAAAATGCCAGCAGGCAACCCAGGCTTTCTGACAAGGACAGCAATGTGAATGGCCCAGATCAACGCTAAAACTGTTGTAGGAGAATATCACTCTGCTCTCGTCCTAGCTGGAAGTTTAATGCAGGAGCGAGAAGTCTTAGGTGAGGAATTCACAGTAAATGCCCAAATCAATTATACCTGACAAGGGCAGGTAAACGGGCTTCCCAGGCATTGATTAAACATCAAGGGCTTTCAGCATCTGCTTCAGAAAAGTCTGACACCTGGCTGACCTTCAGAGATAACGTAGTGCCCGTGACTTTAAGGGTATGGCAATGCCTGTGAAATCCCTGCACCCGAGCTGGGCAGCTGCACAACTAGACCCGTGGCGATCACACAGCCAGGGTGAACTCCCAGATCACAGGACGCTGCCTCTTAACAACTGGGCATTGTCCAAGAGAGAGAGACAGGCGTGCAGAGAATCAGTGCTAAGAGAAAGGGAGAAGAGAGAAAGAAGGGAATTTCCAGAATATCAAGAGTGCCAAGGTATGCAGCTGAAAGTCTCACTAGGAGGCTGGTCAGCACTTCAGAGGGGAAAAAAGAAAAAAAAAACAACAGAAAATTGGCAGTCATCAAGTACTTGTCATACATTAAAAAAAAGATACCAAGTACATTGCCTTGTCAGACCTATCACAGGAGCTTATTTTGGGAAGGAAGGAACATTATAGCTAAGGTTTGATGCCATCATGCCAAAGCTAGTATTTGACAGAGCCTCCAACAGAACTCCCACCACCTCGGACGGGCATGCTGAAGCCAAAACTCCCGTCTTTCTCTGCTGAGAATATCTCCAAGCCCCATTTATAAACTGCAGCAGCTGGCCCAGTTAACAGTTCCTGTCCCAATTTTTAAAATCTAAATTATATTCATGTCCCCATCCTTTGTGACAACAGGTACCTAAGGAATGCCATTCACTGGATTCTCAGAGGAAGCCAGAATAGGAGGGACCAAAGGCAGCAGGATGTGCAAGAGGACTGGAGAACACTGAAGAAAATGCATCACACCCATGCACTTGCACAGGTAAAGGGAACTGCAGGGAAGTTCACTATAAGAAACAAACAAACAAACAATAGTCCTCCAAAATCCAGAAGTATACCAAAGCCTGCACATTCCAGCCCCTCCCGGGGTTCTTCCTCCACCCCCAACTGCAAATTATTCTCCATGTGCAGTTCCCAGTAAATCAAGCTTTGCTAAATAACCCCGACATGTGTGGGGCTGAGAACCAGCCAACAAGCAATGATGAGATGTCCCTGGAATGATTAAGGAAAATGCAGACATCTCTCAGGTTACAAGGAAGCCTGTTGTACTCTCCCCTTAGTGCATATGCAATGCTGCAAGCACTGTTCCGAAAACCTCTGATATTCAAAGGCTCATTTGGTTGACAAGGAGCCTGTGGATTCGTGGACAGATTGTCACACAAACTGTCAGGTTTTTAGAGAGACTATCAGACCTCTCTTTGCCTACGTTATGGAGCACATCAAAGACACAGAAGATGAACCAGACGCAGACTGCACAGATCTGACAGAATGGTGGGTGTACATATTCAGAATACTGTACTGCTGGGGGGGAGGCTTAATGTGAATAATCAGGGGCTGAAAGTTCCAGAAATGTGACAGTTTTTGGCAGCGATTCTCATCTTTGCATTTATTTATCGAAGGAAGAAAAACTGCCATACTAGAGGCAAACTTGGGAGAGGAAGAAAAATTGTATCAGCAGCAATTTATTTTGCTACTGTACTTTTTCTTTATTATTATTACTCCCAGAACATTTTCTGAAGATATTTGTATTTTCAGTCAGGGTTCTCTCACTATGCTTACAGCTTCTCTTCCCATTTTATCCTGTAGGAGAGGCTGGTTTAATGATCACCGCCAAAAAGACTGCTAGGACTTTACAGGTCACTGTACATGGTTAATGACACAGACAAATCCACACTTTCAGAAGTGCCCGCTGGCTTGTGGCTCTGTCTGGAGATGCTCAGGAGCTCATTATTCAAAACTTCAAGCTCAAGTTATGGGTAATCAGCACACCTGAAGAAACATACCATACCTGAACAACCAAAAAGTGAAGTAACAAAAGCTATTATAGAAAATACTAACCTTAAGGATTAGGGTCTCGCTTTTTAAACGAGGACAATGTTCACTTCTCTTCCAGTGAGCTAGAAAGCTCAGTTAATGAATACCTGGAAAAAGTTCCCAGCTCCACAGCTCAAAAGTAGTTCTACAAGGATAACTTGATGTCATTCCCCTTCATTAGCAATACTTGGACAAGCATTATAAAGCAACGAACGGTGTACCTATTTTACAGCTGGCAAAATTAGGCTATTTCTACCAGGAAGAGATTATCACTTAAAAAGAAAAGTAAAATACAAAATAAAGCACTGATAACAAGAAAAAGAAAATGGATTCCTTTGGCCTGCCTTTACAATACCACTGTCACATAACCTCCAGTTCTTCCTATAAGGCATCACTTATGACAGAGAAAAGAACACTAGTGTCTTTTTATATTTATTTTGCTATTCAAAATGGATTGAAATTCTCCACACAGTAAAAGAAAATAAATATGATGTTTATCCTAAGATAAAAAAGCTGAGGAGGACAAAGGAGAAGGGATGGTAAAAGGGATAAGAAAGAAATCAGAAAATATTTGTAAGCAATTTTCTTTCCATCATTTGACAGTCTCATTCTCTCCACTTTTAGTGATCTCTTTCACACAGTTTTTAACAGAGTGGTTTTGCCTCCTCTGAAGAGGACAAGGCATTGAAGAGACATTTCTGTAGCTGGCAAAGAGCTTGTGAAGTCTCCAAAGACAAGCCCAGAAGGACCACAGACCGCCAATCAGGTGGAAAGAGGTGTTTTCACAGCAGGGCTATTGAGACGTAAATATTAACATGAAAATCAAACACCCACAGAGAGCAGAGGCAGCCACACAAATGCTTCATTCCCATACTCTGACAGAGACCACTCCTTCACAGTCAATGACTGTCACAACCCTGGTGCATGATGTCACCCATGGCCTTCAATAGCTTTTGGTCACCACCAGCTTAGTGTCATACTTTCATCACGGAATCCAAGCAGAGGAAAGGGAACAAGACATGTCTCACTTTTACCCTATTACAGAATAATAGGAATAATTACTTATTAACATTAAGCCAGAAAAATCTCATTAAGCCTTGCAGCCAAGGCACCTCAGGAACATAAATGGAAGAATGTCACACATATGATTTGCTGTACACCCAGAGATGCAAGCTAAATCTCCTCTTGGAATTTAATCTCTAAACACTGTCTCTAGCAGTAATGAGTACTACATGCAAACAACAGACCTTGACACTGGAACTAAACGAGGAAGAAATAAAAGTAGGCTTAAAACACCAAAAGAAATATTTTGGCATAAGCATGGTAATTATCTGGGTTTGTTGCTGTAGCTGATAAACTTTGTAAGAAGTAAAGGCTTGGGAAACAGTGTTAAAGTGGGTTTTTTTCAGGCTGATGAAAACAGTATCAGTTTTTCACCTGTATCTACTGGACAAGACCAAACAAAAAATCCTAGACCTTCTACTGAGGACAGGTTGGGCTCAGAAATCAGACAACAGGCACACAAAGAAGGGACAGAACTATACTTTTGATGGGGAACAACAGGAGGGGAAAAAACCAACCACCACAAACACTGCAGACCTGCAGCCAAACCCTCTCTCCACAGAACAAGTGAACACACAACAAACTCAGAATCCAGCGCTGTCATATTTTCAGCCAGCAAGGACAAACCCTGTGTTCCTCACCAGGATGCCCTTTGCCTATCATAGAAATCGACAGCTAGGACACAATTTTATTTATTTTTTTTTTCTTCCTCCTGGAACAAACTCTTGCCTCTAACTGGACGAAGAGTTATCTCGGTGCCACACGAATGAGTGATTAGCCATCAGGAAGTAATGGCTTTTTGCTGCTGCTGCTAACAGAAGCTGTATCTCAACAAATGACCTAAAGGTGAAAGGTCTCATATACTACACTTAATTACCTAAACAGCCAAAGGAAGTTTTGTGGTATACATAACTATTATGAAAAATGAAGTTAAATTCACATACATGCCCAGGCGGGCACACCATACAGCATTTTTACATGCCCATATGAGTCGCAGCCCAGCCAGTTGAAGGCTTGCTGCATGTCAGGGCAAATTAGATGATTTCTATATACCACCCAATACATCATAAGACATCTGGGGGGAGGGGAATAAATATCCAGGCAATCCTCAACTGATCAAGGCGTGCAAGCTCACAGCAACCTTGCAGCTTGAAATCACGTAAGCAAAAATTTGTCTTTTGTTCAGAAGAATGGGGAGGGAGAAGGAAAGAGAAGGAATTAGGCCTTTTTTCTTATGAAAAGACATGAACTGCAATAATTGGGAAAGAAAAGAAAAGCTAGCTCTTTTTGTAAAAATAACGGAGTTATTACAAGTCTTCTCAAATCAGAGGCTTAGAGTTTTATCTCAGCTCCCGCACTTCCTTCTCCTATCTCTCGCTCCTCTGTGGCCCCTTGGAGACTGGCACAGATTAAGTGGCCTCTTGGCCTTTTCTGGCTCTGTGGCCATTCCTTGCTGCCGCTGCCCTCTGCGCAGGGCAGCATCTTTTATCTGACGGCTCTCCACCGGTGAATACCTACCAGGGCAAAACTCTCCTCTCCACATTTGTCAGGGTTCAACTCCCTGACAGTCCTTGTGCATATGAGATGTATGTTTAGTATTTTTATTACAAACAAAACAAAAATTTCGTCATTTCATATTTATTTACCACGTGGCTGGACTGCAAATGGGTGAGCCAGGCAATCCTCATTAGAGTCAAGGTGTTTAATAGTAAACTGCGATTAGGATCATTCTTCGTGCAGCAGAATAGAGCGCCAAACCACCAGCTAACCCCAAAAACAAGGAAACAAAAAACCCACCAGTCATCACCCTGGGAGATTCTCCGACAGACGAAGCAAACACCATTTGCTGTGGCTCAAGACCCCACAGCAAGCCTGATGGTGCACATATATTTAAGAACATTAAAACATGTTATTTACAAGCTACTTCTGAGTCACTCTGCTCCCTTCAGAATGTGCATTATATGTTCAAGAAATTGGAGTAGCTCTTTTATTTATGTTTCTTTAAAATGACTGGCAGATGGGGAAAAACCTTCAGAGAAGTGGCCCTAGGCTGTCATGAAACATGTATTTAACACACCCACAGTAAACTACTAAACACACTCACTTCAGAAGGTACAGCCGCTGTAAATATGGAGTAGTCTCTTTTTAAAGTCTGATCTCTGGACTACTCAATTCAGCACAAATTTGAGATGTTCTGTGGAGTCTGCCCAATTTACAGAGTAATTATTAGCCATATTTTCCATTAACATGATGACAGCATATTCTGTAAGGGCAGAGCCGTAATTTTAAGGACCTTTTCAAAATGAGCTCAGGCTTTGGCTTTATTTTTAAGTCACAATAGTGATGCCTTTTTTCCTGCCACATGTGGAAGGACCGCTGCGGGCTGAAATAGAAATCTCAGATTCCCCAAAGTCAGGCTCTTATGCAAGTGGATTCGACACACAGAGGGAAGTTTTGTCTACCTGAAACAATTTCCAAGACTAAGTCTAAATCTGGAATATCCCAAAAGAAGCGCAAGCTTCAATCATCCAAATCCCAGCAGGCATACAGACTTCAGCCTAAGGTCTGGAACATATTTAATCAATTCACTGTGCTAACTCTCTACAGTTTCATAAAATAGCCAATACTGCAATAACAGGGCCAAAAATTAATTGTACACTGGTTGGCGAATTACACAGAAATAACAGGCAGCACTGGTGTCTATAGCAGCAGGATAATGTAGTTGGTGCTAAGGTACAACTACACCACAGTAAAAACAGACGCAGACAGCATGTGTGTGTGTGTGCATGCAAGTGCTGCTTTCCATTAGAAAAGTAGCATTGGTTTTATTGGTAACAGTGCTACCTGTATACACACACATTTATAAATACCACTCTGCTTATAAACAAGCGTATAAACAGCACAAAGTGGGAGAAGAGAGAAATTTAAACTACTTGGCAATAAGAAAATGAATGAAATTAAGGGAAAATTGGGTTGAACAAAAAGGTGAGGGAGGGTATCAGAAATATTAGATAATGGGGAAAGCTCTCAAAAGTAAGACAAAAGCAGCCCTTGTTTTGCTCTTTTTGGACTAGGTTTGACAAATACTCCAGTGTTGAGTTCTAACAAAGAGACAAGATCACATTCTAGGTCTTTTTGTTCAGCCTTTAACAAGTCTTCATAGTGATACACTGATGAGACCAGATACCAGATTGTTATCTAAATTCAGCTGCTAAATTCAGTGTTAAGACACTAAGTTCAAACCACACGTTGCCACATTTATTTCACAAGTCGAGCCTGAGGATGGATTCCTCCAAGATGAAGCAGCCCATAAGCATCATTCTCTCCCTCTGTAAAGGTACTCTAAATGCCAGGGAAACAAAATCACCGTAAGGCTCTGACAGTTCACCCTTCAGCACACAGACTGCAAACGCATTTCTGCACTAATCGTCCAGACTAAAGAGGAAGCAAACACTTAGTTGCTGTTTGCATAGCGGCTGCTTGTAATTTGATGTAATATACTGTACATCAGTCAACACATATTGAAGAGAACACACATGCTGCAGAGAAGGCAGAGAGGCAGTGCTGACATCTAACACATTTTATTTACCCTATTATAGATGTTCTTTGAGTTCATCAAATTACCAATCAATTTATCTGATCTCTAAAAGCTGGTGTACTGAGGTATATTAACCACTAAACTTTACAAGCTTACAGCAAAACAGCCATTAAATGGGTGAATTGAGCACAGGGTACTGGAAGTCAGTTTGTGAGCTGGCCAACGGCAACAACAAAGCAACCTCTCCCTGCAGACAGGGAGACAACGGAGAAGCACTAAGAAGGCAGCCTCCTCTAGACGCTGTTCAGCCCTAACGGATACCAGCAGAAAGAAGAAAGTAGGGATGCCACATTTCCTCCTCCTCCTCCCCCAGCATGACATTTAATGTCCGTGAATAACTGAAAAGAGGAAAAGGATGGGAAGTCAGAATCGGTTCAGATGACAATTTCAGGTTTGTTCTTTTTTTGTTCTGTTCCTATTCAGAAATTTAACACATAACAGTACAAAATCTTCAGTTCTTTAACTATCAACAGCTGCACCCTGAGAGACTGCTAGAGCCTCCGCCGCCTGAAAGACAACATCCACACAGTCTCGGACAGACAGCCCAAGTGACTGGGAAGTGATCCGGATGATAAGGACGGATCTTATCAGCGTGTTTCAGAAAACTATACTGGGGATTCTTATTCTTGTGTTCAGAAGATTAAGTCAACAGTTCGATGAACTTGGGCGCTTTGTTATATTGCTCCACTGGCCTGAAATGCAAACTGCTTTTTCGGATCACAACTGTTGTAGGTTCACATAAAGTACTGCTGGGTTTGTGGGAGGAAGGGTTTGCAGCAGGAGCAGGGGATGAGAAGAGATCAGAACAAATTAGGTAAGAAAAAAAAAAAAATTGAAGTTGTAAAGTCTATTGTAAGGCTCAATTACAAAGTCGGGGACAAGAAATACTTCTGAAAAGGAAACACATTTTGAGACCAGAACTTGGTTTCACACCAGCTGTTCTTCCTCAAAGTACCCCACAGCACTGGCTAGAGCAGTAAGCTAGTGGCTGGCAACACACTGACTGGAGGCAAACAAAGCAGCCCTTACACGCACAGCAATAGCTCACATGCAGCCCTAAGATGTTACAGGCCATTTTACTGAGAAAGTAAATGGTGTCGGTGACACCTGCCAAGACATATCAACTCATTTAGAAAAGGGCACTGAATCTTTAACTCCCACTGAGAGGGCAGAGGGTTCAGTTGATGATAACACCTCAACACGGCTTGCTTTGTCAAAGGTAGGTGAGTGCTCTCTAGGTCTTGTGGATACAGACACAGCCTGGGATCCCCACTCAGGGAACCAATTCCTTGTCCTCTTCAACAGAAATACCCTGCCGCCTTTGCCAAACATCAGTTTGTTCAGCCCCACAGAATCTGCCTAAAATTGACCCAATTGCCTAAAAAAGACCCAATATCAACATATTATTCCGGAAGTCTTCTTTTTCCAGGCTGCTGTCACCTTTTCCACAGAAATTTTTATTGAGATGAGTTACTTGCCAAAAAGCATAGAAACAACAGAGGACTCGCACGTAGGGGTGACCTTGGTGCACCAGAAGCAGGAGGCTGCTCCAAGAAGAAGGATCAAGACCAGTAAGAATAACAAACAAATATAAGTTTGCCTCCCATTCTTTACACATCCTAAATGCTTTACAAACATGAATTAAATGGTAAGTGCAAGGGCAAAAGGAGATTAATTTAAACAAACCAAACAAGGTGAATGCCAGACACAAAATTACAAGATTTGTGAAGCTAAGCAGAGAAAAAGGTGCAGTCTACCTTGTTAATAAGAGAAAAAAAAAAAAAAAGGTATTTGTTTAATGCATTCCTTTCCCGCTTGCATAAATACTCTACAGCTTATGAATACCTCTTGTGCTACTTACTGTTCTGAAAAACTACAAGCAGAAAAACGTTGCATATTAATGTACCCACTGCTCACAGTAGTCCACAGCCACCTAATAAAAGATAACGTGGGAGTCGGAGCTTAGGAAAATCCAAACAAAGAACAGACATCATCTATAGCAAGGAGTTTCACTTCATCTGCTGAGATTACCTTCAGCATTTCTCTGCCGTTTTACACTACTCCAAAGAGCTGCTCATGTTTTGCTTTACTGTAGCACTGCCCTTAACCTTTGTTAGGTTAAACCCAGCAATAGGCCAAATAGCAAAAGGAGTCGAACAAATATTTGCTCGGGAGAAAGTATACAACTAATATGCTAAGTGAAATCTCCTGGCATCTGAAGGGTTCCAGGAGAGACTGCATGTTTGTCTTACACCTTTTAAAGAATGTCTCTAGCATTTGGAGAAAGCAGGACAATACATACACAGAATCCTTAGCAAAAATCCCGGTTCTGATCAGTATACATGTTAACTATTTATACCAAGCTCCCTCCATCTCCCTCCCTGCTTCTCAGTAACATAGAAATGCAGGAAAGAACATCATCTTAAGCTTCTCAAATTGTGTTTCTAAGATTTTCCTTACAGATTATTAGGTCCAACTCTCATTATTTCTACCCAGAGAAACACTACAGTGCAAAACCTTCTTCAAAACAGTTGAGACAAGACCCACTTTTTGTGAAACAATTCCAAATTACATGGATGAGATGTAAAATTAAACCAATCAGAGTTAGAAGTTTAACTGCTTATAACAAATTATCCAGGTCTCGTTACTGGATTACTTATTGGAGATTAGACAGTCACATTGGAAACACAAGTGTGGAATGGAATGCCTGTAACATCAGCTCCAAAATCCTGCAATTACATACAGTCATATAAGAAATAGTCAGTTCAAAGGATCTGTTCCCTATAATTTGCCTGATTACCAAAATACTTCAGGCACTCCAAAACAAAAACATACAAGCAACCCAAGAGACTGAAATGCACAACTACAATGAACTGCCAGAGTTAAAGTCAGGAAGACCAAGGGCATCACCAGTATCCTGATCATCTGCAAGTAATTTGTTCAATAAAATTTAGTTTTTTAAAAAAAAGTCTGCACTGCCGGCAGAACAAAACCTACCACCACTTCACACACACACAAAACACCTGACAAACTGATAACGAAGGGTGCAGTGGGAAGAATATCTCCGAACAACAAATCACAGCATTGGTTTAATCCCAGTACAGCTACTTCATGCATTCAAATCTGCACTCAAAATAGCTGAATGCTGATAGTAGCAGTAGTGCGTGGCATTTGCTCAACACAAGTCAGAAGTGCAAACCAAGTGTTAGCCACTACAAAGAAAGAGAGAACCAAACAGCAATTCTGATACAGCTACTGTATATATTCACGGTCCACCCATATCTTGAGCACTGTGTGCACAGTTCTGGTTCACACCTCTCAGAGGATTAAATTTGTATCCCATATACTTGCCCTGATCTTATGCTCATCCCTGGGCATCCACTTTCAGTGACAGTCAGGACCTGCATATTGAACTGGTGTGACACAGCACTGCTGCACTCCGCATCTATCTTCTTCCAGTGCTTTAGTAGATGATGCAGGGAAAACCCCCAAAGCTGAAACACTGAAATTATTTTTTTTCATACATTGCCTTTTCCTGTGAAAATTTTAATAAGACTGTCTAAAAAACCTGAGTTTCTCAAGATCTGTTTGAAATAAGGTACACCCACAGTTCATCTCATGCAAAACTAAAGGCAAAGCCTTTTTAGCATTTTTATAGCTTTACTGTTTCACAACACTTTGCCCTCCCATTATAAGCTATTCCATCATATAGATAGAATAACTGAGATAGATGGACTAAGTAATTGTTTCAAACTCCCAAAAGAGAAACAGCTATTAGAAAATGAGCAGTTTTTTGGTTCCAATTCTGTGCTCTGTCCAGTAGATTACAGTACTCTTTCAGAGATTACAAAATAAAAGGATAATGTATTCACAAAATCTGCTGCATTCAAGGGAACTACGGAGTTCAATTCTGGTCAATACATCTCAAAGACAGAGCCGCAAGGGGAAAAGGCCTGAAGACAAACAAGCAGAATGAGAAACCTGTAAAAAAAAAAAAATCATTCACACAAACAGAGGCTGAAAACGTAAGGACCGCTCATCTTAATGGGAAGGTAAAAGAGGGAACAGAAGTATACAGATAATGAATAATGAACACAATCCCTTTTATTTCTTTCACATAAAGGATATTACATGAAAAAAAAAGTATTTGAAACTGGTAACAAGAGAATTTATAGAGTATTTAAGTTAACCTGTGGCACACACTGCCACATGATATTGGAGGCTAAGAGCTAAACAAAGCTTCAGGAAAAATGCCTGAGACATGTAGAAAAACGATGGCAGCAATCCAAGTTCAATTACAGTGAATAAAAATACTGAATGAAAATAAACTCTTTTGCAGCAGGGCATGTGTCAGCCTCCGACTGACAACACTTAAGAAGACTCTTCTCAAAGTTGTTTTCCAAAAGTTGTTTTGTTGTTGTTCTGTTTTGGTGAGGTTTTTTTGCATATTCCTTCAAAGTCTTTGAAAACCGACCACTGCCAGAAGAAACAGGACAGTCTCAGTGTTTGATTCAGTCCAGCAGCTACTACGTTGTAAGGAGGATATAACACAATTACTCTTAGCATCCTACCGGGAAGGTACTTAGTTCTCAACATCAACAGTTCAAAACATCCTACAAAAACAAATCTCTAAGTCTCCCACTGCTGAACTCCGTTATCATGCAGAAGCAGGGACAAAGCCAGCCTGAGGTTATAGATAGGCACAGCAGGGGAGGAGAGAGGGCAATTCCCAACAGCCTGATCCTTAGAAGGAGAAATTTCAGCTTTCTAAATCCACAGTGAGACATCACATTCATTCACGCCCAGCCCAACACCTTCGAACTACCAGTGACGGTACTCGAAGTGACCATCCCCTCTGAAAACAGCAGAGGAAGCAAACTTCCATTTCAGAGCTCTCCCCACCTCATCCCCTTACTGACAGCTTTTTTCTAATACAGACCCACACATACACACATACGTACATAGATAAAAATATATCTAAGCCAGAGTTGGAAGACTTGAGCACAGTGGAAGGAAAAATAAATAAATAAATGTCAAGGTCTGCGTGTATTCAACAAATAAAAGCAGAATTATATAAAAGCAACAGCTAATAAAAAAGATTGTTCTGTGCTGTGTTCTCCATCTTTCCAACCATTATAGGAATAAAATTATCCACAGAGAAGATAGAAAACCTTTTTCAAAACTAATACAATTAAGCTTTATTACATTGTTTCAAGTACATTCCTCTCCCTTCTAGCCCCCACTACCTCCCACTCCAATCCAGACTAACGGTTGGAAGCATTCTTCTATTTTATTACCAGCAAAATGCTAGTGTTTAAGGGTCAGAAACGATCTAGTGTTTCAAGAGAGAAAAGAAAATCTGTCCTTTCTATCTACTTGCTTTGTGCATGTAAGAACTAGAAGCCAGTTTCTACGCAGCTCTGCAGTTTGAATAGGTCTATGGGCAAGCTACCTTACTGCCCCAAAAAGATCCTGCACTAAAATATTCATCACCTCTTTTAAAAAGTTACCCTGCAGCAAGGGACATGGACCTGAAAAGGGAAACACAAAATACAACAAAAGACTTCAAAGAGAGGACAATGCAGCCTGGTCACAAACTTCTCCTCACCCCACTGTCCATAAAGGACAGACACACACACAAATTTTCCCTGCAGTTTCCACTCCATGAAACCAGATCAGGAGAAAAGAATATAATAGAAGCACACAGCATGAGACCAAGAAATTGCAAAAATTCCCTTTGCGTATGAACATATGGACAACTGTGATAATTAGAACGATAGCTGCTAGATTGTTTGCAATTTCACTGAACAATCCCCATTATCTAGAAATAGAATTTAAAAATCTGAATGCAACACTGAGTGGTAGTTTTAATAGTTTATTTTTTAATGAACTGTATGGATTAAAGTGTTGCAAAATTGTATCATGTGAAATTGCTCATGGGCATGTTTTACCATCAATGGCTTAAAAAAAAATGCTGTATGGACAATCATGCAGTAGCAGGGAATGAGAAGGGGAATAGATGTGACAATAGTTTTTTACCATTTCTATAATCTACAATTTTCCCATGTTCCATATTCACCACCATGCTACGTGTTGGTAGTGAAGCTGATTGATTATCTCTTTACAACCCACCTTTTTTATTGTTTGTGTTTCTTTTCAGTCACATAACAGAACCACAAGTCAGATGTATGCAAGTCTCTGTCAGGAGATCTAATTGTTTCAAGTTGGAGAAGATTATTCTCCACGTTTATTAAAAAATAAAGACTACTTATAACATTATTTCATTTTGCCAGGAAGTGAAAAACGCATTAGTTCATAAGGAACAGCATGGCTGCTCCTATTTTTATGGCATCAATTTTTAAAAACTCATCATGGTAAACAATTAAACAGAGAAGCAAATCCCATGTTTAGGGGAGAGATTCAAATCCCTAAATGGATTTTCAAAGGTCATTTCAGGATTAAAAGATGCTTGACGGTGTCTCTTTAAATCATGTTCATTTCCAAGGCTTATCCAGCAAGAAGCAGGCAGTGCACTGCAGCACCACCCTTTGAACTGCTGGGCTCCCCAGAGAAAAATTAATAATAAAACTCTAATTCATATTTATAGCAAGATTTGTGGCCTTTTTTTTTAATTTAGGAAAGGATTTTTAACAAAAAGAGTAAAAAAAAAAAGGGCACTCTGTTTTAACTTAGCTTTCACCTAACCCCCATGGTGAAAAGGAAAATAAAGTTTGAATTACTTTATTAAAAAAATCAACCAGTTAAACGCCCTTTATCTCTCAAATGCAAGTTGTTCAGAAGATTTGGTTTGTACAGCCTTTTCATCACTTAGCTATGTAAGGGGTGGGGGCAGACAGATACTGTGAGCTGACAGTTCCAGGTTTTGGCAAAATGCTTCTTGTTTCTCTGCTCTTTGGATCCATGCAGCATCCAATCGCATTAGTATTCAGAGGCCACAAACAAAAGACAGCTTCGCCTTACCTTCCTCTCAATGCGGGCCAACTGCTCTTTATAGAAAGCCTCTTGCCGCTTCAGTTCTGCCTCCTTGCCTTGCAGCTCCACAGCCTGGGAAGAGGAACAAAACAGAATCAGTGGAAGAAATTAAAAATGAAAAAGTGTGAGGGCAAGGAAAGCACATGGAATGCAGAGTGGAAGGAACTAAAAAAATCACTGCTCAGGACTGGTGCACAAGATCCTTCTCAGCGGAACTACAAACCTTCAGTATTGGAGTTCATTTAAGATTATCCCCACAAGTTTGAAACTCTCTTAATAGTATGATACTCAAACTTATAACCTTGATTGTATTTCTCCTTATTAAATGAAAACATACAATCATAGAAAGGTGACACCTTCCTACTGCCTTTTTCAGAACTCCAAGTCTTTATTTTTCATGGATCGTGATGTTTTTTACTCCACCTTCATTGTTCTTCACCTTACCTTAAAAATAAACCCCAAATCCTCCACTTAATAAACACCTGCCCCTTGGAACAACAGAAAACTTCTACAGATTTAACAGATCCCTACAATCATGAGCAAGATCCAAAACACCAGTCTATGTTGTAATATTTTTATAGCAACGACCATGCATTTGCTTCTACACACATACATAGGACTACCCTGACAATTAAGTAGTCTCTGTGCACACCCAACCAGCACTCCCAGAGTTCTCCTGCCTGGGTGCTGCAGATTTGGAGAGGAGATGGGTGTCAGAATTTCTCTTCCATCTTCCAAAGTACAAGTGTGACACTTCCAAAACAACAAACTTGGTATACAAGCACGAGCTTAGCATAACTTGGTCATCAACTGAACAATGATCAGTTGCGTGGTTACAACAACAGCTTTTGCCTTTTAGCTCTTTACAACCACCAACGCTTCATTGCATTTCCATCCCTAAACAGAACTAGCATCAAGGAAACATGGCATTGATGGACCTGAACCAAACTTTTTAAGCTTAAAAGTAACAAGCAAAAATAGCAAGAAGAATGGCACCTTTTTTTCTTCCCCTATCTCACCCCAAAAACTCGGGGGCTATGTAAGTTATCACCAGGCAAGAAGACCTTTCAAAACTAGAATTATTTGTCTGTTTAACATGAACACAAACCCTGCTAAACTATAGCATCCCAGCAGCATTGCTCTTAACTTCTAATTACCATGGTAAAATCACAGAAAGTGCTGGTCCAATATGATTAAGCAGCTGGGACAGAAACATCCTCATGGGCTCAGACCTGTCATTTTACGGCCAACAGCCATTGTTAATGAGAAAAATTACATCTGAAAGCCAGTTGCTGTGCATTTCCTTCTTTCTACTCCCCTGCTGATGGAAATACAGTGTTACAATAAGAGCTTAGAAGAGATTTTAAGTTAGGCAGTGAGGGACAGTTGATAAGGAAGCAAGAAAACAAGTAGGAGTGCATGAAATAGGTGGTTGAGGGGGTGTGGTGTCTGTTTGTTTTAAAGGAAAAAAAAATATTTTGGTTCCCATGTTTGTCACTCAGCCAACAGGGATAGGATAAGGCACAAGCACTATAGACTCACATGTAAGTCTCCTTGCTCTCAAAGACACTTGATTAAAGGCAAAATCTCTGGTTTTGGTTTAACCAGAGCTGCTATATATCTTCCAGCCCACAAACCAGCTGAAACAGGACGGGAAGGGGAATAAAAATCAGCTGCCCCATACATGCAGCCTCAAAGAGATATCACAGCAACAACAGGGGCACTAATGGTCACTTTGAAAGTGCCAAAATTACTATCATTTCTGTGATAAGAGAACCAAAGCTATCCTTCTGAACCAAAATCCATCTTCTATACAGAAAAGCAACACGCAATTTCAATTGAAATTAAACAGATGCAAGAAGGCAGGGTGGTCTGGTGGACAACCAAAGGAACCTGATTCTCCTGCTGATTTTCTGCATAACACCCATAAAATCAGATTACTAAACAAGTGATTTATATTTCCTTAAGGACAAAATAAATAAGGAAAAGAAGAATAACATAGTACTGACCCTTCTGCACAATTCAGATAGAAGTTGCTTTTGATGTGAAGTGTATTTCAAGAAAAATAAAAACCAAACCAGTCAAAAGATCAACTCTTAGAAATGCAAGAAAGTTTCTGCTTAATCTAAATAAATTAACTATGTGACAGTGCTACCCTCCAGGGGCAGTAGACTACTCTGGGAGCACAAAAACAGTATGTGTAACAATACTGGTGGGCAAGAGTCTTTATTCTGTTTCTGGCAAGACATGGATATAACATCTCTGGAAAGGAACACAAACCAAACACCTAACCTCTCAAGTGGGGTGCTGCGATGCAGACACATTAGATGTGTGCTGATCTGCACGATCACAACGCACGGACTCCTAAGTAGACCTGACTGGAGCTGGGGTGCCCACAGGGAATAATGCCTCCACACCAGTGCACGCTGCAGCAGACAGACATTCTGTTAGTGACTTCCCTAGGGCCCTGCAAAATTGATGGCAAAGAACCAAAACCACATCTCCCAATTGCAGACTACAACCTCAGTACACACACCATTCTTCTTTCCCCCTAAGTAATTTCTCCCATAATATCCCCCATTCTCTCCCACTTATCACCCGTAAGTTGTATGATGAACCAGAGGTTGCACAGAAAGCTTTTACTCGTAACTCAAACATACTTTCAATGTCTTGCTTGTTTTCAAAAGCTGCTGATGTTTCAGTGCATTGAACTATACTGAGATACTCTATTTCTGACAGATCTGCTTGAAAGTTGCTTTCTGTCTCCCTCCATCCCCAGTTGTTATTACTAGAAACTTTAGTATACTTTATGATGATGTTTGAAGTATGAATGGTACAGTCAGAGCATGTGTCATTTGAAATATTCACTGTTCTAAACTGGGTTAGGCAACAGGGGACATTTTGTATGAATACAGGATATTTATTAAGAGTTCCTCTAGTCCTGCTGCTTATTCCCTACCTGAAGTCAGAAGCCTGTGATGTCCCAGACAGAACTGTCTGCTATGGAGATGATTACAATTTCACAGGGGATTGAGACTGCAGGTGCATGAGATACACTTTTCACATAAAGGCCTTTAGAACTAAAGAAGGAAGGAGAAGGGAAGGCATGCATAACAACACAGTGGTTTGACAATCACATAGCAGAAAGTTGCATTTCACATCCATGCCACAGAAGCTACATCTAAGCTTGAATATATCATGCAAGAGATGACCAAAGCCCAGAGATGACATCTAGGAAACTAGTGTAGAACACAGCAGAGAGTGTGATGTCCAAGAAGTATGAAGACAGAAACAAAGGAGGGGAGGAAGAGAGTAGTTAGTTGTAGAAAACATGAATGCACCTAAAACTTAGAAAAGTAGCATGGGAGAGCACATATTTACAAAAGAGAATGTATGCAACAGGCAATTGCCCTCCCTCTGTACAAAAACTAGGTATAAGTTACATTCAGGAAATGCTCAGGGAATTCCCTGTGATGTGTCAGAAGTCACAAGCATTGCATTCTTACACAGGGACAGTGAAGGTATACTACTAGCATGCTACTACAGCTTCCACGGGCATGGATCCATGGACTAGTTGGGGGCTCTTTCAAATTCTTCCTACGTTTTTATCTTTACACCTTTTCCACAGCCCAAAGTTTTTTGGATTATCTAAGGGCTGCTTTGAACGGTGACAAAGAGCTAGGGCAGAGCCATGTGCAATTCCCTGCCTCCTCCTCTCCCTTTATCAAGTAACCCATTTAGAAACAAACTGTGAAAGCACATTTCTAAAGCTATGCATCACACACTGGCTCAACTAAAGAATTCAAGCACTGGCCTGCTAGCTGACAGGCAGGCCAAAAGAAATATTTTACAAGCCTCTTAATTGAGGTAATGAAATATTATTTGTTCATTCTCTATGAACAAAGGCTGACACTCTTAGTCTCATCCTAAACTGACACCAACACGCAACACATCAGACTGCAACTCATCTTCTGGAGCTGGGCTTCACGCTAGCTACATCCATTCATAGCTTTGGCTTTGTCCCCCATGAAATATCAACATATTTTTATTACTTTTAATCACAGTCCCTTCTCATCACCTTGTTAAACACGTAAACTAGGAAGGAAAACTGCCTGAAAAAAAGGGGCTTCTTGGCAGGGTCAGATTAAAGTAGAGAATGTGGCACCCAGGAATAAAGTGCAGCAATAGCACAGCCCACAGCTGACAGCTACCATCAGACTGTTTCTCTCTGCCATATTGTTGGGATTCCGGGATTTGGGGAGAAGGCATGGAGAAAACTCTTCTGAAGGAAAAAATGAGTCTGCCTTTGCAAAAGGCAAGTCAAGCTAGAAGAAAAGGTCCATACCTCAAACTATAAAGGACTTCCTCAAAGGCAAGTCTCAGCACTTGGCAAGATTATTGCAAAAATATTTATCTTCTTGGCAAAACACATTCACCAGTCACAGATTAACTGGTGACATGATGCCTAGAGGATCAGTCTGAGGCAATCCACAGAAAGACGCTACAAGGATAAAGGAAAGGTCCTTAAGTCTCTATGAAATGTCTTGTTTCTACATCATCCTGTCTTTGCTGAGAGGAGTTATCACCTTCCCCCAAAGGTACCCAGTAACATCTCTGCAGCAGCACAGCAGAGATGTTTTGGCTGGGTACCTCAGCTTGACATACTTTACAACTGCAAATTCTTATACCTCATGCTTTCTCATGTCTCTTCCAGTCCTGGTAGCAGTCCAGGTGGCAGGGGAGAAAAACAAATGCTATTAAAGGCTCCAAGACTAGAAGGAGGAATTAACAGCAATGCACTGAAGAACAGAACTAGCTCTAAAATTAGCTAGCTGGCATGTTCCTCACCAAGCCTAAAGGGAATGGCAGAGCTAAAAGGGCAACACTGAAACAGCAAGAGGCAGCTTGCGCACATTGTGCCCAAGACTGAACCGCACAACTTTACAGGGATGCTTGTACTGGACGAGTAACCATGAGGGAGCCTTGACTCCACCTCCACTTGCATCAGCAGAAATATCACCACTACTGTGGAGCTGCCTGCAGTCACTATTCCAGACACACAAGGCCTACAAAATCACTTGGTTTTTGTCCTTTATCTCGTTCTGTTGAAGGCAGGTGACTGGGTTTTGCTTGGTTTAGAACCCAGATGCAGACTTGTGGCCTTAAAAAGCAGTACTGGTGTAACCTTCATTTCCTCCTGTTCCTGCTACTCTCTTAGCCAACAACACACATCAAGTTTGGTTTCAGCTGCTGTAAGCTACACAAAAGGAACCAGTGAAAAAATCTTTATGGAGGAAATAATATGCAATTTTCTAGCTGAACACCTTTTAAAACGTAATGACAGAAAATAAAATCCTGCATCTGTGCTCAGCAATAACAATCTGTACGCGCACAGTAACAACATGACACTTGGAATAAGCAAGATCCAGACAAAAAAAAAAAAAAAAAAAAAAAAGGAGAGCTTACCCAGGCGTCCAAATCCGCAGGCTTGGAATAAAGAGAGCGCAAGGGAGAAAGGAAGGGAAAGAGAAGAAAAAGAAATCAGTGATTTATGGAGGCCGCCTGCTGCTGCACAATATAGCTTTTAGGATGACAAGTTTAGAAAAGTTCCTTAAAAATTACAAGCATCTTAAGCAGTGCAGTGCTGTCCCCTGTTGGGAACTGTGCTATTAAAGCAAAACAAAAGCACATGTACCCCCAAAAATAAAAACAAAGCAAAGCCCCCAAAGACTGCTGCAGGATGCCCCTGTAGGGTGGAAGCTAAGCAAAGACAGCTGTGCGGCAGCCAGTTTCAGGGAGTCAGGCAGGGTGCTGCACAATGTTAGCGATGTCAATATCCACATCACCAGTGAACGTGGCAATGCCGGGCATGCTCAAAAGGAGGTGGCCAACGACTCACTGCTTCCAAATTACCTCCAAAGAACAAGTATCCTTTTGCAAACGCACTTTTGAACGCACAAGCTGACCTACATAGCAAGTCATCTTCTTTACTGTACAATTGCAAAGAGTGCTTCCTAACAGAGAGCCAGCTGACTGATCACATTTCCAACCAGATCTCCCTTCGTAGGCAACTGAACACATCTTTAGTGCACAGTCCAAACCTCTGCCAAATCCAAGCTGCCTTCACCTGCTCCTTCTCTTGTCAGCAAGCCTATTTAAGTATGAAGACAAGCAGATGAAGCAGGCTGCAGTATCACCTCTTACTTACACAGTAACCCAGCAGCAGCAAAGCAAGTACAACATGATAAACATTCCATGCCCATAACCACCTCCTTCTGAAGCCAAGGCATTTATGAGGCAGCCACAGCTCTCGTTTGTTGTCAAGGGCTGCAAGCCTTCCCTGCCTCTCAGGGCTACATTCAATCAGCAGCACATTCGCTAAGCAGGAACTTCAGAAAGGCTGGCCTTTTTTGTTATGATTTTTTATTTGAGGGGAGTTGACAGGGCAGAAGGAACTTTTCTCTTGGTCATAGTTCAGTGCCAGAAGGAGCAGACGGTGGAGTGCAGTATGTTATGGGCTCATTTTAACGGCACAGAGCGACTACTCCAGGTAACTGAGGGATGATGTAACATCAGCTATGTGTGTCGTCCATCTTCATCCTTTGCAACAGCTGAGAGGGCTGGAACTGAACATCTACAGTTCAACTGTGGGAAGCCAATTCCCCCCTTTCCGCAGACAGGTTTGATATAGCGGCATGAAGTCCTTGGCCAAACAAACCAACACACAGCAGGTGTTCACTGGTAATACTGACCGATCTCGACAAAAGCCTGATTTGAATAACATTTTTCTTCCTGCTGACTTTTACAGTCAGGACAGATGTGCTCAGTTTTGTTTTTACATTTTAGTAATTGCAAGGCTGTCTGTCCTCAGCAGATGGACAGGAGGAACACAGGGCTCTTTATGGTGCATGTTATTATTTCAGCAGGTAGGTCATGCACACCCATAGCTCTTCACTGGACGTACATCTGTCATGCCCAGGGTGCCTAAGCCATTGACTGTCACATTCCTGGTGGACAAATGCTTACATGATAAAAGGATCACAAGGTACTAACTCAGTGGCACTGGACAGTTGCTGAGAAGAGAGGAAGGAGAAGGAACCAGCCATATCACCAAGAGGTGGTCCCTCTTATACCCCATGAGATATAATGCACAATAGCAGAATTATAGTTTTAAGAAAGGTAACACCGTTACTAACCACAGGGCATCTCTTCTGCAGGTACTGCCAAAGGCTTTAATTTTGTCACCTTTCAGGAAGGGGGAAGATTATTACTCCAAGAATACACAGATACACTCCACTGAATGGAAAGAGGAAAACTAAAACAGGTGTAGATGCAGTAGGACATATTGCTGTGTTAGGAAAAAATAACTACATGTGGAGTGAAGCACAGGCTGAGTAAGATCAATAATAAAATAACACAAAAATTAAAACTCAAGAGGGCTACTGGTTTAAGTTTCGCTACCTCCTAAGCATGTGCCAAGACATCTTTGCAAACCTGCATTTACCAACTTTGATAATAAAAGACACAGCATGTCCACTAATATTTTCAAAGTTTACTTAAACTGTTTAAGAAGTGAGGAACACCTGGGTTCCTTGCTTCCTTAACCAATTAAGTTACACTTCCACCTCCCAGCTGGGGGCTTGTGAGTTTTATAATCCCAGCCCTGGGGCACAAGCCATCTTTTAGCATCCTTGGTCAATACTGCTGAAGTCGCTTGCTAAAACAAGGGTTCATTTCTCTTCCATGTAACCCACTAGATAGCAATCACAGGAAGTTGAATAAACACTGGATTCATTCGGGGTCAAAACCAAATAAAGATATTCCTCTTGACTGTATCAGAAGCAAAAGGTTATTGAAACACGATCTCAGGCCAAACTGGCAATCCCTGTCCTAGGTATTTACACAGAGGGAAAACGACAACACAGTCCACTTGAAAAGACTCTGGCTAGATATGGGAACTACGTATTTAATGCACCTGTGCTTCCAAAAATTTCATATTTGAGCACTGATTATTCAGGCTTTCCCACATATGTATCAACAGTTTAACTTCCAATGAAATCAAGAATACTGCACCAAATTAGTATTTCACACACACGGACAGTTTCCAGCATCTTTTCCCAAACCCATATACCACATCACCCATAGACAACTGCCATAACGGGCACATCACTTACGTCTGTCATAGTCTGGGCAAATGTAAAAATGGCAGCAAGGAATCAAAATAGGAGTTCTGGAATTGGTGGTGAGGGAGGAAAGGATCAGTGTGATAAAACAGTAGCCTTAGGAAGGGCAACACCTTTGTAACCTGACTGGAACCAGCTTCACCCTAGATGTTCATTATTTGCCATAGTCAGTAACTGTCATAGAACTAATTTCACTACACCATGACCAACGCCTCAGGAATCCAGACTACCAGAACTCAATACAGAGTATTTTTTGGGGCACTGCCAACTTTGGGAGTGGAAGATAAGAGTGGGAGATGCGAGAAACGAGAGGCAGCAGGTGCCCAAAACCCAAGACAGCTGCTGGCAACAACTTTTGCACTCATGTCAGTATCTGAAGAGCTCTGCAGCACATATTCTAACATCTTGATGACCAGACTTCATCACTGAATGAGCAAAGAGTCATTTCTTCTTAAGGCAAGAATCCAGCTCCAAACTTTTCCATGATGATAGGAATTAAAGCATTTAAAGAATATAACTAGGCATTCAGTATCCACTTCAGACCCTTAAATGCTTCCAGTTTAGTGGAAAATTGAAGCAGTATCTGTATTAAATGTAATGAGAGTCAGAGATGTAACCAACTGACAAGGGAGAGGAAGCAGGAAGAGACACTGAACAGCAATCAATTTTGAGGAAAGGCTGTGATGAAATTGCTCAACTCTAATGTATACAGAGCATACACAATTCTATAAACATGAAGATGGAAAGCAGGAGAAAAACCCTCTGCCCTTACGATTCAGGGACAAATGCACTTCTAATACTTACGGCATTGCTGCAAATAGGTTTGCAATGCTGACAGTTGATAGTTTTCATTTAAGACAAAATAAAGATAAACCCATTTTATAAAATCCAGAGTAAACCATCTGCTTTCATTGCTTGCTTTAATACTTCATCCCATTCCCACATTCTCCTTTTCCCACAACCACTTCGATACATGCATACATACAGTTTTCATTTTGTAGGCTGCCAACAGACAAGGCATTCAATGTCTACAGAAATCTTGCAGAGCGTAGGCTCTCTAGAGATGTATGCTCAAGATGCTTATTTCCGATAGCAGGTGAGTCAACAACTCCCTTTAAATTTTTACCTCCTTGCCTAAATTCCTACTCTGCCTATTAGAAACATGAATTTCCAAGTCCCTGACCAATTTAGCAAACAAAAAAAAAAAAAACCAAAACCAAAAAAAATACCACACTTGAGAGAGCATCATGAAAATCTACATTAATTATGACTTTCTATCCCAGAACATATTTCAGACCCTACTGAGTCAATGAGGTATTTTGTCATGAAGCTAGAATCAAAGGCCGCTCAACTCTTCTTGGATTATTTCTAGCTCATAATCATTAATACAGTCTCCCATTATGGTAGCCTACGGGTGGCATATGGCTTTCTAGGGATAGGACAGACGGGGGGAAAATAACAGTTACGCATGCCTACATCCCAGTCTCATTTCTGTGCATGCATATGGGGACAGAGCTTTTCTCTTGCCAGATTCTTAAATACCAAATATATTAGCTTCCGAGTCAAACATAGTACTTCAAATACAACCACTGTTTTGCAAAAAATCAAGATGACATGCATAATCAACCCATGTGCCTCCAAGCAGTAAAAATGATGAACCATGTGAGTTCAGAAGGAATTCCCTTTCCACATTTGCTCCCAAATTCTACACACAATTTTTACCTACCTCTGAACAAAACAGATATTTATAGACACCAATCAATGAATACAGGTTTAGTACAGTAAATACAGAGTTCCTGCCACAAGATTAGAAATCTAATTTCTTTTTATTTAAAAAAAAAATCTCCTCAAATACTAAACAGTTTAAGAGAAATACAGTTGACTTTGTGGATGCTTTTTAATACAGGCAAAGAGTATCTTAACTCCATGCTTGGAGTTCTTGAAAGCCTTCTGTCACGGCCATGCATTCCCTGTCTGTCTCTATGAATCCTTCTGCAGGTGGAGAATGAGGTGCACTTTCAAACATCACCATTTACATTTTTATCCACTTTGAAAGTCTTGTAAATTTTCCTGTTCTCCCTGCTCTTTCCTCCCAGACACATGCAAAGCACGCTCCACACAGCATTACAGGATTGGTGTCTTTCGGGGGGCAGAATCCAACCTCCCAGTTTGCCAAGATGTACATGGGAAAGACATACAGTAATCAACATTAAGTATAAATCAAGTAGATTC
Source organism: Leptosomus discolor (assembly GCF_034619465.1). NCBI lineage: Eukaryota > Metazoa > Chordata > Aves > Leptosomiformes > Leptosomidae > Leptosomus > Leptosomus discolor. Next base: position 13,126,646 of record NC_141399.1, read on the forward strand.
CAAAGCCTTACAGAAAGGACCACAAAACACATAAGGGACTCCAGCTAAAATAAATTGTCTTTGCTAGTACACACACATTCATGCTTGCAGTAATAAGGTGTTACCTATGGACTAAAATGGAGTCAAAACATGGAGAAAGATTAGTCAGAGACTGCCCAGGAAAGGAAAAAAAAAAAAAAAAAAAAATAGAAGTGAAAATCTTCACCACAATCTCCCTCATTTCTATGATCACTAAAGAGAAACAGGCAGTCAACACTAAATTTCCCTACAACCAGTTCTGAAAGTGTACCTTGGTCTTTGCCTGCAGCATTCCCCACATCCTAGGCCACAGTCGGTTTTATGAAAAGGCTGCCAATTAAGTTGTGGTTTTGAGCTATAGACAAAATGTCCACTAGAGACTCTGATGCTTCCAAAGCACTTGCAACCCACTGTGTGTTTTAGGAAGAGAATATACTGGTTCTCAAATACATGCACTCTCAGCTCCTGACAAGGCTGTGATCAGAGAAGATGCTGCAAGGTTGCATCTTTCAATGAAGTCTGAGTATATCATAATGAAATCATCTGCAAAAAGAAGAGTGTAGGTTCAGCAACAACAAGGATTTCAGGCTATTGTAAAACTGTATTCTTTATTTTTACATTGCAATCTCCAGAACATGATTGTATCAAGAGCAACTTGCAAATCTATATCACTGCCAGCAAAATTTTGATTTCCATTTAATAAGACAATTTGCAAACAGCAGTTTTCAACATTGTGCAAGTGCTCAACATTTGTAAGAACTACAAGAATTCAATGCTGATTCACTGCCCATTTACTGGGCAATGCAACACACTCTTGCTCAAAGTAGATGGCTTGGAAAAGTCAGGGGCAGGGGGAGAACATTCTCTCTTTCTATGAAGGAGTAGTACCTGATAGTCCCTCAGCAAGGATCACAAACCAGGTGTTGCTGCTGTGGAGAAGAGGAGGGTATAGACTGAGTGCAGCGGAAAGAGTTAAAGAGTTTGAGGAAATTTCCTTAGGAAAAGAAAACATTTTGCTCTCAGTAGAGCTCCTGAAGCTCAAAAATGATGTCACATGCTAAGGAACCAGAGAAGTATTTACTCCTGGACCTTTTGATCAAAAGCAAGAAGCTTGAAATTTAGCTTTAAAATAGCATATGCTCTAAATATAGCAGTCAAATGACCTGACAGAGCCAAGATTCATGCTTCATGAGTTTGCAAATTGAGAGTCAATCCAGCTCAGGCTATCACAGACCCCTAAAGACAGATTGCTGTATTTATTGTAGTAGATACTATATACAAACATATCTCCACACTGTTTGCTCTCTAATTACAGTTGGGGCACATACAATCATTTACTTTCTGCGAGCTCCTTTTGTACGCTACACCTGCAAAGTCAATGAAAGTAATTTTAAAAACCTGTTGATAGATTTATTGATCAAATAAGTTGACCAGTGCAGTAGACTAGAAATAACCAGACAGGCAAGTGATTTGATAAGTACTCCTGGACATTAGTCACTATAGGGACTGGAAGTCAGGGAAAAAACAAACCCTTGAAGGCAGGTTCAGGCTTTTTGTTAGAATCTATACTAACAGCTGGCCCTAAAACTTCATTCCTTACGCAAGCCTGCTTGGTCTTGGTCAAGAGCAGTCTCCAACAAAATGCTTGGGATAACTCTATACAATCCAGTATTAGCTATCAACTTCAGCAGAAGGAATTGGCAGAAGTTACCTATTATCAGAAACAATGCGAGAAGAAAGAGAAAGGGGTACATTTATCTGACCAAGGCCATGGGACAGAAGAAACACAGGCAGCGATCATTGTCCACAGGCAGCTTACACTGCTTGGGACAGTTTTTGGGTGATTCTGTGGTGGGACTTCACTGCAGCTTTCACCATGCTCCAACAGCAAGGAGCAGATTATGCCCCTGGCCTGCACTGAAAAAAATATAAACCTCATCTATGAAGTATTCACAGAGATGGCCTTTTTTTTTTCCTGTGGATTTAATTGTGATTTAATAAGGTTTTCAATGAAACGTGGTGACAGCTTATCATAAAACTAAGCTGAACATACTTTTACACTGTCCAATCAGTTATGTGAAAAACTGTCATCCAACTCAAGCAAGAGGCAAATCAGGATTCAACTCTGTTGCATAGGAGTAGTTTCCTAAGAGGCAGAGGAAAGGTACACCAACAAAGCAGGAGGCAAAGGAAAAAAAACACGTGTTACTGCTATTATTTGTACAATATTTTACATAATCTTTTGGCACTGTGGTTTTGGGGCGTTTACATTTATCCCCAGGACAAAAGAATTAAATGCTCAAGGATGTCAATACCTTTTTCCACAAGCATTAAAGCAGGAAAAACACCATTCAGGTGCAGACAAAATAAATTAGCAAGATCAAATTCACAATCTCTCATAACCTCTCAGCATTTTTGAAAATAAATGTCACATTTATCAAAATAACTTGAAAATAAAAACTTTTAAAAGCTTATTTATCTCATAATATTCTCCTTCTTGTCTGTCATATTATATATATTTTACATATACATAAAAATCAAAAGAAAAGTCCACTCAAAGAAACAAACACTCCAATAATCCTTTTTTCATTAGTGTTGGTTATACATCCACAGAGATCTTAAAACACTTTAAAGGATCAAGCTTTCCTTCTCATTGGTACCACCATCACGTTGTTCTGAACTGTGGTCATACAACCTTTTGCACCTTTTCACTCTATTGAATCAATCTCCCCTAGCAACTTCTGGTGTGGCACTCCGCTCGCCCTGCCTCCGGCTCTTCTTCCCTCACTAATTCTGTGTTCACAACTGTGAAGCACAAAATTAGACGTTTCAAATTAAGCAAGGAGAGAGAATGAGAGAACCTTATTAAATCAACATTAGCATCAGAGTGTCTTTTAAAGAGAAACTCAATTGCAAAATATTACTTGTCTCTGTAAAGCTCTTTACATTGACAGAAATGAGACACACAGCAGCTGAAGTCATCTTCCTCTGCCCCCACCTTCCTCTTCATGCTGGTCACAGTGCTTGAGCAGTAAGAGCAGGATCCTTTTCAGACCACAGCCCCAGAGGAAGCAGAGCTTACCTTGAACTCACAAGCACTAGAGTTGCAAAGTAAAAAGGACAAGGTCTATTAATATAATGGGGAAAAAACCCACACACACACAGAAAAAGCATATTAACACACAAAAGCAGACTCCCTTCTCCTCCCACGCTTTCCACAACACTGGTTGTTCTCCCAAGTCACATTACAAGTTACAGTCAAGTCTTTACTTCTTGCAACAAGGCAAAGAGCCATTTCAAGTTTTAGTTTCCATTCTAAGTCCCCAACAATCAAAATTACTGACACGATGGTGACAATCAGCATATTCTGTTCCAAAACACCTCCAGTTCCTGACCAGATATCCTTAAACTTCTTTTCAAGATAAATCACTGCAGTATCATACCATTTCCCCTGGCTGGATAATTAAACATGGTGTTAAAGCCAGAAATCACCTCTGAGCCTATACGGTCTTTAAACATGACTTTCCCTTGGCACTTCTTAAATAAGAGTTGATATTTGCACTTTGTGTCAACAGAATGAGTGTACGCACCTTACAGCATTGTGCAGCAGGCCACATACTTGTCTGTTGGGCTGCCACCTAAAACAGGGAGTGTCTTGGCAGTACCTTGTAGTGAGAGTTTGTAATGTGTGCTGCTAGAGTCCTATGGACAGAAATCCCACTAAAACAATTTAAGTACAAGAAAAAAAAAATCTATTTCAAATCTATTTCAATTAATTAAAATCAATGTTTAGAGTACCCATTTAGCTACGCAATATTATCCTAAAGGCAAGTGATACAAAACGGAAGATCAATTCCTGATGATAAAACAAAGCTTTCAAAGCATTTTTAGGCAAAACAGACACGACTCCCAACAGAAACGGTGGCTGAAGCTTTTGATCGCTCTAGTCCTACCACACAATGGCAACTTCTGTATCAGCCAGACACTACTGAAAACTCTGCAATTTGCAGACAGGTTTTTAAGCACAGACCCTCTACCAATAAAACGGCACTTTGAGAAGCGCGGGGTGCTGGCAGTTCTGATCCATCTTCAGAGCTGTAATAAAAGTGACCATTTCATCACCTGACATCCACGCTCAAGATGCCATTAAATAAGCACTGGACAAAGCAGCTCCTACATCAGAGTTAAGTCAAAGTGCACCAGGGAAACAGGAAGGAGGAGGAGGATAAAAACAACACCCACAAGAACTAGTGACGAAAAGCTAACTTCATTGTTAAAGGGCTGTCTATTCAACATCCTTGTTTTATAAAATTAAATGTTCCATTTTCACTTCAAAGGGCAATAGTAGCAATACAAGACTGCTTGGAGTCTTCCAAAATTAAAGGGTCTGATGAAAACGAGCAATTTATCATTCAATTTTAAAACCTGAAAAATGCAGAAAACAGAAAAGCCAGAAAGAAGCACTGAACCTGCTGTCCTAGGGCTGCCCTTGATGCCTTTTCAGGCCAGTAAGAAGTCTTTACTGAAATACACTTAACTGTCTGCTACACACCTTTCTTCCAGGAAAGGACAATGCTAAGCTAAAACTGAAAACATATTTTTCCTTACTCTCTGCTGGATCTCATTTTCTTCTAGCCTTTCCCTAGCAGTCAGACACAGAACTAGAAGTGGCTTCCCATTGCCTGCAAGTCCCATCCCTTGCTTTCATCGGGGTTATCACACAGTGCCTTTAATTCAGTGGGACAGTAGCTATAATGATGGATGTCTAAGCAGAATGATAATAACAGGGGCTTACGAAGTTAAGCACTAAACATAATGATCAAAATTAATAAACCGATATCCCTAAATAAGAATGCACTAGTTCATGGGATGGGATACAATTCTGCTGCAAGGCCCTCCTCTCTTGTACACAGAACACCAAGAATGTCCAAATGGAGGAGTAGCATTGCTTCAGCCTAAAAATAAAAGGCACTCTAATTTCAGAGTGTTCAACAGGTAAGATAGTCTGGTTTTTCACAAATGCCAAGTAATTAGTTCATATTCACATACCAAACACTTTCAGAACTTTAGTGCCTCCATTCTGAAAATTTTTCAGGAAACAGCAAACTTTTACCAGCCATGCAAAATTTCCAACTAAAAGAAGAACAGTAGAGACAATTTTTGTGGAACTTCCACCATCTAATTCTGTTTCTTAAAAATCATAAGTCAGTTTGATAACCCAGCATATACCAACCCCACAAGTAAGCAATTAAATACATAGCTAAAGTCACTTATAACTGAAAGCTTGGAAAAGCTTTAAAAGAAACACAAAGTTTTCAAAACCCAAAAAGCATCAAGAACTAAACAACCAGTGGGTTCCAAGGGGTTTTATTTTTGTTATTTAAAAATGCAACATACTATTCACTGTCAAAGATCTCAGCGAATATCAACACATAATGACAACACTTCTGGAGATAACAACTACTTCAGGAAAAATAAAGCACAAGCAAGATGCAATAATTTGTCCTGATTCATGCAGAAAATACTAGACACATTCATGACTGATAACAGAGACACAAAACGCAGAAGAAACCAAGATTTTCATCATCCATATATTTGCGCAGATTACCGAAAGGAAAACAGTCAAAGTGTACTGATGCTTGCCTGTTAATATCCTTCCAAGATGGCACGATCAGAAAATTATCTCAAAAGATCTAAGTGTAACAGAATGGAAGGTTACACATTTGAAATGAAGGGAAAGAGCTGGAGCAGCAAAAAAGCAATCCCTATTTCATTCTTAAGTCTCTAAGGGACTCAGGAAGCAGCAGTGAATGGTGGAAAGCCATCCACCAAATCCAGGTAACCAATATTGCTTGCAGTGATTAACTCACTCTAGGTGTCACAGCCTGCCACCTACTACTGTCAGTGTGGAAAATTTGCTGTAAGCACAGAGAGGATTCTGAAGAAGTGAACAGAAACATTGAAAAAGAAGAGGCAAGACAGACAAAAAACAATGAAAAAGTCACAGCAGCCTTTCCTTTCAGTAGTAAGCATTGGCTGCAGCACTTAGCCCACTTCTGAGACATCAGTAAAATGGACCCATCTCATCATCGTTCAGTTTTTGAAGCAGCAAATCAGGAAATAATATTCACAGGTTCTATGACTGACATAATTGCAATTTAAAAAGGGCAATTAATCATCAGCCGTACTGGCAGCTGACTTGCCTGGCTGGGATCCTTTCTCTCCATACCTGCCAACAAACTCACAGGAGGCAAAAGCATCACACATGCACAGAGCCGTGAAGTGCCCTTCTCCCCCTTACCCCCAACCCCAGGCTTCACAGCATACACTATGGGTTTTGCTATTGTTTTTCCTCCCACATGTGCCCCGCCGGGATGATTCACCCGGCCTTTCCCCCAGCAGCTCCCTCACAAGGCCCAACCAACCTCCCTTGCCACGCAGATAAGGAATGCTCTCTCCATGTTGTAGCTCATATCAGACAAGAGAATTGAGGCAATGAGCTCCATCAGCTCCATTATGGAGTTCTGCTCGTCTCCCCATTTTCCTCTGTATCTTTGCATGAACTAGCATTAAGAGTGATGTCTCATCCCATTCCTACTTGAAAAATATATTACAAAGGTGAGAGCATAGCTCCAGAGAAGCAACTAACATAGGCTCATGGAAACTTCAAACCTGGCAACTGGTCTTTATAAGACAAGTCAAAGAAGCCACTAAGGCAGTATTTACTTCTGTGCTCTTATGCGAAGGTTTTCAAGTATATTTTAAACAAAACCAAAACCCCAAGCAGTTGTTCTTGGTATTAGTTCTGTCACTTTAAAATCTTTCTATGTGAGCATCCATTGCCAGATGTGAAAGGCATTTCAACCAACAGTATTTAGAGAAGAGACATTTGGAAATTCGTCAACGGTGCTCAGGTCCCCAGAAAGTTCTGAGATTAAATTACTGCGAGGTGAGTATATAACCTCCCATAGGAAGTACAATTCTTAACATTACATCCTTTCCTGAGAGGAAGAAACCAAACTGACCACCATATTATGCCAGTCTACTTATTTGGCAAGTACGAAAAACACTGTGGTGATAAATACCCTAGAAAATAAGTATGAGACTGATGGAAAAATTTAGAGCTCAGCAAGCTGTGAGATCTTCAAGTGACATACTTAAGACTATGTCCTTGGGCCAAAGAAAATATACAACAATGTTCTAGGCCAAAGAAATCTTGCTCAAACAGGTGCCACTGCTGCCAGCCAAGTGCAGTAGATACATATGGACTGAGGATGCGTGTTGTAACACAAGCTGTATAGTCCTCCCCTCCTCATTCCTGACAGTCAGCAACCAGAAATTGCCTTCATCATAAGCATACAGGAAAAGAATTCAATCCTTTTGTATGTGAAAGACAGTAATTTCAATCCTAAGAATTAAGTCAGGATGGAAGCTAGAGCACAATTACATATTGCACGTCTTGGTCAGAGTTCCAAACAAAGGTAGTTGGCAGAATGTCTCCACCAGCAGATAACACCAATAAACAGCCTCATTTCCATCTATTATAAGATAATAAACAGGCTTTGCTTCCTCATACTGTCCTCATTTCTATCAAGTCCCCCTCAAGGTTTGCTATCTTTTTGACACAGGCTCCAGGTGTTCTTCATCCACAAACCTCAGTGCATCACTGTAAGTTAAATGAGTTGTCTACAACCCACCTCTCAGCTTTGTGAAACTAGACAAGTGCAATTATGAGCCCCCTCCAGCTTTTTTCTCATTCAGATTTTGCAAGGGTTTAGAAATCTCTTAAAGAACATTTTATTCCCAGATCTTTACCTTTCAACAACACAAGTATCATGTTGCCCACATGCCCTCTGTTCAGATAGGACTGACCTTATCCTCCATTAACAAAATCACTCCTTTAGAAACAAGGGAGTGTGGTGTTAAGAAACAGCAGGTATTTCACTTGAGTATGTATCTTGTCCCAACTTAGAAGTAAATACCCTGTAACTCAGTTGTATTTCCTCATAACTGCTGGCTGGATCAAAGACTTCTGGGCTCTTCTGCACTTGGAGACGGTGTTTACCAAAACCAAGCTGGTAACAAAGCGGGAGGGGGGGGGGGGGGGGGCTGGGATAAATACAAAGAACCTTTCTCAAACACAATCAGGGCTCCTGGACTGCTGCCCAGGATCACAAATGCTTCTTTTCTTACATTTCCTCAGAAGAAAAACAAATACTTGTGCTTCCAAATTTTCCTAACACCTGTAAGCTTAATGCCTCCAATCAGCACTTGCTCACATCTTTATCTCCAAGACCGTATTATAAAGTTTTGATAAGCTTTTTCCTTCCCAACATCTCTCACTCAACATTAATAAGAGCCACTAATAGAACACTGAGACCAAAATCCTTGCCTCTTCTGTTGCCTACATTTAGCAATCAGCAACTGCCTGAGTATTGTGTGAGACCCAAAGCACTGCCGTGTATTACACACTTATCTCTGCAAAACCACCCTGCACGAGTGACAACTTCCAGGCAGGGGGGAGGGGGAATTGTGCAGCTTTGCAATAATTAAAGCATAGACGAGTGTCACTGCTGTAGATAATTATGCGTTAGCAGAGAAATTACTTAATGGAATGAACTAAACTAAGCCAAATGTTTTGTTTTAAAGGGAATTTAGGGTCTGCAAAAGGTGCTCAACTGACAGCCCAGGAGAGTGAGAATGACAGTCCCCCGTCATTCACAAAAACGGCACAACACTGCAACAGCCTGGCAGGCTTCCACCTCCCACCCAGGCACAGGGGGAGCAGAGGAGAAGCTAAAAAGTATTTCAGCCTCCCTGGTCATTTGGGCTCTCATCCTTGATGAGCACCCACACAGGGACCAGTCAGTCACTAAACAGAGAGGAACAACTGACTGGGATCGCTTCCTAAATAAAGATACCAGCTCTGACAAAATGGGTTAATTTAATCCACAGATCTTCCATAGCCCACCTCCACAAGCATCCATCAGAAAAAGAAATAAATTAATCTGTGTCAGTACAGACAAGAATCCAACCAACAACAGAAACGACAGGATAAGCAGGTACATGGCCCACAACGAAACCACCTCCTCCCACCAAGCCTATGAGGTCTCCCCTGTCCTCTCCTCTTGCCTCAACAATTGCACACCTACACACACTCCCACCACTGCTCCTGTCTAGATGGCTCTCAACAGCATCCTCCTGCTTGTTAAAACAAGGACTCTCAAGGTCAGTCAGAATTTATAAGGCAGCCATTTCATCTTTTGTGCTTCTCTGGCTACATTCCTTCCTAAAAGCTGCTGAACATTGGAGATTCTGCTGGGTCTGAAAGCCCTGCCAACACCAGGGCCAATTAGGAGTTTCAGGATGATGCATATTAAAGTTATTATGGGAGGCAGTTATGCAGCCAGAATAAATCTTAACTGAACCTTTAAGTGGTTTTTATAACTCTTGTTTCTCCTTCTTGAAAACAGATGAAAAGATACAAATCTCCTCCCTAAAAATCTGCAGGGATTCCAGCCAACCACCAACTTCTCTCTCAAGAGAAGATTCTGCCCTCAAAGCAATAATTCGTTTCGTCCAAGGCCAGCTAGATTGTCTTTATGTTTCAAACTCCAAATCACTCAAATCAGTCGGAAACTTACAATATCAGTGAAGACTGACCTTTACAAAAGCACTGCATATACATCTCAAACTTCTGCTGAAAGAAACTCCAGTGGTTTTTCAGTACAGGCCTTCTTAGACAGTCTACATAATCTGATTGCAGATAGTCAAAGGGACACACATATTACAGTCAGATTTTACAGACCGGGTTTTGTAGGTAGTATCTAATCAGAAGGCTAGGATGTAGGTCAAAACAGTGAATCTTAAAAAGGATCTGAGGAATGGAGGCAGCAACATCAGTTTTGATAGTGAGCATAAGATGTCATTAGGACAGCATCTCCGACCACTTCTGAAGCCAAACTTGCTCTCAGCAGCAGTTATCTACCCCTCCGAGTATGACTACTAGAAACCAACTAGAAAGCCAAAGACCAAAGAGAAATCTGAGGTGGCTGAGAATACACCACATCGTCTGTGTGGAAACCTGCACTGTCTTCACAACAACCCTGTCCTCCCCTCTGCAGCCCGAATACACAGTAACTTCACAAGCTGCTAGATCCATGCATTCAAGCATGAAAGCAAGCCTCAGGAAGCATGGGGAGAAAATGAAAGACAGAAGCAGGCTGATTCAACATACACCTCCAGTTTGTAAATTATGTCAGTACATAGTGGCCTCACACCTCCAAATCATGTATTTCTATAGAAACCAAAGAACTTTAAAAGTTTAGAGTAAATTTACCCTGAAAAATATTATGGTAACTCCTGGAGAAGCCAGAGCCAGAATGAAAACAAATAAGCAAAAACTTTGAGACATTTCATTGGTATGCAAGCAATTTGAGCGCTCAGCAGTTCCCGGTCCACCCCTGGAAAGGAGTTTCATGGGTGTCCCTTCACTGCCACCTTCAGGAAATACTCACTGCTGCTCTGAAAGTGCTTTCGACACCGCAGGGAAAAAAAGTATGATCTCAGCGAACACATCAGCACTGGCATGCAGAGATGCACATTAAAAATCTTTAGTTCCAAAATAGGAGTACTACCGCTTGAATCACATCCCAAAGAACTGAGAAGCAGAGCACAGAGTCTGCAAGATCAATACACAGAGCAGTCACCAGGCTGAGCAGCGGTTTTTTGAACGCAAATAAGATACATAATTCATCTCCCAGACTCTGCACATGAGGCAGCTAATAAATTTTCCCAAATCCTAAATTCAAAGGGGTATTAACGAGTACATGCTGTTTATGGATTGTTTATTAGACTCCATGTGCACCACCATATTTTAAAGGCTCACTTGCAAAGCCAACACATTCCCTCCCTCAAAAATTTAAAAAAATTAGTAAATCAAAAGTGCTTTGCTAATGAAAGCTGAAAGTTTCATAAGAACTCAGAGTCAGTAATAAAGTGGAAAAAAATGCACAGGTCAAAAAAAGATGTTCTAATATTTATTTATTTACACACACATGTGCACAAGATGTACCTTAAGTCTCTGGACAGTATATCGACTTACGAGTAGATAACACGAATTATCAAGCAGCAAACTTAGTTCCAAATCAGTCAGCATCATAGCTCTTAAAATAGGCAAATGACTTGCTGAACCGTACAGTGAAGTCCAACCAAGCTCAACAGCAACATCTGCTGGCCAATAAGCAACAGTACGAAATTAGTCTAATTACATTGAAGTTTATTATTCATTCTTACAGAGATGTGAATTTTTCCTGCAGTTTAAGAATGCACAGTGAGACACATTTCTTGCGCAGAAGGCAGATGTAACTTCTAGACATGCGTGCAAACAACAAGGCAAAATTTTGCGTGCGCTTGCACACGCACGTAGTCAGAAAAATCTATCATCCACCAGTACTCGCCCACTGAGATACTTGAGAGCAAAACACCGAAATTAAGAGGGGTTAAAATTCATGTTAGTGAGACTGGGCTGGAGGAAATCTCTTCTGTCTAGCTGCTTCAATCCCATCTGAAGAACACCCGTGGTACCCCTGGAACTACTTTCTTTCCTAAGGGAGCAGCCCACATTTGCAAGGCCTGAGGCAGTGAAATATTTACCAACACACCAGTTCCATCTACACAGAGAACAGCAGCTAAGACGATTAGAGCTCCTTTCCCTCCAGGTGCCTTACACATTCCTTATTAACCTTAGAAAATGAGCCTGCTATGGCACAATGGCGTTATTGGAGGAGAAGCACAGCTAATGGTCCCCACTTAATTTGGGCACAACCTGATACTCTGTCTAGACTAATTACAATGAAAACTCTTATTTTTACCCCAGATGCATAAAATTTGATGAACTACTTCTAAACCATTCTAAAGGAAAGAAAATACAAGTAGCTGGCAACAGCCTCAAGGTTGCATTTAGACCTTCATCGCGATCTGAAACAAGGGCAGAGTGACCTGAGAGCTGGCTTCTGAACAGCCATCAGATGGGGAAAGGTGTTGATGCATCCCACTTCTGTTACCAGCAAAGGAACAACATCAAATTCTTACTTGACCAGCGAACCACCTCTTTTTGCAGGTTGCTGTATAACGGGAAATCACAGACAAGTAGGTTTTTAACAGACCACTATGATAACCTCCAGTAGCACAAAGCTTAGAAAAATGACACTGCAAAATGCTGAGCCTTGAACAGGAAAAGGGACGCTGGCTGGCGGGGCAGCTTTTTAAATGATAGAAAACTATAGGCTGGACTAACATTCATTATCTTTAAAGCTGTAGTTGGCTTTCCAGCTAAAAGCTCTCATGGGTTTTCAAGTTTCGTACTTGAAAAAAAAAATTTTTTTACCCTGAAAAATTAGGGAAGAGAATTTAAGAAACATGCAAGTTTATTTGCAGCTGACATAAGCTTTTGTTATAGCTGGGTTTGGAGAGGCTTTTTTGGTTTGGTTTTTTTTTTTGGTGCTGTTTTTGTTTGGTTTGTGGTGGTTTGTCGGGTTTTGTTTTGTTTGGGGGTTTTGGGGGTTTTTTTGTTTTTAAAACATACCCTTATTCCCAATCCCCCTTTTTCCACATTTAGCTGTTAAACTAGGAGAGCATATCATATGAAAATACAAAAATGACTGATTGCTCAGGTCCTTAGCTGGGAAGAGAACAGCTTTTGTATGGAACCATTTGTGTATTGGAAGATCGGAAGCTACAGGGGGCAGTCACAGTTTCAGCTTGACAGTGCCAATTAACGGCTCTAGCAAGATGAACATTGAGGAACAAATCCATTCTGCTCAAAGGCTGGAGAGAAGGGAAAAGGAGAGAGAAGAGATACGAGCCTATGTGTTTAGAAAAAGAAAAGGGCTTGAAGTCATCTGCTAGCCAGCGAACCACTTTTTCCATGGCAAAGCATTAGGCTGAAGATCCAGTGAATGTACATGGCAAGCTCTCAGTCCTAATTGGAAGAGCACTGGTTATTTAACAAATGTATCCTTAGTCTAATGTACTATTCAAGTAGGTATTAAGCTATCGAGCTTTTTTTCTTTTGGACAGTAATTATACATAGCCCTGCTCTATCTGTCTGTTTGATCAATTTTTACTCTCAACTCCTCCTGCATCATCCTTCAAGTTTGCCCATTATCATGAAGTCTTCGAGGCTAAAAAGGCTCTAAACCCCCAATGTAACATGCAGACAGGAAAAAGAAAGCCAGCAAACTCTTTAATTCCTACCCTCCCTCCTAAGCTTGCAGGTGTTCTATTCTCATTGTCTAAAAATCAAAGAGAAAGTCATCAGCTCATTTCCTCTCCCTTAGTACTGTCCATTTTAAGAAGCTACTTTCCATCGTGTTTTACTCTACTCATAAATAATATAGATAATTGCAGATGGTCGTAACAAACAAGCAGAGAAAGTATACGTATATAATACAAAGGAAACAATAAAAATTCTGATGTGCTCCAAAAGCAGAAGGAATTCCTGGCAAATAGCAGCAGTTGCATCCAGATCACTTTTTTAGTTGATGTAAGGCAATCATAGAGCCAAAAATAATACAGGGACAGACTCTAGACAAAGCTAAACAAGGGTGCTGGCAGCTCACTTCCCTCTGCAGCACGTATTTCTTACCTCCTCCCCACATGCAATACACACAGCTATTTCTTCCCTAAAAATTTGCATTAGGAAGGAGGAATATTGCTCATGGAAAGATAGGTTCAAAACTGCTGAAACTCCAAAATACATAAGCAGCATACAATTAGGAAGATATTATGCTGACTGTAATAAGAAACTCTAAGAGAGTCCACCCAGCTGCCCAAGAGTTAACATTATGCTTTTCTCATCAAAACCTCTTCCAAGAGGTTAAGCACACAATAGACTATCTAAAGCACAGCTAGAAAGGCTGCTTGAAATTCCACACATGTGCCTCAGCAATGTATTTCTATTAATGTCCAGTGTGTGTCAGCGTGAAGATAAGGTACCAACATCATGTCCAACCAGCCAGCTAGAGAATGGGACGCCATGTAAAACATTGTCTGATGCTTACAATCCCGGAGAACAGCGGCGTTTGCAATCTCACCCGCTGCACACGTGCCTGATAACACCACCAACGAGGAGAGGCGGCAGGAGCAAACAGTCCTGCAGTTTTGGGAAAGTAAAGAGACAGAGAAAGAGGGAGGGCGAGGGAAAAAACAAGAATGAAAATCAACTTCATCAGCAAACAGAAGCAGGTTTGAGGATGCCCAACTGTAGCAGAGGGTATAAACAAACTGGAAAAAGCCTCAGTGAAATTTACTTTTCGTATCAGCTTGCTTTAACTCTTAACATAAGAAATAAAGAAATAACATCAGTGATTATTTTTATTTCTCCCATCATACCATGTAGACTCAGCTTCATCTTCTAGTATGATCCAACAAAGCAATCTGTATTGGGAGACTTGTAAAAGACATTGTATTTGAGGAAATGGATGAGGACACATCTGCTCTGTTGGGCCTGGTACTCGGGGCTTGAGAAGCCCATGTCACCACGAGCAGCTGTGGTATGGGAACCACTGGAACGCCCCATATCAGTCTGTGCTGTGCACTGACAGGTGTTATCACACAGATAACATCAGAAAACTTCCTATCAGCTGAACAGCTTGCCAATATAACCTGTAACCTACCTATCTTTGAGAAAGGTAAACTGTATGCGGATGAAAGGGTGGAAGGTAGTGATCCTGACTGGGAGACCACTGTGCATTGAGGAGGTGGTGGTCTCGATGATCTTAGAGGTCTATTCCAACCTAAGGATTCGATGATTCTATGATTCTACCCACAGAACAGTTAACCTTAGCAGGCACAGGCCTGGCTGTGCTGCACATACAGATACGGCATGGCCTTCAGGTCTGTCTTGTGCTGCACAGGTTCCTCGGCACCATAATAGAGGAGCCTGCAGGCAGCTGCCCCTCGGTGCTGGCCCCCGCGGGACCTTGCCATTATCTAAAAGAGCAGCAAGACGTTCTCATGGGAACACCCTTCGTGAACAGTTATTTTCTTGCCAGGATGTAATTGCTCAAATATCGAAAAAGGAGGAACCTCTCCATCTGCACAGCATGCCCTGGGAAAAATCCATCCAGGGTCTGGATCCGAATCCATCTGAAGGGATGCAAGATTTACTTGCTATCTATAGTCCTCTTTCTATTTTATCTTATTAAAAGAGCTATTTTATTAAGCCACTTGTCAGCCTTTCTTATTGAGACCCAAACAAAAAAAAACCACCCTGCACCGTTTCTCTCATACACTGCTGCCTAGTGCGGAAGACCTGCCCATCCCATGTACCTTCTTTACCACCTCTCTGTTGCCAACGAGGATCAAGCCAAGACGTACATCCAAGAAAAGGTGGCAGAAGCACCAACACTATATTTCATGGCATTTAGAGAATATGACAGAAATGACACCCAGTGGCCAGTCACCTACGTCACATCCCCATCACCTAAGATTGCAAGAGCAATCAAAGTGTTCCATTCAGTGCAAACTTATTTCCTACCTATTATATTAGTCCTTCAAATCCATAATCTTGCTCTCTTTTTAAGTAACACTTTCCAGTCAGAAATATCAAGAAAATTTTCAGTGATCAAGGATCATTGAATCAAGATTCAAACACTGACATTTTTTTAGATAGAATACAACGAATACTGGAAAGCTATTGCCAAATACTAAGGTACATATATGTAATATTCCAAATACTCAAAACACAGACAAACAAAATTATAATACAAAAATAAAGCTTAACCAAGCTCGTTGGAGCTACATTCTTATAATATTATAACACTCTCAACCTTTATACCTATGACAAATCTCATACCACAGACCATACCACATTTGACTAATACTGGCTCATAGGAAAGGAAAGCCTACTGAAACACTCTAATGCATTACAAAATCTGTTGCTTATGCCCCCAAAATTAGCTGCAAAATTAGAGCAGAACTCTAATTAAGTACACAGTACTACTTACACAGTAGTCTGGCAGTAAAAAAAAAAATAATGTTAAATGCAGTACTAGCTTTGCTAGACCATTCATGGAAAAATATCAACATATTATTCTCTTAGTTCTTTATGAATTGAATATTTTGTAGTTATAGATAGGGGAAAAGGAAGGCTAATCTTATCTTTTGCTTCTTAAATGATGGAATGGCTTTACAGTAACCCTAAGTCAGTACAAATGAATCTGGAAAAAGTTTCTGTGGAGTACATGAACTTGGTAGACAGAAAAAAAAAAATTGAAGGCAAGACAGGGGAAGCAGTCAGCACCAGAGACAACTTCAATTTGTTGCAGATGCAGGATTTAAAAAGAGGCCAACCTTGTGATAACGTCCCTTAGCCCAAGAGACTACAAATATGAGAAGCTCAAACGACCATCAGCTGCTGAAATCTGCAAAAACTCTCCAAACACAAATTAACCTTCAATCAGGAGATAAAAGAAATTGGAAGGTGTAAAAAAAAAAAAAAATGCTCTAAGTGTCTGACAAAGCAGCAGCAGTAGCAGGGAAAACAAGGAGTACATATGCAGCAACTTACCCTTAGCCAGATAACAGCTTTGCCTTCCCTCAAGAGAAGATTGAGAAAGAGGAGGTTTTCTTTTGGTTTGGCTTTGGTTTTACTTTCTGGGTTCATTGTAGCACACATTCTCCAAAATTGCATTGGTTAAATTTAGGCCTCACTGATGCTCCAGAGATGGGAAGTTATTCGTTTGCTGGAGGTAAAAGACATGTAGAACCTCACCATGCCAAGCTTAAAATTTAATGTCAGCCTTTCCAAAGTCCACTGTTTAACACTGCAAGAATACTTTCTATAGGGATTCCTTACATGTTTCATGGTTTCATAAAAAGAAGTAATTCCTTCACTGCAGAAATGCACCTACTCCTATAGTAGAAGGTAGCAGCCGAAGAGGAACCCAGCTGCGGGTGAAAAGGAGGGATGTTCTGGCCTGAGACTAAGAGTAACAGAGCACTACCTTTAAAGACTCCACACATTAACACCTTTTCTTCAAAGAAAGAAAAGTACCTCTTAGCTCAGACAGCAAGAACGACAGGGATAGAAGGAACATCATCTGAAGCTGCTCAGCCTAGCTATTTAAATCCCCCCATCAATAGCTTGCAACATTTTGTAATAAATCATTAAGGCTTAAACCAAAAAACAAATCTTAACATTTGTATCAACGCATTTAAAAGGCAGTTTTATTGAAGTACTGAAAGCAATCAAAAACAACTGCATTGCGACTTCTAGACAAAGACAGTGCCACTCCTGCTAACCTAGTCAGAGTTCCCTAGCTGGTTTTGCAGGCACTAAGGGTAGGTATGCGAGCGTTTGACACACAGTACATCAATGCTCTGCAAATAGCCAAACTGCAGGGAACAACGCTCATCAGGATGTACTGCCCCCACAACTGCTGGTACCCACACTACATGTAGGAATTAATGTTCTAGTAACTAAATGAACCAGTCATTTTCTAAAGAAAACACAAAATTAATCTGAAAAAAGGTGTCATTCCTTTAGTAAACCCATGTAGATACTTGTCGCTAATCACTGCAACATCAATGAAAATCAAACTTGGAGAAAAACAACTGAATGGGCTTTTTCCTCATTTTGCACTATTATTTAAAACCCTCCGTACTTTCTGATTTAAATCAATGTTTTCTGCTTCACCCACAAAAAATGTCAATCAAGAAATATTTACAGAAATTAAAGAGCCAGTAAACACTAAAACCCAAGATTTGTGTCAGCAACATCTCGTCCCAGAACCAATCTATTTCCTACATATAAGCTAGCAACTTTAGAAAGAGAAGGGGTTTAGCTCAGCGTGCCACATTTCAGGTGTGGAGCAAATGGGACAACAAAACTGGCCCTGGTGTGAGCAATATCCAAACCATAATGCAAAGCTCACAGGGGCAATACATTTCACTACATCAACTCTAACTAACAGGGAGGAAAAAATTACCAGTTTTGACAACAGAGGCCTGACCTCAGAAGTCTCAGTTCACTGATGGCCCCACACTGTCACAGCTTCAACAAACACCATGCTACTGCTGGACCTCAGCCGGTCACTGCAGCTTGTCACAATGATAGGAGATTACACACAACAAAAACCCAGTCTAATCTAGAGATACTTACCTATGATTAATCAGCCAGGATGAAGCTGATCCCCAGCTTATCACAAAGTAAATTAAAGCCTTAACAAAACTGAATCATGTTCAGCACCGTTTCTAAAACCATCTTCAGTACCAGCTCAGCTGCATCTACAGCTGATACTGCTCAACAACAGTGGGCAATTCGCAGCAAAAAAACTGTAAGCAACACTGGCTTGAAGCTTCATCAGTTACCAGAAATCTAAAGAAAACTTTCCATGAATGGGCCAATTGGATCATTCCTCCACCCCTACAAGGCCAAAAGTAAAACACTACTCCACCTGATCACTCCCCTACTACCACCAAATTTCTCCTCCACTGTATCCATCTATGAATTGGCTGTTTATGCTGCTTTCAGCAATTTTAAGCCATTTTATCTCCACATTCTTTGAAATGGAAAAGAAAAACATACCAGTTAAAATATCAGCGGACCAGTACACACTAAATCAAGGGTGGAAGTGTCCAAAGTATGCCACAGGCAAAGCCCAATAGTTCAGAATCCCACGTTCACAAGATGACACCAATATAAAAAACCACTGCCCTCATCAAAGGCAGCCCCAGTCATGCATTCCTCCTTCAGCCTTTCTCTCCTGAATCAACAAGGGGAGATGAGAGGCTCTGAAGAGCAAAGAGGTTATTTCTGGGCAAGAAATCATTGAAAGAATCTGACAATGAGCAGTTATAATCAGTTACTGGCGCAACCAGAGACAAACCCTAAATCCCTGTGCTCCCATGCTCATACTCCAGGCCACACTAATCACAGCAGTGCGATGCTGGAGCCACCAGAAAGCAAAGGCTGCCATCCAGCAAGCCAGTGAGCAGGCATCACCAGGAACGCTGGGAATCCATCTATCACCAACAGCTGGAGAAACATTTTCCCAGTAATTTAGGAATTCTGTGTCCAGTCTGTTTTCACGCAGCAACCAAAGCCAATCAGTCTTGTCTGAAAAAGCTAATCATGGTGCAAAGTTTGTCCTACCATCACCCCATTTCTGAATTCATTCTTTCAAAGTAGGAAGGAAGATGACGACTTTTGGTCAATAACTCTGACAAAGCCATTATCCTAGGGGTATTAAATGGGGAGATAAGAACTTCAGGGCTTTGCACAAATCATGTTAGTTCAATTCTCAAATCCGGGTAATGCTTCTTTTCAAAGTATTAATTTCATTTATTCTATTTGCTCTCTCTCTCTGTCCTGATAACACAGGCGCACATGGCCCCTAAATAAGATCCTCCTATTTTATAAGTTATAATCCTCCCTTTCTAGACTAGTAATGAGATGTCTTTGCTTAATCGCGTTTATTCCCCCCCCCCAGCTTTTGCTTTTCTCCATCTCCATTCCACATTGATTTGTCTCAAAGGTTTCAGTGAAAACCATCAGGCAGGGAGTCACTGGCTCCAAAAGGCTGATGATGCATATGCTGCACAGCCTTAGGAGATTACAAAAGCAGAAAGGAGAAAAAAGAGCAGCTTTGCTTGCAAAGTTTCTTTTGTTGGCAAGAAGGAGAAAAAAAAAAGAAATCCAAAAGAACTGAGAAGTTGAGAGAAGAGGTTTTGATTAACTGGAAATGAAAAAGGAAAGATTCCTGGTACAGGGGAAAGGTGAGACTATTCACAACACAGTGAAGCAATTAAGTAACTTGACTATGACAACTTTGGAAGTTCCTCATGCTAGGAATACAAAAGGATTTAAAGACAGCCTTATTAATTCTTGGATATTTCACATGAGACTTAAGGCATGCTACAAGCATTAGTTAAACACCCTAGGCTCTGCTGTGAAGTACTGTACATATAATCCTTGTAGTATTGCAAGTACCCACAGCATTAAATTATTCAGAGAGTCCAGTCAGCACTATGATCCTGCCGTGCTATACAAACAAACAAAACATTTTATCTCTAATACAAATTGGTGAGAGTTCTTCTGCAGCAGCTTAGCGGACTACTTCCATTTGAGCCAGTCCCCCATGGTTAATCAAAAGCCATATTCACTCAAAGGAATTGAATGCTGCAGTGTTTCTACTTACAGAGCCGTTTTCCTTCTTAAACTAAAACTTCAAGGAGTTTTACTCAAAACCTAAAGTATCTAGAAGCTAAGCACTTTGTTCAAAGGTTAAAAAAAAAAAGCTCAAGACAAAAATGTAGAACAGGACCCAGGTACTTAACTCCAAATCCCTCATGTAACCAGTGCACCACTTCAAGAAAAACACACACACATCCACATACAAACCACAAAAAAAACCAACAGTAAATTTTAATCTGCACCCTACCCCATAAACAACGAAGTAACTGGCCCCAGAAGCTGACAGTAAGTTCCCCATCAAATATTAACTCTAGTGCACCGTCTCTTCAGGAATATGCACTATATAATAAGACTGAAGAAGTGCTTCATAGCAACACTGACAATAAAAGTCAGTAAATGAAAACCATAAAGAATAGATTAAGTGACAAGCAACGTTCAGCACAATCAAAATGAAATCATTTTAAAATACAGCTATCATATTTGGATTTATGGTTTACAGGTGGCAAGGTCAAAGGAGAATATTGCAGCACTACTAGAGACAACTGTACAGGAGAAGGCTACTAATCACCGAACTATTGATATGTTAAGCACACAGGGCAGTTCAAGATCTTACTGCAAATATTAAATAAACCAAACCTTTCTAATTATATATGGCATGATTTTCAATTTTTACTAAATTAAGCGCTGCTAGAAGCAAATTATTCTTCCGTTCTTTCTCTCATGGGACTTGCCCCATTTTTCTCTGACTTCCCTAGCAGGTCACAAGAACAACAAAAACCCTGTAAGTTGTTCCCTTACCAATTTAAGCTGATAATTTCCAGTGCCACCTGCACTTGGAAACCTAGAGCTCCACTACTATCTGCTACCTGAAAGAGAAGACTGACACAGAAGAGATCAAAGAGCAACTCACACCCATTATTTGCCTCATATGCTACAGCTAAAAAGCAGAAGAGTGAGCAAGAACCATTCAAACCCTACTCCAGATAAAGGAAGAAAACAATACTGGAAGACAAAGGACAGATATGATTTGAGTAGGATTGAGTCGATACAATAAGGTAACCATGCCCAAAAGGAAACTGTAGCTGAGATAAAGCAAGTCTGATAGGGATCCCAACAATTTAAAAGGCTGGCAAAACCAGCTCCTGCTTAGGAAGACATCTAAAAGACGATAGACAATAGCTTTGACCTCATCTTTGGAAGGACAGGCTAGACTATTCCATTTTTAAGTACCTTAAATTTATGACTGATCAAGAGATAGTTAAAAAGCAATGAAATTTAAGTTTCTCATTCTTGCACCACATTCTGGGCTAACATTCCATGGTCACTATTTATCTTTTATGGGTTACACAAGGAGAGCCTGATCAGATTTTTGCAGAGCATCAAGTATGCACTACCCGGGTATGTGACATTGCAGGATTAAAAGCTAATTCACATAATAGAACAGCTTTTGTATGTTAGCAGTCAGGTCCCAACTCATTTCAGAGGTGCCCTCCTTACACTTCACAAATATTGCCTGACTGCTAGTCACATTTCTCCAGGTTGACTCTACACCCCACTGCAGGAGGGCAGGGCTCCACTTCTGAGCCAAGTCACATCTTTAGATTGGAGAATAAATCCACTACCTTCTTCCCCTGCCTCTTCACAGAAGCAAGTTAATTGTATTCATAAAATATTCTCTTTCTAGTGAAAAGAGAGTTAATACTGCATCTGCTGATCCAGATGTCCTATGCAGAGGAACAGCAGTCACCTGCCTCAGACATCACTATTCTAAAGCTCACCAATTGCGCAGCTTCCCGTGGTTAGGGTACAACCTGACAAGAGGAAATTTCCTACAACACAACGGCCATTCACAAGCTATAGCCAGGAAAGCAATCTCAGAGACGTACCAATCCAACCACATACAAATGTTATCATGGAGTCAAAAAGCACAAATGGGTCCAAAAACTCAAACAGACAAGCTCATGGAAGACAAATTTCATCAAGGACTGGTAACCACCAAGGTGAAAATACAACCTCTTGCTGAAGAATGCTCCAAGCCCCAGAACGGCAGAAGTTGCAAGAGTATACAGGCGGGAAACACTGCTCTACACCTGCCCCGTTCTCGTGCTCTCCGTAAGCGGTGGCTACAAATCACCATCAGAGATGGGCTATAGCTAGAAGGACCTTCCATCTGAAGCACTATGGCCATTCTTATGCAGCCCCCCAAAATGCCTTCATACTATAACCTCAAAATGCTTCACAGCCAAGTCACATGCCTGGGTAAGCCATGCCTCTTAGCATTCAACATATAGAAAAAGGATTCTTCATTTAAATTAAGTGCATGCAACAGAGCAGTAGGATGGAAGAAACACAATAAAGACCATCATTACTCAAGTCTGCCCTCTCCCTAAACCATCCTTTTAGTACGTACAGGCAAGGAGAATTACTGTTAGTCTAGTTCTCTCAAGAAAGTTTCAACATCACAGTTGAAATGAACAGGCAGCTTGATCTGCCTGTGACAAGCACAGTCCCACCTCCCTGTCACACCCCAACACCTCATACCAATGCAGGTCACCAAAAAAGTGGCAGCTGCAGTGAGAGCAGCATTGTTTACAGGCAGTACACCATTGCTATAGTAATGTTAGTACCATAGAAGCGTAAGGATGGAAAAGACCTCTAAGATCATCAAGTCCAATCATCAACCTAACACCACCTTGCCCACTAAACCATGTCGAAACTTAGTACTTAAAAGAAAACAATAAAAAATAGTATCATGTGAATATTAAGCACCAATGACAACCCCAATCTACTGTAGCGATACAAGCCTTTTGCTCTGCTCAGTCTCATCTCACTGTACTTCTGCCTCCATCACTGCTTTTCCCAGCACTGGTATGACAATAACTCAACAGGTTCTCTCAGCAACAGCAAGGCACCTGACTAATAGTAAAGGCTGCAGCAAGAAGTCCCCAAAAAGAAACCTGTCTACTGGGCAAGATTGGTTTGGGAGTCACTGATGTGTACAAAAGAGGTTTATGCTTACTTGTCCCTAAAAATCAATCTTAAGCCTTCTTAAAAATGTTAAAGTACTTGACAACTTTATAACAGTTCTACTGTTATCAGCATCATAAAAGACTCAAACAACCAAACTCATTATTAATTTGGGTGTTTGCACAATTATACTCTAGAAAAACAGAGGAAAGTTTCAAGATAGATCAGGTCAGCAGAATCTGATCCTGTATATAATCAGAAGATTCATGTCACACATTTGATAGTTTAAGAGAGCTCTCTCTAGCTCAGACAACAACCCATATACAGACACACCACAGTGACCTGCCACAGGTAAAGCTGTCCCCAGCACGGTCACTGCCTATGCCTTTCCCTGCAAGCTCGGCCTTAGCATCACTGCACAACATGCTGCAAGTGTAGCTTGCCAGCTACGCTGTAAGCCAAACATTAAGTGATGAAGTAGGTGGTGATGAGTGTTTCAGCCTAAACAAAGTTTCTAAGCTCATCACACAAGTGACATTTGATGAACGCCCTCAAGCAGAGATATTTCAGCCTGTCCTACATGGAAACATACAGGAGTTTTTTGTTACTCACCAGCTGAGCTACTCTCTGCCTCTCTTCATTAGTGTTGCTCCTTTCCTGCTGAAGGGCAGTATTCAAGGCCTCACTGGCTGCTTCCCTTTCTCTTTTGGCCAGTCGAAGCAACTCCTCTTGGACAAGTGCCTGCTCTTGCTCGTACCTGTATGAGCAAAGGCAAACAGAGAGGAGGTGATCCGTAGACTTTTGGCACAACAGGCTCATGGCTCAGCATGGACTATCCCTGCCTAGAGCTGAAACACAAATCCATGATCTATTTGACAGAAAGTCTGCTCACAGCCCCTCGGTTATCAGCGGGAACTCAAAAGTCCAACAAAGCTTAAACATGACCTGCAACTTCACTGAGGTACAGCCCTGGCAACAACAGCAGACTTAGCATCATAGAAGCTTATACTTCAGGTATATGCAGCTCAGTTAAGTACTTAATTATCACCTGAAAACAGTGAGAATAGAAAGTAGCTAGCTAGATAAATAGATACTGCTCTGGAAAAGACAAGGGACATGGGCTAGCTCCTTTTACTGTTCTATCTGACAACACTGCTCTTGTGCTCTACAAGGGAAAGAAAACCACATAAAATGCATGTAGCAATAGCACTGAGAGAAACGGCCTTCTCATGTCCATAGCCTGGACACCTGAATCTCAGGATGCTATGAAGGAACTTCACCTCACCTCCTGTACAGTTCCTGCTCTGCAGCAGAAGACTTCTGACCAGAGTCATCTGCCATTGGCGGCTGGATTCCTAGAAAGAAGAACAGAAACCTGTGACAACTGTAGTACAAAACATAGTCCTTCATCACATCATACATTATTTGAGGAGAATTTCATATGCGAGTGTTATCCCATCAAGCGAAATACACCTTGAAAAGCCTCAACAAAATTTTAGTTTGGTGGATGGAGTTTGAATTCATGAAACAAAGAGACACTGACAGCACTGTCTTCAACAAGGCATGCTGAACAAGGCACGCTATGGAAACTTCTAGGTAAAGATGTTAACTCCTCAAACTCTGGTTTCTACTGAAACATAAGCATGGTTTTAGACCTACTTTCCATTTCCTTCCTCTGGTTCCATTAAATCTTCCCCTTGATCTCCTGCTTAGCTTGTAATTACAAGGGATACCACAAGCGGAGATGAAATTATTTGACAGAGTTCAGGCCATGCACAAGGCTGAATCCACTTTCAGGAAAGATGTAGCCTATCAGCAAACAAATCTCTAAAAGCAAAGGCCTGGTTCCCTAACTTCATGTTAGTGTGGATGCCTTAAACAAATCCATACTGATAACATATCAACAAAATGCATTTGAGAACCAAGAGAAATCAAATAGTTTTCTGACCTGTAAAGAAAGACAAGTTCAGAAACCAAGTTCTCATCATCCACTTGGCAAGCTGTGCTTAGAAGCTTATCCTTCCCTACAAACTTATTTCCAGAGAACAAAAAGCCGTATTTCCCCCACCCATCCACAATATAATCCCTGTGCGTGCAAAGAAGACAACAAGGCAGCTTGTCAGGAATGAAAGATAAAATTAAAAATTTCTGCCTTGCTTATTGCGTGTTCATCTGAAATCATAGAAACATTCACAGCGTGATACAAGTTCATTAAAGTATCTGAGAAGGGTGGTAATCCAAAGATGGAGAAAGAAAGGACCTAGAAAAACAACTTGTCTTACTTAAGGTCACACTGCAACAGAACTAGAATCACAGCATTTCAACTGCTCCAACTGCCACGAGATGGCTACCTTTCAGAAACACAAAGAGCACATCAGGACTGTAACATCCAAGGAATTCAATGATGCCAATATCTACATACATAAAAATGCTACAGCCTAATCAAAGATACTCTTGAAAAAATACAGGGATGCTATGTAACATCCAGTGGCAGCAATACTGACAAGTGCATCAACACAGTCAGTAGACCTGATGGGGACTGAGAGTACCTGTAGGAGATTTGGGCTTCCCTTCTGCAGCTGGTGAAGATGGAGTTGTGCCATTGGATGAACGGGGCGATCTCTGATTGTCCCTTTTATTTTGAGGAGATTCTTTCATTCGGTTCACTACATCTTCAGAGAGCTGAAATGCATGTACACAGGAAAAAACTTAACCAAGTCAACTCCTCATGTGTGTATGTTTCACTGTAAAAGCTCCCCATTTGTTAGTTTCCATGCTAAAGTATTGCCAGTTACCTTGTTTCAATGCCATGGTCCTTTGAATCCAGGTGGTCAACATCTATACATTGACTTTACATTTTAAAAAACCCATACCCTATCAGTAAGTGATAAAACCTCCAATCTACTGACCCTAAAGGCTTCATTGGACAATGACAATTAATCTTCCACAAATACTAACGAAAGCAGAGAGCACTGATAAACAAGCCAACCCCTTCAGTAGGGACATATTTAGCAGAAGTGGAAGGAAAGAAACTAAACAGGTCATAAGTCCATCCATCCATTGTTCCCCCTCTTCCCCCATGCTTGCTAACCCAGCTCAGCATGGCAGAAGCACGGCAAACCATATGGCAGAGAACAGCTGCACAGCCCTCCCGTTCACGTAAGGCTGCAAACACTTTTGTAATCTGAACTTCATTCTCACTCCCTTACTTGGGTTCAAACCCACAGAAAAGAAAGAAAAGTTAACTTGAGGTTTTCTAGCAATTCAGTCCAAGGGTCTTCTCACAGCATTGTTAAGAGTGACCCCTTCCTTCTCCCAAGGTCAGAGGTTCTGTGCTGACTGTTCTGGCTCCAGAACAACGTGAGGCTGTTTGCCCACCTAGGCTGGTCATAGCAGAAGATGTATTTTCAGCTATGCCACTGCTGCACAATTTAACAGCATTTTTAACATCTTCATTATATGTTGTTGCCATGACAAATTCCTGTTTATGGGGACTGGTTTTTAAAAACACAAATCTGTAAAAAGCAGACTTACTTAAGGGCAGGCTCAGGGGAACTACTTTTATACACATAGCCACAAAAAAAACCCAAAATAACATCCTTGGTAATAAGAATGGTGAATGATTATTTTGTTTCACAAAACAAACAAACAAACAAAGGAAAAGAAAAACTTTTGCTTCAGGAAGTTAAACAGAAAGGTCTACAAAGACCACAGCTCATTTACTCTAATCAGCTGTTATGAGATGCATAGGGCGTCTTCATCTTGAGCTCCTGGAGGTCATAAACAGACCAGTAACAATGAACCCACATTTTTCTCTAGTACCATCAGCATCTTGTTGATGAAGCGGCTAACTAAATCGAAGCAGCAGAGCAAATTTCAGCTATGGTAGGTGAGGGTGAGTCCTTAAGGGGTCCCCACCTATATCCTGTAAGAGAAATCAGGCAAGAACAACATTACCTCCATCAAACGCTTTGAAAATGAGATTGGCACAATCTTAGTTAACTTTTGTCAAGTGATTAGGCAAAATGGGGTGAAAAATAAGTAACCACAGCAAAACACACTCTGCAAGCTCACTGCAGACATACTTTAGGGGAAAGACAGATAAAAGTATAAAGAAGCAACAGCAATGGAAATGATGGTAGTAATTAAAAAAAAAAAAAAAAAAAAAAGGCAACTTAACCAATGAAAAATAAGGAGAGAAATCTTGATGGAGCAAAAAAATGTTCCTTAATGATACCATCACCAGTCTCCAGGGCTTGATTTCACAACAACATACATGTAGATGTCCCATCGAAGTTCAAGATGCAGCTTCCCACTGCCCCTCCTAGAAACATCCCTAATCTTCACTAATCCCCACAATCTCTTATCTCTCTGCATGTTCAGATAGCGATGCTTTGCCAAGGCTCTTGGTGTCACTAGTAAGAGCAGAGGTGTCTCCTCTTGGATGGCCTCAGAGCCAGGCAGCGCCTTTAAGCATCAAACTGCTTGCAAAGCACAAGGCAGGGACAAGATGGGGTCATTAAGCAGGAAAGAGGGTTGAGAGTAGAGTTTGGAAGGGGAGATAAAGGGCTGGTGTGTCACCGCTCAAGAAAAGCCATGCTTAGGCAACTCAGCCCTCTTTCCCACAACTCTCCAGTCATCCCATCGCTCTCCAACGCCCTCTTCCTTCAGCCTTCCACTCTTACCTCCCCTCCTTCTTGCAGGTTTTCCCCACTCACCCCTTCCAGCCCTGTACCGCATCCTCCTGACCTCCCTGCCCTACCCTGCCGCTCCAGCCCGGCCTTCCTCGGCCCAGGTCCCTGCCCTCCAGCACCCCCGTCCCCCGCCGCCTCCCTGCCTCCATCACCCGCCCCCAGAACACCCTCGGGCCGCCTCACCCTGATGCCCTGCAGCACCCGAACTTGCTCCCGCTCATCCAGCCCGAAGGAGACCTTCCTGCCGCCGTGGCTGCTCTCGCTGCCCCCCATGGCGGCGGGGCGGGCGCTGGGGACACCTCTCCCCGCCGCGCCCCCCACTCGCACCGGGCTGCCGCTGCGAAGAGCACCTCCCCCCTCCCGTCGCCTCCCAACATACCCGCGCCCCATTGGCGGCCGCTTGCGGGAGGACCAATGACGCGGCGCGGTGCTGGCGGCGAGCCGCGGTGAATGCTGGGGGCTGTAGTCTGCCGCCGGCGGCTGCGCTGTCTGCGGTGCCCCGGGCGCGGGCGGCCTGAGCGGCCCCGGAGGGAGCTGCGGCCCGGGAGGAGTCACCCCTTCATCCCCGCCCGACGGCGTACCGGGGCGGCACCGAGGCGCCTCCGGGCTCGCTCGGCCTCTCCCGCGCCAAGGGCTCTGCCCACCCGCCACGCGTTTGAACCACCCCGTGAACTTGCACCGCCATACGCCCAGCAGGCCGGTTTCGTTACTGGGCCACAACGATGGAAGAGAACCGGCCGAGCGAGGACGTCCCCCTCACCCCGCCAGGAATCCCTTGACCATCTTCGCACATGCCACGGCTCTCCGTAGTCCTCGAGGGAGTTCACCACCCCACGCATCAGCTCACATTTCTCTGTTGATTAAGAACAAAATTACAGTCCCCAACCTCTGATCAATTTTACAGCAGCTGCTCTGTGGGCAGAATTCCCCTCCCTGCTCCTTTCGGCCACCCTGTTCCAGCAAGACCTACCAACTGTGCCCTTACTTGCCATGGCAGGCACACGCGCGGGTCCCGCAGAGGCCAGGCCATTGCAGACCCGGTTCCCATTGCCAGGCACAGCCAATCCCCAGCCTAAACTGAAGGAAAGAGAAAGAAGAAAAGAAGATAATGTAACACACAGGCAGCTGGACTGAGAAACGGCAGCTTTAAAGGATCTTTTCTGAACAAACTTTCTGCATTCCCAGAAGTACAAGCCCTGTGATGACCTATACAATGTCGTGCGTCTGTGACTAGACAGTTAACAAAGCTGTGGTATCAACACGCTCCTTACCTACTTCTTAGTGCATCGGAGTAGTTTTAACTGTTTAATGCTTATTTTTCACTTGCTGTTAATGTTGCAACTACAGCTTTGACTCAGCACTGAGAGTCTGGCCAGCTTTAAGGGAGTATTTAGGACTCTCTGCCCCCCAGGATATCCAGGCCTCTTCTGTAGCGTGTTCCTGGATGCTTTTTTAATTTGTGTAATACCTTGTACGCAGGGGACTTGGCCCATTGCTTGTGTTCTCAAGAGAAGGGCATTGAATTGTGGTACCATCAGCTGTTCGCACTGCAGCACAGAAACACCACACGCATCCCATGCTGGGTCTGGCTAAAATCAAACCATGATCCCTCCTAGAATTCTCTCACCAGCCTCTTGTTTAATTCTCATCTGGCACCTACTCACTTCATTTGACAGCACCATTTTCAAACTGAAAAAGCCCATGAACAGTCATTCCTTATTCACCTCCTCTGTCCTCTCAGGGGTTCCCAGACCTGCACCATTACTCTTCCAGGCTGGTGAGTTCTCAACCATGTAATTACTTCTCCAGAAGTCTTCCCCTAACTTTGATTATTCCTGTCATCCTTCCTTAGGCATTTTTCAGGTGTAACTCCAGCTGTGGCAGGCACCACCTGCAAAGATCCAGGAGGGAGAGCGGGCAAAGTCAAACAAAACTGCACCTCCCACCTACAGCTGTGCCTTCCTGTGATCTCCAGGAGCCCAAGGACACCCAACAGGGCCCACTACTTGCAGGACACTTATATGTCACCACCCATGACAATGGTGGAGGAGCTACACTGCAACTTAAACGCCTCTGCACCTACACAGGAGCAGGGGATCACAGAATCACAGAATGGTAGGGGTTGGAGGGGACCACTGGAGATCATCTAGTCCAACCCCCAAAGTTAACTCAGCAGTAGCATCTCCTAGGGCAATCCCCACAGTTTTCTGCAGGAAGCCTGGAAGGAGCTCCAAAAGGTTTTACTGCACAAGGGCATGACCCAATCCCAAGGCAGAGACAAAGCTCACCCCATCTCCCCAGCCTGTGCACCCCTGCCAAAGAGAACCTGGTGGGTGCCCACTACTGCCAGCACGCTTAGCTGTTACTCAGCAGCTCTCATTACACCCTGCAGCCAGAAATGAGTCCTGACACACAGGGTTCATTTCAAAGCCCAGAATAAGAGATAAGCAAGAGTCAATTCCAACTTCCAGGTAAGCCCTTTCCCAAGCAACAGAGAAAGATATCCTATAGCAAAGACCCCTGATGCTAGACATGCCCAGGAACAGCAAGGTCTAGTTACCAAGAGGAGCTGAATGCTTCACTGACAATTATTTAGACCTGGAGACCATTCTCTGGACAGTCATCTGCTGTCCTAGTTATAGCCTTCCAAGAAGGAAAAATCCATCTCTGACAAAAGGACATCATGTAATTTCATTATTATCTGCCATATTTGTTCAGGGATTTAAAAAAAAATCTGAAAGTTATTTTTTTCTCCATAACACAGATCATTTGAGAAAGAAAGTATGACCATTTATGCCAAACTTAATTTTATTTCTTTATTTTACAAACAAAAATATACATTTATTCTATATTTTCTCTCTTTTTAGCCCCTGCCACGCATAACACTTCTGCTCAAGGACCACTTTGAATATGGCCCAAAGCATTATATATACATAAAAATACAACAGGAGGAAGGTCAGTCCATGACCTAGCGCAGAAGCTCCTCAGCAGCAGAATGTGGGACACTCCAGAAATACTGGAGTCCTGCCAGCAAAGGACAGGATGGACATGTCGACCACCTACACAGGCGATCCTTCAGTACTGAATTGAGCCGATAAAAAGGCAAACTCATAACCTGCTCTTCACATCACCAAGGAAGACTAAGTGCTCTCGGTCAGGGTGCTAAGAGGCAGCAAATACTCCTTGGGATGGAAAAGCAGTTGCTCCTTCATTTCTCAACTGCTGCAAGACCTTCCTATCTCTTGGATGTGTCCAAGGCCCACCAACTCCAGGGAAGCTTTGCAGGTTTCCCCACACTTTCTACCAGCAGCTCAGGATCAGTGGTGTAAGTTGTAAGCAGCATTAGGAGCAGCAGGGCAATTCAGCACCACACCATCCATCCCTTTTAGAGGAAGCAAGCAAGCACGGCTCAGGCCAATTCACAGCAAGTGATGGGAGGAGCGTGGAACACTTCTTTAAGGTGCCAAGGGCTGACTTGGCCAGTTGCTTGTCCAGCCTTCATTTAGTCATTGCATGGAAGAGAAATGTGAAAGGCTGTTGACCAACAAGAGACAATTCAGCTCTCGCACACAGACAAACAGAAGCCTTTTTTCCCTCAAAAGTAAACTGAAAAAAAAAAAAGGGGGGGGGGAGCAGAGGGGGTTGTTTGTTTTCAAGGTGCCAGTGCTACTTAGAGGCCTGCAGGGCAAAGTCCACAGGCAGAACAGAGAGGCTGCATTGCTCATTAACAAAAAAATAAGATAAGCAAAGGGCCTGCATAGTTTTGACAACAAATATGAGTTTCATGTTCTTACCCAAACTTTCTTTCCTTATGGCGGGAACATCTAGTAGCAAATGCTTTCCCCTGCCTGCTCATGATCCAAAATAACATCTCCATGCTGCACCCTGCATGACAATTTTCCAGAAACTTACCTCAATGTTCTTCAGGAACTGCACTGAGTCGGGCAAGATATTCACAGGGTCCCCAAACATTTCAAATTTCCTCTTTCTACAATCTCTAATGGAAAGTTGCTATTGCTTACAGCAGTTCTGCACCTACCTGGAGGACTCAGGTAGGAAAGCACCCCGAAAGCTAGAGGAATACACCTTTTCATGCCTGTAGAGCACAGTACATCCCAGAAACCAGCCTGATGCAGCTTTCAGCTGAACAGTCCCTGGACTGGAACATGGTGTCTTGAAACCACGTGCCAGACAGCTCAGACAGTAGTCCCTTTTCTGGCATGGAAGAGGTTAATAAGAAGTGCCAGATTGTCTTTAAATGAACCACGTTCCACATGTACATAAGTATTTTCAACACATTGAGCCATAAAACCTATTCAAACCAGCAGAAGTCTGGGGATCTGAACTGCAATGTAAGAGAAGCGCACTGCCAGAGACATACATCCATCTCCCACTTGCTTCCCAACTTAGAACACCAGCCAGCTTGATTCTAGCACACCCCTGGTGTTTGAGAGTTTCCAGTCATCAACTACTGACAGCTCAGACTCATCATGGGCTTCTGCTCTGCCTCAAGCACCTGAACGTCTCTGGAGCCTTCATCTGCAGAGTGAGCTTCCTCCTTCACAGCACTCTCCAAGACCCTCCCAGAGCCATGAAGCAGGGTGCAGATGGAAAATGCACCTACCTCACAGGTTTAATTCTTGAAACTCATCCCTGATTCAGTGTTGTCACTTAGATTTTCCTGTGAGCTCTGATGTACAGTAGAAAACAGCCTCCATAGACTGTTTCACAGCTACTTCCGCTCAGCTAGCCAGCAGCCCTGTCTGTCCTTCCTGTCTCCCTGTTATTCAGTCAGTTCACATCTGTGCTGCCCTCAAAATGCTCCCAGGGCACAAAGAACAATTCGCTCCTTTTCATACCTCTCCTCTCCTTCCCCCACACTCAGAACACTCCTTTTAACCCCCAGCAACTGCAGTTCATAATTTTCATCACTATTAGCTGAAACCAGAGATAAGCCCAGCTGATCAGCTTCCCTCTTCAGACACTGCTATCACTACCTCTGCTGTTGCATTGTGACAAGACCCAGACAACCATGCTGCTTGAAAAAGCCCAGGAAGACCATCTTTGGTTTCAATCACCAAACTCTTTCTATGTATGTACAATACAGCAGTCAAATCAACACCCTCATCCTTAAACATCATTCCCCTGATTGGCAGACAAGCGCTTTCAGTCATTGAAAAGGAAGAAGTGCCAGTCAGGCCTGTCTTCTGGGTCATATTCACATCTGGAACACAGAGGATCAGGAAGGTTCAGTGTTTATAGGTTTATGAACAAAACTGTTCTACGTTGTTCTCAGGCAGTGACAGAAAATGTTCATTCCAACAAGGTGTGGGCTGCCAACTTAGTTCCGTAATAGGCTTTGGAATTCCTAAGGAAGAGAGGAAAGCCATGGCAGATAGCCAAGGACAGATTTCCAATGGACATCCTAACAGCTGTGGTATCAGGGAGTTTGGAAGGACAGGAACGAGGCATCGTGTGAAGCAGGTAGCCCTGCCTCAGGCATTGATGGCTTTCCAGCGGTCACTGTCTATGCTGTTGACGCTGCCCACGTGATACGGCATAGAGGCCACGTCATCCAGGTAGGCGGTGGTGTCAATCTGAGTGCTCGAGTAGAACCCAGAATCCATTCCTTCCTTCTTGGCAACAGCATAAGGATGGGGTAGGTGCACATCCACATCCTCGGGTTCATCCACCTGACATTTGTAGGAGAAAAGGATCTTCGGTTCAGACCTGGAGTGATTAAAGATTTAAAATATATGCTTAAGCAATGTAGTGTCACAGTCACTTACCCTTAACTGAAACTCAGCGGCACTAAGACGTTGTGTATTCAGACCCTAAGAACTATTCACACTAGCTTTCAGTCCTGAAATATACCTAGCAGAGTAATGGCCATGAAGTAATGCTAAATGTAGTTTTGGATTAAGTCACCCAAGAGAAATAAAAATGGCAGAATCCTGACTCTAGTGTGGGAATATTGTTCTCATCTCTGGGAGTTCTGAATTACTGAGGGCAACAGCATCCGAACACCACTGGACTCCACAACAGCCTGGTTACTGACACCAACAGAACAGGAGTCCACCACAAGTTCCATCTGTGCACATCAGGAAAACCGAAATGTAAACACTTGTGGATCAGCAGTTTCCACCTCCAACTGCAGACACTGTTCCCTTCTGGCTTCAGAAGGCAGCAGAGGCACATTTTGCTAGCTTAGAAGTACTTCATGTTCTTAGTTATTTTAAAGCCTGCAGTTCCTCGCTTATGGACAATAAAAGCTAAAGTCTACACTAGAACACTCGGCTTTTCCTACCAAGATGCGCCTCCTGTGAGTGGCCACACGGCGGCAACCCTGACGCAGGAAATACACTCCCGATTGCTTTTAACTGGCGACTCTTGGGCCGATAGCGGAGTCCTTGGCCAGAGTTACCTAACCCTTTGAACCTTTCTACAAACCTATCCCAAAACCCACCAACAAGACCATTTAAGCTCCCGGGACTCAATCTCTCACTAACCATTTAGTTAACAACTTTGTACTACACAGGATGCAGACACTGAAGAAGTGATCCTTATAAATGTTCGAGAAGGATATAGCCATCAGCTCTACTTTGCCTACAAACGAGTCTTGGATAGAAGTGAGCAGCCCCAGGTCACACAAGAAGAACTTCAAGGCCAGAAATGAAAAACTGGTTCCCTAACTGGCATTCTAGTCACTGCCTCTATTTTACAGATCGGGGAGAACTGGAGTGGAAAACAATTAAATGACAATATATACCCTCTACTTCTGTTCCTGGCTACTCACCCAAAGAAGCCTTTCAGGAATGCCACATAGATGAGAGGTGCAAAGAAGCTGAAGTAAAGGAACGTGGTAGCATCAACACAGCTGTCAACAGCAAAAGTGAACATGAAGAAAGTTAGCACTTGAGCACAATACAGCTGGGTAACACCACTCACTTCCCCCCAGAACGATCCCATTTCCCTCCAGAGTGTCCAAGCAGAGGAAAAGAAAAGTCTCGTGCTAAACAAACTCAAACTGATGCAAAGTAACAGCCATCAACATGTGTCACTGCTCCTAGACACTCAGAGGGAACCATGCCAAGACCCAAGGCCTGACCAAGAGCATAGACTCAGCGCTCCCAATTTTGCCTCACAGAAGTGACACTGGCCACTGCAGAACAAGCCTCCAGATACAAGTAAGGATATTTCCATGCTATTTCTAGCAAACAGATTATTTCCTCCCTTATTACCTACGAAACATGAGCCAATAGCCAGGCACCAGTGGATTCAAACTATTACTTTCACTCACCGCCTCAAGACCCCTGCAGAGCATGCAGCTCCGCAGACCCCTCCACTGTGAGTCTCCTGACCAATTAGAGGTCTTTTGGCACAAAAGAAAACCAACAGCTTTATTCCTTCTTAGGAACACAGCGCAAGTTTGTTTTCTTGGGGGAAGCAGTGTTGAAAGACACTGAAATGCAACACAAAACTGGGCTGCAGACCTCCTCTCCCAGCATACATACCACAGTCCTTCTATGATATCCACACAGAGAAGGGCACTGCCCAGGCCCTGCACCAGGTTCAGCAGTGCCAGGATCCCAGCATAAATGTAAAAACTCTTCCTGGCTGTGGGAAAGACATGGACACAGATGAAGCTCAACCTCATAAGCAACAGTCTAGTGCAAAGCTATTTGATGGAGGTGGCAAACCCAATAGAAGCGTCTCACCATCTTGTCTGTTTAAGAACTCCTGAAAACTTCAGAATGCATTTTCCTGTCCCATGCTGGCAGGACTGATGGAGATAGAGTGGACTAAACTGCACTCTCCTGCATGTGTGTACACACACACAGACACACGGTGGGTTTTGAAAACAGATGTTCATGGCAACACATGCAAAGATTTTATAGGCAAGCATCTGGAACCAGTGTCAGTCACATAACTGAACATAAGAAAAACAAACAAAAAACCACAGCTGAACCAGCAGCTGTTCTTTCCAACATACAGTGCTAACAAAACCACTCAGGAGACCTGACAGGAGCAGCAGAGTATGCTAGACACTAAGCAGATCAGGCCCAGGACCACCTGCTTGTGGCATGTGCCACACATGCCCACCCCCTCAGGGTACCCACACATAGATGCCAATACTGCTTAGAGAGAACAGCCCAATGCAAACATCTTGCTAACAGCTTCTCTCCCTATTCGAGAACTGTGGACATGCTGCAATAAAAAGAAAAACCAGAGAAGCATCTTAATAAAGTAAATTCCCAGATAAAAATTATTAAGCAGCTCCCAACCAGCCTTTCTTTCCCAGGGGATGACCAGCATGTACTCCTGAACATCATACATGCATTTCCAAGGAAGCTATTATTAAGAAGCCATTTCTTACGGCTCTCTGAAGATTATATATTTACATTACACCTGTATCATTAACTGAGCAGTAGATCTTGTTTTCTTAATGTAATTACTTAGCTACTGAAGTAGCAAAGTAATTGCTCTTACTCTGCTCTCCAAAAGGCACAACATAGTATTTTCCCAGAGATGACTTATCAGCCCCTTGCCATGCATCTGTACCCTGAGAAAGGGGGATGTATCTGCAGCACAACCACGTACAGGAACCTCTTACTCCCACCTATGTTTTATCCTGGCTCTGTCTCCATCTATACAATGAAACACACTACAGTCACTTACAGGGCAAAGAAATCCGGTCTTTCAGAGGAGTTTTTGGAAGAATCACGACCAAGGAATAGACCTGTTGAGACAAAGAACTAACTGTTCCACAGCTGCTTGGCAACTGAACTCGACAATCTTTTCAAGGATGGTGTGTGGTGTCACATACTCCCTAGATGTCTCAGGACAGAGACACAGGCCCTCTGATATTAAACTTGGCACAGACGTGAAGGCCCCACACCTCACCCCCATCAGCACAAAAAGGCTGCTCCCTGACTAACAGGGGAGTGAAGAACATGTGAGTTCAGCTGGAACTCAGCTGCCACAGCTTACACCATTTCCCCCACACCTTTATTCCTTCAGGTTCCCTGCGATATGAGAAGCATCAATGCTGCACTGTATCAGGCAGGAGGGGGACTAGGGCCTTACTATACACAAATCATCTTCCTTGCCCCATTTAGAAAACAAAGAAGTTATCAGAGTGCGCATAACACACGCCCAGTACTTACCAGAAAGAAGAAACAGGAGCTGGCAAGCCAAAAGTGTCTCCCTCCATGGCCATAGATGTTGAAGTCTTCTGCTGAGAGGTGGGCATCAGGGTACAGGATTTCCAGGGTGCCCTAGGAAAGAAGTGGCACCAATATGACCCCGGTATAGGCAGCAATCTCACTAGAGTGGGTGTCTGGACAAGAGACCGTGTTTAAAGAAGTTCAGACAACAGGTGTCCCTGCCACCTAAGACCCAACCACTGCCCTGCTTAGACCACGTTAAGCTCACACAGGAAGAGAGGAAGAAACTGAAGACAAGAAGTGGGGGGGGGAAGTGGCAGGAATCTGCATCTGAAGGAATGCACCAGCGACATTCTAGAAGACATACTGAACAAAGGGACAGGGGATGCAAGCAGTTGTCTTTGAAACAGACTGAGAGTTCCATTTCCATCTCTAAAGTAGACCTGTCCCACCAAAACATCCAGAATATAAAAGCCCACACTTGTGCAAGAGTTGGGAAAGAACAATGTCTCATTCCCCTGAATTCCTGAAAAACGGTATGAACAGAAATTACCATAAAGACAGTGGAGAGAGAAAAGTGCTTGTAAGCCCTACTGAACCCACATATAGCACAAACACACTTGATATTTAATGAGGCTCCTCCAGCTTTATCATGTGGTAATGATCAGCTCACTGCCAACGCAAGCAAGAGCCTGATCACGGAACAAAGATCTGTGTGTTATTCTGGTGCTGCCCCAAGCATAGAGACACAGGCTGACCACTTACGTACCAAGGAGAAGAACAAACCCAGACACATACTGCATTGTTCAGAGAGATGGAGACACAGCTAATAAACTGAGCTAGCAAGCCAGCTGCTAGTCTGAAACAAGAGCTCTCAGCTCTCAAAGAGTCAGGAGATAAGAGGCCCACTGCACTGCCCTTATCTGGCAAGCACACCTCAGGTCTCTCCATCTAGTTTTCATGGCACTAGTTTTGTGACTCAGGTGTGAAAAAAACTCTCACTCCTGTTCCAAAATTCACTAAACAAGGCAATCCATCTAAACCCGATCTCACTTCTTCACTTTGGCTGAGCCATTCATGCCATAAAGAGGACAAGGAGATACAGTCTGGTGTATGCTCTGAGGATCCCCATACATTCCACAAGCATCTAGTTTTCCCCAAAAATCTCATTCAAAGAGCCAAGCTGCCACTTTCCAGATAGGAGTCCCACACCTAACTGCCTAACTCCAAGCAAAGTCCCCTCTTCTGCAAGAACAATTCTGCTCCAGTGTACTCACCTGGGTGACAGAATATGCCAGAGACAGTACTGTAGTGATTGCCAGAACACGTTTCACACTTGACTTGCTCTCCAGGTGACCTGGAATTAAGGAATACAGAAGTGACTCAGGATGTGATCCCCGCCCTTGTAAAAATTGGTTCTCTCCAAAACCAACACAGGAAAACATTTGTATTTCCAAAGGCCTTCAAGGGAAGGTTAAAGCTCGCTTAACTGCTAGAAACTGCTTCCCTGTTTTGAGAGTTCAGCCTTTCACAGACAAAATAATACTTACAAAACAACTGGTTTTGACTTGCTTTCCTCCTGCCCACACTAATATAGAGAAAGCCACTAAGTCCTTCTGCTGGGGTCACACACAAAAAAAAAAAACAACAAACAGTCAGGAATGACTCCAGTATCATGTACACTGAGATTTTGTGAAAAAAAAAAAAAAAAAGTTGATGGGAGTCTGGTTTTAGGTGATGGGAGAAGGGCTTATGTAACTTAAAAGAAATCTGCACTGGAATATGCCGGAACAATCTCCAGAAGCTCCTTCCAACCTAAATTATTCTATGAGCCCTCAAAAGATGAAAGAGCTAGTGCTGGCAGATGCAACAGTGATGCCTACCAACCCCTCTCCTCTACCTCTGACCCACAGGAAGAGCTGCTGCAAACAGCATTTTCACTTGTACAACTGACAAAAGTAGAGTTACAGACTGCAAGTACAGCATTTGAATGAAGCCAGGATGGAATCAAATCAACCAAGGAGGGGATAGAAGGACCCCCAAATGAACCATCTTAAATAAAATGGGGTTGAAGCAAAAATCAGACTGTTGATCTTAAGTCTTTTTCACCTAAGCTGTACACTCCTTCACCACATGCATGAAGGACAAACAAAGCACATATAAACCCTGAAACTGCACAAACCATAGATCTGTAAACATAATTGGGCTTTCAGCCATTTCTAACTAAAACTCCCCAATTTGTCCTTTGTCTTTTTTCCAGAGCTCCTTCACTTTATAGAATCAGCATCTCCACAAACTTACAGATCAGCCTTTGTGAAAAGAAAGGGAATAGGAAACATTCAAAGCACTCAAAAACCTCCTGACACGTACCAAAGGCAAGGCCTAGAATCACCACGCTCAGTTCAATCGCCAGAAGGAAGAACCTTGTGATCTCCCACAGGATCTGACGGATAACAGAAAGCAGACAA
Organism: Leptosomus discolor; assembly: GCF_034619465.1. Taxonomy (NCBI): domain Eukaryota; kingdom Metazoa; phylum Chordata; class Aves; order Leptosomiformes; family Leptosomidae; genus Leptosomus; species Leptosomus discolor. Next base: position 13,166,160 of record NC_141399.1, read on the forward strand.
ACATGATTAGATAGAGCCAGGAACCAGTCAGAAGTTATAGGAAAACCCCACTCTCTGCTCCAGGGGATGGCAGCCTCTGAACACAGCAGGTCATTTCCACAAACTCTCCTCGTGCTTTGTAGGGATACTAATTATATGCTTGCTCCAAGCCCTGTCCATGCCCGTGAAACAGAACAGCGGTGTGGGAGCGAGCAAACAGCATGCCTCCAGAGAGAGGAAGCATGCTGGTTTGCCATGGTTTCCTGCAGATACATCCCCCTTTCTCAGGGTACAGTTTGGTCACTTCTCTTGGATGTGTTCTCTCTGCCGTACTGCCAAAGAGCAAAAACCCAAGACGACATCAGAAGTATAATATTGAACAGGGCCAGTTCTTAAAGCAGTAGATTCTGAAAGCAGTAGATTAGTAGATAAACAGTTATGACTGACTGAACAAACTCAGTATTCTGCACTCCTCCAAAGCTACTGGTCCCTAAATTCAAAGCATATTCAACTATAAAGCCCTCCCACTTCCAGCTTGTCATTTTCATTCCCATGTTTTATTTGGTGAAATAAGACCAAAAAAACAACAGGTGAGGCAACTTCCCAGGTAGTCATGCAATAAATCAGTGCCAACCTTGGAACAAGAATCCAGATTCTAGCTTATTAATCCTTTTCCTCTGAACACCAAGTGGCACTCTCTTGAAGATACACAGTATTTTAAGAGGCATTTGATGAGACACTTGTAATCTCAGAAAACACACAGTGTATGTGTGTGCATACATACATATTTATGAGAGAAAACAAAAGAAACACAGTATACATGATAGAACATGTGTTTACAGGAAAAACTGACAAAGTATCTGTCTTACTGCACAACTTTCCAGGCAAGGTGCACTTAGCAGCAACACCAACAGAGCTGAAGAAAAGCACCTTCTCACCTCTTCTCCATTACTCAAGTCCTGAACCTACATCTATTCAACAGAGGTGAATGAAAACACTACAAACATCCAGCCACTCACAACAAGCAGTGCATTACAATGCTTTGACAGGTAACATTAAAGGGAAAAAACCACACTCATCCCAGAGAATAGAGCCAGAAGACCTGTACTCTGTGGGTGGCTCTTCTTCCTCTAACAGCTCAAGGACTACAGAGCTTTTTTTTTGTAATATTCTGCTACAAGTCAAATGACTACAAAGGAACAGCACGTACAAAACCATTTCCTCTTTGCTAAGGGTTCGCTCTGTGCTCAGAGTGGCTGCAAGGATGTTCAGATATCAGTCTCTGAAGTGAACTGTGAATTCAGTTTTATTTGCTTTCAATACAAAAGAATTAAACATTTTTCAAAGAGCCACTCAAATATTGCAAGAGTAACAAAGGCCAGGTCTTGCCTATCCACAAAGGTACCTGAATGTTTAGCTCCTGCAAAGCAGAGTCATTCCATTCCTGTAACAGGAAAGTTTTGCTGTCACTATTTGTGCGTCTATTTTAGGAACTCTATTGTTTTACAGCCCTGGATGTTGTGATCATTGAGATACAGTTATCAGAGCAGGATTCCATAGTACACACAGCTATGAATACTGCAAAAACCCACATTCTTTGTGTATGCACATAAAAGGGAAGCCATCAGAACTGCACAAAGCAGAGCCTCTAAAATCAGTGTTGTACCTACCTTATCAGCCACTGTGGCAGCATCAGAGGCACTCACAGTCATGGAGACAACAGCACGGGCAATACCAACTAAAGCCACCACAAATACCTACACAAAAGATACCAAAAGTGAGCTCACGTCAAAAGGCACATATGCAGTAGTGACTAGAAACCATTTTTGAATACCATTTCCAGGCCAGCTTTCAAGCCTGATAATGTGTACTGAGGATTTCCTGTAGCAGATTAATTTGCCAGAGAAGATTGCTCAGCCCTGTTAGATGTAGGCATACTGGCTTAGTATTTAGGAAGGAATAAATTTCTTCAACTGTTAGATTAAACAGCTCTGAAAATGTCTCATCCACTCCTTACAACAGTATCTTTACAGGCAAACAGTCTTCCCACCCTTCAGTCCACTGGAGCTTCAGGGAAGGAGAAAAAATAGACAAAAAATGTATCCCTCCAAATTACAAGATCAAGTGCTTAGTATGACTGAATAAACCTATCACATCAGGTAATAGAAACCACTCAACACCAACTGCCACACTTCCGAACTGTGATAAAACTAAAATCTGCACTTCTCTCAACACCGACAATGCTCAGGTATACAGCGGGGAAAAAGTCAGCTGCAGCCAACAGCTTTAAAACACCTTACCCTGCTGTACAGTGCAACATAGAGATACCCAAGTCAGCTCATGTACCATTTAAGCATGACAGTGTGCAGCTCAGCAAGGCTAATTTACCAACTTTGCTTTAATCACCGACTCCACTAGAAAGCTTTCCTTCAAGACATGACAAACAGCCCTTTGAAAGGAAATCCTCACAGAACACACTTCCATCCTCATTTTCCAATAACACTCTCCAGAAGATCAAACTGAATGAAAGCATTTTCCTCTAAGGCTGTTTGACCACTTTCTGCTTCTCACTCTGTTTTGAAAAAGTCAACAGCATAAAGCCAGTTGACTTTTTTCTTCTCTTTGATTTATCTGGAGTTTTGCTTTTCAATGCCTTTGGCATGAACTTCCTACTGAGCCATGTGTGTTACTGGAAGCATAAAGGAAGATTTATTTCCAGACTGGAAATGGCTGGTAATATTTTTTTAAAGTTAGGAGCATTTGTGTGTATACTTGGTTATCCAAAACTATGTACAAGCCCAGAGCCCGCACTTCAGGCCTGAAAGAACTAACGAGACTTCCCACCAAAGATTCAACTGAGGCTACTAGCTCAAATTCGGTGCTTCTTGAGTTTTGCGATGCCAGTACCCGTATGCAGCCCAAAGAAGGATGCCTCCCATCTGACCCAAATATTTACTTCTAAAACACGTACTAACCTCACTGAGAAAGAGAAAGCACATTATGCCACGCACTGAGGCAAGCCAGGATGTCAAAAAACACCTACGATAAAGCTTCTGAATGATATTTTAAAACAAATTCAGGTAGGTCCTTTGCTGTATTTACATGCCCTGTGAGCAGTATCACAGTTAACAGGCATGATGTTCAGAGATTACTAAAGAGACTACCTTGATGCGATCAAGTGTCGCCTGTGCCTTCTTAAACTGGGGAGAGAACAGACAAGATCTTAGATGTTTGAGAATTCTAACTGTACTGCCCACATATTTTGTTTACACCTTAAGAAGTATCAAGAACATTATCAAGTTAGCAGCCACTGTGATATTTTGGGAAAGAAACAAACAGGGTTTGGTTTCTACATTTCCATACTAACCAGAACCCGTCACATCATCATTTCCTACAGTAGATGACCAAGATTTTCAACAGCTTCACACAAATTATACTCCAGTGTTTCACTTCCACTGCCTCAGTGGGATGCTGGTTTTGTGTCATATGCTACTTACTGCAAGGAAAGGGTAAAATACTAGATTCCAAAGCAAAAAAAGAAGAAAAAAGGGGGGAAAAAAAAAATCGCCACAGGAGAACAAAATCCATTCAAATCCAGTAGATAAGGTCCCAGAATCTGTCAAAGGCAGAATTCAGACAGTGAAAAAAAAAAAAAAAAAAATCTGTGTCAACTTCTCGTAGCACACCTTCCACTAAAACCAGATTTTATCCCTGCAAGATCTGGTCTAGGCTCTCTCTCCACTAGTTCAGTGATGCTGTTCATGAGTGGTAATAAAAAAAACACTCATCAGTTCAAAAGCACAGAGGGTACTCACTAGTATGTAGAATGTAGTGAAGATCGGGCTGGAAGTGACCCGGATTTTGGCCCTGGCAGAGGGCAGCTTCCAGAGAAGAAACATAAAGAAAAGCACATTGGGAACCAGGAGCAGAAGATCCCAGTAGCGGACTCTGCAAAAAGTAAATAAAACATTTTTTTTCCTGTTCTTCAGTACCTAGAGGGGAAGGCACCAGCCCCAGTCCCTTCTCAACCAAACTCTGAGAAAGAAAGCTCTTCCCCTTGGCCCAAGGGCAGACCCTTGTCCCATTTCCTCTGCCTCACCTGGACTTCCCAATGTCCTCATAGAGCAACAACAGACACTTGTGCGGCACAGTGATGTTGGTGTCGTTGATTGCCTGCGTTGTTGTCGGGGTCAAAGTTGTCACATTATCCAGTGCTGTCACCACAGCAGTTGAATGTGTGATGTTGTCAGCCACGGAGAATTTCATCACAGACATCATGGACTGGAACATCTTGCCTTCCTTCCGGTCCAGGTCAAACACAGCACAAGACAACCACAGCAGAGACAAAAAGCAACATTAAATCAGCAGTGAGTCAGAGCTAAAAAACACATCCCTGCCACTAGGGCCCTGCACAACTGCTTCCTGCTTGTAACAGGAAATTATCATCACCTGAAAGACTGTATTGCACAACAAAATGCCACCTGTCCTTACTCTGCACACAGCCATTGGGGTGGACAGTACAAAAACACCTTCTCTTATCAGAGTAACAAGTACCTGGAAAACAGTGTAATACAATGTCGGATTAAATTTTGTGATTTTTTTTGAGTTTTGTAGAGTCACAGAAGAAATCAAGAGTCAGCAGCAATATATGGCATCATCAGATGGAAACAGAAACCCTGCTATACCAGAACATAATTATCGTCCCAGCTCCCAAGATCAAGGAGTTCCAGTCAATGATTTGACTTCAACTATCTCAAAGAAAAAATGAACCTAAATCCTGGTGCTGTTACCAATTCTGCAGTCTGAGAGCAGGGAGAGACTCACATGCTTTCACCTAAAGGGATCGTACAGACTTTTTAATCTTTCAAATCCAGCACTGGTAAATTACAAGATTCAGTATTTTTCTTCTGAGCCTTGGCAAGACACCAGAACTATTCTGATTTTAAGCACAACAGTAAGGCTGTGAAAAGATAGCACCCAAAAACCTGTTAGCAGAAAGTTCTCCAGCTTCTTTACATCTACCAGTCTCAGCTGCATTGCCCTTCTCAGACACGGATCAGCACCATCACCGGTAGTTCACAGACCCAGAACAAGACACAGTCCTATCTAATGGGCCTATGGTCAGAATCAGAAGTCATGGTGCTCAGTTCTTTTGCCTGCCCTACCTTACATCTCTCCTGCCTCTTGGAAAGATGACAAGACAGAACTTCCAATTCCCCTGATGAAACTTTTTTGTACTGCCTTTCCTGAGACAACATTCACATCTTTTCCGCCACCTGTCCATCCCCCAGGCCCTACACTGCTGCAATATTAACTGTCCCCCCAGAAGTTAAAGGGAAACTCCGCTCTGCCATCCATAAAACTCCACGTGCTTCATACCTGTGCCGGGGGCTTTGGCAGAAACCACACCAGCAGCAGTTTATCCCTCTGTCGGTGCGACAATCACCTTGGAAGCTTAGGCAGACTATGGCACACAGCACTTTAGATCAGGGTTTAGCATATAGTAGAGTTTTGATCTCATTTACCTTACTAAGCCTGCTCCTGATTCAATGTATCACCTTGTGCAAATCCTTTCCTCTTCCCACCCTAAAACTTGACTTACCCTTAAGGCACTTGACTAGCTACCAGCTGAATACAAACACAAGTTCCTATCACTTCTCCCGGCACTCCCAAAGAAGGGGTCACAGACAACACACAGATTAAAAAAAAAAAAACAAAACCCAAACCCAAACACCTCTATCAGCTAGCATCTTAAATATGCACATTGCCAGAGACGGCACTCTAGCAGGCTGTGTGCTATAGTTAATCAAGGACTTCTCTGAAAAAAATTTGCCCTGTTTGACTTTAGCCCTGGCTGGCATGGCAAAAACTGAAAGCCTCCATGACAGGACTCAGAAGGTATTTTCCCTGCGAGGTTCTGGCTGACTCACAAGTTGGAAAGAATCAGCACAGCCCTGTGTCATCTGTTGAGCTTTTAGAGTTCAGTAGCACCTTTCCCACAAACTGCTCGAGACTGTCAGCCACAGACTCTTCTTTCTCTTCAGAGGCTGAGACTCTTCCCAGGTCTTCTGAGGGGTAAGGGGATCATCCCACCCTCACAGCTAATGAACCCTCCCTTTGATTCATCCATGCTGACAGACACTCGCTGAGCTGGGATTTTTCTTTTGCAACTGCCGTATGCTGTGCTGTACAAGAGACGTCACGTTAAATAAACACATGCAGACCTGGAAAGATAAGCTTTGTGCTGTTGTGCCAAATCTGTGCCAAGAAATCCTAGCTCTAGTAGATGTTCCAGCAAACCACCTTCACATCCCAGACTTATCTCTACAAGTGTCCTCTCTTCCCTCCAGCTTCTCATTTCTCTGAATCAACACTGTTGAGAATTCTTTTCTGTTAATAATCTTGCTCCGTTTTCTTCCTCCGAAACACCTCCGCATCTCAGTAGCAGCAAGGACAAGTATGTTCACATTTGTCACAAAAAAAAAATCTACCTAATTTTTAAAAAAGCTGGGAAAGGGTAGAGAAAAACCTCACAAACCATGGGTAGTATGACATCATCAACTGCAAACCATCACACCCTTCTACTATCTCTTCTGGGACAAGGAATTTGATCTGCCTGTCCCTCTGAAAAGAGCTTGAGCATAAAGCTACGAGAGAATTACATGGGGAAAATACCTTCCTTATAAAAAGAAAAAACAGGCTCCATTCTTCTTCCCTAGAAGCCACCGCTATCACGAAACAGCAGCGAGCTATTGATAAGGAGAGAAGCTGGTCACATGTAACAGGGCTGCAGTCATGAGCTTTCAAAGGGCACAACAGAATCAAGCTTACCTCTCAGCCAGGCTGCTCACTACAGCCTGGTATTAATATTCTGTTCTTCCTCCCAAGACAGAGTACACACAAAGCAGAGCAACACAACATCCAACATAGGAAAGGGCAGTCAAAGCCATCAGCCAGACAGCATGATCGTCGTGCTTTTCTAATAGCTAAGGCCTACAGCAAGGATTTGGAGAACTGTCCCGTTCCCATCAAAATCACCAGCAAAAATTCCACAGCGACAGGACCATGAACGGACAGCAAGGATCCGGACAGGTTTTGTCATCCCCAGCAACTCTGCTCCTTACAGCACACTGTCCAAACCCTTGCCCTGTCTAGTCCAAAACAAATCCAGTCAGCTGAGCATATCCAAGAGATCACTCACCACACCCTGCCTCCACAGAGCTGTTCACTTCAGCCAACCCAAGCTATGCAACGGGGGTAAAGTCACCCCACAGTCACATTAGAGGAAACCAGCACCACAGTCCTGGTCTCCCTTTTTCTTCTAGCAGGCAGTTCTATTCACCATACACCACAAAACAAAACACAATGTTTTTCAACACTACAGCTGACCCGGCAGAGGCCCACGCCTCTGTCCAGGCACAGGACTCCCAAGTTGTGTTCAGACCAAGAACGCCCCCGTGCCTTGCCAGGGGAGCACCGGGCAAGGCTCAGCTGCACCTTCAGTGAAAACAACTGCCTCTCACCGAGGGGATGTCGCTTCTTGATTCATGGCACTGTCCCCATATCAGAGCTCAGTGAAATACTGGGCTCACATCACGGGCAATTCTCTATGCTCTCAAAGCCCACTCACATAAAGATGAATTACACACTACCAGAGTTTCAGATCTAATTAGGAAAATGAAAGTTTTCTTTACAAAAACTGTATCAGAAAAATCTTGCAAGTACAGACTATACTAGGGTTAAGACTGCTCCTTAAAACACTAGTGTTTGTGCAAGAAAAAACTGCACTGTCCAGATCCCTGTTTGAATACTACTGTTACTTCAATAACTGAAATGCTCAAAAATAAAAGAAAAAAAGAAAAAACACCAGTTTTGTTTTTTCTTCTCTTCCTTTTTAAGATGGCTCTTCAAGCCTCAATTTGGTCACAACTGCATTTTGCATTTCACCCTTGGAACTCACAAGACAGGGATTTTCCACCAGTGATCAAGGATCTCTCTTTTCTCCAAGTTTTGTCCTGAACTAAACTTAAAGAAAGGAACTGCAATGCTAAAAACAGCCAAAGAAAAACACCAAAAGCAGAAGCATCAACAATAAACCAAAACCATCAGAGAAGAGAATCCCAGTTCAGGGATGTCTTTCAGAAATAAGTTTCCTGTTTTGTTTTGGTTTCTTTTTCCTCAAGAAGGCGAGCGCACAGACAAGCAAGAAGGCAGCAAGTGAAGCAAAGTACCAGTACATGGTCAGTTCATTCTGCGCTGGCAAGGAAGCGGTGCCTGTTTTAAAGGCTGTTAAAGGAACCACAGCTGGAGAAAATCTGAAGTTACTTTCTACCCTTCAGGCTAGGCAAAGGCGCCTCTGGACGCTCCTGCCACAGGCGGGCTCCCAGGCTGCAAGAGCCAGCATAAAGGTACCTTTCAGGGACCGGCTGACACGTCTGCAAAAGACAGGGCAGAGACCCCAGGAGCAGCGAGGTCCACCCAGGCCACCAGTAACCCCCAAGCTGAGACCGGCGGTAACGAAGAACCGCAGCGCCCCAGGCAAGGCACGAAGCTCTCTTCCTGCCGAACTCCCGAAAAACCCAGGAGCAGCCGTGTAGCGAGGCGCGGGCTGCTAAAGACTGACAGGTACGTTCGGGCTCCCCTCTCACCCGCGGACGGCTGCCGGAGCCCGGCGACCCCGCGGGGCCTCGCACCGCCCCGGAGCGCGGCCCCGCCGCTCACCTCAGCGGGCCGCGGCCCCCGCCGCAGCCAGGCCGTGCCGCCGGGGCAGGCCCCGCCGCCCCGGGTTGAGAAGCCCCGGCGCCCCTCCCCGCAAGCCCCTCCCCGTAAGCCCCCCTCCCGGCGCCGGCCCCGCTCCTACCCGCCACGGGCCCAGCCCTGCCTCCACGGCGGCGGCGCTCAGTCGCGGGGGGCCAGCCCCGCCATCCCAGGCCCCAGCCCCGCCGCTCCCCTCAGCCAGGGAGCGTCGCTGAAGAGCTGCTCAAGCAGGGCGCCGCGCTTCCAGGGCAGACGGGCCGACGCCTTTTCGGCCGGGCCCAGAAGCGGTATTGAGAGAGGGTCCCCGAGAGAGGTGCTGCTTGGGCCAATCAGAGACCAAGAGGAGAGAGCTGCTGTCAAAGAGGCCAAAAGAAATAGCGGCACGGACCAATGGGAAGGGGCAGGAGGCGGGACTCGAGGGGCGGGCCTGACGCGCGTTAAAGGTACTCTGTGTGCACCCGTCCACCTGCGGGACGGGGCGCAGAGGGAGGGCGCGGCCTTGGCCTTGACAGCAGCCGTCACCGCCGGGGTGCTGAGCCCCCTCCCCGAGCCTGTCCTGAAATGCTCGGCAGTAACAAAGCCTCCCCGTGAGCCCTAATGCTGAACCCCACTGCCTGGGGGCCAGGTCTACCCCGGCCGCTCTCCTCAAACCCTCTCCCATGCCGGGATGGAGGTCCACACGCGCCCTCGGGCCGGGCTGGGGCTCACCCACCTTCCTGTGGGACCCCCGCTGCCCTCGGCTGCCCGCACGTGCACCCCGCCCTGCCCTCGCACCTCTTCACCATGCAGGAGCCATGGCATCAGCGGCTCACCCAGGCCTGCCAGGCCCCACCGCCATCTTGTGGTGTGGGGCGTGGGGTGGTGGGGAAGGGCAAGGGCAGTGACCCCCGAGGGCCTGCCCAAGCAGAAGCCTGTCCTCACCACAGGCAGACGGAGTTAAAGGCTGCTTGTAATGCGCCGTCTCTGTCTTCTACAACCTGATCTTGTCTTCCAGCTCAGACGATGCAATGCAACATCACACACAACAGCGAATGCTCGTGTGATCCAGCAGCCACCCATATCGTCACACACCTCCAAGGCGAGGAGAAACAGGCTCCTTCTGTAGATGAATTACTAATTGCAAGGCACGGGAGTCAATCATTTCCTTCCATGGACTGGATCCTATAATCAAGTCCCTGCAGGAGAGAATGATTAACAACCTGTAGAGTTTGGCTTTTAAGGAAAGCGTCAAGCTGACAGAATTAACTTGGCGTAGCTTGAATGATAGCAGCTAAAGGGAAACACAATAATTAGCAGGATATGGATGTGCAAATACCAGGCAAAGAAAAGGGAAGTTTAGTAGAGTAAACAGGGAGATAACTGGGACAAATGAGCCAAGATTTAAAAAGGAAATTAAAGGAAATAACTGGCTAAATATCAGCAGGTTATTCTCAGCAGTAAGAGCTGTCTGACTGTGAACAGAGTTTCAAGGGGGATGCTTGTTGTCTGACTCATTTCAAGGACTGGAGGATAAATTCTGGCACAGTTTCTACCTGTGGTTCACCTGGGGCTCTAGGGATTGCTTCTATAGGAATGCAAGGCTTCTGTTAAGCTGAAATTTGCTGTACAAAGCCTTTAGAAGATCCCCGTATTGACCAAGTTTGCATGCCCTGCTCTAGCATGCAGAGAGGGTTTCAGGCCTACCCCACACATACATCTTTCCCAACCCAAGTCTGCCTGATCCACTTCTCAGGTTTAACTTTCGAGCTTCACTGCAGCCAGCCTCGTGAAGGGGACATACCCTGAGGCTGTTTTGCCTGCCTCAGCCCTATTCCTCTGATTTTCCACTGGGGTGAACAAGGTTTTTATGCTGGTGTCATGCCTTTGGAATGACACCTGGAGAAGCCAGTCCTTAGCTTGTCTCTTCTCACACTGTCCTTCAGTTTAATCATGTTGCAATATTTTGACATGTTCTATTTATGGATCCAAGCTCAAAGGCTCAGCAGGCACCAACATCTCTGAGTTATACAAGGGACAATTCTGTTTAAAGACAGGTGGAGTGCTTCTGCCTAAAAAGTGCCTTGGTAACAGAGCCAAGAGTAAAATCCACATCTTCTCACTTGTAGCCTCAGGCACTAACTAATTGAAGATGTTACCTCCCACATATCTGTGTCAGAAGGAGAGATGTTGCTTTCCAATCCACCTGCTCTTTCTATCTGATTCACTCTGAGGCTAGAGCACAGCACTTGGGACACCAGATCCAAAAGCTGTCTCTCAGCTTTTACGTGAAACAGAGAAGGTGGGGAATCCACACTTGTGGTGCCTTTGTATTAACAAGCCCTGCCTTTCAGCCCAGATATGGTGTGTGCAAACATAACTCTTCCCACCTCCAAGGACTGCCCCATCTCCTCAACTGCACACGTCCTCCCATGTCAGCTGTGAACTGCTGCTCTCTGTGTCATCTCCTCCATCCAGTGCATAAAGATGGCGGAGCTCACTGCCTTTGTCCTTGCTATGTCACTTGGTGTTGCCAGGCAGAAGCAAGACAAGAGGTGATGTTTAGCAGCCTTGGTATAACCTTGAGAGCCCCAAGGAAAGCTGGCACTTGGCGCTGTACCTGCTGCAGTCTGCTGTGCTTTGGCAAGCTCACCTGACTTGCAGGTGTCGGAGGCGGAAGGTGCAGTCATGGTTTCCAGGACAGCATTATGTCCTCGGATCATCATCAAATTCCACTCTTCTAGGACATTTTATCTCTCTGCAATACTTTTTCAGCTTTTATTAGGTCAGTCTACTGATCAGGATATTACTTCTCATTCGAAACTGCTTTGCTGTTCAGGTGCTGAGCAACTGCAGAGACAGATGTACCTGTCTTGTTTTAGAGCTGCTCTACCAACTTACGGATTTCTACTATTAAGCATAAATCTGCACCACGGGATATCACCTGGGCTGCACTCCTGTGTCTCTGCCCTTCTTCTCACAGGGAATTCAGTCCCCAGGGCTCCTCCTGTGCTATAAGCCACCAGGCTGCAAAATCTTAGTGGGGTGTTTTGATAAGTCAGGAGTTTGGTGCTCAGCTGAGTTCACCCAGTGAGCAGTCTGGGCCCTGTCTGCATCTCAGCCCTCTCGCATGCCCCAGTGCATCATCTCTAGCACAGCAGAAGGTGCCCTGACCTGTGCATAGTGGCCACCTGATTTTAGGGATAGTTTCAGCTACCCAGCCTCAGCTTTTCTCAAAGAGGCTGAGCACCCCAGCTCAAGCACAGGACCACTTGTAGCTGGCACCCAAAGAGAACAGTGAAAACAAGAACATGGGCATGGTCTTCTGGAAAAGACACAGAAAAGCTGTCTGTCCACCCAGCTGTCCAGTGCCTGGAGAGACAGTATCACCCTGTGGTGAGACTGGATCATCACAGCATGTCACCTAGGCCTTGTCAGACAGCACCATGTTACACAGGTCCTGGGCTACCTTCCTTTAAGCCATGGTGGCCTCTAGTAGTCTACAGGTGGGGGCATCTCTGGAGGAGTCCCCGTGCCTGTGTCACTCAAGAACCAGCCAGCGCCCTGCTGTGTGTCACAGAGAAGAGGCTGAGCCACTCTCCTATTTTTATCGTGATGCTTCTGCTTTGCTATATTCGTACCAGGCTGAATCATTCAGCCGGGCTCCTGGAAGAGCCATTTCAGGTCTATGATTGTCAGCTGCCTCTTCAGTCACTTTTGCTTCGGGTGTCTCCTGTTTCAGGGTTACTGTCCCACGCTTGAATGCAGCCCAGAGCAGAAACAGACTGATACTAAATAATGGCCAGAAACACTTCAGAGAAGACAGATCTCCAAAACCTAAACCACCTGCTGTTATGCAAGAGCCTCTGGCCTAGAATGGAAGTGTTTCACCTCCTTGCCAGACATCAGCCCATTGCTTGTTTTGCTCTCTGAATCCCTCTTCCAGTTTCTATGGGACAGGTGTTCTTCATTTTGTCTCCTAAATGGCATTGCTCGCTGCACCAAGCAACTGCAGAGACAGATGTGTCCCTGTTACTGTTACTACACACAGACTCACACCAAAAAAAACCCAACCACCAGAACCCTCTTCCCACCTCTTGTAGTTTTAGTGTGAGACAGAATAAAGGTGATTCAGGTGGGTGTCTCATGGGTCAGTGGCAAACCTGGTCAAGCCAGACTTGCTTTTAGCTGCAGAAGAGGCAGAAATGAGAACATGGACATGGGAATTCCCAGTGGAATCTCTCCCGTGACTCAGGTTCCCGGCAGGAGGGGCCCCCTGGAGCCCAGAGGAGTGTTTGCCGAAGTTCGCCACTGCTGCCCGAGCCCCCTTGGCCGTGCCCGGGGGTGACGGTGGCCCTGGCCGTGGTCCCCGCCCGCCGCTTCATCCATATTCACGCAGCGGGGCGGGGCCCGCCCCCGAGGCTATCCATTATTCATGAGGTTTCGCGCGCTTTTGCTGACCACGTGGGTCTGTTTTCGCGCGGAATCCGGCTGGGCAGGAAGAGGCGGCGGCGATGGCGGTGAGCGGCCGGGCCGGGGCAGCGGAGCGGGGCGAGTTGGGGTGTCACTCGCGCGGGGTGCAGACCCCGGTTCCTTTCCGCTGCGGGAGTCTTGGCGCGGCGGTCACGGTGGCGCGGGGTCCGGAGGGGATTGGGGGGGGGGGGGGTGTAGAGGAAATGGGGGTGCGCTCGCCGGGGACACCCGAAAAGCAGGGAAGTTTCCCACGTGCCGGGGAGAAGAGCCGGGCCGGGGGAGGATCGCAGCCCTTCCCCTCCGCTCCGGCTGCTCTGCGATCCGAGATGGATTTCCTTCTCTGTCCCGCGCTTTTCCTTTGTCATTTGCAAGGAGGGCTGATTATTTTAATCTCTGCCCCCCCCCCCCCCCCCCCCCCCCCCCCCGGGAAGGAGGACTCATCGATGATCCCATGGCCGCTTTCTGACCGCTGCCTCTGTTGCAGAGGCTTCTGGAATCACTGACTCCCCTCTCGCCCCACGGCCCGGTGCCAGGGAGGTGGGTGCCCCGGGCCCCCCGCCCTCACCCTCTCCCTCCTGTCCCCGCAGGACTCTTCCGAGTCGCAGGCGGTGGCCACCAGCCCTGTGCGCAGCTCACGCCGCGGCGATGCCTTCACGTCCAGCCCCGGCCGGGACCTGCCTCCCTTCGAGGATGAGTCCGAAGGGCTCCTGGGGACCGAGGGGCTCCCCGAAGAGGAGGAAGAAGGAGAAGAGCTCATCGGGGAAGGGATGGAAAGGTAAGGAAACCGCTGGGAGCTAGCTTCTGGGGGGGTGCGCCTGGGGATGGGGTTTTGCTAACAGGACGTCAGTGTAGCCAGCTGCATGGCGAGGGGGCTCTCAGCCACGCTGGGGTCCCGCTGCTGTGCTGGTGGCTGGAGTGAGGGGGCTGAAAAGCTGCTGGACAGTGGACAAAGGTCAGGGCATGGTGTCATTTGAGTCCTGGAAGAACTGAGCGAATTGCAAGCTGGGAGCAAACTGCCATCATGATCCAGTGTGAGTAAACCAGGATCTCCCTGGATGTGTGATGTGTATCCAGCCCAGTTCCTTCCTCCTGCAGGTGTAAATTTTAACGTTTTTTTTACACAGCCAAGCCTGCTGGCAAGCTGGTGAACTTCACGACACAAAGGCTTGAATGCTGGCATTCATAACCATGGTGCTAGAGCCGTTTGTACTGCAGGGCATCTTCCATGGTGAAGTGCCTTTCTGCTCAACGCATTGTCTTGCTGCAGAACAACTGTCCTGACACCTACCCAGCAGTAGCCGGAGAAGGGCTGGAGAAACGCTTTCTGGGGACTGGCCTGCTTCAAGGTTATGTGTGTGTGCTAGGGACTACCGCCCCATCCCCGAGCTGGATGTCTATGAAGCAGAGGGCCTGGCCTTGGACGACGAAGACGTGGAGGAGCTGACTGCCAGCCAGCGGGAAGCCGCAGAGCGAGTAATGAGGCAGCGAGATCGCGAGCTGGAGCAAGGCTTGGGCCGCATGAGGAGGGGGCTGCTTTACGGTAGGTGCAGATGAGCCATACCGAGTGGGCTGCTGATCCCTGTGTGGTTGACAGTAAGCTAGCCCTTGTAGGGAAGCTGAACTCTCACCCTCAGTGTAGCAAAGAGGTCCCTGGAGCTCCAGTGTATTTGGGCTCTTAGTGAAATCTCTGGCTGTGGGCTTGGCTGGACTCCCCAGTGCATGATCCCTTTGAGGTGGGCTTCCTAGGAGCTCGTTTGGTGTGTTCTTCTGGTTGCATGTTCGCTGTGGAAACAAAGTCAGGATCCTGGGCCTGTATCAAGGGTTTGGGATTCTACCAAGCATATGCTGTGGAGTTTGTTGGTGTTCCTATAGAAACTTTTGTGGGCTGGATGGGAGGATCTTTGATGCACTTGGAAGCCCATTCCTTGGCCTTCGTCCCATGGTACATTAATGGACATGACTATGTGCTGTTGCATACAAATCTTATTCACCCCCATAAAGTCTTTAGCTACACTATGGAAGATGTAGGAGCCAGACTAGAACTGGATTTAGGGTGGGCCTGGGATAGTTCTTTGTATCCCAGGATCTGACCGCTTTGCTTCCACAGCCCATGCAATCCAACCATGACTAATCCAAAGAGTGGGAATGGGAATCTCAACTCTGTAACAACTCTTTGTCCCAACCCTTAGATAGTGACGATGAAGATGAAGAGCGTCCTTCACGGAAGAGGCGGCTGGCAGAACGGGCTGCCGACGGCATTGAAGAGGAGGATGAAGACATGATTGAGAGCATTGAGAATCTGGAAGACATGAAAGGGCATTCAGTGAGGGAGTGGGTTTCCATGGCAGCTCCCCGGCTTGAAATCTACCACCGCTTCAAAAACTTCTTGAAGACCCATGTAGATGACCATGGGCACAATGTCTTCAAGGAGAGGATCAGTGACATGTGCAAAGGTAGGGCTGGGTGATTAGAGTCTCTCTCCTCATTATGTGGGTCACGGTACTTTGCAGTGATCCAGTCCATAGGTGGATTTTTTCCGCCTGCCCTGTTTGTCCCAGACGTTGAGTCAGCACTTTAAGAAAGTCGGATGCTGATGGAGATAAATGAGTAATGGAAACATGTCTACTATCTCCTTTGATTCTGCCTGACTAATTAGAAGGCCCCTGGCGTCTGCTACTCATTAATATTCATATCGTAGGAATGCTAGCAAAAGAATATGTGGGGCAGCAGACAGTGGTCTGCAAGCTTGCGATCTGAAAGAGACAACAATTGCTTGCTGTCTGTGCC
The DNA here is from genome assembly GCF_034619465.1 of Leptosomus discolor. NCBI lineage: Eukaryota > Metazoa > Chordata > Aves > Leptosomiformes > Leptosomidae > Leptosomus > Leptosomus discolor. The sequence goes on from NC_141399.1 coordinate 13,182,132, forward strand.
GGTTACTTTCTCACACTGGAAAGTGGATTATCCAGTGAAGGGACACAAATGGACCTTGTGACTTGGAAAACCATGTCAGTGTTGCAGTCCTGTATTCTAACTAGGCACTGCCAGAAGAAGCAATCATTAAGGCTATCACTGATAAATTTTAAAAGCAGAAATTGTCACATGTAGGAACAGCTCATGTAACTGTAACTGTTCGTATTTCTGCTTTATACTGAGACAGAAGCTCCAGAAGCTTGGGTAGTGGATCAGGGTCAGTGTTACACAGCTAGGAATTAAAAGGCATTTATCTTGTCCCTTTCCAGGAACATAAGACACAGAGGGTTTTTGCCAGCCATTCAGCATAGTTGTCTCTCCTATTAACTTCTGTTTCCTGGAGGTCTGTGGGAGAGTTGTGTGTTGGGCTGAGGCTTTTGAGTCTCAGGAACGCTGAGCTGGGGAAGTGTCTCTGCTGAACTGGAAAGGAAAAATCACAAGCTTGGTGCTGCTGAAGAATTTGTCAGAGAAAAAAATTAAAAAGAGTTTTCTACACATTTTCAAATTGTTGACTTCTAAACACTTTTCAGGGAAGGTGCAGACATCTGCAAACTGCAGCCTGCAGGATATAGGCTTGTCTGTTCTGGCTGTCTTTTGCAGACTCCTTGAGGAGTGAGTAGGTTGAAAATACAATTCACCCCATCTTTTTCTTAAGAGAACAGGGAGAGTCTGGTGGTGAACTATGAGGATCTGGCAGCCCAGGAACATGTCCTTGCCTACTTTCTGCCTGAGGCTCCAGCAGAAATGCTGAAGATCTTTGATGAAGCAGCCAAGGAGGTGGTGTTGGCGATGTACCCCAAATATGATCGTATTGCTCAGGAGATCCATGTCCGTATCTCCCACCTCCCTCTGGTGGAGGAGTTGCGGTCACTCAGGTAAGCAGCAGAATTACCAGCAGTGGCTGTGGGGCCTGCAGCAGCTGTTGGAGAACTAGTGCTCAGGAGAACTAGTCTGCAAGCTAAAGCTCTGGATAAGTCCAACAAGGATGACTGAGCTTATTACAGAAAAAAAAGTCAGATTAAGGATGAACTTCAATGTCTCCAAAAGTAAAACGCAAACCCTGCAAGAAAACTCTTACTGATAACTGTTTCTTACTAGGCCTTTGGCAGTTGTGCCTTGTAGCAAGAGTTTTTGTGCAGGGTGCAGGCCTTCTGTGCCCTGCAGGCATCCAGCATCTCTCTTTCCTCAGGCAACTGCACTTGAATCAGTTGATCCGGACCAGCGGAGTGGTGACGAGTTGCACAGGGGTCCTGCCTCAGCTCAGCATGGTCAAATACAACTGCAGCAAGTGCAGCTTCATCCTGGGACCCTTTTTCCAGTCCCAGAACCAGGAGGTGAAACCTGGTTCCTGTCCAGAGTGTCAGTCTCTTGGCCCCTTTGAAATCAACATGGAAGAGGTAAGATATGTCCTTGCCTGGGCGGGACTGTCTGCTTGTCCTGCCCAGGCTGCTGCACCCCCTGTTCCTTCCAGCCCAGCCTTGGCTCCCACACTTTGAACAGCTTGGTCCCAGAAGAGGTGTCTACTGCTGTATGCAGGGGTCTGTGAAGATAGATCTTATCTCTTTGAGCTCTTGACCTGAACCTGACCAATTTAGCAGCCAGAAGTAATTTACTGCTTCATTGTCAGTGTTTGGGCTGAATCTTCTGCCACAATCATCTCTGTGCTACAGAGTTACCTATCCATATTGTAGAAATTCAGACGCAGACTGTCCAGCTCTCCTCCTTCCTGAGTTACGTCAGTATTTCCTGATCTGACAGCTAAGGAAACCAGAGGACAGTAGCAAAATCATTGATGTGAAGCTCCTGACTTTCATTCTTTGCTTTGATATCTTTAAGTATCACAAGTGGAGCATCCTTCTCACAGGAACTGGTCCAGTGTTTGGGTAGACAAACACTGTGGAGGCTGAAACAGTGGTGTGGAGATGTGGCAAAGTGCTTTCGTGTCCCCATTGTTGTCTATCATACCCTGGAATTGCTCCTCACAACCTCCATCCTCCCATGCCCATAGTTTTCTAACCAAAGTACAGTAAATCTTTGAATGGGCCCTCTCTGGTGAGGTGACTTTGAAAAGCATTGGCCGTGCTGATGCCCGCCAGACTTGCTGGGTAACTTTTGTTTTGTTGCTGCAGACAGTCTATCAGAACTACCAGCGCATCAAAATCCAGGAGAGCCCTGGGAAGGTAGCTGCCGGCAGGCTGCCCCGCTCCAAGGATGCCATTCTCCTCGCCGATCTGGTTGACAGCTGCAAGCCAGGGGATGAGATTGTGAGTACATTGTTGAACTCAAGTGTGGGGTGAGCACAGAGCATTTTTAAACTCTGACAATGACATCATGGGAACATCTGTGGGGATGTGGGAAGGGATTGTCCTCAGATGTGTTTGGGCAGCTACTGTTGAGACTTGTATCTTAAAATGGAGAGGGGGCTGTTTTGTACTGTGCAGGCACTGACATACCATCTGGTTCCCAGGAGCTAACAGGGATCTACCACAACAACTATGATGGCTCCTTGAACACTGCCAATGGGTTCCCAGTGTTCGCGACTGTGATCCTGGCCAACCACATCGCCAAGAAGGACAACAAGCTGGCAATTGGAGAACTGACTGATGAAGATGTGAAAGTGATTGTGGGTCTGTCCAAGGATGAGCAAATTGGGGAGAAGGTAGGTCACCCTTAGGTGCCCCTTCTTTTACTGTTGCCATCGGCTGGCGGCTGGATCAGAAAGCGATGAAAGGTGTCAGCTGGCTAAACAGCTGTTAAAGAAACTTTTAGAAATCCCAGTTCCTTCTGAATGGTGTCCTGGTCTTCTGTAGCTCTCGGATAGCTGTTGCTGAGAGTGAGTTATAGGAGGGAAGTAAATAAGAAACTTTCCTTGTACGTTTGCGAGTAAAATTTTTTTGGTTTCTGTTCTCCCCTTCCTTCTCTGAGCCTTCCACATCACAACAGGGCTGGAAGACGGGTGAGAGACACTCAGACCTTGCTTATATCTGATCGTTGTTTTCTCTCCCTGTATCTTGAAAGCAAAGCGGGGGAAGCGTTCTGAGGGGCCAATGCTTGCATTTCCAATCCCCTTAAGGGGATGTTATTACTTAGCTTAAGCTGTGGTAGAGATCTTAGCTTTGCTTCTCTCTGCGTGCTAACACCTGAATCCAATACTTGAAAGAACAAAGCTCCTAGGTTGGTGCATGTTCAACCTCACTTGGGCCAGGTTTAAGTTCTGTAATAGGGGGACTTCGCTCTGTTGCCTTGGTCATGCTGTTTTTGTATTGACTGCTCTTCCCAGTGGGTGGAGCAGCTTCAGTTGAGCCAGGAGTGTTTTAACGTCAGTACTCTGCAGCATCGGGCTATTATCTGAATAACTTGGGGAAATAAGCTGGTTTTTCATAATGTTTGACCATGATGACAGTTCATGTGCAGCATAGCCCACCCAACTACTATCATGTGCAGTGAGTAAGTCTCAAATCAAGGTCTCCAGCTTGACAACAGCTGATAACAGCCACTGCAATGTACTTTGTGCATAGCTGGAGTGTGGAGGCAGCGACAGCAGCTTCCAGCACCAGACTACACAATCTGTCATGTCCCAGCAGCACTATTTCTGTGAAGCACCTTTAGGGGACTCTGGGTGGGTAGTTACCTTTGAAAAAGCCCCCTCACCATGGATGATAAAAGACTCTTCAAAGATAGCAGTATTGTAAGGGCAACTGTAAATACAGCCCTTTGCTGATTTTCATGCCAAATTCTGCCCAGACTCGGAAACGCTATTCCCTGGACAAGCCCTCTGGTTTTCCTTTCAGATTTTTGCCAGCATTGCCCCATCTATTTATGGGCACGAAGATATCAAGAGGGGCTTGGCTTTAGCTCTCTTCGGTGGAGAGCCCAAAAACCCAGGTGGGTGTCGCTTGTGTCACTTGGGGCTGCTTCGCTCATCTGAAGCAAACGGATCTGGGTTTGTCTGTGGTGTTGCAGTGAGAGTGGTTAGAGTTGGCTGTGTGTCTTGGTGACAGACAAGGTAACAGACTGAGGGATATCTGTGATGGAATTGCCTGCTTTTAACATGCTGAAAAATCTGGTTTGACAGTAGGAACACTAAGATTGAAAACAGCTCCTGCTGAAAACCTGGGCAAGTTTTTATTCCTCCTCCTCTAGGAGGTCGTGTTTGATGCCCCTTCAGAGGTTTGACCTTTTGGTGTCCTGATGTGTTATCATCTCCTTCTTAAAAGGATGTGTTCAGCAAGGTTAGAAGTGCTGTTTTACACGTCTGACCGCCTCCAAAGCTGACTTCCTTTTTCCCGCAACTTCCCTGTAAAGTGGTTTCCCTGCCTACTCTTTGCCTCCCTTCAGCTCTGTGCTGTTCAGGGCAGGGTTGCTGTCAAGCTGTGCACTCAGCTGCCAACGTATCTCTCCCATTACTGTTGTAGGCGGCAAACACAAAGTCCGTGGTGACATCAACGTACTTCTGTGTGGAGACCCCGGTACTGCAAAATCACAGTTTCTTAAATACATAGAGAAGGCGTCTAGCAGAGCAATCTTCACCACTGGCCAGGGTGCTTCTGCTGTGGGCCTCACAGCCTATGTCCAGAGGCACCCGGTCAGCAAGGAGTGGACTTTGGAGGCAGGAGCCCTCGTGCTGGCTGACAGAGGCGTCTGCCTGATCGATGAATTTGACAAGGTGAGGCCCAGCTTCATCTCTGTGAGTAGGATTAGCTGTGGAAGGACCAGCCGTAGCCTCTGCGATGAGGAGATGCTATTACTAATGGTGCCATCTCCCAACTGACTAAGACTGCTGCCGTTTGCTTAGGCCCTTACTGGTCCATAGTGCAGCTTGCTACTTTTTCAGAGCATGAGGAGCTGATTCCTTGGTGTATTGGGCGATAGGTATAGACATAGACTCAATTTAAGTCATTCTTGCTTTCTCATAGATGAATGATCAAGATAGGACCAGCATCCATGAAGCCATGGAGCAGCAAAGCATTTCCATCTCCAAAGCAGGCATTGTCACGTCCTTGCAAGCCCGCTGCACCGTTATTGCTGCTGCTAATCCCATAGGTAAGTGCTGAGAGACCACAGAACCATCTCGGTCCTCCAGCATGAGTCCTGCTGTCATGAGAACTGTGGTGCAGCTTCCCCTCCCTCTGCCTGGTTTCTGCAGATCAAGTGAGCAGCAAAGTCTCTGTGCAGGAGGTCTATGCTTGCTTCAAAGTTACAGCCCTGGAGCCTGTGTTTGACTTTGAGGTTTGTCTCTATGATATAGGTGGGCGATATGACCCATCGTTAACTTTCTCGGAGAACGTAGACCTGACAGAGCCCATCATCTCTCGATTCGATATCCTGTGCGTGGTGAGAGACACAGTGGACCCTGTGCAGGTACAAGCTCTGCTATGAATCTGAGCTTGTGCTGGGCTTGTGATGCTGCTGTTGGGATGCTCAGCTGCAGTTGCCTGCTGTGTTTTGCTATCCAGTGAGAGTCTTCAGTGTCTGTTAGTCTGCTGCTCTCTTGTAGGATGAAATGCTTGCCCGGTTCGTTGTTGGCAGCCATGTCAAGCACCACCCAGGTAACAAGGAGGCAGTGAATGGGGATGCCAATGAGGTCATTCTTACTAACACATACGGGGTTGAACCCATTCCCCAGGAGATCCTGAGGAAATATATCATCTATGCCAAAGAGAAGGTCCACCCCAAACTCAACCAGATGGACCAGGACAAGGTGGCCCGGATGTACAGTGACCTCAGGAAAGAGTCTATGGTGAGAATACTGAGGGAAGCGCGGAAGAAGTATGTAGCTAGACTGCAAACCAGCCTGAGACTGCTCCAGCATATGTTGACACTTTCTTGCCGTTCCCGTCACAAAAGCTTGTGCCACTGTTTTGTGAGAGACAGGCAGATCCTGCAGTGTCTGCTGAACAGATGATTCTTCATCTAAATGCAGAGTCTTACCTGTTGGTGATCTGTGGACTGATGGGCTGGACCCATGTACTAGTGCCTGCCATGGCAAAGTCCTCTTACTGTCACCAGTCTGGCAGGCCTACAGGAGACGTTTGCATTTGCTCAGACCCATATGCTCCTGGTACATTACAGGGAGCTGTTCTGTGTAGAAATGCCCTTCTCTTTTGTCCGTGGGATCTCTCAGGCTCATTTCATTCTCTCCAAGTGGAAGAGGAATTTGTTGAGGTCAGAGGAAGATTTTTGGAGCTTGGGAAAATTAGATCTTTTTTAATTGGCTTCTTGCCTCTTTAACTCCTCCTAAAAGTTGCTGGAGGAAACTGGGATTGCTGTTCTTGGAAAGGCACTGAATAATGGGAATGAGGGACCCCACGTAGCATTCTCTAACACCCTGCTGAATTAAAATGTCGAATTGGAGAGCCTGTACCACTCTGTGCAGAACGTGCCAGCAGGTGGCAGAGCCTCCTTAGCCTGAGAGTCCTCAAAGGTCCAGGAGCAGCTCCCTACAGTGTGAAGTAGGTCCTGGGCCAGAAGCCACCTGTCTTGCCCTATGATTTTCATCCTTCAGTAAAGAGTTGCCTTCTCTTCTCCCCACTTAGGCAACTGGCAGCATCCCCATCACGGTGCGACACATTGAGTCCATGATCCGGATGGCCGAGGCTCACGCCCGCATGCACCTGCGGGATTATGTGGTGGAAGATGACGTCAACATGGCCATCCGGGTGATGCTGGAGAGCTTCATCGACACGCAGAAGTTCAGCATCATGCGGAGCATGCGCAAGGTGGGCATCGGCTGAGCCAAGGGCTGTAGCTGTGCCCCAGACTGTGTGGGCTTGACTGCAGCCTCCTTGCACTGCCCTGGCTGCAGGAAGAGACTCTTCCAGGCTCTGCAGGGGTGTGTCCTGCAGAGTTAGGCACTGAGCCTGTGTAAAGGGGTACTGTGAGTCCGAAGGCACTGCTTCGTGACTGCCCTTCGTTAGTCTGTGGTGGGGGATTGTTTTTGTTGGGGGATTGTTTTTGTTGGGGGATTGTTTTTGTTGGGGCTGAGAAGGAAATGTGCCCCGAGCCTCTGCATCGAAAACACGGCCACGTCTCTTGTCTTTTTTGATGCCTTCCCTGTTATTTTGGCACGGGACTCCCACTGCTGCTGCTGCCAGGTGATCAAGCCAAGCAGGCAGTTAGTTTCTTCACGTTTTTTCTAGAGCTTCTCAGGGGACAGTTAACCACAGGGCAGCACTCTCTGTGGTTTAGTGCACAGTCTGCCCTTTTCTCTGAGTGACAGGCGCTGGCTCCAAACAGCTCTTGGCTGGCCACAGCCTGGCATTTATCCACCCTGAGTGTCTGCCCTCAGTCTGGACAACTCGTGGCCTCTCTCTTCGGCTGCGAACAGCTGCCAAGTGCGAGCGTCTGCTGGGGAGGAGGCACAGGACAGTCTGGGTAAGGGAAGCTGCTCTATGCCTTCCCCAGGGCCAGCCCTCCCACGGCTGCTTCCCCCATGGACAGCACGCCTCCACAGCAGTGCACTGCCAGCCCCCAAGAGGCACCAGGGCTGGTGATAGGGCTCCTCCAGAGATTTTTAATGGGTATAAGAGCAGCTGGCAGAGGAGTGTTGTGGCTGTCATAGGACTGTGTTTTAACTGCATGTGCAGGTGGCAGCTTAGCAAGGCCCAAGTACCTTAAGAGTCACTAAGGGCGCAGGTGACTGCGCTGTCATTTGGTTCCCCTTGTGCTCTGTGGGAGGAGGGGGTTAGTTGGTGTTGGGCATTGGAGACCGCAGTGTGTCACTTGGTTCCTGACCCTCTTGGCTCATCTCATCCTCCCTCCCAGACGTTCTCCTGCTACCTTTCATTCAAGCGAGACAACAATGAGCTGCTGCTGTTCATCCTGAAGCAGCTGGTCGCAGAGCAGGTGATGTACCAGAGAAACCGCTATGGGGCCCAGCAAGACACCATAGAAGTCCCAGAGAAGGACCTGGTGGATAAGGTATGGGGTTATTGTAACAAGCCTTCTCTGGGTGTGGTTCCTGCTCTCTGTCTGCAGCCTCAGAACCAGAGGTGTTCTCAGACTTGTAACTTCCCTTCCTGAGTTAATGGTACCAGAAAAAAATGGTATTAATCAATTTAACCCAGAATCAGAACTGTCTTATCTGTCTGCTCTTCTCTGGGAGTGCCCTGTTCTTCCCCATCACTTCTTATGCACCCCCATAAAGCTTTGGTATTGGAGTGGTAAACCTGCAGTATGACTGGCACTTTGCAAGTGAATGAGGACACAAGTTCCCTGGCACCTGCATTTGAAGAAGCAGTGAGGAGAAAAAAAATCTCTGCTTGTTTGAACTTTCCCAGTCCTTCCTGAGGCTCCCCCCTTCTCCTCCTTAATGCATCCTCATCCTGGTGCAGGGGTTGTGCTCCTGGCTCTGCCCTTATGTGCAGTATATTGGCCTTGCTTGCCTCTAAAGCAGTATTTTATTCTTTTCTGCTCCTTGCATCAAATGTGTGGAGTAATTACTTCCAGAGCCACCAGCTTGGTGCTGCTGGTGTGAGCACCCCCAGTTAGAGATGTCCTGCAAAACTGTCTCCCACTGGATGAGGTATTAGGGGCTTTTGGATAGTAGTTACGTTTAACTCTAGTGGAAGTAAAAGGACAAGCCAGAGAGCAGGCAGATGCTGAGCCAGCATCCTCTTTTTGCTCAGCTCTGCCAATGCTTCTTTCTTCCTGACCTGCAGTCTCCCCTGCTACTGCAGTTCGGTTCCTGCTGAGCAGAGCAGAGATTGCTGTCAAATTTTATGCGGCCTCTTGCTATGGAAAACCACATGGTTTTGTTGTGGGTTTGTTGGTTTTTTTTTTTTTTAAATAAACATTTACCTCTCCCCTCCTTCCTTCCTTCCTCCCAGGCTCGGCAGATCAACATCCACAACCTCTCTGCCTTCTACGACAGTGAAGTGTTCAGGATGAACAGGTTCAGCCGGGATGTGAAGCGGAAGCTGATTGTCCAGCAGTTCTGAGGCTGGCAGCAGAATTCACCACATGCTTCTGTGAGATGAGACCTCCCTCTTGCAGCCCTCCCAGGAGCACTACAGAGATCACAATCCAGAGGGACTAAGCTGCACGTTCTCTTGCTTGCTTTGTGTCTTGTGGATTAAGGGAGCGCTGAGCTGCTGAAGACCTTGTAAATAGAACAGAGTTAAGTAGTTAAATGCCCAGCCAAGTCTGTTTAGCAACTTTGTTCACTGTTTTTGTAGCTAAGCACAACAGGGAGAGAATTGCTGGCCGCATAGATGGCACATTTGCTGTTTATTTGTCACTAGTTGTTATGGGCTCCTCTGCAGGAGGGAATGAGTGGGAGCATTGGAAAAGCATTTGTCTGCCTTATCCACGCCCCTTGCATTGCAAGCACCCTCAGGGATTCTCTTTTCCTATCTCTGGTGACTGTGCAGCCTGCTGGGTGATAATTGAGACTACTTTCAACTCTCCGTGAACCAGCCAGCCTCTCAGCTCCAGGCCTTTGTGCCTGACACTTGACATTTCCCCAGGTGCCCACATGGGTTGACCTTGTGCTTGGTTTCTGAAACATGGGGGGGCAGAGGAAAATAAGAACTGAAATAAAACATAACTATTTCTAATATTAGTGGTGACCTGTATGGGCAGTGAAATCTGCTTCAGTACATGCTGGGGAGTGTCCAGAAGCCTTAGGGAGGGGACTTCCCCTGCCTTACTGGGCGTTCTCTCTGCACGGCTGTCAGCAGATGTGAATTTATGGCTGGATTGAAGTGCTGGCACCTAAACTGAACACCATCTCTCACACCCATTTGTTGAGGGTGAAGTGGCCACGGTGCTGGTTTTGGGAGTAGCAATGGAGGAGCCCTGAGCTGGAGGTGTTTAGGGAGGACAGGATGGGCTCAGTGTTCACATGCAGTTTTCTTTACTGTGTGCATTTTTAATATATTTGTTTTTCAATACTTCTGTGTTTCCTCCTCTTTTGGGAACTCCTGCAGCCACAGGGGGAAGGAAGAGCATAACTGAGCAACCTGGATGTTGGACCAGCTGCTCAGCAGTTTGTGGGGTTGGGTTTGGGTACAAACACATCCCGTGTTTGCTTTTCAGATTAGTAGGAACTGCCAGTGCTGGTCTCAGCTGTGGCACATCTTCACCATGGATAGATAACAGGACACGGTTGTCCACAGGACAGCGTCATGAATGCCTCCTTTTCCACCAAGGGCCTGCCTGCGATGGCTCTTTCCCTTTCTTGACTGCTTATTGGAGCACTGATCCCTCTGTGGGGCTCTCTCTTGTGTTAATGTTAGTATCACTTTGAGGCTGTCCTGTCACACTATGTATCTCCCACCTCCCTTTCCCACTCTTGGGTTAGACAACCTTGATCTCATGTCTTGGCTGCCACTTGGATTCCAGTCCGGGAGAAGCAGTAAACCCTCTCCAAGATGCAGCTGAGGTCTAGCGAATATGCTTTGCCTCACTAGACTTGCAGGACTGTTAAAGCATCTCCAGCCTCCTACTGCCTGTGCTTGAGAGAATTTGTGAGCTGGCTGCTGCAATCCTGTGCTGGCCAAGCAGACATGTCCCTGGCTGTCGGCGCTGTGGCGTTTGTCATGGTGATGTGCGTGCGTGCGTCCTCTCAGCCTGGTTGTTACTCGGGAGCTAGCAGGGGTTGAACCCTGCTGGGGGCTTAGCACATGACTTTCAGCCCGAAACTTGCTCCGCGTGTTGCCTTTTCTGTCTGCCAGCTCCCTCCTGTGTATTTGTTTAACTGTTTTGGCTGTTTTTTTCGCTTCCCGCTGGGTCTCTGTCTACCAGGGCTTTCTGCAGGCAGCCTATAGAGACAATTTCCTGGCCTGCCTTCACTGCCTGAGCTAGCCCTTTGCCCCCGAATGTGTACCTGGGTCGGGTGTGCACTGGGGATGGCAGAGCTGCTGTGTTCCTGGAACCGCATGGTGAGGCCCGTGGTTCCTCAGGGCTGGGCACAGAGCTGTTAGCACCTCACCTCCTAATGCCAGAGGCCAGGGGCAGAGGCCATCCCTGGGGAGAGCAACTGCTAGCACTTGCAAGCTGTGCCCAGCTCTATGGGAACCCACATCCCTTACTGGGGAAAGTGCTGGTCCTGAGATAGCAAAACCAGCAATAATGAGGGATGAAACAAGCTTGTCAAGCATGTTGTGTATTGTGGGAATGAACATTGGGTGTGAGAGGAGAAAGAGGCTTTGTGTTGCACTAGAGAAATACAAAATGCTTCCTAAATACTTGCAACCTTGTGAGGCCTCTGCTATGCCTGTAGAGAGTTAAACACATGGCCAAGCATGTCCCTGCAAACCATGAGAGAATACACAGGAATGGAGTGGGACTCTGGGTTTTTGAGCTCCTTGCCCTGTTGCTGGACAGGGCTGTTGACAGTCACCCTTCAGTTTTGTCCTACAACTTACTCCAGCCTCCTGTGCTCTTTTCTGCCTCACTTGGCACACAGTGTGAGCAGTGTCAGCAGAGAGATGCCATCGTTGGAGTCACTTGTTTGTCATTTTGCTCGCTCTGCCTTCTCCTGAACCCTCACTACAAAGGCAGTTATGCCCTCCCACCTTGTTGTGTTGCCAGCATCCAGCAGAGCAGTGAATTCTTGCAGCTGTGCCCTTGCTAAAGTTGGCATCAGCCACTCCATGGAGTGTTAATGCCAGTCTGAAGGCATGTTCCTCCTCTCACGGCCACTGAGCTTTTCAGGTTCCCTGGAGCAAGCTTTGGCTGTTGACAGCATCAGGTGTCTGGTCTGGACAGGGGTGCAGACAGGGGTGAAAACAGATGCTGCTTCGAACAGAGACTGCCTTGCCAGGGGGCATGTTCCAGCTGAACATAGCAAGGATTTTACTGCAGGGCGCTGGAGATCGGCAAGCCAAACTGTGCTCTCATGAAACGAGGAGTTACTCCCCTGACAACCCTGAGTTTAGCCAAGCCTGAGCACTTGGCTTCTCGCTGCTGTGGTTCAAACATTGCACAGTGCCTCTGACAACCTGGGAGAAAAGCAAGAGTCTTGAGAGGTGTGGTTTGTCCATGACAGGCTGCGCCTGGGCTCAGATGGAAGATGATGAGGGTGCTCCTTGCAAAGCAGACAAGGACTTGTGAAGCCAGGCAGTGTCCCTTCTAGTGGTCATCCCCGCCTTGGGATTATGGTTGTTGGTAAATGCTGGGTGAGACTGGCTTGGAAGAGCATCTTGATTTGAAAAGGGCATGATGGGCCAGTTCCTGATCCAGTTTAGTTTGAACATGCTGTGTGCACACTCCTGAGAGAACAACATGGCTCTCTGCATCTCATAAAAAGCTGTTATGACCTTAGCCCAAGGAATGTATATATACACACACATACAAACATTGCATACGTGCCTGCCTGCTGGGGGTACGTGAGCAGGTGCTGGCCAATAACCAGCTAACATGTAAGGGTATGTGACCTGGAAAAAAGGGGCAGACAAGCTCCCTCCCCTTCCTGCAAGCTCTTTCCTACTTACTGACAGGGTTTAGAGTCTTGATAGCTTCTGTCTTTATTGTGATCATAAACCAACACACTGCATCTGCAAGTCCTGAGTGGTATCCAGTGTGCTAGCGGCTGTTTCTGAGTCTGCTTGTCAAATGGAAGATGCCCCTTGAGTAGGGGAAGTTCTACCCCCAGTAATAATTTTTTTTCCTCCCTCAAATTAATGCCAAGCCACTTGGAAAAATCAGCATATGCAGCATTTCTGGACCAGCAGTGTTTCACTTTGTCCCATGCCAGACTTTGGCTGGAATGCACTCCATCCACCTCCTGTGTGTTTACTAAAGAACTGTCTGGAAACTGGTTGACAAGAACTTTCCCAGTGTAAATGTGCTCAAGGTGTAGCAGTTGTGTTGGATAGCATCATCTTTGTGTCCTAGAGGAGGCCAACCAGCTGCAGTTCAACCAGGAGGACCATTTCAGGTGCTTATGGCTCTGTCCTTGTTGACCTCAACTGACTCAAATACCTGAATTCCAGCATGTGATTGCTGAGCCATGAAGACAGTATGGAAATATGTTTACAGAAGATGTGCATCTACAGACATAGGTGAGTCACTGCATACAGCTACCCCTCATGCCATGCTGCAGGGAGGATGCACTCTGAACTCCCTAGTATTTTTCCATCTCCTAAAATACTTCTCCACTGAACAAGGCAGAGCCAAAATTGGATCAGACTTCTGCTGTATTTTGCATCTATTATGCAGTTCTTGCTGCCTTGACTGATTTAGTGGCTCCATTACCATGGAGCACTGATCTGCCAACCACTCCAGCCATGCAGCATGCTCCTCAGCCACAACTAAATGTTTGTGAAGAGCCTTGAGGGGCTGCTGAGCACTGCATCTGTAAAGCAAAATCTCCTTGGAAGTGGATTGTGCTCCTTTCTGCTCATCTTGCAAGTCAATTCCCTTTAAAGGTGAGGTGAAGCTGTGTGGAGAACCCAGGGGAGTTGCCAATTTTCTTCTCTGGCTTATCTAGTGCTCAGGGAGATTTGAAAGTAACTGTCCTATGTAAAAGGTGCCAAGGAGCTTCAGTCCCATCAAACCACATAGGTAGGAATGCCAGTAGTCCATGTGAGCTAGTACATGGCTCTCCTTAGAGTCAACAGACATCAGCGCTCCAGATACAGGCTGCTTCCTCTGCTCTGAAGATACCCACATCCCAGCTTAGCCAGCTATTAAGGAACCAAGAGTTTCTCTGAAGATAACATTAGGTTTTTCAGTTTAGCAAGGAAAGGTATAAACCACTTCTGGGTTCTTCTCAGCAAAGATACTTTGCTCATTGAGGAGCAGAAACTCCCGTCCAGTTTCTCAAGTCACTGTGCAAGGAGAGAGGCTTATGTTGTCAGGGCCCTAAGGGTACTAATAGGCCTTAAATGCCCTAACCAGGCTTACCTGGGGTCTCCACCCATACCCGTGGCTTAGGTGCTCTACTTATGCTCAGCCTGGGGCCCTCAGTGCCTGCCTGAGCTGTGAGGTAGGAGTATTGGTTTCTGGCTTACTGTGCCTGGTCACAGTTGCTATTGCTTTGGGCTGCAACCTATGGACTGCCTTCTTGACCTGACCTTGGTCCTCTTCTGCTGCTAGGGAGCTGCTAAGTGATCACTAGATGGTGCCTGACCATGGCTGCCATCAGCAAACCTTGACTCTGACCTATGGACTGACTCCCTGGTTTGATGTTGACCTGGCTTTGTCACCATGAGCTTCTCTGAGGATCTGGACTTCTGGTTGAATCTGGCTGCCATCCCTGAGCTGCTCTGCTCATCTGCCTTGGGTACTGGGGGGGCTTATCCTGCTATCTGTTATTGTGCTCAGCTCCCTGATGTGTGCTTCTCAAACCCTGCATAGCAAGGGCTTGGTAGTCACTTATTCGGGCTCAGGTAATACCTCTAAAACAGGCAGGGCTAAGACCAAACCTCCTGCACCTTGTCATCAGTCTCCTGGCTTTACTGGGCTTTAGCCTGTTTGTCCTTCTGCCCCAGTAAAAAGCTTCAGAAGGTCTGAGATTTGCCTGCCCTCATGACATCTACTTTTCCACGTTTCTCCAGATTTTCCATCCCTTCCAGAAGGGCATTTGGTCTCTGCTTAGGATCTGAGTTGATGAGCTTCACAGAGATAAGGGTGTTCTCCAAGCTGTGCTGTACAGAAGCCCAGCTTAAATTATGTGAATAATCTACAAGAAATTTAGTCCTTTCACCTTCCTGGCTGGAAACTTGGTAGTTGCCCCTCACGCAAGTGGAAGGCTGTGACCATCCCTCTGCATGCTAGCTCCAGCAGAGCAATGCGACTAGGTTGCTGTTTCTCTCAAGTGAGGAGTCTTGTCCCCTGGTCTATGAGGAAACCTGCATGGGCTTTCAGCTGGAAAGCTGTCAGCTTCTTGCCCCAGGTGGCTCTGTTAAAGGTTATTCTGGCCCCTTAATCAAATTCAATGTCGCTTTGTTTTCCTCTGCCCTCTAAGAGTCCGCTGAGGTTTGCTGTCAGAGCCTGCTGCAGGAGAATGGCATGGCTATTAATGCAGCAATCAACCTCACTTTAGTGAGGAGAGAAATGTGAAGCTTCGGGGATGGGAGGCAGCAGGGGCACGTGAAAACTGGAAAAGTAAAGCACAACTTGTGCTGCCTCTTCTACTGTACCTTACGGCAGGGGATAGGAAACAAGCAGGGCTGGTAACAGCACTGTGTCCCAGGTGGGCAGCGTGCCCTCCCCTGAGGGGAACAAGCTGATGCACAGAGATGAAGAAAGTGATATAGAAAATCTTGCTCCCGCCCCTGAGCTCTAAATAGGGCAGATCCTGTTCCCTTCTAATTACAGCGTATACTGGAAGGCGTTAATTGCTCCAGGTCACTCCTCTTGAAGTGTTTGTTATATGTCTTCCCCAGCAGGATTTTGGATGAGAGCAGAAACTGTGCATTTTGCCCAGAGAATGGCTGCATGCCTGTGCTATGCAGGAGTAGAGCGGGTACCCACCCCTGCTTGGTACAGTCAAAACGTTTCACAGTGTCCCAGCATTAAAAAGGCTAAGTCAGCAAATAAGCTTACATAAAGCTTGTCGGAGGCTCTGAAGTAAATTCACATATGCTGGAACAAGGGAGAGGTTAAATCTTTCCTTGTGCCTAAGGAAGGAGGGCCAGGCAGGGCAGGCAAATTCTCAAGCTTTCCTCTTACGCGGGCTTTAGATGCCAAAAGGCTGCACAGGTTCATAGAAGATGGAGTTAAATTGCATGGTGTGCCACAAGCCTGCTGTGTCACCCAGTCTCTATCCCAGAGAGTCAGCAATAGAGGTAACGGGACAGAATCTGAGAGAAGATTTTTTCCTTCGGATCTAAGAATGGGCACAGATCACCTTCTGTTGCCCAGACAATTGTCAGTGTGCAAAGGCAGAAGGGTTAAACCCTTTCCCTGGTACCAGTGACATCTTGCATTTTTTAACACTGTAAGAACTTAACATCTGACTGCTTATTTGTTTTGCTTATTGTTTACTTTCTTGCTCTGCTGAGCAAGGGCGATAGATCACTTTCACCTTTGTTGGTGAATTCAGTTGTGCTGTATTTAGGAGAATAAAATATCTCACCAGCATATTTCAAGTTAATGTGTTGCCTTTTTTTTTGAACTGGACTTTCAAAATAAGTTACATTTCTGTTGAGATTAGACTTTGTTGTTGATTTTCTTTTAATTAGCAAGTCCTAGGCACCAAATTCTTTCCCTTAGCTATCACCTCATTCCTCTACCTCAGTAGTATTTGTTTGCAAGTATCTTGGAACAAAATGTGACCCTTAAATTGAAACTGGAAAGCTGGCTAAATCTCCTGAAGGCAAAAGCTGTTACGGTAACTTACAGGGGGAGACGGCAGAAGGATTTTCAGTTTTGCCAGCCTAAAATACACTCTTGCTTTCTGATTCTGCCTAACAGACATAACTGTGAAATTGAACAATTTTGGGGAAGAACAGAAAAGCACAGATAATAGTAATACCAAGAAAAAAATTCTGAACAGCTTTGAAGCAGCATTAAAAAAAGCATCTAGTGCAATTGTAAAGCCCCTTTTACCAGTGCTCTGAACATCATTGCAGAATATGCACCAGGTAGGGAGGCTGGAGGAGATCAAATAGAAATGAGAAGCCTTTCACTATAGAGCTGTCAATACCTCAGAAGAGAGCCAAGCCAGCTGTACCTATTCCAGGGAGCATAAAATGAAGACACAAGGGCTGTGCTGGGTTTAAGTTCATGCTGTTTTTGAAAAGAACTGGTGTTGCCCGTCTCTGCTGGCTGTTTTCTGCTCCGCTGGCAGCACTGA
This sequence comes from Leptosomus discolor, assembly GCF_034619465.1. Lineage (NCBI taxonomy): Eukaryota > Metazoa > Chordata > Aves > Leptosomiformes > Leptosomidae > Leptosomus > Leptosomus discolor. The sequence continues at coordinate 13,198,918 of NC_141399.1, forward strand.
CCTGGCTGATCGATGTTGCTACTAATTTTATTTCATTTTCTTGCCAAAGATGTATCTTTTCTTTTCATGCTCCCCCTTTGTTGCTCTGTCTGTTTCCAATGTATAATGTCAAAATAAATCCAGAGAGCACCATGAGCCTCATAGAAAGCGTGCTCGCAGCCGTGCCCGTGTGGTTTCCTTCCCTCTGATTTGAGGCTGTGTAACACATGAGGGTGTTTTTGTGCTTTCTTTGATGTGATTAGGCTGCTTCAGACACTGGATTCAGTTTCTAAGATTTGGGAGCTGGATGTGACAGGGTCAGGAGATCTGAAAGGCTTTTAGTTACCCACTTGTAGTAAGCCACCTGCATGCTAAGACAGCCAAATTACCAGCAACAAAGTGAAAAATGACAAGAGCATTCATTAACTGCCATGCCTGGACTAGAATCTGAGCGCACTGGAGTGTTTTTATCTCATCTAATGGGTAAGCGACAGCTCGGTAGTTCCTGCTGCATTTCCTGCTTGGGGGGGCTGGGGGCTGCATTGATTCTGGGATAAAGAGGTCTTTCAGAGCACTGGAAGGACATGGTCCAAAAGAAGCCAAAAGCAAGTACTTTGGTTCAAGCCTGTCGGCTCTGCCTTGCCGCGTTGGGTAACGGGTGCAGCCAGCCTGTTACCTGCCCTTGTCACGCTCGGGGTAGCTGCTGCATGGGAGCAGATGATGGAAGGAATGAGCTGGCAAAAAGAAGCAGGCAATTGCACAAAGGGGTGATGCGTGTCAGGGTTGGTCTGGCAGGAGATGTAAAGGTCAGTCTCGATAATACCCAGTACCTGCAGCTGGCTGTTTGATTCACTAGAGGGCTCAGCAGGCTTTGGCACATGACACCTTTCTTTAGTTGTTGAAAACCAACAAGTTCATGCCAGAAAAAAAATACCATCGATGTTTTTTTTCAGGTTTACCTTTCAACCAAAAAACCGGTTCAATTCTTACAAAAAAAAAGATTACTCTGGAATATTTTTAATGAACAGTTATTTGAGGAATAAGAATGTTTGAATTTAAAATCCCCATCACCTTCAGACCTACATCCTGTTGTCTCATCAACACGCCATATGGGAGACGTAGAGCACTGGGCACCCAGTGCAAGCATTGCAAGCGCGAAGACACTTGGTGAGGCCATGACAGTGCAGCTGTTTCCTCTCTCAGAGCTTGCAATGTTGGATTTTAGCATCTCCTGCTCTCCTAGAGTTGTGTGACACAGAAAATTGTTTTGAAACCAAAGGAAAAGGCTCCTAGCTGCTGTTGTGGAGGAAAGCTTGAAAACATGAGCTGAATGCCTAACAGGAAGGGACCGGTACCTTTTTGGGTCCTTCAGCTTGGAGTCATGCTCTGTTTGCAGCCTTGTGATGCTTGGGGCTTGACCAGGTCTTTCAAATACTGGCTGGGGCTGGACTGAGAGTTGCACAGCTCCTCTGAGGTGGCACACGCTGGAGGCCTGAGAGAGCGAAGCAGGAAGACTGTGGCTCATCCAGCTGGTGAGAGGGGCTGAAGCGCAGGGAGCCGGCGGGTATTCCCTCTCAACTGCTGTGGTATTACAGGACCTTATTTCTTGGGCACCTGTCTGACAAAGACCTTGCTTGAGTCATTTACTGTAATGTTGTGCCCTGAGGCCAGTAAAGATGTGTTTAATTTGAAATTGAATGTAATTGGAGCAGGTGGCCTTGTTGCTGTAATAATGATTTTCGGCATGATATTCAGCATGTTTCTTTGCTGTTCTGTCCACCAAAACACAGAACTACTCCAAGAGCTACAAATACAAGAACTGCTGCACTATAAAATCTTTCCTTTCCTTTCCTTTCCTTTCCTTTCCTTTCCTTTCCTTTCCTTTCCTTTCCTTTCCTTTCCTTTCCTTTCCTTTCCTTTCCTTTCCTTTCCTTTCCTTTCCTTTCCTTTCCTTTCCTTTCCTTTCCTTTCCTTTCCTTTCCTTTCCTTTCCTTTCCTTTCTCTTTCCTCTTTCCTCTTTCCTCTTTCCTCTTTCCTCTTTCCTCTTTCCTCTTTCCTCTTTCCTCTTTCCTCTTTCCTCTTTCCTCTTTCCTCTTTCCTCTTTCCTCTTTCCTCTTTCCTCTTTCCTCTTTCCTCTTTCCTCTTTCCTCTTTCCTCTTTCCTCTTTCCTCTTTCCTCTTTCCTCTTTCCTCTTTCCTCTTTCCTCTTTCCTCTTTCCTCTTTCCTCTTTCCTTTCCTCTTTCCTTTCCTCTTTCCTCTTTCCTTTTTCCTTTCCTCTTTCCTTTTTCCTTTCCTTTCTTCTCCTCTTCCTCTCCCTCTCCCTCTCGCCAGTTTGCACAGCAGTTTTTGCAGAAGACTGCGAAGAAGGAGGCATCGGTTGAATTGGTATCACTGCAGCAGCCTCAGACACAGTGGTGACACACCCACCACAGAACGGTTTCCCCAGCAGGTGTTGGAGCAGCTGTCCCTGCTAGGGCAGAGCTCCAACGCAGACCCAGCTTCAGATAGTGGATGCAGCCCTCCAAGGCCCAGGCTGCAGTGACTGCCTGGGGCTTCTCTGTGGTGCCAGAAATGTCCCTCTGTCCTGCAGGAAGTGTGGTCTCTTGGAGGAGCTGTGCTGCCAAGTGGAGGAGTTACAGGAGGAAGCGAGCAGGATGCACAGCATCAGAGAAGATGAAGGAAGATAGGATCTTCTCTGAGACAAAACATCTAAAAGAGCTCCCAACCCCAACTGAAGTGGAGAAGCAGGCAGTGCTCCACCCCTAATATTAAGGTAAGTGCAACCTCTGGAGAAGGTGAAGGATGGAAGCTTCTGACACCAAGAGGAAAGCTCCTGCTCCCCCTAAGGACTTACAACCACAAAATGAGTTCACCTCCCTCAAGACTGAAGAGGACCCAGATGTGCTCCACCCTGATATTCACTGGAGCGACAACACAGCAGGACATAAGCGATCCAGGACGCTTCTGGAGTGTATTGACAGTAACTTCCTCCTCCAGGTGATAAAGGAGCCAACGAGAAGAGATGCTGTGCTGGACCTCATACTCACCAACAACAAGGGGCTTGCTCGGGATGTGAAGGTCAAAGGCAGCTTTGGCTGCAATGACCACAAGATGGTGGAGTTCAGGATCCTGAGGGGAGGAAGGAGAGTAAAAAGAAATCTCACAACCCTGGACTTCAGGAGAGCAGACTTTGATGTCTCCAAAGATCTTGGACTCTTCAAAGAGCACTTATGAGTGCAGAAGGAGCTGGCAAGTGTCATTGCAAGCCCATTCTCAATAATCTTTGATCAATCATTGCGACTGGGAGAAGTGCCTGAAGACTGAAGGAAAGCAAATGACACTCCTATCTTTAAGAAGTGCAAGAAGGAGGACCCAGGGAACTACAGGCCAGTCATCCCCACCTTTATCCCTGGGAAGGTGATGGAGCAGCTAATCCTGGAAACCATTTCCAGACACACAAACAACAAGAAAATCATCAGGAGTAGTCACCATGGTTTCACCAAAGGGAAGTCATGCTTGACCAACTTGATAAACTTCTACGATTAAATGGCTGGCTTGGTAGATGAGGGGAAAGCAGTGGATATTATCTACCTGGACTTCAGGAAGACGTTTGGCACTGTGTCCCAGAACATCCTCACAGACAAGGTGTTGAAGTATGGGCTGCTTGAGCAGACAATGAAGTGGATTGAAAACTGGCTGAATGGCTGGGCCCGGAGAGTGGTGGTACAAAGTCTAGTTGGAAGCCAGTAACTAGCAGTGTACCCCAGGGGTCCATAGTGTGTCCAGTCCTGTTTAACATCTTCATTAATGATCTTGATGATGAGGCAGAGTGTACCCTCAGCAAATTTGCTGATGATGCAGAGGGTCAAGCTGCCATCCAGATGGACCTTGGCAGGCTGGAGAAATGGGCTAACAGGAACTTTATCAAGTCCAAGATGTTCAAAGTGCTGCACTTGGGGAGGAACTATCTCACGCATCAATATATGCACCAATATGTGGGGGCCACCCAGCTGGAAAGCAGCTTAGTGGAAAAGGACCTGGAGGTCATGGTGGACTCCAAACTGAACGTGAGCCAGCCATGTGTCTTTGCCACAAAGAAGGCTAATGGTATCCTGGGCTGCGTTAGGCAAAGTATTGCCAACCCTCTACTCAGCACTGGTGAGGCCACGCCTGGAGTGTTGTGTCTGGTGCTGGGCTCCCCAGTACAAGAGAGACATGGACATACTGGAGAGAGTCCAACGAAGGGCCACAAAGATGATTAAGGGGCTGAAGGGTCTCACATATGAGAAACAGCTGAGAGAGTAGGGCCTGTTTTTTTAGCTTGGAGAAGAGAAGGCTCGTGAGGGATTTTATCAATGTATAGAAATACCTGAAGGGAGGGTGTAAAGCAGATGGAGGCAGGCTCTTTCCAGTGGTGTCCAGTGATAGGACCAGAGGCAATGGGCACAAACTGAAACACAGGAGGTTCCCTCTGAACATCAGGAAACAGTTTTTTACTGTGAGGATGACCAAGCACTGGCACAGGTTGCCTAGAGAGGTTGTTGAATCTCCAACCTTGGAGGTACTCAAAAGACATCAAAAGACTCAAAAGACAAAAGGTCCTGGGCAACTGGCTGTAGCTAACCTGCTTGAGCAGGGAGGTTGGACCAGGTGACCTCCAGAAGTGGGGAAATGAAGGGGCACTTTCATTTCCCCACCTCTGGAGAAGTTTTTCTACGTTGTGAAGTGAGGCGGTCGTGGAGGAGTGTGGGAGAGTGTGGGAGAATGTGGGAGACACTGGCTGTGGGCCATGGGCAACTGAGGAAAGGTCATAAGAGGGATGTTCAGGGTCTTTGGTCTGCTGACCGTTCCCGTCAGGGCCCCGAAGTTTCGGCTGACAGGGGGCTGCCTTCCCGCCGGGGCTGTGCTCCTGCCCCCACCTCGCCCGGCGGCCGGCGGAGGAGGGCGTCGCCGGCGGGTTCGGCCGTTCCCGCCTTCCCGCCGCGGGGGCTGATCACCCACCGCCGGCGCATGCAGCCGCGCCGCCGGCACTCGTTGTGGGCTCCGCGGGGGCCCTGCAGCCGGGGGCGGCCAGGCCGGGCAGGGCCGTGCTGTGCCGGGAGGCGGCGGCTCCGCAGCCAGAAATTAGGTGCAAGTCGCCGGCTGCGTCCCGCCTCTGCACCGGCCGCTCCGTCCGCGCACCCGGCGGGCAGTTAGGATCCCCCCTCCCGCCGCTTCCCCCGCCCCCGGAGCGGCGGGCAGCGGCGGCGGGAGGAGGCGGCGCCGGGCGGCGGGATGCAGTGCGGGGCCGGGCGGCGGGCGGGCGCGGCGGCGAGGGGCAGAGCCCGGCGGGCGGCGGGGCGGCCCCGCTCCCCGTGAAGAGGCGGTGCGGCAGGGCAGCGGCCGCCGCCATGCAGCCGTTGCACCGGGCCCCGGCGTTGCTGCTGCTGCTGCTTCTGGCTGCCGGTGAGTGAAGGCTAGTGGGGCGGGGGTCGCCGCCATCCCTGTGGGCTGGGGCGGGCCGGCCGCCGGGACCCCCCGCGGCGGCGCTGGGCAGCGGGTGGGTGTCGGTCACTTCCCCGGGCGCCGGAGCGCCCCGAGCACCGGGACCCCCGGCGAGGGGCGGGACTGCCCCCCCAACCCCGCGGAACTGCGGCCCGTGATGGGTCCAATTAATTCCCTAGGACACCGGGCTTTCTTCGGGAGGCAGGTCCCCATAACCCCGCCTCCCTTGCAAGCACCGTTGACCCCCGGGTACCGGGACCTGCGTCGGGTCCACGTCCCCCACCCCGGTGCGATCCCTGGGTACCGGGCGCTGCCCACCACCCGGGCATCAGAGCCCTCCGGAGTGGCCGCTCTCTTCCCCGGGACCCCCGGGGGGTGACAGGGGACCCCCGAGGTCCCGGCATGGGAGGCTGGATGCACGTGGGTTTCACCCCGCGGGGACGGGGGCTCGCCCGGGGTCTCCTGCCTCAGAGACCGGGTTCGCAGCGCCGGTCCCTGTGGCCAGCACCGACGGCGCTTGCCATGCGGGGCGAGGATGGACGTTACCCTGGACGGGGCGTGCTGCCCGCCGGGGCGCTTCGGCGGGGGTAGACCCCTGTTACGCCAGGGCTGCCCCAAAACCGCCTTCTCTTGTATTGATGGCTTCGTCTGGCGTCGTGGTAATTTTGCTAACTACCGCGAAACTGGCACAAAGGAAGGAGGAACCACAAATTGCTCCACGTTTCCTCAAGAGCCTTCTCTTGAAATTTGGAGGAGAGGTAGGGTGCCAGGGAAAGGCAATTCAGTGCAGGAATAATTATGCTTGGAATAGTTATGAAGGCTCTGCTTCTATTTTTAAATAGTCTGGGGAAATTTCCCGACAAAGGGATCCCCCCAAAGACCTGTGAGGCTGAGATTGCCCTCTCCCTCCCTGCCCCCATCCTTTTTGTACGGAAATCTGGTTAGTGTGGAACAGGAGTTTTGAACGGGGACATTTAAAGAGTGGGGGAGTCTTTGTCTTGAGTCATTCTGGCAGGGAAGGGAAGGGCTGATTTCCCAACCAGTCGCTGTCTTCCAGCACAACCGAGCTGTGATACGGTGACATCCAGCCCCCTGGCATGTCTCTCTTATTACCCCAATCTCCTGAAAATGTTCGTGGGTGAATGTGTCATCTATGGAGCCGCTCTGGCTGTGAGCTGTATGTACAGCGCCTCACCCCTGTTGTCTGGGACTCCCTAAAGAGAAGGGATAAAACCTTTTAGGTTTGCAAACAATAGTGAGCTTAAAGAGCAAAATGAATCAGAAAACCTGTTAGGGTTTTGTGCCAGTACTCAGTGGCACAGAAGCAATAAGCCTCTCCAGAGCTGAGCAGGGAGCCAGTTTTGTGGCTTCCTCCAGGCAGGTTGTCCACATCAGGGAAAACCTTGTGCATGGTTGGCAAAGGTCCTTTAGCCATGTCTGGGCAGGAGACCCATGTCCCCAAATTCAACCAGACCTCTGCCTCCTCCACAGAGGAGGGGCAAGGTGCATGGGGGGGAACTGCCATATTCCCACCCCGCTGATCTGGCGAGGGTTGGCCACATCCCCATCGTTTGAAAGCTACGTTTGCTCTGCGGAGGAGGGAGACTGACATCGTGATGGTTTTAAAATCTGGTGGCTGAAAGGACCATAGCTGATGCTGCTGTGCTGAGGAGAGGGTGTGTTTCCTATTCTGCCGAGGCTGCTGAAAACTTTCTGGTGTTGCTGTCCAGCTGGTGACGATATGGAGGATTTCGGTTCTTGACTTTCCCTGTGATCCTCTCGGCTGTCCTAGCAGGGAGAGTTGTAGGGGTGGGAGGTGAGTGGAAGCTCTGAGGGACAGCTCAATTCCTAATCTAGTGAAACTGGTAATCCTGGTGGGTTGTGGCAGCTCTGGGGGGCTGGACTCAGTTGGCCAGGCATCTCTGGGCACCTGGACTCCTACCTAGATGGGAGGTCAGAAGTGGAGATGCGGACTGCTGGGAATTTATAAATCAAGCCCTATTTTGGTTAGTAGCTTTGCTTAGCAGTTTAGGATCTGTTCCAGTCTGGAATAATTAAGTGCACTCTGGCTTCGCTCCTCCAGTCCTGCAGGGTGGGAATAGTTAAAACCTGAGAGAGGGCTGGAGGGACTGAGTGCAATTCCCCACCTGCTTCCCGGAAGCTGGAGCCTCTGTAGACCTACAGAATGGGCTGAAACTGGACATGCGCCTCAGCAGGGTACCGTCAGACTGCTGGGCATCACAGGGCTGCTGGTAGAGCGTGGAAACATCTCTCCAGGCTCTGGGGTGTCTGAGCCCCTTTGCTTTTGCAAGTAGGAAAATGATGTGGTTAAAAGCAGGGGGAGAAGGGAGGGAATTGGTCTCTTCCTTCTTCTTGTCTCCCCAGGTGCTTGTCTGCATGTGGGCTATTTAAGTTGCTTTTTTCCCCTTCTGCCTGCTTAGAAGATTCCTTGTTAGCATTGTGTGAACGAGCCTGAGATGAGGGAGTATAAATCAGGATGGATGAAAATTCCCCATAGTCAGTTTTTCCTTGGTTTCTTCAGTGCCATAAGGAAATGTTCATTTAATTATAGGCATCAGGGGTAGAAATAACTACATTAAGCCCTCAAGGGGAAGCTGCTGGCGACGAGCTGCAGATCAGAGCGCACAAAAGTTTTTCTGCTTGCTCGGCGTGGGAAGAAGCTCCGGCATTTTGTGGGTACCTGAGTGAGCAGCAGCAGCAGCCCTGCCGCAGGGCCAGGGGGAGAGGGGCTGCGGGGAAGGTGCATCAGGGCCCGCAGCTGGCAGTCGGGTGAACTTGCTTCCCGTTCTCGCTGGCTATTGAAACACGTAATCCCAAAAGAATGGAGAGAGGCTATTTGTCAGCCGCACGCGCACAGCCTGCACAGAGGCAAAGCAAACACATGCGTTGGTTTCTTCAGAGGGCCAGGGATGCTGGCAAGGAAGATACACCCTGCTGGGGCTCGGATCAGCCCTCCACTGTCCCTGTGCCTGGTTAAGCCGCATTGTGGTTACCAGGGTTTGGATGTATATTCTTCTTTTGGGAATAATTTTTTTACTGCTGGGAAGCCAGCCTTGCAGCCCTCCCTCTGTATGACAACTGCAGCCACTGTTGGCTCCTCCTGTCCTGCCTGATGTGTTGTGAAGGTCATCAGGACTGTGCCCTGGGAGTACCAAACCTTTGCATGAGCTTTTTTGCCTAGGATGCATGAGATTGGTTGGAGAGTGGAGCCTCTTGAGGGTGAGACTGCTTTGTGGCATGCCAGCATGTGGCAGAGTGGTCGTCACTGCTCCGCTGCAGGGGCTGGAGCAGAGTGTAACCATTTTGTGCTCAGTGTGGTGCCCAGTTAAAGACTTTTCGGGGTGTAAAAGGCTTCTGTTATATTTTGATGGGCAACCATATCTCAAGGGAAGTCCTTCCTGCATCTGTGGTAGTGCTTGCTCTACCCAGGCAGGGAGGCTTTGAAGATGACGATTTGGTGTGCTGGAAATCAAACTGAGTGCTGTGGGGTATGTGGTCCAGGTTGGGACAGAGTGAGAAGAGGAAGCATGCGTCTGGCAAGGTGATTTTTAGCAGACATATGCCTGTGAGAGGGCAAAGGAATCTGTGGGCTGTGGCTTTTCTCTTAGATCAGTGGCTTTCATCCTGTGGTCTGTTAACGCCTGGGGGCTGCTTTGAGGAGGCCTGTGAAAGGTAACTGAGGAAAAAAAAATCACTTCTGCTCTATACATCTGTCTACCCGATGCTGTTTCCTCAGGGGCTGCATCTCTACCCCCCCACCCCAAGCTGGGAACTGCCACTGTCGATAGCAAGAAGTGCGGAGGAGAGCAGACGTTGCAGCAGCAGAGGAGGGAGGTGTGAAGGCTACGAGACGATCTGAGGAGGGAGTGAAGGCAAACAGTCTGGGAGACTGAAACCAAGCAAGATTGTGGCTTCCAGCAGGAAAGGTTGAGCAAAGGGGGAAGGACAGACAGGCTTGTCTCATTTGCTGTGACCTTCTTGCGTGAAGTCTCTTCTGTGGAGATGAGTGGTGGTGCTTAGAGCAGTTCTGATGTTACTGATCCTAACAACAGGAGACCTGCCTCTTCGCAGGGCTGGGCTGAGGGTGCCTGGCACCCCTGGAGGTCAGGCTGCTGGTGCACCTGTGCTGACAAAGGGCACTGCTGCACTTACCTGCAAGAGCAGGTGCATCTTCTGGCAGTGCTTTGCCATTTCCCGTGGATATACCTGGGTCTGTGTGCTGTGGATGTTCTCTGCTGAAATGTCAAGGGAGCAAATGTCGTCAGCCCTTTGCAAGGGTAGCGCCCACTCAGTACATGCAGACATGCACACCCTGTAGCGTGGTGTTTGAGCTCTCTGGTTATGCTAGCTGTAACAGTCTGTAAAAGCTTAAAGATGCTGACACAGCTACTGTGTGCTCTAGGATCTCCCTCTAAAGAGTTGTCCCATTGCAAGGGCTTCGTCAGTTGTACCTTGTCCCTCTTGTTGGTATGGGTTGGTAAGCGTATGTGCTCCCTGCAGACCCAAGTGGTTTTCCCATTGCTTTGTAAAATGTACTGGGGCAATGGGAAGGTGGATGGGTTTAGAGGGACACTTGGTGAGGGACCTGGTTGCTGGCAGTACCAGAGGAGGATGGCAGTCTGATCTTGTTTTCTAAAGCCCTAGTTGGAAATGATCTCACAGATTAGGGACCTGTCTGGATTTTTAAGTGGTCTAGTGCTGTAAGTGGTCTAGAGAGCAGCAATAAGGCTGTGTGGGAGCTGGACTGGGAGAGGTCACTTAGGTGGAGCATCCCAGCACAGGTATGGTCCGTAGCTCTGAATTAGCAGTAGAAGGACCTGATCTGATACATGGTCATCCTGTATGCTTCCCTGTGCAAGCTTTTGAGGATCTGGGGCGCAGAGATGCCAGGTGAGTGGGGGGGAATCAGCTTGGATATCCTTAGCTGAACAACATTTTCTTCTCTTCCTCCACTGTCGTCTGTGGTTGGGAACATTTTTTGTTATTTAAATTACTCTGTGTTTTGTTATGTTCTGGAAGTGGTTTGTGCCGTTGGCTATTCTGCCCTGGGGCCTCTCTCCTCTTTGCCCTTGGGCCTTGCTCCCCTGCTTTTCCAGGCGTGGTGGTCTGGGGGAGGGAATATCCCTGGCAGATGCTTCCCTCATCTGGTCATTGTGTTTCTGTCCTAACCGATTATCAGTAAATGACCCATCCTGACCCAGCCTCCCTAGGAAATAACATTGTTGGGTAACTCCTGGGTTTAGGGTGGGCTTGAAAGGAAGGTCAACGGTAGCAGGAACAGATGGACATTGTTGTGGCTGTTGTGTTGGCAATACCAAGATGCTCTGACCCTGCTCCTTGGTACCCTTTGTGTAACTGTGCTTGGGTGGTGGTGTACAGGCTCTGCTGGTTGGTGGTGAGAGACAGGTAAGTCTGAGTATGTGCTCCAGGTGAGTGTGCTTCCCTTCAGCAGGCTGATCCTGCCTCCATGGCACTGTGGTGTAGCCACAGCACCCAGGAAGGAGAGGTAAAACCAACCTTCAGTTGGGTAAACTGGAGGGCACACCAGCCCCTCTATAGGTCAAGCCAATGTGATGACATCTTAAGGGATGTTTGTGTTTTCCTTGGAGAGAAAATAGAGGTTTGCTTGTTGATAATTAAAAAGCAAGAAAATTTTAAGGCTGTTTGACAGAGTCACAGTCAGATTCCATTTCATGTCCCCAAATCCCTCTTCTCATTTCATCTGGATACAAAAATGACTTATTTCCTCTTTTGCTTCTAGTCCTATTCAGTAGGCCAGTTGGGAGCTTTAGAACAGCTGCCCTCTCCCATGGAGAGGTGGCTTGCCTTGTGGCAAAGGGATAAAGTGGTTCTTGGTCAGCTAACATAAAAAATACTTTGGGGTTGTTTAGAAATGTGAAACTGCCCTTACTCACAGCAGTTTGGGAGAGAGATGGCAGATGTTCTTTCCTTAGATTTTTTTTTTCTTTTTTTTTTTCTTTTTCTGTTGAGTGAAGCTTCCTCATCTGCCTTGTCCGGAGCTGCTGCATTGAATCCTCTGCTGAGCTGAACAGAGCAAGCTTTGCCACTTTGACTTGAAACTATTTTCTGAGGGGTCAGTGGGGTCAGCAACTGGTAAACTCATTTCATCTGTGTATCCTCCTGGCTGGCTCTTTTCCAGTGGCCTTGGAAAGGTAACACTGCAATATTATTATCTGTTGTTGAAATCGCCCCATTCTGCCCCTTACAGAGGTGAAGCATCTTTTGCGAGGTCAGCATTCCCTCCACGTGTCAACCTTTGTGGGTGCTAGCAGCTGGAGAGCTCGCAGCCAGTGTGGGAGCTCCTATGCTGGTTTTGGTGCGCTCTCTCTGCCTTTGTTCCCTCTCCCCTCTCCACCTACCTCTCCCACTTTCTCTCCTTTCTCGCCCCTCCTCTGTCTGATCTGGGGAGGGTTTTTCCTCCTGTGCTCACAGCCCTGCTGTTTCCCCGAAGGCTGTCTGCCCTCTTTAGCATGCAGAGCCTCATCTCCTCCAGGTTACGCAGAGGTGCCGCAAAAATAGAAATGAGAAACAAACGCCCCATTGAAGCAGCTGGTGAGCCCTGGCTCTGTTCCCTGCTCCCTCCCATCTACAGTCACAGGGCTTTATTCGTTTGTGTTTCTTTATTCCTATTGCTTGATCTGCCTTTTAGAATACAAAACTGGGGGACTGATGGCTGATTGAAGTAGTCTAATCCCCATTCCCCATCCTAGGAGGAAAATGGCTAGCCACTGATGTCTTGGGCGTTAGATTTCCTCTCTCAGCTGTGCTCCACTGCCTCCCAGCTCAGCTCGTGCTTTGATTCTTTCTTTGCCTTGGAGTTGACAGCTGCATTGAGCTTCTTTATGAGATGCTTGGAAGAGAGGAGGAAGGTGGCAAATCTTGGGTCTGCTGTTTGGCACCCCAAGCCTTTGAGTTTTTCTTGCTGGTGCAAAAGGTATGAAGTAGTGTCAGGATGCTGCCTGGAGAGGTACTGGTTTGTATGCTGGTGCAATGATGCTGTTAGCCCTGTGGCATTCGGGCTAGTGCTGATACGGAGGGTTCCCCCAGGTCAGCCTCTGAAGCCTGTGCCTGTGGATCAGGCCCCAAGGTGTTGTCTAGCTTCAGATCCACCCCAGGAGAAACCTGGCTTATCCAGGCTGTGTCTATTAATGACTCATTCTTAGGGATGAGGTGGTGTAGTTTTATCTTGGGCTGAGGAGAGCAGAGCATCCCAGTAAACAAGATAATGCAGCTTAGGGGGTTTTAACAGGGTAAACACTTCAGAGTTAAATGAGGGTAAACAAACTCCCAGGATCTGAGCACCCCGCATGGATGGGATTAGCTCTCTGGGTGCCCAGGTTCGCCTGGTGCGAGTTGTCTGTTGTAGAGGTGGTGGGACGGGCTGTGGCTGAGCTCTGGAGGCAGCCCAAACTGGCTGTAGCCGATGGAAACAGAGAGGCTTGAGGCAGTCTTTGGAGCTGGTGCCGAGTTATGTTTTGAGACTTTGCCTAGCTAGGTGGGAGACCCGGTATGTGTATTGTAGTGTGGCTGGAACGCCAAGGTGCCACATCAGCTGCCTCTCTGCTAATGGGAGTTGGGGGAAACCGAGGCATTGGGGTGGATAAAGAGCTGAAGTAGGATCCAGGCAGTCAGTTGCAGTCCCAACTACACCAAATTTTCCATGTGGCCTTGCACCTGCTGTGGTCTCTCCCCATCCTTCTGCTCCCCTTCTCTGGATAACTTTGAGAATAATATTCCCTTTCTCCCCCTCACTGCTCTCTGTCATGTTTGCTTAAGCTGTAAGCTCCTCAAGACAAGTGCTCTCTCCGCTGGGCTGCATGGTGCTCAGCAGTACTTTCCATTAGTGATGCAGGTGTATTGTGTCAGCCGGGGAAAGCCCAGTCTAGGCACCATCATGTTGGAGCCTGGTGAGCACTATTGAATCGGCACAGGGACTGGCCTGGCCAGGTCTCTCCGGATCCGTGCTCACACACGAGGTGTGCGCACTCTCATTTCCAGTCATGGACTTCACTGTGTGTGCACAGCTCACAGGGAGCTGGCCCATCTCCAGGGATGCCCAGAGGCACTTTGGTTGGCTCCATGATGCTGCAGTAGCTTCCTTCCCCTTTGATACTCTGCCTCTGTTGCTGTTCCCTTTTTGTTGCTGTGCTGGCCTCAGCTGATCTTGCCTTGGATCGATAGAACAAAATAAACGAGATTGAGAAGTGCTGAAGCCTGGCCCAAGTGTATATGGGAAAGAGTAACCAATATTGGATTTTGCTCAGTTCAGAGAATAGTGGAGAAAGGTGGAGAGGGTCAAAGCAGACAGAAGACTTGAGAAATGCATTTCTGATTTCTAACATTCCCAGGACAAATTCAGCCTGGCCAGTGAGCAGTAACTCCCAAACTTTTTGTGCTAACAAACCAATGTTTTCAGTGAAAGCACCAGGGCCAACCCATCTGCCATTGCCCCGTAGCTCATCTTGGCACTTGCCCTATTTGAATTTGTCCTTCTGGGACGTGTAGTTGTAGTACGCAGTGGTGGGAGGGAACCTTGGGAGGTTGCCTAGTCTGTGCCCTTGCCTAAAGGCAGTTTAGCTCTGCTTAAATCATTTCAGGCCTTGTGTATCCAGATCCAGTGCGGCATCCAGGTAATGTCTCAGCAGTGCTTTGTAAAATCTCTGTATTTCTAATACTTCAGGGCTGTGCAAGCATTTTGACATCTGCGTTCCAGTGATATCTCAGAGCTTTTTCCAATACAGGAGTTTCTCCTCTTAAGACATTTCTAATGGATGTTTCCTATATTGTATCAGAAATGTTTGGTGCTAGTTCTCAAGGTGGTGACTTACCACTTTGTACTATTTCCTTTCATAATATTTCTGTTATTTCCATTCTCAAGATCACCTAGCTGTACCTACAGTCTTTCTGTGCAGTGGAGATGCCTCCTTGCCTTGTGTCCTTGGCTAATTTCATTATCATGTTCCTAATTTTTGTTCCAAGGTCACTTAGGAAAATGGTAAAGAACAGCATATCCAAGGACAGACCTTGAGGAATTCCACTAATAGCCTCCCTCCAGCACAAGCCTCTTGTCATTTTTCATATAGCCAATGCCTTATGGTTGCCTTACAGTTTTCCTGCTAATCGGTGTCTTTTCTTGCCTCCCTTGTGATTCTGCATGAGGCACTGTATCAGATATTTTACTGAAGTCCAGAGGGATTAGATCTGCTGCATTTCTCTTGTCTAGAAAATCAGTTATCAAAGAAAAATACCAAATTAGTCTTCATTTCAGCTTATTCAATTAGTTCAGTTCAGTGACTAGTTCATTAAGAATTGAGAAACAGAGTACGAGCTGAGAAAGCGGGAAAACTTGTCCTTTTTTCTTCTAATCTATGAATAAAAATCAGCTGTGAGAGGATGAGATCTTCTAGTTTTAATGTGCTGAAGAACAGAGGGCTAGGAAGCAATTGGTTCGGTTCACCCAAATTAGTTACTTTGCTTGCTTAACAAAACCATTTTAAATGTAAAACATGTTTTGGTAATCTCATTTTTTCTTTATGTCTCCCTATTTATCATGGTACTTATCGGCTGAATGAAGCCAAGTTCCAGGTGCTGTTTTCTTGCATTTTGATTGAAATTCAATATGCATGTGAATGTACCTTGACACAAATCACAATTAAAGTCTCATCTAGGAATCAAGGAGTGTCAGTCAAACCTTCTAATAGATAAAATGGAAATAACAAGGATATAATTGTTGAAAGAAAAGTGCAAAATGCAACCTGCCTCCCTGCTTAGCGTTAGGTAGATGTGTCCTGTTGGGACATTTTAATTCTTACCTGTGACAGTCAGCCCTTCCTCATGAAAACAAAAAATGTGAAGGCAAAGTGAAGTTCAAATCAATGACTTAAAAATAGATTTCCAGGCTGCTGATTTAAAACATGATTACTATTGGCCATGTAGATAATTTTGGTTTCAATCGGTTCCTCCTGCATATAATAGAGCTGCTGATCAGGAGCACTAGAGTGAAATCTTGCCTGGGTGACAGTCGGATAGGAAACTGTCATTGTCTTCACAGGGCCAGAATTTCACAGCTTAAGTATAAGACATTTGCTTCCTCTCCAGGATGGGTGTTTAACAAGGCACCCCAGCCTTTCAAAGAGGCAAAAAACCTCAGAGAGGGTGAACCATCACTGGCCTGTTGAAGGGAGGTGCCCCAAGCTGGGTGGCTGCTTGGCACCAACTCCTCCTGGATGTAAATGCTCTTCTGCCTGGTTATGGATATTTCCTAAAATACCCTGATTTTCCTCAGCTGATGAGAGCACAGCCCATCTGAGGGGCAGGTTGCCCCGAAGGCAGGTGTGCGCAGCAGGTTGGTTTGGCAGGAGCAGGCCGCGAGGAGAAGACCAACCCAGTGGGTGTCAGTCCTATCTCTGATATGGGTTTACTTCCATTTTACAGGGACCTTGTGCCTCTGCCTTGCCTCCTCGGAGGAGCCAACCACTGATGGCCTCACGTCAACTTCCCTGTTGGAGTTTGCCATGATGTCCCACCTGGAGGCCATGAATTCCCATGAGCAAACCAGCCCGGAGGCTGCAGAGCCTGATTTTACCCCTGGCTCTCTGCACGCTGCCCCGGGATCAGGCTTTGCCAGTGAGGAGAATGAGGAGTCCAAGATCTTACAGCCCCCGCAGTACTTCTGGGAAGATGGGGGAGAGCTCAACGACTCCAGCCTGGACTTGGGACCAGCAACAGGTAGGTTATTTTTACCCCATTCTTCCTCCCTGTTCTGCAGGGACTCTGGGGAGGTGGAAGGATGCAGGGATCTGTCTTCCTTCTTTGACACAACTCTCGCTAAGAGGGCCTGAGATTAAACGTCAGCTCTATTTTCTCACCTCAGTGCCTGATGTGTCCCCGGTGAACCCTGAGCAAGCACAGGCTTTAGAAACCAAGTTACAGCTGAGCCTTTATTCCTGAGCTGCTATGAGCTGGGAAAAGTATTGCCTCCACCTCGTTTCCCATTGCCTCATGCCCTTTCTTTCTCTCCTTCCCCCTCTTATGATCTCTTCTTTCTCCCTTCTTTCAGTTGCTGTCAATTAAGCACAACCTAAAGGTCTCAAGACCCTCGCTCTGAGACCAAGGCCATCTTGGTGTTTCAATCAAAGCTGGGTTCCCTGGGCCGAATTCTGGATTCCTCACTGTGTGACTTAAGTGGGGATTTGGCCCAAGAGAAGCCAGCAGGTTTTCTCCATTGGGCAACTGTCCTGTTGCCTATCCTGTCCTGCCTGCTTCCTGGGGAGTTGTGGCCAAAATGAGTTTTGTTGCCATTTGAGCTTGCTTTCCTCTATGGAGTGTTTTCTGAGACCGCTGAGTCCCCTCAGTGGTCTGCCCCCTAGCCTCTCATTGGCTTTGAGATGCTCACAGGGAGAGGGATGGGAGGAAGGAGGAGCAGCATTGCAGGGTTTCCAGTAGCTTAGGAGATTATTTCACATGCTCCTGCTCTTAAGTGTCATGTGGGGCATGTATTAAGTGTTACCCAGGGGCTAGGCTTCAGCCTTATCCCTCCTCCCTTATCCGATATCACTGCCTCCCTCTAGCAGGTCTGAGTGAGGTCTGCAATTAGAAAGCACAAGTCTTGTTTTATCTTCACTCCTATTTCTGTGACCCTAAAAAAGACCTGTGCTCACACAGGGCTGAGGGCCGCTGCAGTGCTGTGGCTCAGGCTTCCCACTGGGGCACAGTGCATGCTATGCGGGGCAAGGGCCGGCCCAGCTTAGGTCTCCGAAGCCCTTTGCTCACTAACATTGCTGCTAAACTCATCTGGCCGTGCTCTTGCTGCCCTGTGGCTCGTGTGGCCCCCGGGGCACTGGCCAGCCTGACCGTGGGGTAGCTGTGCAGATGGTGCCTCTGCGGCGATGCTGGGGGCGGATGGTGCGTGTTCCTACCAGCGCATCCCTGGGACACGCTCTGCCTTAGCTGCTCTCACACACTGGCAGCGTGCTCAGCGGCGCTTTTATTTGTGTGCCAGCAGGCACCTGCATGTCCTCACAGATCTGGACGTGACTTGGAGAACAGCATGTGCTTGTGCATTGAGAGCGAGATGCACTGGGTACCGAACCCAGCCTTGCCTCTTGCATGTGCCTCGTCCCATTTGTATACAGAACACGCTCCTCTCTCCTTCCGTTCTTGCCTGCAGTGCTTTCCTCCATGAGCAGATGTGCTCTTTCAGCTGTCCTTTACTTGTACCCTGCCCTATCCACTGCCTGGCTAACCACTTCTGTGCTTCCGAGCACTGTTTTTTTTCCCCTGGCCATTGCTGTGTCCAGAGCTCATGTCTCGGCGGCATTTCAGAACCTTGGTTAATAGAACAGTTTGAATTATTCAAGAGCTGGGAGCGCATTTCTACTTAAAATTTAATTAGAAACCTGCTGTGTCATTTTACAATAAAGGCTGTTGTAATAGCATCTCTAAACTGGGCAGCTTTCTCCTGTCATGCAAAGCCTGTGCACGAGAGATGCACACATCCAGTAGATCTTACGTGCTGCATGTGTGGCAGATGCCATGTGATACCTTGTGAAACTATGTGATGACATCTGTTAGGCTATTTTCAACATATAAATCCATTAAACAGTTTCAAACAGCTGCTGTTTAAGGAAAAAAAAAAAAGTTTATGGTGTAAGTTTTCCTTATGTGGGATTTCTGTCTGAATGACAGTGAAGTGTAGCCTGGCATAGTTGGTAGCTCTGTCCCATGCACAGATTTGAGACCATGTATCAGTTGAGGCACAAAGCAGGATTGTTACACTACTGGAGAGAGAAAATTCCCTGCTGTGAAGAGAGACCTGTGCTGGCTTCTTTATCTGTTTATTGTAAAGATCCTGGGTCTGGAATTGGTGGTCGTCTTGCAGATAGGCCAGGTCTCCTGAGATTTCAAAGCTGTGTTAGTCATATCTCTTTTTAATTGTTTTTTATGTCCTTCTGAAGTCTGGGTAGGGAGATTCCTCTGCCTATGTGCGACACTGAGGCAACAAGACATAAAAAGTAATAACAATCTGCAGCTGCCGCTGTTTTTTTGGGGTGTGTGGGGTTTTTTTGTTTTGTTTTTTTTTTTTAAGTGCACTTGAACATCCTTTAAAAATATTTCTGGAAAACATGTGGCATCTAGGGGCACCTGTTAGTCCATTAGAAAGTGAGAACAAACTCCCACTGCCAGAGCACAGCTCAGCCTGGGGCTCTGATTCTCTTGAATAATGTGCTTTTGCTGATTTATGCTAAGGAACAGTAAATCTATATTGACATCAGTGAGCACCAGCCTGTGGAAGGACCCTGAGATTTGTCTCTTTCTGTCTGAGTGTGCACACTTGCACGTATGCTAACCATGTACAGCTGCTACCCAGTGGAGCTACATCTGGAAGAGATGGATTAGGTCTGGTGGAAATGTGGATGCCATACCCTTACAGAAGGAAGCAATGTGTGACCCGGTACTTCAGCCAAGAGGCAAGTCAGCGGAGTTGTGTTACTTCTGCATCCCACTGCCTTTGGGCTTCCAAGGAACCTAGAAGCTTCTCAGGTTGTAGTTTGGGTTTGGCTGCTTTGTTTCACCTTTGGTATCAAATTGGCCTGAGCCACAGATCAACGCTGAAGATAGAGTGGACTTGCAGGGACTTGCATCTGGCTCTTGTCCTCCATTCCCTTTTTACCCCGTCTTCCCCATCTTGTTTCGCCTGGAGGCTTTTAATCCCCCATGTTTCCTACTGTCACACTGGACTTCCTGAGCAACAGATGCAACATCTAGCTTTAGGGCTTGAAGATGGGAGTCATTAGGGCTGCAGGTCCTTTTGAGTCCTTGCTTTTTAGTGAAAAAGTTATATGGTGGCGTATCCACCCTGGAGTGCTCCCTGGTTTGCACCTCTTGGTGTTCTCCTTTGGCTCAGTCAGAACACAGTGAAGACTCTAGGTTGAGATAGCCTACTCATTATTTGCTGGGAAGTACGGGCTCCTGAAAACTGGTGCAAGACTTGTGAATGTCTGGCGAATGAAAGCACGTAGTCACTCTCCTCCCTCACCCAGCAGCTGAGCCTCCAAGAATTGGAGTGCATCATCACGTCTTCCAGTGTGACCGTGGGCTGGCGTCAAGCTCGCAGGATCTCCTCTTTTAACTCTGAGGTTGTGGCATGCCTGTGCTGGAAGCTATCAAATCTAGTCTTACAGGTTGGCGATTCACTAGGATGGCATGTGGTGCTGGGGGGGGAGGGAATTGTAATCTTTTAATTATTCCTGGTAATTAGCAGAAGGGATTCCCAGGAGAGCTAGGATGTGGGGTAGCAGGACAGACAAGTTAGAAGGACTGTATTCAAAGAAAAGTAAGTTTTCTGACCAGCTAGTGGAATAAAATATCTTCCATCCTTAACTCTTCTCTGATGGTGAAATTCAGTCCCTTCCGTGATGAATTACTTGCCTCTGGCCAGAGAGATCCCAGTCTCTCTCAGCATTACTGAAATCGTCTGTCTCTTCATCCAGACTGACAGCAAATCTGCAATTCTTAATACCATCTTCAACCCAAGCATTAATGAAATGAAGCACCTGGTAAAGACTGTCTACATAAGAAGCTTAGCGCTGAGCAGCCCCCTGCCTGAGCTCAGCTCCCAGGATGCCTCTTGTTTATGCCCTGGTTTAGTGTACACTGACACGTTAGGTGATCTATCTTGGGACAAGCCATCTTGACCGAGACGTTGCTGGCAAAGGCTGACCTGTGACAAGAGGATTTCTCTGTGCATAGTCTTATTCTGATGCCGCTGTCCCTGACCGACTCTGTGTTTGGATGAGGGTGGCTTGTTCTAGTTCTAGCCTTATTGCGGCTCATACAGCGAGCAGGAAAAAGGCACAGGGTATTTGGGAACAGCTGTAGCACTTAGTACCCAGTCTCTACCTGAAGCAAGTTTCAAGCATAATGAGACTTAACCACTTTGCTACCCTGGGTCTCACTTTTAACTATGATCTCTTTGTGTGGACCTGTCTTGGAGCTGCAGATAGTAACTTCTCCTAGCATTTCTGGAAGATTAGCATATTAGCCCCAACTGGCTCAAGTCCAGCCCCAGTAATTGCATTTTGCCTCTTTGAAATCCCCCTGCATTTTCAATCGGACGGAGTATGCCTTTTTGCAGTAAGCCTCACTGCTCTGTAGCACAAAACAGCGAGCAGATACCACCTCAGGCCTGGCTGCATTTTAAGCAGCGAGTGGAGTGCGCCTTGCACTTCCCAAAGTTGGCAAGTGCTTTAGTATGAATGGTGCTATCAGGCTGTGTTGTTGTGGTGGCAGCTCAGGAATGTTCTTGTCTTTATTACAGTGCCTTCTAGTTATCAGTAATTCAATCACTGGTTAACATGATTTTCCAGTTTAATCCAATAAAGACCTTATGGTCAGGTTATGTGTACTAAAAACAATGAGGGTCACCCTTTTTCTGAGCTGTCGCAGTTGCTTTAAACAGCTGATAGTGGCAAATACAGGGTAGGGAACCTCATAGGACGGTAACTGAGACTGGCTCTTCTGAATGAAGGAGAAGCAAAAATGTAATGAATTAAATGTCTGGCTGGGGAATTGTGCTGTGGCACAGTGCCAAGTCTTGGCCCATCTGGTGTCAGCAAAGTTTTGGTATTGATTTCAGAGTAAGCAAGACATCGCCTAAGTGGCGGCTGTTGCAGAGGTTTGGAGCTTGTGTTCACCTCTGCCAGGGCAAGTCATCTCCCCAGGCGAAGGAAATGAATCTGTGCAACCCAGACCTGGGTCTGCTGGGAGATGTAAAGGGCAGGACTTAGAGTGGCAGGAGGGCTGTGCAAGATAATTTCTTTAGAAAATGGTGCCTGAGGGTCTTTGCAAGAGAGCTCGGAAGGGAAAAACTGGGGGGAGGAGGAGGTGGGGGAAGCGAAGACAGCTGGATGCTGCAATGCGAGCAGTGTCACCACTGGTGGAAAGCATTAAGAGGTGTAGCTAAGGATGTGGTGGCAAAGAGGTGAGGTTGAGGTGTGGAATTTCATATCAGTGAACCAGACTCTCAAGGGGATGGTGTGACTGAGAAGCTCTGGGAGAGTATGTGACATGGAGCTGTGGCTGCCCGCTATGCTCAGCTGGTCCATCCCTGCTAGACTGTTTGGCCAGAGATGCTGGGACAGTTTCATGGCTCCAGCGGGCAGTGCTCCTGAGCTGTTTGCCTCTGTGATCATGCTGGTTCCATTGTGGCTTGGCTGCTCTTGTTTGTGACTGGAAGGGTTATGTGCCACATGCCACCTCCATGTGTGGCCACAAGCTCCTCTTGTGCTCCAGCCTAAGGCTGATCTTCATGGGAGACTTACAGAGCAGACTCTGGCAGGGAAGAGCTAATGGTGTGTGCAGTTACTATCTCCTTTCTTCTCAGGCACCCTTCTCTTTGGCAATGCTCTGCTTCCTCACTGAAATTAGATGAGCTGATAAATGAGCCTGAGGAATCTGGTGTTGCAGCCAGCTCCATAATACCTGTCTCCTTTAACAGAAGACTCTGCCCCACTTCTGCAGCAGGAGCACAGGTCACCTGGGTCTGTCTGGCCTCTCTGTTCCATGGTTCCACAAACGCTGGTGGGGATGAGAGTGAATAGCACTGGCATAGTTAGGTGGGAAGGTCTGTGGGTGCACTTCCATGTGCCCAGGGCATGAGAGCCAGGTGTAGAGGGTCTGCTGAAGGTAGAGGACAACTAGGTGGGCTGGTGGGTTGTAGGGTCTAGAAGGCTACTTGCTGAAGGGGTACTACTAGCTGAATGTTGGAAGGAGCCGCTGAAAGTGGGAGATGCCCTTTGAGTTCCCTTAGGGCTGGGGGGAAGGGGAATTGAGCGAAATGCCTAGAAGACTCTTTGAATGGGGAAGCTCTTGGCTCTGTGTTGCACAGATGAGTGACAGAAACCAGGTTGTCTGGAAGGAGCCTTGGGAAAAAGATGCCGGGATCATACCAAGGAGAAGGACAGGTGCAAAAATGCCTTCAAATTGCAGAAGAGGGATGTAAACTGAAAGAAAATATGAGTGGCTTAAAGAGACCTGATCTTGAGAATTGGACGGACACCCTTGCTAGTGACACAGTAGGAGGTGATTCCAGGCAGGAACTAAGTGTCTAGCTGGAAAGTCTGAAAGGAAGATTGACTGACCGTCTCTGAACCTGGAAAGTGATTGAACCCTTTTGGGAACTGGGTTGTACGGAGAGCTCCTTATTTCAAGGAGCACAAACCAGCACAACTCTGACCAAAACGCCTCACGTTTCGGTGCTCTCTGTGTGAATCTGAATAACAGCCCTCTCAAAGTTTGAGGGGAGTTGAGGTTATAATCAGTGGGGTCTTGTGAACCAGATAGGAGAAGAAATCTCCCAGCTTAGCATGCAGGATAGTGGGGAGACTGGTGGCAAGTGGAGATGTTAACTCAATTAGTAGCGATTGTGAGAATTCCTGTGTCTGCTTTTACCTTGTTGATTTGTTGGCCCAGAGAAGCAGCTCAGATTTCAGTCTTTGACTGTCTTGTAAGACAGAAACCTGCTGGGAGAGAGTGGGATGGATTCTCCCTGAGCTTCCATCGCCCAGAAGAGATGTCAGAGGCTGCAGCCCCTCCGGCATCCTTAGGTCTTGTTAGTGGAAAGGCAGCATGACTGCACCATGCGGGGCTTTCCCCCATGGGAGCTAGCTAATCTGTGACAGAGGAACTTAAGGAAATGTCGAATGTATGACTTCAAAGTAGAGCTGACAGGCCAGGAGCATTTTATTTCCCATGGGGCAAACCTCATGCTGCTTTTTCCTGGTTTGTTTTTCTGCTGTGCCCATCTGCCAGTTCTTGCTCTCCTCCAGGTGGGAAGAGGGAGTGTCTTTAGGCAAAGGAGATGGCAAATTGGATCACTGATCCTTGAAAATAACATCTCATCTGACAGGGCCTTGTTTTAAGGGGCAAAACCCTCACACAGCACGTCAGGGCAGGCAGAGTTCCTGCTGAGGTTATTGGTTTTGGTGCAGACCCTGCGTATCCCTGCAGCAGGAGGAGCAGCAGAGTCCTGGGAGATGCACTAAACCTTCACCATCTATCTCAAGAGGATCCTGACCTAGTGTCCTCAATCTCTTGGTCTACAGCTGTTCTTGCTGTTACCCACCATCCATCTAGCAAGGCAGTGAGCGTGCCTGCAGACACTGGGATGTGTAGCTGTTGGTAAGGGCCTTTGGGAAGACCAGTGCCAGGCAGCAGAGGGGAGATGGTTTTCGTTTGTCTGTGCTGCTGCTGATTGCTCTTACCAGGCTCCTTGGCCTCTGAGGGACCATCACCAGGAAAGGTGTTGGGTAGAAAAAATATTTTAATCCTCGGGGTCCTTGGGTAGAGTCTTAGTGAGGGTGGGTGCTCCCTATTGAAACACAGCGGCAAAGCAGACATTGCTTCTGCCTACAGCAGTCAGTAGATCTCATGGTCTGTTTGCAGCCAGAACTGTGAGACAGTCACCACATCACGACCCTGAAGGACAGCAGCTGGATCACACTCATCTTTGGGCAGCATCTGGAAGGAGCTGCTGACAGCATGAAGGGAATGAGCTGTGGGTTAGGGAAGCCATTTGCCAGCTGAACAGGAGCATCTTTGCACCTCCTGCTCAGGGTGAAGGGAGCAGCACTCAGGAGGGATGGGGAGGAGCATGCAGGAGCAGCATGGGCTGTCCTGGTTGCCAGGGAATATCCAAGGCAATGGATGTTTGCTGACATGGCCCTCCCTGCCTGGGAGCTCACACCCGCTCTGGTAGCAGCAAGCGATGGATTGGAGTCAGGGATGCATGGAGATTCCTTGTGCAGATCTCCTCTGTAAGGCATCCAGACAGCTGCTGCACGCTGTGCTCAGTGGAGCATTTGCTTTGGCAGGCAGGAGAGATGAGGGCCTTAGGGGTTTCAGTCACTTACTTAACAATAACTGTAGATGGGGCAGGGTGCTCGTTTCTGGCTGTGGAGGGATTGTCTTCCTTCCCTTTGCCAGTCAGAATGTGTGCTGTGCTTGTCTTGGGGAGAAAGGGAGTTAATTGGGATGCAGACTCTTGAAACAGAGATCCTCGGGTACAGGCAATTTCTCAAGGGAGATGAAGGTTGGTTTATGCCTGCTGGATTTGTGCCTGCCTCTGTGAGCTTAACATGTCTGATCTTACAGATAGTCTCTGTATCCTGGTATCCCAGCTCCTTGCTGGGCTTCCAGAAGAAACCACTGCCTGCTCTGACCTTATGTTTGTGAGGTCCATCTTCTTCAGCATCTACATTTGTGTAGCAACACCACATACATTTGTGGTCAGAGCCACAGAACAAGGGGCTGAAGTTGGAGGGAGGGGAGTTAGATTCAGCTCCTGGTTTCTGTTTTCCTGCAGCAAAACTGTTCCTTAATGGCATGGGAGTCTCATAATGCAGATGTTTGTGGGATGACTCTTCCGCTGTGAAGTGCTGTACAAACTGAAGTTCTGTGTTTCAAAGATGCCCAGGTTGATTCAGGTTTTGGTGGTATTACTTGGGTGTGCCAGGGAGTAGGATTTGGTTTTCTGTGCCTTTGTTTCTCTTCCCTAGTATTTCCCATTTAGCTTGTGGCTGACGCTGCTATCACCCCATATCTTTCTGAATCCCATCTGAAATGAACCTCTGGGTCCCAGCCTGATTCTTAACACTCATAACCTCACCTTAAAGATACCAGGTATCAAAACTGTTATTTATTATTGTCTGTGAAAATGCCTCAGGACAGAAAGGAATGGAGAGAATGAACATATGAATTTTCCCTAGGGAAAGTGGGTTTGCTGGGATGGGACAGGGAGCTGGGGAAGTGCAGGAGGTTGCAATGCATTTGTCAGATGGGATTGTTTTCAGTAGCAGGCTACCCCCTCTTGGGGGGTCTCTGCCATTTGACCCCATCTGTGGCTAGATATATAATGGGGCCAGCTCTCTGCCTTTCAGATGTGACATGAAGTCTTTTGGATCTCTTTTTAGATTACAGCTTTCCTGCTGCGTCTCAGAAGGCCCTGCTGAAAGGGAATGGGACACAGGTGAAAGACAACTGGGAAACAGCCACTGTCCAGCCACCGGCAGAATTTGTTGAGCCTGGTTTGCACACGCCTTTCTCCAGCACACTGGAGGAAGAGGAAGGGCTACTCCCTATAGACCACTCAAGAGGAGGAGTGGAGAGTCTCCAGTCCTCTGGGCCAGAGGTTACATCTTCTGAACCCATAGGCCAAGAGGAGGACTCCTTCTCCCTTATGTTTTCCACAACCTCTGCTAGGCCAGGTATTGTGACCGAGGCAGCCATAGGAGGGCAAGAAGAGGACTCTGTTCCTGCAGGCTTAGACCTTGGGAGCAGCATGGGACCAGGTCTTCTGCCTGTGTCCTCTATTTTTTCTACTACTGTTGCTGCAAGGTCTCACGGTGTTTCAGAAGAG
Organism: Leptosomus discolor; assembly: GCF_034619465.1. Taxonomy (NCBI): domain Eukaryota; kingdom Metazoa; phylum Chordata; class Aves; order Leptosomiformes; family Leptosomidae; genus Leptosomus; species Leptosomus discolor. Next base: position 13,224,839 of record NC_141399.1, read on the forward strand.
CCCTTTGAGGTGACAGCTGGGGACATGTGGGCTGTTGGAGCAGATTTGGAGCTGACTGTAACTACCACAAGACCAGAGCTTACGGAGACCACAGTGGAGGCTGGTGGGGAAGAGCATTTGGCCACAGAGGAGGTATTGGAGACCACGGTGGGGTGGGAGATGCTGGAGCCCACGGTGCTAACTGAAGTGGAGCAGACAGTGGAAACACCTGTGGGGACACCCTCCCCTGGAGGCAGCTCCCCAGGCACCCAGACACTTTCTGGGAGTGAGCAGCACCCCACTTCTGCATCTCCGTGGGACAGGGCTGATGAGCCTGCGCTGGATCCCATTTGGAATGACACAGAGTCAGCCACTGAGACTGTGGCGGCAGAGAGGAGCTTGTCACCACAGGCTGGGGATGCCCGCATGGCCGTGCTGCCAACAGAGCTGCCCTGGGACTCTACACAGGTACCACTGGGAGCAGGGAGTGGGTGGGAGATTGCAGTGGAGATATTTGGGTATTTCTCTCTTGGGGGTTGTTCAACCCCTTAGCCTTACCCGCATCCCTAAGTCTGACCAATGGCAATCTGCTGCACGAAATCCTGCTTCTAATAAACATCTGCCCTCTGGGGCATGCACAGCAGTGAAAGCTCCTTGTTTCCTCAGCCTGCATTATTGGAAGTGTCAGGACAAAACTGGCCCCAAGGATTTCTGGAAAGGGAGTGAGAAGGAAGTGCTATTTTTGCCGCTGCTGCCTTCAGGGACCAGATGCAGAACAGGTGGAGCAGGGTACAGTGATCTGTGAGGGTGTTGGTCTAGGAGAGTCTGTGGGAGAGGAGGTGCAAGGTCAACTGCAGTTCCTGAATCCAGTGAACTGGCAGCTGGTTAAGGGAGAATAGGTAGCAGGAGCTGACTGGTGAGGAAGTACCAGGGAAAGCTTTTAATTTTGCTTTCTGTCCCATGGTACTCAGGAGCCTGAGCAAGTGACTTAGTCCCTCTGTGTTTCCAGTACTGCCTGCAAAGTGCTGCCCTGCCTCACCAGTTTAAGGACCACAGAGGCTTTTGGTGAGGTTTTGTGGTATATTAAGTGCTGATCACATACAGAATAAGGCTGCAGGCTAGAGAGCTTGCCACCAAGTATGTGAGTCCTGTTGGAGTTTAGATAGAGATGAAAGGTAAGCTGGGCTGTGGCCCAGTAACGTTGTCGCAGCCCCATGCGCTAGCACTGAAATGGTGATTCCTCCTTAGTACAGAGGGTTAGAGGACAGTTACATCCTTAGAGAAGGGCTTCATGGGGGTATGGTGCAGCCCCTTGCTCCTGTCCCTTATGTACCCCATGCTTTCAGCAGGAGACCTGCATTTGCTACCTGAACCCAGCTGTCTTTGTCTTGTCTCTCCAGGTGATCTGCAAAGACTGGAGCAACCTTGCAGGGAAAAACTACATCATCCTGAATATGTCGGATAACATTGACTGTGTAAGTCAGTCCAAAGAGATGTGATGGCATGGGGGGAGTAGTGCTTAGAGAAGTGGAGGCAGGCACAGCTCTTGCTATCTGTTTTCACTATAAAACATTTTAAAAGCACTAAATCTCGACGTCCCTATAAAGGCTGTGGAGAGAAGGAGAGGAAGACAGAAATATTTCTGTTCTCCAAAAGGGAGAAGAGTGGGTGGAGAGATGATTTTGCTCGAAGTCTAGCACATGTCAGTCCTGTATTGGATTTTGACTAACTTCTGCCTTCCAGTCTGTGGCAGTCAGTACCTGGATTGTCATGAGACATGAGAGCTTTTAACATTGCACCTCTTACTGGTAGGAAACGTGGCAGGATTGAAGTGTGATTCTCCTTCCCTCTCTTCCTTTTCCTTCCCCTCCTTCCAAGATAGAGTAGCATTCCTCTGATGGCTCAGAGGAATGAGGACTCCCTATTTGCAGTGTGAATGGTTCAGTGTCAAGCAGCTGTCACTAAATCTTCCTTAAGTGCCTCTTCTCCCCACCGTGTTATCTTGTGTGTTATCTGGGTCTGTTAACCAGCCATGCTCCGCTAATCCAATGCCTGGCCATCCATCCCCATAAAGCTGCAGTTAATTCATGAGCCCAGAGCCCCTTGTGGATCCCTGGTAAAAGGGCTCGTTCACCTCTGCTGGGCCTTTTATCAGGCACTTTAAAACCAGTTGTGAAAGGCCTGGGGTCAAGGTGCCTTTCATAATTCTCCGAAATGATTATGAGCCTGACAGCCTGAGACTGAAATGTTTCATCAGGGAACTGTGTTCTGGCCTCGTGTGTCTGCACACTCACTTTCTGCGGATCCTGCTCTGGGCAGAGCCAGCTGGTATTGTTACTGCAGGGTGGCTCTGTGGCACTGACCTATTTCAGTGACCTCACCAGTTAGTTACTGGAGAGTTGGTGTTTTTTGAGGGAAGGGAGGAGCTGTGGGGTTTTTTTTCGGTTGGTTTTTTTTTTTAAGATGAACTTCTTGTGGACAGGGAAAATAGCGGAATTCCTATACACAATAAAGCATGCTGACAGCTTTAAGAGTAGATGAAAAGTCAGTCTCTTTTCTCCCAATTTAGGCAAACCAGTTTGCTCTTTGGAGGGTTTTAAGTATCTCTGCTACAGTTCACAATTGCAACTCAGAAAATCCATCCTTAAGAAACAGAGTCCTGCTGTTTCCTTCATGTTCTAGTCCCCATTGCTCTTTCTCCCATCACTGTGGAGTTTAAATGCTGAATAATTTTGTAATAGTAGTAGCTTCCTTCCTGTGGTCACTTGCATTTGTGTTGTTTAAACCCCTGGAAGGGTGAGAACTGAAAAGCAGCTGTGCAGATGTCTCGACCAAATTGTGTCTTTACTGTTGAATCCTCAGTTCTGTCTTTCTGAAAGAAGACAGTGCCCTGGGATGGGCAGGACTGAACTGTTTTTCTACTTGATTTCATGTTTCAGAACGTATTTCCCAGTGAATGGTTTGTGCTGTCCTCCCCCTTATTCAAAGGGACACTTGTCAACATACATATTTAACATGAACACTGCTTCATTCCCTGCCTCCCATTACCACTTTGTATGGCTGCAGCTGGAATCAAGCTCTCTTCCTTTCCACGGATGTTGATGCAGTTTGTTTCCTACCCATGCTAATTTGCTCAGTTTGGCCAACTCACCTACCGTCTGCCTGTCCCTTTTGTTTCCTGATTTCTGTATCTGAGCCCTGTGGTGTTTGAATTTCCAGGGTTTTGAGGGAGAATGTGCCTTGCAAGTGCTGTAGTTTAAATTAAGGTGAATGAGGATTCCTCACATTTCCTGTGTTTTGGTGCCCTGATCTGGTGTGGTACCAAGTCCCATTGAAAAGCCGAGGGACAAGGAGTATGCTTAGCCCCTTCCAGAGGGTTGCACCTTGGGCTGTAATATTCTTCATAGTGCCAGGCTTTTACCTGCTGCAGGCATGATGTTTGTATTGCTGGGTTAAGCTGGCAGCCCATTTATTTTCCTAATGGGCTCTGGGCAAGGCAGTCACTTCAATCTCTCTCTCTGGGCACATCTCCCACTCAATATACCTGGGAATTTTGCCCAAGTGAGCATCTCACCCAACAGCGATACCTGGCTGCGCATTGGCAGGTGACCTCCACCTCAGTGTATGTACATTCAGGCTCCTTCACAGCTCACTTTTCTCCACTATGGAGAATTTATCAGTGCTCTGCAACCTTTGCTTTCCCCATCACTAGAAACATCTCACCTATGTGCTCCTCCTGGGCTGAGCTGCTCTCCCTTCCTCTGCATCCCCCAAAACAGAACCACAGGCTAGCATTGGGGCCATAAGCCAGAGCCGTAGCTGAGCAGCATGGCCCTGCATCCTCGTGCTGCTCGTCCTGCCTCCCCGTGCCTAAACCCGTAACCTGATGAGATGAGGCACTGGCAGGCCCTTGTGATTCAGGCCCTAGTCATTGGTGTCTTTTCCAATTAGGCCATTTTCAGCACAGGCCTGTGCCTGCCCTGAGCGCTTCGAATTGCCATGGCAACAAGAGCTCTCCATTTTATTAATCATCTGTGTGGCCTTCAGGTTGGCATGGCAACCAGAGATAAGAATAGAAACTCAGGAGTGAGAAAGCTGCAAAGGAGCCTGCTGAGGGATGGCTAGAGCATGTCAGGCTGAGCGGCACCCGCTGACCCAGCACTGGCTGTGGGGAAGAGCCTGGCTGCTTCCTTCTTGCTTTACATGACAGTGTCACTTCAGGATCCCTGCATGCCAGAGGAGCTGGGCTTGGCACAGCGTGGGGCATATGGCAGCCACAGGAGCTGAGGAGGAGGGTTGGTGTGTCAGGAGATGTGTGTGTGGGTCCAGCCTGGGGCACTGAGAATGTGCAGGGAAGCGTTGCACCAGGTTTAGCATTGCTGGCTTTTGGGTATACCTGGTTCAGGGGGCAGCCCTGCCATGCAACCATGCCAGCCCTGCAGTGCTACATCTGCTCCGTTCCCACCATGTGCTCACCAAGGTCCCTTTCCTGTGGCAGGAGGAGTTTCGGCTGGAGAGGGGTCCCCAGCTGTTGGCACTGGTGGAGGATGCCTTCTCCAGACAGGCGGATGGACTGCAGGACCGCTGGCTGATCTCTCTGAGCAAACCCAATGAGAACGACAAGCACTTGCTAATGACGCTGGCAGGGGAACAGGGTAAGTGCTGAGAGAAGGAGCCTTTCCGTGATGAGGGGGTGTATATTTAAGGGGTTCTCAAATGGAGGTGCTCAGCCATGTTGGAAGGAGCTTTTGTTCTCCAGGCTGTTTCAATCCCACCAGTTCCCAGTGTTAACTTGACTTGAGGGATGGAGGGGGACTGAGAATGTAAGACTTTCTTCACATGTGTCTTCTGGCTTATATCTCACCTCTTATATGAAGCTCCATCTTCTGCACTTTGCCTCCTGCTTTGGTCCGTCCCTGGATTGCCTTCACTCAAGAGTCCCTCAGCTTTCTCCCGATGCTTATATACTTCCCTCCATGGGCAAGCCACTGCAATGACAGGACATGACAGCCTGCTCTTAGTTCACTTCGTAACTTAATTCTTCAGTCTTGTCCAAACTGGACCAGTCCTGATGGTACCTCCTGTGCATCCCCAAAGAAACAAAAGCTGACAGTGAAAGGTGGGCTGGGCTGGAACATTTTACCATCTCTTTAGTCCCCTTCTGGTAGAGGGGTGCTTTTCCTGTCCTGCTTTTGCTACCTGCTTAGTGACAGAGGCCTCTAATTTTGACATTGTGACCTATATGAAAAAAACCCCAACCAACCAGTATTCTAAAACACCCCACAGTGGTGGGGCTAACATTTAAGTGGTATTTGCTGTGTCGATGCCTCTCTCCCACACTGTTGGGCTGGACCATGTGCCAATGGAAAGGCTTTGGTGAGCATTTGATCTTCTAAACTAAAACTTTCATGCCCTCATGAAAGGGGACATCCTGGAGAAGAAATCAGATCTAAACTCCAGCAGCACAGCCAGGCTGGGAGATATCCCTGAGTTTATAAACCTCAGGAACTGAAGTATTTTCTCCTCTGAAGAATTGTGCTTTTGTTCAGTTCCTCTTTTTACTGCTGTGCAAGTGAAGGGAGAAATGAGCCTCGGCCTCTAAATCCTCCCTGGCTGTTCTGGCTCTTCTGGCTGGGAGGGCATCCTGGGAGCTGTTAGGGAAGGAGGGTCCCAGGAAGAGGTGGCTCAGTGTAGGCTGGTAGCACCCTGGCTGAAGCTGTCTTCTGCTGGGAGTGGAGCTGTTACAGTCCATCTCGTGCAGCCTCTGCTGTTACACCAGACACACCACCTTGCCAGGGTGCTCTGCAGAGCAAAACGCACCTGCTAAAGGTTGTAATTGGTGAGCATGGTGCTCTGTGGGAACCTCCCTGGAGGTGTTTAAAAGACGGGTAGATGATGTACTTGAAGACATGGTTAGTGGTGTTAATAGAGCTAGGACAGAGGTTGGACTCGATGATCTTGAAGGTCTCTTCCAACCAAAACTGTTCTATGATTCTATGATCTTGGGTGTTGCAGCTCAGGAGCAAGTTGCTCTGGGTGGGGAGGCTGGATTGGGCATTATAGGCACCTGCCTCCATGACTCTTTGGGTGTTGCTGCTCACTCCCAGAGCAGACACAGCTCCTGAGAACTTAAGTGGCTCTGGGGGGGGTGTGTGTGTACCTAGGTGCTTCTGGTATCAGTTTGTGCCTAGATTTTTTTTACCCCTTTAAAGAATGTTCAAAGGTACCCTTGGCTGTGGTCCTTGCATTCTAACAGCCTCCTAACACAAAGTACCAGTGAACAAAACTGTGTATTCCCCTGCTTCCATCCTGTTGGGGATCTCAGACTGATGAGTACATCTGACTGAGCTAACCTGAGCTGAGAGCAGCACTGATCTCTTCCTCTCCTTCTTTACAGGCGTCATCCCTACAAAAGATGTTCTAATGGCACTGGGGGACGTTAAGAGGAGCTTAGCTGAGGTAAAAGCCTGTCTGCCTGCATCCATTTGTTAAGACTAGCTATACAATTAAAATAAGCAGCTTGAAAACTGGGAGCATATCTCAGTCTAACCGAGTGCTGAACCCACAGCAGGCAAACAGATGAGTCAGACACTTGGCAAACTCCCTTCTCGCCTCTCTGGTAGTTGCCAGGCCATCAAATGTCTGCTCCCATTAAGAAAGTAACTATGGGTTATTCCCTCCCTGCTTTTCTGGCTTGGTTGTGAAGCTGCTTTTCACACATTCATTTTGTTGGGATACTTGGTCTCATTCCTTCTGCACTATTGCCAGTGGCAATGTGGGTGCTGCAGAGCCCCACATTTGGCCCTGCTCACCCTACAGCTGATTTACATACACGGGCTGCTCTCAGTAGTAGCTCGGGCTTTGCTGAAGGAGGTGGGAGAGGTGCCTGTACTAGATGGGACATGTTCACAAACCTTCTTCCTGCAGTCCCAGGGTCTGCATTTCACTCCTGTAGACAACTGCCTACATGAGAGCAGGCAGAGGACCAGAGGCAGTGGATGCCAGACTCTTGTGCCAGCTGCCTCTAGCCCTCGCATATTCCCTTCTAACCCCGGGCAGCTTGGAATAGAACAGAGATGAGGATGAATCAGTCCCGTGATCTCTGACTTTGCCCCTTAAGCCTATGGGATATGTAGACACTGAGGGCCTGATTCTGATCGTGTTTTTTACGCTGCTGGACTAATTCTGCTGATTTTAGCAGCAGAGTTGGGCCACTGCCTTGCTGGCTGTTTGCTCTCACATTTTTCCCTGACCTAACAAACTGGTGCAGTTAGACAAAGCAAATTAAGTGCTCAGTGCTGTATTGATTGGCTTACACCAGAGAAAGTGCAAAAAGCCAACCCTGTAGAAATTGTGTGACTGAAGTATCAGCAGCTAGAACTGTCTGGAAAGAAGGATTTTTGTTGGTGCAGGGTTTGACTTTGCAACTGTTGACCCTATGTTATCATGAATCCTACCAGAGCAGCCTCACCACATGCCTCCGACTCTCCAGCTCTATCAATAATAAAACACTGCTCATTGCACTGACCTTGCGCTAGCATGAGATTAGAAGGAGGAGGGAGGATATTCTTACACCCGTCATACTTACTATCAAATTGATATGTAACCTGTTTGAAATCTGCCAAGTTGCTGGGAACAATGTTGGGCTTTGTTTGCTAACAACCACAGGAGGCTCATTTCCAGAGCAGCTATTCCTAAGCTTTGTGGATCAGCCGGCAGCTGTCCGCTTTCAAGAACGTGAAAAGACCACTATGCCCTCTTAGGACCAGAGCTTTAATGGAAACCCATTTATTATGGTTACATTTTCTGTCAAACAGTCACCAAAGCCTCAGCACCAATCAGTGGCTCATAGTCTTGGGAACTCTTAATCTTGGGCAATTTATCCCATGAAAGCCTCCTTGTCTTGCACGTAGGTGTAATTCTTGTGCAGGTGATAAACATAAGATTGTGCCTGCTGTCACTTGCTGACGTGTCAGCTTTCATGGAAGATGGTGTTATATTTAGTTATGTGCCTTCTGGCCATGTATACATCCTGACTCCCCAACCACGGCTTTTAGTTCCTCTGCCCACAGTGGTGGTCCTGTGCTTGGACCGTGGTCTGAACAGGATCCCACCTGGCTGCAGGCCAAGGGATTTAGTGTACCCCTTTCTTCCTTCCAGATTGGCATCCAGAACTACTCAACCACCACAAGCTGCCAGTCGCACCCCAACCAGACGCGCAGTGATTATGGGAAACTCTTCGTGGTACTGGTGATCATCGGCTCCATCTGTGCCATCATCATCGTATTGGGGCTCATATACAACTGCTGGCAGAGACGCCTGCCCAAGATGAAGAACATGGTGAGTACTGGACAGGTGGAGAAGGTGGCTAGACTCTTAGCCCTTAGGATGGAGGGGACTGGAAAGTTAAAGAGGGAGATTGTTTTCCCCTGTCCACTTACAGGACATAGCTGGATACACTGCTGGAGCAGCAAGGGAGCCCATTCCAGGCATAAGAGAGGTGCAGCCTGTGAGCGCTGGGCTAGGAGTGAATTTACCTTTTCCCACTGACCCTGCAAAGTCCTCAGTGACCCTCATAGCCTGGTCTGATCGTGCTTCTCAGCAGCATTAAGAACTGTCCTTCTTTGTCTCCTTTTGTGTTCCTCTCGTCCTTTGCAGTCGCATGGCGAGGAGCTGCGCTTTGTTGAGAACGGCTGCCATGACAACCCCACCTTGGATGTGGCCAGTGACAGCCAGTCTGAAATGCAGGAGAAGAAGCCAAGCGTGAACGGTGGAAACACCATCAATGGCCCCGACAGCTGGGATGTCCTGATCAATAAGCAGGCGAGCGAGGATGTGGATGTGTTTGAGGAAGACACGCATCTTTAGAAAAAGAAGGGAGGGAAGCACCCCCTTAAATACACTTGTGTGTCTCCTGTCTTGACTGATGGACCATGGGATCAGGTGGCTTCTTAGGAACTTCTTAAAGGCTTGGAACAGGTCAAGTCTTTGAGCAAGTTTTCCCAATAGAAGTCCTGAGCCTGCATCTGAGGCTTGGAGCCAGGAGGATCACTGAACAGAGGGAAGCGGGAGGGGTGGGTTTGTAGGTCTCTGTGTGTGTGTTCCTATCAGTAGCACCAATGCTTTCATTACCTTTAAATGCACTTACTGTAGCTCTCTGGTAGTAGCTGAGAGGGGCTGGGCTTGAGAAGCAAGGCGGTGAGGCCAAGTCTGCTACCAAGAGTCCCGCTTTGGGGAGTAAATTTGCCTTGGGAGTCACGCTGGAGTTAGGGCAGCCAGATCCTGACCTTGAGATCACATTCAGTCGGTGCAGGTGCAGTAAAACCTGTGTGTTGTGGACGGAGGGGAGCCAAGTCTCAGTTGATGTCCTGGGCAGTTAGCATTCCACGTGTGAAAAGAGGTTTTCTAGTGCTCTAGCATTCAGCCGCCGGTTAGATGGGCTGATGTTTACATTGGGGAAAATAATCCTGCTGTCATCTCATTTTCCACCTCCAGCTGCAAACAGCCCCACTCCCTTTTTCAGCTCCACAGCTCCAAACTGAGTTTGCAATGTTTGAGCACTTTACCCTTGCTTGACCGATTGCAGAGAATTTGATGCCATGGTGCAGCATCTTAGGAGGAAGTTTGCTTTAGTTGGAGAGTTGCTCAAAAAGGATGTTTACATGCCTCTCTCACACAACAGCCTGTGAAATCAGCAGCAAAGTATCCCTTGACTTACCTCAGTTCTAGACTGGCAGGCCTTCTCCACTCCTGTTCTGTTTTCCTAGGTAGTTTGGTTTCAGTTGGTCTTTTTGAGGTAAATGTAAAGACTATCTGAGGCTTTTTAAACAGGGAGAAAAGTAAAAACTTGGAAACAGATAATTTTCTGGTCCTTTTTGTTTCCTTTTCAGCATCCTGCCTTGAGGGGAAGGGGAAGTGATTAATGTCCCGCAGGTGCAAATCGGGGTAACATCTTTAAGATCACTGCGTTTAAGCAAGTGTAAAAGCCAATTCAGATGAGATGAGAATCAGATCTGAGCTCCCCAGTGACCGTTTCTCAGGCATGCCTCAGGCAACTTTGAGGCTCCAGCTCCCTGAAGATGTGTGATAAAAGGCACGTGAATATGCATAATTGTTCTCTGAGCCCTCCCTAAACTGAGACTCAGAACTACTGTCAAGCCTGAAGTCTCAGAACATTTGTTTCTTCTGTCATCGAGGGTTTGAGGGACTTGCTTTGGTCAAAGGCAGCAGTATTCCTCTCTGTTACCATGATCTGCATGCTTGCTTACTGCAAGATGCAGCTTCACATTTGGTCTTTAAGGGAACCTTTGTACAGAAAGACCCCCAGATATGCAGCCTGATGCGGAGCCTGTAAATCTATCCCTGTGTGTATAGATATTTTTAGCATGTTCATCCCCGGTGTGAGTGCCTAAAGTCAAGGTACTAAAGTCTGTTGTTTCATTTTGCATAGCGCTTTGCATACAAACTGAATCACAGATCACCTCGATGTAGGACCACATCAATATCAGTCTATTAGGGATTCAAGAAAGGCAATAGCCTTTGGCTTCCTCTCCAGATTCCATTTTCAGTGGTTTTATCCTGTCTCCATACCTTTCCCCGTGTTATGTAGGAGATGGTGACCATCGGTTCCTTTTGTACCTTGTTGGTAGGGTTGCAGAGATGCTCAGAGGAGTTCCCTCTCCTGCCCCAGCAGTTGATACTGGGGGACAGTCCATGTACATGGACAGCCACATGTGGCCCTTTTCTGACCACCCCTCGCTGATGGCTCCTGCTGAGTTTGATGGGTCTGTGCAGTGAAGCTGCACAAGTTCAGTGGCTGTGTTGATGGCACTTTGAGGCTCACAGGATTAAATGCAAGTTGTTGTTATGATATGGTGAGTAAATTAAAGCATGGAATTAAAGTTTCAGTTTGTATAGCACTTAGCATAACAGGGCCAGGCATGGCCGTGGCCTTTAGGCAGTTTCACCATATAAACGTTTCTAAGTCAAATAATCCTCATTAAATATGTTTTTAATGCCCAATGGCTATTAAAAAGATAACGCTGCCCATCAGATGTGAATCAGTTCACCCGCAAAACACTTCCTTGGTGTACATTGTTGCTAGGAGCTGCTTTGCTGCCTTGTTTTCTCTCCACTTTACTAATTGGGTGGTGATAAAGCAGTGCTTCTGGCTGGGCTCAGCACCTCCTGGTGTAAAGTCTTTAAAGAAATCAAGAGGGCTATGCAGGCTTATTAATAAGCTAGCAAGTTCTCCTGATTTGCTCTTCTGCCTTCTTATGGCCTGAAGGTTTTCCAGAGACTGTAGAGCTCTCCTGCGTCTGGAGCATCCAGGCAATCTTGAGAGTGTCTAAGGGTGGCTGTCATGAGGCTGAGAACAATTTTCTGCTGTCTCTGACAGGGTGCACCTGGCTGTATGATCTCAGTTTAGCTCCAGAAATCTACTGGTTAATAGAATTTCACTTTAGTCTGGTGATACTTTTTATACCTTTACTATTTGTTTTTTCTCTGTATCTTTTCTTTGCACTAGGCTGATCTTGTTAAGTCGATTGCACTGTTGTCCCTCTCCTGCCAGCCTTGCAGAGATGGGTCATCTCCGGGGACCTGCAGGCTGGGGAGCACTGTAGAGAGGCTGTTGATAGCCCACTTACTCTTGTTCAGTGCTTGAGTTTCCAGCTCTGCACAGGGAGGATTTAAAGAGGAAGAGAAACTTTGTCTTAGCATTTGTAACAAGAAGCTTTTCTATCAATCAACTTAATGTAGTTAAACTTCTTTTTAACAAAAACTGTCAAAGCTGGACTTCTCAGAGCGGTGTGCCAGGTGACAGAGCAGATGCAGAAGACAAAGTGATTCCTGGAAAATGTTTTCCACCTACTCGGACTTCACGGTAGTACCATCTGCCAAACGTTTGATCGCACTGACACCTGGTGGCTGCTGGGAGTTGGAGATGAAAAATAATAATAAAAAAAGACTTTTCCCCTCTCTTAGCTTTGGGTATTTGTTTCCTGTGACTTGCCTAGGACAGTCACCTGCTTTATTCATGAGGGGCTGCTGGGCTCACCTGTGAGCAGAGGGGCTCACACCAGGCACGTAAGGGATGGTTTGTGCGAGGACATCCCCATCTGCAAAGCAATGGGATGGGACGTTTCCTGGAGTCACTGGTTTAGAGGCCCTGGGTAGCAATACAGGGTCTCAGCTCCATCTCCCTGCTTTCTCCTCCACCTGCCTCCTCTCCCAGGGACCACAGCCAGAAAACAGAGGCTCTGGCTTGAAATCGAGGTGGTTCTTCAGAGAGAGCATCAGGTGCTGGTGTGAGGAGCTCTGTGCCCTGTGGAATTCTGGTGATGGCATCGTCTGGATGCACAGCCAAGATCAGAGTGGCTCTCCATCTCTGTGGGACGGTGGCCAGGCGTGGTCTGGGATGGCCAAGCTGCAGAGTACTCTCAGATGTTGCCAGATCTGCCGAGAACAGCATCTATAATGTGGAGTCCAACACGTGCTAGGACTTTGCATCCTGCAGACTGCCTCGTGGTACGTAGGGTGTAAAGAAACAATGAGAAGTGACCTGGTAACTGTGCTGTGGAGTATGTAATGCGGGTTGAGAATACAGCTCAAGATACCACCTTAATATCTCTCCAGGCAAAGGATGCAGTGTGAAAGAGAGGTACATTATCATATGAATTATTGCAGTATGACCTGCAGCAGGATACTCCCACTGCAGCCACTGCCAGCAGCAGCTCGTCTGTTCCCGTCCGCCTTCACAGCCACGCAGGAGCATCTCTCCTTCACAGAGGGTTTGGGGCAGTTCAAACAGACAATAAGCACCTTTATTTGTGCTGGTTCGCAAGAGGCATGTGGGCTCATCTCCACTGACAGGCTCCTGCCCCTTCTGAGCACCCTCATTCCTGCTGGACAGAAACTGTCTGCAAGCCCTGGCCACTGCTTGGGTTTGCTGCCGGAAAACACTTAGAAACACTTGCGTCTGGCCCGGAAGCAGAAGGGTTGTGGTTTTGTTTTCTTTGCAATAAAACGCACCTCCTTGGTGTCTGAACACTGACCTGAGCAGAGTCCTTTGCTTGGTTGCATCTTCCTGAATTCACGTTAACCAGGTGTTGGCCAGGGTCCCTCTGCTAGGATGGGGAGCAGTCAGGCTCTCTCCCACTGCCCCACGGAGCACTCCTTAATTCTCCCGTTGCAGGTTGCTGCAGAAGCCCCGGGCCGTGCCAGGTGCCTGCGCTGCGGGGAACTGGCTTCCCCCGTGGGGTGACAGTCCCGTCCCCGTGGGGTGCCCTGCTCCATCCCCACAGGACTGGCCCAGCACCCCTGTTCCCTGCTAGGGCGGTTTAGCACAAGCCTCTGCTCCAGAGCAGACCGCCTGCGTGCGTGCAGGCCCCCGTGCCGTGCGTGTGCCGGAGCAGGTGCCCCCAACCAGCCCCACGCCTGCTCCAGAGCTGGGCACCACGCAGCTGCACGTGGTCCAGAGCCCCCGCTCCCTCCCACGTCCTGGACGCGCCCCCCGCCCCGCAGTGTGTTCTAGAGCCGCCTCCCATGCGTGTTCCAGAGCAGTCTTCCAGTTCTCCTTCCCCCCCCTTTTTCCCAGTTCCACGCGTGTCCCAGAGCAGCCCACCCGGGCTCTAGTTGCTCCTCCGGCCCGCAGGGGGTCGCTGTGCGTGGCGCCGCTCGGCCGTGCCGGCCGCGGGGCCGCTCCGCTCCCGCCGCCCCGCCCGGCCCCGCCCCGTCCCGCCCGCCGCCGTGTTTACATCCGCCGCCGCTTCCGTCCCGCCGCCGCTGCCTCTCCGGCCCCTTCCCCCGGCTCGGCCCGGCCCGGCCCGGTCTCTTGCGGCTGCCCTCCGCTCTCCGCGTCAATGCGGCGCCGCCGCCCCGCGGCCTGCCCCGGCCATGGACACCAGCGACCTGTTCACCAGCTGCAAGAAGGGGGACGTGAGCCGCGTGCGGTGAGGCGGGCTGGGCCGGGGAGGGGAGCGGTTCCCGGCGTCCCCCCGTACCACCCGCTGCCTTTAACCGCTTCAGTCACCCAGGGGAAGCGGGGCCGGGCTGGGCCGGTCCTGGCGGGGGGGCAGCCTGGCCTTGCCGGGCCGCGGTGTCGTCTTGTGGCCGGCCCGGGACGCGCCGCGGGTCGTGTTTACCAGCAGCCCTGCCCGGCCTTCCCCTGGCCGCTGAACCGACGGGCTCTCGCAGCCTGGGGTCTCTCTAGGCCAGCGGCGGTGCCAGGAGATACCTGGGGTGTGGAAGGGAAAGTTTATTTCTTCGTAAATAAACGTGCCTTGCTCTTCTCCCAAGGCGTTTGAGGGTACACTGAGCCGTTGCTGGCGTTCTTAGGTTTGGATGAGGTTTGTTTGTTTTCTTAAAATTCAGGTATCCAAATAGCAGATGGTTGTTGGATACTTCGTTGGTGTGAGTGCTGTCTGTGGCAAATGTCCTTGCAAAAGTCTCTTCAGTTGCTCTGTCTCTTGGAAACTCTGTTTGCATTGGTAGGCAGCAAGATCTCCAGGAGGTAATCATCACGGAGATATTCAGACACCTTGTGCTGTAGGCTGTGGTAGTATCTCTAAGAAATACCGGTCTGCTAAATTTCAGGTCAAGTCTCCTTGCTCATATTGAAGCAGCGTAGCTCAGCTGCAGGGATTTCAGATCAGGAGTCAAATGGGCTTGTTGTCTGCAGGGTGAATGGATGCTGTAAAGCAAAGGCCCAGAGTTTGCAACAGACTGTTCTGCTGCATCTTGTGGGTTGAGTCCAAGATTGCTTTTTGCCTTTTGATCCTACTTGATTCTTCCAGCTCCCAACATGCGGACAATCAGAAGGAGCTTCTGTTTCAAGGTGCTCACTAACGAAGGATAAATAGGCAGACAGATGAGGTCTGGGGAACATTGTTTTTGGTTGTGTGTTCACGTTAATTTATTTCAAGCGGTAAATTGCAGCTTTACTGTAGAAGGAGGGGACCTGCAGGTGGCCTTGTAGAGGTTTAAAATGACCCGCACAGGAACGATATAGGAGAAATTATCATTATGGGAAAGCTGTTAAAGCACAGGGGACAAGTTGACCACATGAGACTGAATATAGAGGAGCTGAGTTGCTTGGGATTTTGTATGTGGTCAGAGGAAGCTGACGTTTGAGACAGGAAAGATGGAGGGAGCGAAAGGGGGCACTAATATGGTGGACAAGAAAAAACCAAAAACTTGAGAATCTTTGTGAAGGCTGAGAGGATCTTTTGCATGTGGTTAGGAGAGATGGTTGTTGCAGTAGTTGGGGACAGGCTATAACAAGAGCCAGGCTGTGTAGAAGATTTTTGTGCAAGGCAAAAGCTGGCTTCTAGAGGTGCCAGAGAGTGAGAGTTTGCAGCATTTGATGTAGTCTAAATGTGCAGAAGGAGGAAGTGGCAGAAATTAAGAGCAGTCTGGAGTGACACTGATGTTACTTGTGGCAAGAAAAGCCACAGGCAGGATGGGAGTCCAGCCTTAGTGTTATAAACTTGGCCGCTTATTTGTGAGCATCCAGGTTGTGGGTGTTGTAGGAGAATGTGAAGGTACTGCTGAAGTGCTGAGGCTTCTTTTGTGATTGCTGCCCTGTTAGGGGTCAGCTGGAGGTGGGTTTGATCCTCCTCTCCCCCTGTGCACCACTTAATCTTAAGGGAGAGGTCAAGCTGTGCTGCAGAACACTGTTCCTTGGATTGAAGATTTGACTGATGCTCCTTCAGCCATAGCTGATAGCTCCCCAAGTTGAATGCAAGATCTTGTCGTGCCTTCAGAAGTTACTGTACGCACTCGAAGTTGCATCTTTTAAAGAGGAGAATGTGACTGAGTGAGCAGCTTCATGAAATTGTAATTTTACTCTCCCTTTTCTTCCAGATACCTTCTTGAACAGCGAGATGTGGAAATTAATGTCCGTGATAAATGGGACAGTACACCTCTGTGAGTCCTACAGCCTAGAGCGCTGTCTGGGCGGGAGGGGAGGGCTTTCAGAGCTCTTCTGCTGTCTTTGCATTAGCAGCTAAGAGCACTGTTACAAAATGTCTCAGGTTCTGCTTTTTGGGAGATGTGGTTATGTATTTCTGCTTCTCTTCTCTGTGGGTGCTGTGCTAAATATGCCTTTGTCTCCCCATCTGACTGATACTTGCTATAGTAGTGCTCAGAAGGGTGGTTAATTTTGTGACCAAATTACCTGGATTAAGCAATCTGTTCTTGGCCTGATTAGGCTTTTCTAGCCTGCAATGCCATTCTGGCATTTCTTTTCAGGTGAGGACTTGGCTTGGTGAAATGCAGAGTGACTGTGGGATCACAGTCTGTCTGGCAAGGCTGTAAACATGCAGTAGGTAGGGAGGAATCCCCATGCTGGCGCTGAGGAGGGTGATGTACCTCTCCATGTACCAATTCCAACGTGCATTTAGAGTATGGAATAACTTTCCAAAGTAAAGGTAGACTTAACATTTACTTGCTGCAATGCACGTTACAGGGTTCCCCTAGTTTGTAGGACAATTTGAGGTACTTGTGAAAGAGAATCATGAAAGGCTTAGGTTGTGAAAGAGAAAACAAAACTCACTGTAAGTGGGACTTTATGGGGCGAATTTGCTGTGCATCCGGTGTGGGTGCTGGTCCCTTGTTATCACAGTGTGCAGCAGTCAGACTGACAACAGAAGGAGCAAGGAGTGGTTCTGAGAATTCAGTGGAATTGCTGAGTGCCTGTGAAATGAGCTCCACTAAAATGAGGCTGGATTTGGCAGCTGGTGGTGCAGTACAAGATGATGAACCCAGACTGGGACCTTGAGATCTCCTTGCAGGACAGCAGCGCCTAGGAGTGCTGGGAACAGATCCTGCTTAGTCTGTGGCTGGGGTCAGACCTCTGTGCTATTTAGTAGCAATTCCTCACTCCTGTGAGGAGTCATCCTCTAAGCTTATCAGGGATGGCTCAGTGCTGAGGTCTGCGTGCTGTGGTGTGCCCAAACACTGAGTTTTGCTTCCCACTGCATCTCTAATTTTCTTTCTCTTGTTATTGTCAGGTATTATGCTTGCCTCTGTGGACATGAGGAGCTTGTACGCTATCTTCTAGCCAACGGTGAGCAAGTGTGTCCTGGTTTTGTGTGCAGTATCTTTCTCCATACTGGTCCGTGGGGATTGTATATCCTTCTAGCTGTCCCTTGTGGAAATTTCTGTTACAACCAACCATCTAATCAGTGATCTCAGGCTGCAATGGGAGTCCTGGACATGATTTTGGGTACCTTTTGCAGGCAATTTGCTGCTTGAATTTGCTAGAGGGAAACCTTCTGTAATGACTCGAGGTAGCATGACTTTCTGAAATCACAGCTGATGTTTTGGGAGGGTGCATTGCTGTTGGGAGTATGCTGATGTAAGAATTGTACTTCATCTGAAGAACTGTCTGTGTAAAACTTTCTTGTACTCTTCTGATAGACTTGCTTGGTAAAGTCCCATAAGTGATCGTACTCTTTGTACAGTGAGATTCTTCTTCCCAGGACACTGCTGGAGCCATGCTGAGAGGCTTATTACCAGGGTCAGTTTAAATGGGTCATGACTTCTTCAGGAAATAATTTTGCTGTGGAAGAACAGCTTTAGTTATACACATGTAAGGGGAACTTAGTTTTTGTAAATATGCTCAGTAGTATAGGGGATCACAGTGAAATATGTCACCAGCCAAAAGTCATACTTGTTTAGCGACCATTCGAGGACACTTGAGAAAGATGTACCTGTGGTGATCTACAGGAGCGAAATGTGAGGCAAACACTTTTGATGGGGAACGTTGTTTGTACGGAGCTTTGAGTGATGCCATCCGACGTCTGCTGAAGGAGTACAAACAGATCACGGCCAAGTGCATGAAGAGAGACTACTATGATGTCTTCCTGCAGCGGTAAGCCGATGAGGCAGCTCCATGTGCAATGCATGCTGTCGTCCTTCCTTAGCTGTCCCCCTGCATATTCAAGCCATCTGTTAAGAGCAGATTTGAAAGGCAACTGGTCAGTACCCTATCTCATTCCTGGGCATGTAGAGCTTCCTAAGGGATGTTCCTTAAAGGATGGCTTCCAGGTATGTGTGCATTTGAAATATGGCCTCCAGTGACTTAGGTACAGACTCCAGAGCCACCAGAAAGCTGATCTTTATAATGCAGAAGCATCAGACTGTCATCCTTGACTATCAAACCAAAATCAGATCGCTAAAACCACATCAGCAATATAGGATAATACGTCACCTGACATTAAGTTTCAGTCCTGAAGTGCCATAGCCTGTGAGCTGAGGTTTCCAGCAGTGCTAATAGGCATCTCATTTCTGAGACAGAGCACCTTAAGAAGCCTTAAACTGACTTATACAGTGCTCAGTTCTTCCCTGTTGTTCACTGAAGTGCGTTAATTTTAAGATGTTTCTGTAAGTTGCCTGTCATACCTTGTGGTCTTAGCCTAGAGGTTGATAAGAAGCCTGACTTGCTCCAGGAGTAGAGGAATAGTCTCAATCTTCTCACTGTTTTTCTACCCTGGTAATTCTGATGTTTTTACACAGACTTGTTTTTTTTGCTTTTTTTTTTGATTCGTATTGGACTGACTTAAAAAAAAAACCCACCCAAAACCAAACAACAAAAAACCCTCCAAACCAACAAAGTTTCAGCATCTGTATCTTCAAAATTGGAAAGCAAATAAGTCCTAAAAAGACCTGACAGTCTTCCCATTACTCCAGAGTCCTAATTTCTGAAACTGTGGGGAAAGAGGGGAGGAAGGCAACTAATTTATCTGAATAAATTCAGATTCTGCCTTTCAGGGAAGTAGAATTTTGCAGGGTGATTTATCTTTCTCCTGGTGAGTTTGTGGCTCAGATGATGCAGGGTTGAGTGCACATAAAAACTAAAATGTGCCGTTTTCTGCTTTTCATTTCAAACAGATCTTGGGGTAAAATTGAAACAAAGGGCAACAGTAAGGGGCAAAAAATAAACACCTAACTGCTGCTATTTTGTTTTGGGCAAGGCAGTAGTAGGAAGGATGTTCTAGTGGCAGGAGATTGAGATCAGCATTCAAGACCCTGCTCTGACATCATCTCCTTGTGTGACCCTGCACCTTTCTGTGCACCAGTCCTGGTCTACAGCAGCACTACGATCCCTGATATCTGCTTGTTTGACCTCTTGGGGATGTTTGTGAGGATATATATATGTATATGCAAGGGGTGATGGGCGTTAGGAAACAATGGCGATGGTTGCCGTAAACTCTAGAAGTAGCAGTCTTGGGTTTTTTTCCCCTTTAAAGAATGAGGGTATGGGCATGCAATCGTAGACAAGGCTTCATCTCTGATGTGGTAATTGCCTGCATTTCATGCCTGTAACATCCTTCCTACTTCTGAGGGTGAGTGACATCGGGTCATCTCCTATTTGCTGTATGGTTAAAATGTCCACGCTGACAGTGTCCAGAGAGCAGGAAAGTTGCACCTTACTTTGTAGTGGGGTAATTCTTCTTGAAAGTGTGTGCTTCTGTAGGGCTTTTTGTCATCTGACAATTTAAAAGTGGGATTAACCTTTAGAGATGTGTTTGGGGGCAACTAGTTCCTCTTTAAAAGCTGTTCGCTGTTTTCAGGGGTTCACCTGAGGCAGGAAGGTTTCACTCTTCCAGCCTCCCTCTTGCACTAACAAAACTTCTTTGAGTCATTGGAGGGAGTGAGAGATCCCAGTCTAGTATGTAAAGTACCAGCCCGTGTGCTGGCCTTCTAACTGGGCAGGGAGAGCTGGCAATGTCCAGAGGTATTTGTTCGTTTAGACCTATTTGTACCATGTCCCCCTAGCTTTAGTCTGTTCTCTCCTTTCTCATTCTACAGTGAATTTCCATGTCTTTGTTCCTTACAGGTTGCTGGAGCAGGGTTACCAAAGCGACATTGTTTTCATTGTTCATGGCAAATCCTTCTGTGCCCACCGCTGCATTCTCAGCGCTCGCAGCGCCTACTTTGCAGAGATGTTTGAGACCAAATGGAAAGGGAAGAACATGATAGTGTTGAAACATCCACTGGTGAGCAAGGCTCTGCTTCCAGCTCTTTCCTTTCTTTTCCTGTTTCAACTGGGTGAGAAAAGTGAGTAGGAAGGACAGATTGAGGGTTAACTTCCACAGTGAATAGTAGCTTCTGGAGCTCAGAATGACCCTAGTAAAGGAGAGGGACTTGTTGAGGCACTTGATGCAGTAAAATAGCATCTTATTTGGGTAACAAAGGGCTGTAGACTGTAGACTTCCCCTTTGTTCCCTGTCACGGGCTCAAACGTATCTTAATTAATTGCAATAGCAGGTAGCTGTTACCATCTGCCACCTGCGTCAAGACTCCTCTGTGGGATGAGTCGAGTCTGTCTAATTCCTGGTGGACAGGTGGTCTGTAGTGAAGAGGTCGCCTCCATAATTGGCACTAATTGAGTCCCTATTGTTGCCTTTGCAGCAAGAACTAAATAGGCCGTAAGTGCATTCCATCCATTAATCGCCAATACTCTGGCATATGTTTCTGTAGCTTGATTATGGCTGTGCAAAACCTCTCATGACAAACATACTTCCAGTTTCTCAGGGCATTACTTAATGCTTCTCTTTTCTCTTTGTACAAGAATGTGTCTTTCCTCTCAAATTAGGAAGAGTTGGAAATGTTTGCAACCAGTGAAAGACTGGATTTTACAGAGCCTGTATTACAGCTGTCTCTTTGAAGCACCTCCATTAGTCAGGTCCTGTGCCGGTAGGCACAGGGATTAGTATCAGTTGATATATTTAAACAGCTATGTAAGCCAGGTGGAGTGGCAGCATTAGTTACATGAGGAGCAAGGAAATTGGGTGCAGTGTGTGAGTTGCCATTTAAGTGTTTTTTTTTTGACTTGTTCGGCATCATGTTTGTATCCAGGCAACTATCAAGCTTGTTGTTAAGTTCCTAGGAATTCTAAAGGTAACTTTCTCATGTTTTATTTTAGATTAATCCGGCAGCCTTTGTCTCTCTTCTGCAATATCTGTACACAGGTAATGACTTATTGTTTAGTGTATGTACACATGGGTGGTGGCCAGCTGCCTGTGCCTCTGCCATAGCACTGGTTGGGTGGCACAGGCTTACAGACAGCCGTGTTTGGGTGTGTGAGTTGCCAACACATCCTCTTTGCTGGCAGAAGGGGAGAATGTGAGCAATCCCCAGCTCTTCCAAGTTGTCTGTACCTTTTGCCAGTTGTTGTCCTGCCAATAATTATGCAGTCAATTAAAAAAAAAAAAAAATCAGCTTAGATTGATTGGTTGGATGAGTGTGGAGAATGTATTTTTAATTTAAGGAAGGTAAATCTGTTGTCTGGGATAACAATCCCCTGAGGGGGTGAAAAGCCAGGTTCCCACATGGGACATTTTCAGTCTGGCAGACCTGAGCAGTGTGTGCTGAATGCTTTGACTACTTTCTAATATTTTTTCTAAACAGAAGTTGATCCTAAACCTTCTATGAAAATGCTAAATGTTGTGTTATAGCCATGCAAAGTGCTGAACTATTTCAGGCCAGGAGGTGGTGCCAGAAAATAACTTCAAGGCTGTCCTTCCCCAGTCTGGTGTCTTCAGAAATGTTCCTTGCCACGTTTTCGGTGATGGTAAAAGATTCTGGGGTGACAGCTTGTGAGCCTGAAGCCTTTTCTTACCCAAAGCCAGGTAGCCAATGGTGGCAGTCATGCATGCTGCTGTTGTGCTGCTATTTTTTCTTTTCTGAGGGAATTAGACATCTTTTGTATAAGCCTGTTTGATCTTTGGCCTCTTGAATGAATCTATTAAAGTAGATGCCAGAAAGTGGGAATGTGAATTAGATGCCAAACTGAGATTCAACAAAGTGGTGGGCTGTGAGGTACCTTGTCTTAGCTGCTTGGACTGAGTTGTAACTGGGTGCTGAAAAGTGAGGTGATGGGTCTAATTACTGAATTTCTGTGCCGTCAAGTCTTCAGTCCTTAATTCTTGCCATTTTTACACCTAAATGGTATGGTTTAAAAGAGCTGGCTGCATTTCTTCTTGGCAGGTCGCCTTGATATCGACGTAGAATATGTAAATGACTGCAAGAGGTTAGCCAAGCAGTGTCGGCTGCAGGACCTCATAGATGATTTGGAGACCAAATGTAAAAAGGTCTATGAATTTGGTAAGCATTTTACTTGCTGTTGTCTCTGTGGTGCCTGTGTGCCCTTTCAGGGAGAAAGAGGAAAGTGTGATGGTGGATGTTTCATGGTGCCCTTTGGGCTTCTAGAAGATGATTCTGTTGTGGAACTCCCATGTTTGTGTGATAGTTTTTGGTCATGGACTCTCTGTAGGGCAGCTGTAGTGGTTTCTGATACATGCATGTTTATAATTTGTATTGAATCTTTTCACTATAGTAGAGCAGCCATGGCAGCAGGACTTTGCTGTGGTTGCCAGACATTCGGTGGAGCACTGTGGGGTGTACTGGGAAGTGCCTTTCAGCAGAGAGCTTGTATAAATCCCTATAAAATACGTACTATTAGAAGTCCTTTTCTGCATCTGTCTGACCCCTAACCAAAGTAAAACATTTGATAATTGGCTCACAATGGATGCAGAGAGATATAACACTTTTTAAAAAGCAGAGAAGTATTTCTCAAAGCACAAACACATTTATAACACATATACGTGCCAAACCTTAAATGATGCAATCCTCTATTTAAGGGCTTTTTGTTATCCAGAGAGCTTGTGATCTAATCATGACATCAGCTTGTTGCATGAAAGCCAACAATTGGAGTTTATCGTTCATCTCCTTAGTTCGAGTTAAAGGACGCATGAAGAAGAATCAAAACAGCACAAGTAGGGCAAAGCAATGTTAGTCATTAAGTAAAAAAAAAACTACCTGGTAACAAAACCTCCAGGCTGAAAACATCTGATTCACATTTCATGCTCTGGGTTAACTCCTTTACTTCAGTCAAGTTAATTTTGGTTTGAGAGGAGAATCTACTCCATAGCTTTTAAGTCAATAGCATCTCCTTCCTTGATCTAAGAGATAATGACGTAGCTATTCCACCTTTCCCTTTTGAATTATGAGTTCTGATTATTCAGCCTCCTGAAGTTGCAGGGCTTAACAGATAGAGCCAGTACTTCTGGCTCAAGACATTCCTCATCTGCAAATCACACAGATATTACCATGTGTATGTCTCCCCCTAGGCACGTGCAGTTGTTTGGTGGTGGTGGGGTACAAGGTTACCAAGGTACAGCTGTTCCCATGTAGCCCAGGGTGCAAGTCCTTGTGGAAGCTGTATCATAAGTCTTATCTCAGCTGTGTAAACACAAGTGTAAACATGCAACTGAAGAGATTAGAAATGCATTTCTTGGTTTCTTGCTACAAATACTGTAAGATACCAGTTCGTGTATAAAATAAGTGGTGGAAAAGGGGCATGGTTGTGATCACAGCGAATAGAAAATAAAACCTACTCAGACAATCGGGTAACAAAAGTATCTTGTGGCATTTTTTGATATCAGAGTAATCCAGTGAAATACTGGAGATCTCCCTCCTGCCCCATTTTTTCCTTTTTATCTTTTTCCTTTTTATCTTTTTCTCCCAGGGTCTAGCTGAGACCCTGGAGGCAGCCATTCCATCTTAATACATCAGGTTAAAATCTTATATTAGATTGTGGGAGGACAATCAGGTGAATAGCTTGCTAGCTGTCTGAAGCCTCTGCATAGTATGTCATTGGCAGCTTAATGATCATGAGGTCCAGTGGTTAAATTTGTGAACTGCAAAAAAGCTGACTTCTCGGTAAGGTTTAAAAGTGGCAAATGGTGAAGTAGCATTTCAGGTTGGTTGGGAGTTTCAAATGCAAGCTCCACTTGGAAATGTAATACAAACTTCCTGGATGGCACCAGACAAATAATTTAATTTCTGTCATCTTTGGGAGGAAACAGTTGTTCTTCGTTTCTAAGGCCTGACGGAAGACAACCAATGGGTGATGTAAAGCACTGATGGAAAGACTAGGCTTGACTTTTATTTATGACAAGTTGGTTTCAAATGAATAGACAGAACTGTTGATTAGGTCTGTTTTAAAAGTTTGTTTCTCATGTCAGATCTCATGTGGAAGCCAGGAGCAACTAATACATACAAGAATTCTAGAAGTTAAAAACTAGAATGTTCTTAAATTGCATCATGCCTGGCACTTGCCAAAGCATTACTGTTCCTTCTAGTGTGTTAGGAATCTCCTTGTTCAAAGTGCTTTGTGTGGAATAGACATCTGATTCAGGTCTGCAGAGCAGGGTCGTGTCTTGCATCTGGATTATAAAGTTGAAATGTGCCTAATAAAGCAACATGAACTCAAGCCTGTGCAGCTCCAGTGGATAATTACAGTCTCTGCAATCTCATTATCTAGGGTTAATCAGCAGTTCAAAAACACTTAGTATCTTAGCGTGCGCAGACAATAGTTGAGGAAAACCCTGAAGAGGATGACCCAGTGCCTTCTGCTGCACCTGAGACAGACTTCAGTGGGAATGCTTGCATATTTTCCCCCACGTGCATATTGTGGCTATAATAAGAAAAAAACTGGTGCAGTGTTTGGAAGAGCTCAGACAGGTTTTGTCCAGATTAAGCTGTAATCCTTCCTTTAGAGATAGGGGTATTTGAAAATAAATATTCGGTAGTTATTTCTGTAAGTTTTAGGGCAAAACCATTGAGAGCAAGGTTTGTGATGCTTGCCTTCATAGTGGAGGCACTGGATGTACAGAATCTCTGGTTATAGTTAGTTGTGGCATTGGGAGAAGCATGTATAAGGCAGGTGTCTTGAGTGTGGCATCGTTTTGGAAAGGTTTGGGAGTTTGGGGTTTTTTTAGGCTCTTATTTTTTTGTGGTACATTGGCTCAATTGAAACAAAAGACTACAAAGAAGTGTTGAGCAGTAAAACAGAGGCAGCTGATGAATTTTAGGTGACCTTAAGTGCTATGGGCTAGACTGGGAAGAAAGAGAAGATCCTCCATTCTCAACCGTAGTTGGGTTATTCCCTACAGATCCTTGCATTGTTTATGTTGGTTGCTTCAGAAAACCCTTCATTCCTACTTCTTGCAAGAAGGTGATGGTCTCTGCTGCTTGCTTGCAGCCAACAGCTTATTCCTGTTCAGTCACTTTTATTTTTATGGTTTCTGTTAGGAGAGAGTTCCTTGTGATACCAGATGCTGTGCTCTTGGATTTGAGAGATACAGCGTCTGAAATGTCTCACGATAGATTTGCTTCTGGGGTAAATCACTGTTCTCTCATGTCACTGTGAAAGTGCATAGATGCTTTGTAGATCCCAAGAGAAGAACTCTTTCCCTTGACTGCTGCTTAAAACCTGCAGGATCCATTAGTGCTTACAGAGCGTAACTGGTTTGGTGACTATTATAATGGGCACTATACAAATATAAATGATTCTCTCTGCCACAAAAATTTCTAATTGCACAGTGAGAAATTTCCTTCTCTCACATTGGTCTGTAAGTTAAGGCTTTTTGAGAAAATGCACTCGATCTTGTTTGTGTTGCTGCCAGGTCTCCTCTTGGCTTATTTACCCTGGAAGTCATCTATCTGAAGGCAGCATTTAGTGCCAGTAGAGCAGCCTGTCTCCTTGCTGATGTGCTCTGTGCGTAGCAATGATGGTACCTGACTGTCTTGTATTGGTAGATTATTCTTCTCTTTCCAGTATCTTTCTGGGATATTCAGCCTATTTGAGGTACAGTCATGGTGTATCTGAAGGGTGCAGCAGTAATGTGGAGGAGGGGGTGGAGAACTTGTTTTGTGGCACATCGTGGTCTTGTTTCGCCCACGGCCCAGTGGAGTCATCTGATGGAGCTCATGTAATGCTGCACAAAACGTCAGGAAAAATGAGGTCTCAAGGTGGCGTGATTCACCTGTGAGGGGTTTTAATGTGGTGAATCATGCCTGTCAGAAATTCGGAGTGCTTCAGTGTGGGGCCACTTAACTGTTTTGTCATTGAGAGTTAACTCTGCTCTCTGTCTCTCTACAGCATCTCGAGCCTTCCTCAGTGCACCTTTGAATTTTCCAATGGTGTTCCATGTTTTTTCACATGCTTCCCTATACGCTAGGGACTCTTGAATGTCTTACGTGCTCCAGTCCTCACCTCAAAGCCTACTGAGCTGGAAACAAACCTAAGGCAGCGAACTCTGGGAGGGATGTGGCCAGAAAGAGGAAAGGCTGCACTGGCAGTGGTATTGTAGCACAACAGCTGTGTGAACTTTGGGCTGCTGCTCAATTGAAGTTAGGAGAGTAGGAGAGTTGTCTTCAGTGAGCTCCACAGAAACTTTGGTCATAGCAGGACCACAAAAGCATAATCGTGTATTTTGCTTCCACTTTTTTTTAGGCTGTTTGGTTGCGTAGGCTGGCAGGGCAAGACAGGAAGACACACTGGGTCTGAAAAAGGCAAATGAAGTTGCCATCTCTGTATGATTTATTTGATCTCTTTGGTGGTAGCAATGCTTATTTAATGTTTGCAGAGAACATAGGCACACTCCTGAGTCCAGGTGTTTTGAGGGTTTTTTGTGCTTTGGGGATCTACAGATATGGAATAGAGGACAGACTCAGGTGCACAGAACTTACTACCTAAACAAGAATAAATCCTTTTGTTCCTTGCAGTGAAGTTACAATGGCACAACTGAAATGGGACTCGTGAGAACATGTGACAGAGCAGAGAGGCATGGAAGCAGCTTTGTTTTGACTAAATACTCCCTGGCATAGGCGTCACCTTAGGTGATGCTGTAAGTGGTAGGGGTGGTCAGCTGGGGAAGGCATTGTATGTGTGGCTTCTGCAGGTATCGGGGCAGCCTGATCGATGATCCTCAACTGTAATTGATGACAAGGACTGCAGAGAGCAAGTTGAGCTTGAAATATGCCTGTGGAAACTTTGTGTTCGCCACAATCGATATTCCAGCACAAGGAATTAAGTGGAGGTTTGGGGAGAGACTATACGTGAATCCCCTTCCAGCCCTGCTCACCAGCTGTACTGAGAGGTGCTGTATGCGTGTTTATGTAGAAGAATCATGTGTGTTTTGCAGTAAAAGGTAAACAGCAATAATACTGATTTTTTTCCTGGAGTGTCTCTTTTCTCTAAACAGGAGAGAATGTTTGTAGAGGAATTCAGGCATCTCTGCTTTTCTGTTTTTTGCTTCTTCCAGTCTCTTCCAAGCCAGGGACCTGTGTGAAAGTGCTGACGATTGAGCCCACAGGTAACTGCCAGCTGCAGGAAGATCTGGCTCTTCTAGCAGACTGCGCCCTGCCAGCCGAACTGCGGGTAGGGAGCATTCATACTACTTCTGGTCTCTGTGGGGCTGTGATATGTGTTCCCATATGTTCAGTTGTGTTCTCTCCATTTGAGTTTAGTGCTTGCTTGTTCACTGGTGCTCCAAATGCTGAAAGCCTTTTATTGCTTGGAAATGCTGTAAAATTGTTTAATGTGGCTGTCAATGCTGGTCCTTTCCCTTGGATTTTTCCCCCAGCAGGAATCTTGGTAAACAAAACCCTTGACGTGTAGCTGGTGGTGATTTCCCCATTGACTACAATGGGACAAGAGTTGGCCCACAGCTCTTTTTCCTTCTCTTTGCTGTCCTTCTTGAGTATCAGAAAAGGTACCTGAAGGGATGTGTAGGTGGAAGACTGCTTGCTGGGCCTGCTTACTAGGAACTGACACCCTGCAGTGGAGAGGTGCTTTCAAACCCTGAAAATATTTTCAGCAGAAATGTGTGTCCCTCTGAAGTGTATTTAACCTGACTGACAATAGATTTGCTTTTCATAACTAAGTCTTGTTGATCCTTAGAAATGGCCAACAGACCACAGGTGGATGATCACTATGTTAAAGTATCATCAGTATTATTAGTTAGGCTTGCATATGTGGATCTTTGCTGCCAGTTCCAGAACAGGATAAATACTAGTGGTCTTGATTCTCCCTGCATTTATTGTTTTCTGTAATATCAGCAGATTCACTTTGTTCTTATGTCTGTCCTTTTTTCTTCTTTCTAGTACCAACCACTGAATTTAATAACATGAACTCCTTTTAGGTGGCTGCTGTGCCCAGAGGTTGCATGACTGAGTGATGTAGCAAAGTTTATTGCCTCTTTTCTTTTTGTCTCCTGCTGCATAGACCTGCCTGGTGCAGAGAGTCTGTGTGTGTGTATGTGTGCATGCGTGGATAAGGTTTCTTACTTTAATAAGCCAGCATGTTTTGTGCTGGCTTTTGGCAGACGTATTTCTTGGAGTACTGAGCACTTTATAGAGGGAGTTTCCTCCATCAGGTTTCCATCTACCAATGCAGAAATCTTTCCTATGTAACCTGCCTCCCCGAAATAACTGTGCATTTATTTGTGGCTGTCAGTATGCTTTGCTATATGTTTGCAGGCTTTAAAGGGAGGTGATACTACAAGTAAGCCTCAGATTTACCTCCCCAAGAATTAAAAAACGGATCATGGGCCCCAAAACAGTGAGATTTGCATAAATTTTAAGTCACTTCACAAATAAAAAGAATGCTTTCTGTTCGCTTGCTTGTTCCCAGACCTTGATGGCATGCTCCTGACAGGTTAAGCTTTTCTTCTCAAGGTTTAGAAACACTTCCCTTTTAATTATTTCATGCAGAATAGGAGCTGGAAGGAAAACATGAAATTTGGAATAATATAATCAGCTGACAGCACTGTGAAGCCTCTGTGAGCTGTGGTTTTCTTCCTAACTTCATAGATCACAACGAAGGCAGTTAGAGCAGCGTTAGACTTGTTACAGCTTTAAAAGTGAAAAGGGCATGGGCACGTGCCTGTTCACTAGAGAATTTGTATGCCATGCACAAGTGTGGGTGCTTTGTTTAAGCCTGATAAAGTCTAAAAGATTCCCATTTTTCTCTCCATAGGTGGTGGGGTTTTTTTATGGTTAACTTAGGCTATATGAACAACGCTTTTCATCCTCTTGCCATTTCTATCTCAATCTAATGTTAAAATCTGTGAATTAGGTATCTTCATTCTGGGACAGAGGAATCGCACATCTCTATTCTTACAGGGTTTGATGCCGTTCAAGGAATAGTGTACAAACTGTGTAACCGAAAATGTCAGGGACAACTGAATAGTCACGTACAAACATTCATGTTCTGGAGAGAAACATGCATTTTTCCTAGCCTATGCAGAACAAAATAGGTATTTGGCTTCTGGATAAAAGCCAGCATTTCTAGAATTTGGCAAGAGACATTGAGCTGCGCATGTCATGTAATGCCGTATTACTTGCAATAGGGATCTGTACAACTTTTGGTTCCACCATAAACAAATAATTTATGTGCAGTGTCTTCGATACCTGAATAATGCAGCAAACTCTATGCATCCCAATTTTGTAGTTCAGTAATGTGTTATATGACTAAAATAATAGTTAATATTTGCTGTCCAATTACAGTTCATTATTAGTTTTTAGAATGAGAACTGCCTATTCTTTGAACTCTTAAACACATTCATAATCTTGGTATCTTGTTTCTCATTCCTTTTTATGCTTGAAAACCTTTTCTCTTTCAGTGTTTGTTTTTTAGAAGTGTGGATGTTGTCTCTATTTTGTTTTAAATGAGTAATGGACAGAATTTTTCTGACCACAACAGCTGCTGCTTTGGTTTGTTGCAATAAAATTTACGAGTGACAGATTTAAGTAAAATACCATCAAAAGCCAGGCAACTGTCGAAAACTATGTGACTTTCCATTGTCTGTCTGCCTAGCTCTACATCTCGTGTCTGCCAGGTGACCTCTGAGTTAGAGACTCCAGGGCTTCCAGTATATGAAACTGTAGCACATCGTTTCCTTCTACCTGGCTTTTCAGTACCTTTTAACTGAAATCTTATTTTCCAAACCAAGATGAAATCAGACTTAAAGGATCAGTTTGACGTGAAATAAATACTGTTGTCTCCATCTGTACTGATGTTCAGTGTGGCTGCAAAAAAATGTGACTACTTGTTCATTTTGAGGTAAAGCTGAATCTTGTAATGTCTAGAAAGAACAGTTTGAAACAAGTAGATCGGTTCCACCTTGTCTGTCTCTGCACTTGTGTAGTGTGGTTGTCCATGGCAATTACTCTGTGCTTTGCTTTGCCTAGTTGGCAGAGGCAGATTAGCTGAACTATTTATGACATGCTTCCAGTTTGTTTGGTTTGTGTGTTGTTGTTTTTTTTTTTTTCCCTAATCCACTTGCATCTGGTTATGGGCTGGTAATCTTCTCTTGGATCACTAACCCCTTTATTTTGTGTTGTAATTTATTTACAGTTTTCTTGCTGAGATAATCTGGCCAAGGTAAAAATTGGTGCCACTGGTTTGTTTTGTATGTGTTCGCCTCCAGCACTATTTCCATTTAAGCGCTAATAGCAAATTCATAGCAGCAAAGACTTGGTGGTCTGCGTGTGATGGGTGGAAGATCCTATGAATGTTCAAGGAGTCTTATGCTATAGAGGTGTTGAAAATGTTTCTGTGTGGTGAATGAGTTACTGTGAATGTGTTTGCACCTCATAGGCTAGACTGTTCTCTGCTTTCTTGGGCAATGTACTTAACTTTGGCAGCTGTGCTTGGCCTGGACAGTGATGTGCTAAAGAGGTTGCCTGAATTGGGGGGTGGGAGGAATAAACCAGTTTTCCGCAGGGAGACCCTGAAAGGGAGATTAAATTCCTCGAGTGTGACAAGGGAGGAGAGTAGAAGTAGTAGAGAGTTAAAAAGGGAGTAAGGGGAAATTCTGTAAAGCCACTTCATGCTGAATAGGAGAGACAAAGACATGAACCTGCTTTTCTAGTAGGAATTGGAAATGACCTTGTAAACCTGAGCATCGGAGTGGGATCCAGGCAAGACTAGAAGCGGGAAATTGAGCCTGGAGGAGTTTGTAATTCAGGAGACAAACTCTGATGCGAATAAATCTCCCATGTCTATTCCAGAGGGATGGATTCCTCTTAAATCTTTACCTTTGAAAGGGGAGCAAAGAAGGGATACATGTAGGAGATGTGCAGTTTGTCTCGATTAAAATTCTTGTGCTACAAAGAGTGGCATTTTATCAGTGTGTTTCTAGGTTTGTTTTAACTGTAATGTGTGTGCAAAGTTGTAGCCTTGAAAGTCATGTCAGAATTTCTAGGAGAGGACATGGAAGCTGTGGGCATAGGGTGGGGATAGCAGCAAGGCAAACAGCGTGGGCAGCTGGATCATGCCTACTAGTGTGTGTGATGTGATGCCACAGAGAGTGTGGCTGCAGTTCGTTGCCTTTGAAACATGAGAGATGGAGAACAGCGAAATAGCAGCCTGGGGAATCTACAAATGGGACAATCTGATCTCATCTTTGGGAAATACAAAACAATGTCTCCCATGAAAGACTCAGGTCAGACTCTGCAGTGAAGCACTTTATTCAGTGTGCTTGCAAGAGCGGGTGTCCTAGCTAGTAGGCACATCTGGTGAACGCACAATTCAGCTTTTCATTCCCTAGTCCTGTCTGCAAGGTCCCCCCCTTGTTTCCCCTACGGATTAGGTGCTCCAAGGTTCTCAGTCTATCCGAATCGCCTGATCGGCTTGGGTAAATTTCTACCCCTGTCTGCATCTCCCACTATTCTGTTGTCACCTCCCAACCCCCTTTATTTGTTTGTTCCCCTTACGGTAAAATTTCAACCCTGCTCAGCAGTTCATCCTAATCATTGACTACAAAGCCAGTTCTCACTAATTTTAATGCTGAGGCTCATTGTTTTAGTTCCTGCCACATCAGCTCTATACTGACCAATAAAACCAACATTGATATTTTCCACATCTTCAGTGCTGGAGGTGCCCTTTGTGTTACAGCTGTATGAAGAGTGAGTAATAGATCAGGTGGGGAGTGTTCCTTGAATTGCTGCATCTCTTCTGGGAGAGTTCTCTGATGGGGAAGGACTCACAGGAGAGAGGTGCTATGGAAAAGCAGCATTGCTGCGACAGCCATGTGCACAATGCAAATGTCACTGGGCTTTCTCTCCTGTGATTAGGAATCAGAAGCTGCCCAAATGTTGCTGTGGACAGACAAAGAGCTTGGCAAATGGGTCCGGATTGCCATGTTCAGTGGTAGTGTCAGCTTTTGCCAGCTTGGTGCCTTGCCACATCCTAGAACCAGTTTTGTGAGAGAAACCTCACTGCATGCAAACTGAGCTTGGCTGAGAGCACCAACCCCGTGCGTGCAGGCTGTCTCTTTGTTTGGTTTGGGAGGGAGGAGTCATCTGGCTCCTCAGTAAAGCTGAAGGTCAATTGCTTTCAGTCAGGATGGAGGCAGGCATGTTGGAAGTGGTGCTTAGGTAGTCTGTGTTTGGGAGACTGATCTTCACTGTCAGCCCAGGGTTTTCCCAGGTGCAAACTTGGGATGTAACTTTCCTGGATGAGTCAGAGGCGTTAAATTCCTTGGCCCAGGCAACTCAGGGGCATGTGTTTAGAAAGCAAGAACCAGGGGAAACTTTTGTTCCAGAGATTAACTGTCTTGGTTATGTGACTGTGAATATAAACTTTTTTTTTTTACAATTGAATTAGCTTGTATATAGGGTAAGGTGAAAGTGAAAATACGTGGAAGTGTCACTGTAAAATAACATAAGGCCAACAGATTTTTTGTGTGTGTGTGTGTATGTGTGTATATGCTGTCTTTGTTGGCATGTGGGACTGGGAGGAGCTGTGTTGGTGTTAAAATAACTCACTAGAGTATTAATACTGCAATAACACTAGCTTTGGCTGAAAATGAAATCAGAAATTTAAAATGTGCTTTAGAAATGTTGGATTATTCAAGTGAGGCAGTAATTGCAGTGAAACCATTTCAAACTGGTGTATACATCTACGTACTCTATACATTACTATGTCTACCTGTAGATCTACACAGTAAAGGGCTAGTCCTAAGCTCTGCTGTGCTTATGATACCCACTACATGAAGTAAACTTCACTGCCACTTGGTTATCTGCCTTGTTAGGTGGCACAAAAATGCTTTCCAGAAGTGTATGGAGAGTCAGGGAGTTTCCATGGATAAGGGAGGCAGCTGTAACTTGTACCAGGAATATCTCTATCAGGAGTGCAAGGACTTCAGTACCTCACATTGAAATCTGCATTCAGAGCGTCTCTGGTGCTCTGCTTTGTGCTGAGGGAATCAAAGGATCGTTGCTTCTGGGAAGACCAAGAAGTCCAAACTTGGGACCCTGATGGCGTTTAAAGTACAAATGCTAAAGATGGGGTTTTCTCATTTCTCTTCCTAGGTTGGTTTTGGGGAGTTGCCCTTTGACAGCACTGACAACTTTAACAGTTGTCCTGACGTGTGTTTCCGGGTGGCAGATTACAGCTTTTTGTGCCATAAGGTACGTGCTTGTGCTATACTTTGTTCTCCTTCCTTTTTGCAATGAGTCTAGTCTACCTGTCTCTCCCACTTACCAGTGCTGGGTACACTGCAGAAGCAGCATTGCCTCCTCAGCTGAAAAACCAAAAGTCTTATTGCAGCTGGAAACTATGTTTAAAGCGTTTAACAAAACAGCAAAGCCTGCCTTTCTTGCAGAGGTGAGGAGATAAATTTATGGATTGAGCTACAGCATTTGCAGCTGCAAAACCTCCTCCTGTTGGCTTGTGAGTTCAGTGTCTGCAGGGCGGAATGTTTGATCTGCAAGTAAACAGCAGTAAGAATGGATGTTGAGATCCAACCTCAACTCAAACTCCTGCCCTAATGCTGTGCTACTTTCGAATCTCTTAAGTTTACAAATTGTTTTTTTAGTTCTGAGAGTAGACATGGATAGACATAATACATGAAAAATGTGGGAGATGCAGCTTCAAAATACAGGGAAGAGTCTGAACTTCTGAAATATCTTTGAGCTGCTCTGACAGTTAGTTGGTTGGTAGTGCTGTTTGGTCTGGTACAGTGAGAAAGATGCTGGTGTTTTGATCTTTCTTCTCTATCCAGGCATTTTTCTGTGGTCGCAGTGATTATTTCAAAGCCCTTCTTGAAGACCATTTCAGTGAGAGTGAGGAGCTGCAGACGCAGCCCAGTATCCCTGTGGTGACTCTCCACAACATCTCAGAAGACATATTCGTCCGGGTCCTCTACTACATCTACAGTGATGATACAGAGGTGAGGCCAACCACGGAGCCTTTCTTTCTGTGCTGGTTAATTCTGGAGGTGTTCACAGCAGTGTTTTCCTACAGCATCTGGAGAAGGGTGCGGTGGGGGTTTCTTAAATCTCACTGCCTTACTCTGCTACCTCATGTGTCTCAGGAACCCACATACTGGGACTTGTTCTTAGCCAGACAGGGATCTAGTTTATGTGCATGACATTCAGGAAGCAAATCCCTAGTCTTTCATCTCATAATAAAAATTTGGAAATAGTTTGTATGTTGGAGTGATAAGTGCGGGACTTTGCAGATGTCCCTCTTAGGCTCTGTGGAAGGATAAGGTGAGCAGCTGCCAGTAGGTGGCAGATTGAACACATTTGGAGATGTGGGGAGCTCGAGGGATTCTGCTTATTTACTCTTGGCATCATAGCCCACTTTTTGTTTGTAGCAAGGCATTATTTCCACTGTTATTTATTGCTGGGGTGGGCAAGGGTTCCATTGGGAGACCAATGCCTTGCTGTGCTCAGTATCACAAGCAGTAACAAAACGTCTGTAACTCACCTAGTTTCAGCCTAATGGAAGGTACGGCAAATCTCAGCATTTAAGCAGCTTCCTGCTTTGTTTTTGTGGCAAGTGCTTTCAGCAGGTCTAGCTACAAGATGCCAGGACGCATTCTGGTGTTAGGGCAGTGATCGAGGCACTGCTGCACCTGCCAGTGTCACTTCTCCCAAGCAGTGTTTGTGCTCTGGGTTAGGTGCCACATGCAGAGTGCACGCAGCTGTGACCTTGTTTCTGCTGATCTGGTCAGCTCCGGGTAGCGGCAGGGAATGTGCGGTAGGGAGAGCTGTGTTTAGCAGGCAGCAAGGGCAGGCTTGCCATTGGTATGCCAGAGAGCAGATGTTTTGCTTGTCTGCACTCTTCCCTCAGCCATGTGCTGAAAGGGCAGGCAGCGAGGGAAAGAAGCACGTTGGGGTTGTGAAGATCCTCTTGACCTTGCGACTGCGCTGCAGTGTCACCGTGTTCCCTTGCACCTCTCCAGTCTGCGTGCCCTCCTTGTGATGCTCACAGGAAGGATGTTTCCCAAGCAGCTGTCCCTTTCCAAGGAGTGCCTCAGCTCTCAGCTGCCCTGTCTGGACTTGGAGCAGGAGGACAGACGGACAACAGTGTGTCAGAGTTGAAAGGATCTTGCTCATCTGTTTGCTGTGCAGAATGGTGCGTGGCTTGGATTTCAAACTGAGCAGCCAAGATGTGAGCTTCTGCAGAGAGTTCATCTGTTATGAAAAAATACCAGGAAAAATAGTCAGGGAAACATGAATGTAGCTCAAGTTCCAAACTTGTATGTGGAGTGTTCTCCCTGCCGTGGGTTTCTCCAGCCAAGTGTCAGCACTCCCAATTCCACCTTTCTTTTCTCAAAGGATTTAGGTGTGTCTCTGCCATGTAATAGTGACAGTGTTTGCAGTTGGAGGGAAGAGTGTGTGCAGAGGACAGAAAGGGTTCCAGGCAGTTGTTGTTGCTGATCAGAATACTTGTGTGGGCTCAAGGGGAGCCTTTGGAGGAATGTTTGCCAGGTTTGTCCTTGATCAAGCACTTAGGAGCTGCTGCCATCAATACTGCTGACTCAAACACCTCCAGCTTGTGAGGTTCCTGTAGCTTATGAAAGGACAAAGCAGCACTCGATTAATAACCCCAAGTGCTTTGTTGCACCACTGTGGCACTACAGCACTTGTGGCATGCCTCCATGTGTCTTGCATCCTTCTGCACAGCTGTTGCAGGGTGTTATGCAGCTGAGACATTTGCTGTGAGTAGCCTCTCCAAGCGCCAGTGTGGACAGCTGTAGGGGAAGAAGTAATCAGCATTTTGCAGTTGTTAAGAGTGAGCAACCACATGTGTAGATGTGGACAGCAGTGTTTTTGCTGCTGACCAGTTATCAGGGCAGTGGACCATGCTGCACCAGAGTTACCGTTCCTCAGTCTAGACCAGTGTGGCTTGGTCTCCAAATGCGAGTGATCTTACCTCCTCCACAGCCACGGTATACTGCATCCTGCGGGTTCGCTGCTAAAAAGGATGTGGGTAACTGTGCTCTTTGCACTTCATGTTAGCAGGAACAGAACTGTGCAGAGAGAGGCTCTAGTTCCAGGTTAGTGACGCAGATGGCTGACTAAAATAGGATTTGCCCAGCCAGGGGAAAGAGACTTGAGTGAAGCTGGAGGTGGTGTCTCCAACATTATCTACAGTATTTTTTTATCCTCAAATCACTTGCAAGGAACAGAAGTACCCAAGAGGGAAATGGGAGGGTGGTTCTCTAGCTCAAGAGCCTGAGAGTGTTAAAGGCCATTCACAACAGTGTAAGCTTGAGCATCTGGTGCATGAATTTCGTTCAATTTGAATGCCTGTTAAAGCTCCAGCAGTATTTGATGTGCAGAGTCTGTTCCTTACCTAGTTGGGCCTCACCTACAGTTTATTTGGTGTACAGTTTTCTGTCCTTGGATGTATCCCTGTGCTAGGGAGGTTGTGCTGGCTGAGTTAGCAGAGCTAGTCTGAGGAAGGAACTTTTTCACAAAATGTGAGTCCAGCAGTACAAAATGGGAGGAAAAGTCCTAGTGGGAACAAAGTGCTCTGTTCTGCCAGCCTGTTCCGTTGTCTTTTTGAAGGGCTTTCAGTACCTCTGGTGAAAGCTACCTCGTTCTGCTGCCACGCTGAACGTTTCTTAGCAGCCAGCTTTCAGGTGCACTTCAGTGTTTCAGCATTGCTGTGTGCTTAGCTGGAGGGGTTAGCTGCAGCATGGCAAACTTCTTGCTTTGTGCTGAGCAAGCTGCCTCTGCAGCATTTTAAACTCCTCCGTGATAACTGAGTGGAAGACCTAGCCCTGAAAGATTGAGCTCTCGTCTGTCCATAGTGCTGTTAACACTTGTCCGGTAACGGGCCAAACAACACTTTGTGGAATCTCTGCTAAAACACAAGAGAAGGCAGCAGTTTGCCAGAGACAAGTGAAGTGGGTAGGCCTGGACAGTAATTCTCCTCTTTCCATTGCCAGCTGTCCCCGGAAAACGCCTATGACGTGCTGTGTGTGGCGGACATGTACCTGCTGCCTGGGCTCAAGCGCCTTTGCGGCAGGACCTTGGCTCAGATCCTCGATGAGGACAACATTGTCAGCATCTGGAGGATCGCGAAGCTGTTCCAGCTGACCCGGCTGGAGGACCAGTGCACGGAGTACATGGCAAAGATCATTGAGAAGGTAGCAGAAACATTCCCTGCTGCATTTGCCACATTGCCCCTAAGTCTGACTGCATGATGAACCATAGATACAACAGATTTAATGGTTGTACTTTTGTCTGTAAGAAATGGTTGCCCTCTCTGGCTTCCTGAAAATGAGCAGCAGTTAAGTAGCAAAGCACAGGTTGAGTTAGGACAGAGGATGAGGAGTGTGGCAGTACATGGTGTCAGCGCAGCAAGCCAAATGCGTGGTGGCTGTCAGCACATCCCTGTGGACTGTGAAAAACTTCCCAAAAAGTTCTGAAATGCCATGGGCAGGTCACTTTCAGCGAGCTTTCAACCACTGAGCCCAGAGCAACAACCGTAATGCCTGAATACACCAGCTGCAGCCTGGAGAACCCACATGGGGTGTGCAGGGGAGCTCTGTGCAGGAAATGGGTTTCAGTGTTTGCTGGGGGGATTTCTTCCTGGCATAATGCTATAGGAAGGAGAAATCAGTGTGGTCTCTACTCTTCTCCAGGATGAGAAATCTAACAGTGGGGGTTTCCACAGTGGAAATTTGGCAGTTGAACAGCCAGAAGTAATGAATCTAATATTGAAGTTTTCTTTATGGGGCTTCATTTAAGTGCTATCCTAAGTGCTATTCACAGCCTGAAGTTTCAGGACTGATGGAGAAAGTTGCCATACAGAAGGATAAACTAGAATCTATGGGGTGCTTTTATCCTGAGACAGATCTTTATAAATGGCTTGTACAGTTCACATGGGAATGTCACATTTTCACCTGAAGCTTAAAGGTGGGAAATTCTTTTTGGCATGTGAGAACGGTAAAGGAAATGATTCTGGGGCTGTTACTTTGTTCAGTGCATAGCTTGGGGATGATAGACACATCAACATGCACCCAGCTTCTGGCTTCTGAAAAAGGGATTTGGTTTGAAAGCTGATGAATATCCCAAGTAGTAATTGGTCAAGGTAGGCTTTTGTGTTCCCCTTGCGTTCTCTTTCTTTAGCCTGAGTGGGAGTCCTCAGAACCAGCGTTGGCAATGTGCCTTCCTAAGGGTGTTGGTACAAATGGAGCCATGCCAGCTGTTCAAACATCAGCAGCTGCCAGCATCTTGTGGAGGTGTGCTGGTGATGGCAGCAGGGAGAAATTTTGGCACTGTGTAGCACAGAGCAGGGCTCAGCAACCTGCCGTGCTCAGGCACAGTTTAGTAGCGTAGACAGACGGAAGCTGCCTCTCACCCTTCAGCACACCACATGTTCTTGGGGAACTTGATACAAAATCATTCATGGGTGACCTGATTCTGTCAGGTTGGGTGCGGAACAGAGCAGCTGCCTTGCTGTGATCTGCTGGTGGTGGTGGGGCTGAGAGCTGTGGTGGGGATAGTGTCATCTGTGGCTCCTGGTTCTAAACTGGGCACAAGCACCTGCTGTCTTGCCTGTTGCAAGATATTTCCCAGAAGTATCTGGCAGCATCTCCTGGTTCCTGCTGGGGAGCCTTTCTGGAAGGAGTATTGTGTATATTAATGTGCCCCAGTACCACAACTATGGGTGCTTAGTTAGTGGGTGTTACAGTGCACTGTTTGAGGTGCGGATTGCTTACAGTTGTAACTGTTTGTTGTTGAAATATTAGTGCCTCCTTGGGATGAATGACAGGATGCATCTCCGAGCAGTATCTGTAGGAGACGTAGGAAGATTTGGGTCTCCATGTACCCTTACCATTCCCATTTCTTCTGTGGGAATCCCTCAACAGTGCCTGAGCCCATTATCCCAACCATTTACGTCCCTTTACCTGTCTTCCTGTCTTCCTAATGGTTCTCTTGTCCACCCTGTCCAGCTGGTGGAGTTGGAGGAGTTTGTGGCTGCTGTGAAGGAGAATGCAGAGGCTGTCGAGGAACGGCAGGAGACTGACTCCATTCCTCTGGTCGATGACATCCGCTTCCACATCACCAGCAACGTGCAGACTTACAGTGCCATTGAGGAAGCCAACCAGAAACTTGAAGCTCTGGAAAACCTCCTGGCCAGTATAGGGCTTGAATGCTGATGTGTGCAAACCCTGCCTGTCATATGCAGCCTGCGTAGCCCCTACTGGGTTGGCTTGGAGTGCAAGACCACCTAAGTCTCTGAATGTCTCTCTTGCCCTTCTTTGTCCTCCTTCTCATCCACTTTCAGGCATGGTTTCTTTTTAATTTATATGTATCTGGACATTTGCATGTCTGGTTTGTGTTTGGTTTTATTTTGTTTTTTGTTTCTCCTTTCAGAAGTAGCTCCCAAAGCTCAACCCAAATTGATAGCTGCTCCTTTATACAATACAATGTGGATAGGAGACTGCAAGCTGTTGGGGGCCATAAGGGAGGGACCTGTTCTGGGGCTCTTGCCTACTGCCTGGTGTTAGGACCCATCCTGTTCTGTTGCCCAACACCACACTTCTGAAACTGATTCATTCCAGGATATTTGTTGAATTGCCATCAGCAGAGGACGAAAACTGGATTAAACTCTCTAAATAAGTATATCAGAAGGTAGGTGGCTTTTCTTTCAGTGTCAGCATTATAAGATTGGCAAAGATGGGCAGTGCTTCCCTAACAGGGACGTAGGAGTACTTGGCTGTGTGGAAGGCAGTGACCTCACCTGCTATTCTAGTTCTTAGCTGAAAAAAAAAAAAAAAAACCCACCAAAGTGATTTTCAGGTCTTCCCTAGCTTTTCATTGCTTGTAGAAGTTTTGCTTTCTGAACAAACATCTTTGGGAATACAGTAGAGACTAGAGTCCTGCTCTTGGAAGGCGATAGCTTTCAATATGTAGAAAAAGAGAGAGCACCCCTTTTCTTCCTAATGGGAAGGAAACACCTTCTTGGAAACGGCACTTTTCCCTTTCTTTTTGTCCACTGTGGTAGAGTAAAACTGACTTGCTGATGGGTCAGGGAAGAGGTGTCACAAGAAATTTTATTTTATTTTTTTTTAAAGGAAAAGGGACCTTTTGGGTCTCTTGCAGGGCAGCTGCCCCACTCTTCGACTTTCTGGCTTTGCTTAGCCTTGAGCGTTGTAGTCTCATTGTTCTCCAGGAAATTCACTGTTTGTACTAATGAGTGTTTCTGAATCTGTATTCTGCAGTAGGTCGTGTTATCTCGCGTTGTCTCCCTAGACTCCTAATGAGGGTAATGATGTTCTTTCTCCTTGGCACTAATCAGCAGGCAATACCCCTGCATAAAGCTTGCCTTGCCAGATAGGCTGCCCTCAGAGCTGTTCATCTCCAGAACGGCGTGTTACGAGAGTCTTGGGTCTCCGAGGCACAGGCTGGGCATGCTTTGCCATGCTATGGGTTGGGAGGGAGAAGAGGCGTTGTGTGAAGCACGTAGAGAATCTTGCACAGGCAGTGGGCTGCCGTTACTAACACATATCATCGTGTTGGTCACTTTGTGAGGCAAGAGCTTGAAATCATCCTTGTCAGGTGTGCTTTTATTGTTTGAGGTGGGAACTGGGCATGGATCCCCCACAGCTTCAGGGTGTTGTTTTCTGTAGTGGTGGTGGTGCTTCATGTGATAAGGAGAGGGTTTGGAGGGGGCTTGCTTCTGATATGGATGGTACTGGGAGGATGAGTTTCTCTTCTCTGCTAATCCTATGAGGCGAGAGACTGGTGCACCCACACCGTGTGAGAACTGCAGCCTCCCTGCCCCTGCTCAGAGCTTCTGCCTGTATCTGGCATGTGTTGAAGGTGTTTGTAGGTACATGGGCAGGCTTTGGGCACCACTTGCACTAGGCAGGTGGGTTTGGTTGCAGTGAGAAGGGGGTACTGGGATTTGGCCGCTGTACTCGAGAGAAGCTGGAGTTTGGCAAAATCATGTCTCAGGGTTGAGTTGCACTTAACGGAAGCTGGGGCAGAGCCGAGGGACAGGAATGAGGTGCATGAGCATAACTGAACCCTGGATGCTTGTGCGCTTTGTCATCTGTGTTTGAACTAGTGTCTCTTGCAGAACAAATCTCCTGGGCAGCAGATGGTGGCAGCAGGGCTATTCAAGCAGGGCGTGCTTCAATTCTTCTGTTTCAAAATGCTTGTGAGGAAGTGCAAGGAGTTCTTGTGGTTTGTTTACTGCAGCCATATTAGGGTAAGGGAAAAGGATGTGTCCCTGCAGGGGTGTATTGCTGTATAGAAGCAGGGAGCAGCAGGAGCATGTTTCTGTTTGGGGTAGTGACATGGAGAGGAGCTGTGCGTTTGTTGCGTGGTTTGTGGAGTGTACCTCTGTGTCCGTCTCTACGCTTAGTGTGGCTTTGACAAGATCACCAAAGAGCCCTGCACAACTTGAGCTGATAAAGGCATCTCAGTAAACTTGAGGGGAAGGGCTATTGAGAAAGCTTTAATATGAAGTCCCATATATTTTGGAGAAAGAAGGGTGAAAGCAGAACTACCTGTTTTCTTGCTCAGTGGACTGTCAGGCTCATGAAAGCCTGCTACAGAAACTGACAGCTTAACCCAGCTGGTTCAGTTCCCCTGCGTTTGTCATCCCTATATGGCTGAAGATGACACTGAACATAAGCAGGATGTTTAGTTTATCACATCCCCTCTGCTCCTTCTGCATAAATTCCGCATCTGACATCTTAGTAGTTGGCTTTCCACAGCAGTGGTTGTGACAGCCCTGCACAAGGCTTGCACGGAGCCACCAGAGAACAGACCGTGGCCTTTGCCTTCTGCTTGTACTGCTCAAGATGCAGAAACAGGATTACCAAGGAGTGTGCTAATGCTTTTCTCTGCAGATGCCTCAGCTGCTAAAGCAAGTGGACACTGGTAGTGGGCAAAGCAGGAGGAAGGCAGAGGAGGGGCAGCAGTGCTGGGAAGTGTTTTCCGTGTGGCTGCTCTTGAATAATTCCATTCCTGCCTCCTTAAGTGTGGAGCAAGTGAGGCTGCAGTTGTACATGTGGGAGGAAAGGTCAGTGTGGCCTTTTGATCTGCCTCCCCAGTAGCGCAGTTCCACGTGGGCTGCCAAGCAAACACCTCATCTGTCTGTGTGCACTTAGTGGTCACATCTGTGAGGCCTGTCAGATTGTCCAATTACTCGGGGTCCGTTACCCTACCCATCCCTTTTGTCAAAATAGGGCTATCGAAGAGCATGCATAAGCAGATGATCAGCATGCAGGCAAGCTCTCTAATTAAGATGAACCAGGTCAAAACTTAGATTTGAATTCACTTTATTCTTGCTGCAAATAATTTTATCACAAAATAAAAACCTTTTGATTTTTCTTCTGTTGCCAGTGTCCTTTTTGTGTTGTGTTGCCTCTGTCCTTTTTATTTACTCCTAGCCACTTGTTGAATTAAGAAGATTGTAAAATTTATCAGAGCAGCGATATATTTAAGAAGAAACATGTAAGCATGTGTGCAGCAATAAAGTAGTATATTTCACTATAGCTGTTCCTGCTGTGGCCTCTTTGTTACCAACTGACAACATCAATGTGGCTGTATTTCTGGAAGGATTCGGTGGGCTCCATCAGCTCATTTCCCTGCACCCGGGCCAAGGGCTAGCTCTGTACTGCCTGGCTTCCAAGTGGTGAGGAAGGCGTGACTGCTCTCCTCTCTCGGTGACCTGTTCATGCAGTCCTGCCAGAATATGGGTGTGAAGCATCAACTTGTTTTTACTGTCTCCTTTCTTCCAGGATTATTCTGTTTCATAGGCAGCACCATGGCACAGGCTTGGTCAGTGTGGTGGTGGTACCAGGGAGGTGATCTTTATCTTGGAAAGTTGCTCTGGGCAGCCCCTGGAAGGTAAGTTGTCCCCTGGGCCTCTGTCACTGCTGACTGTCCATTAAATCAAAGGATGGAGATTTCTCAGCCTCTGTTCTTAACTTTTCTGACTTGTTCAGTGCACTCACCGAGCTTCTGAAGCGTGTGTTTTCTCTAAAACCTTGAGTCTGCTGATGTGCCTGGGCAGTCCTGCCTTTCCTCTCTGAGGACACAGACACTTTTTTCGTCTGCTGCCTCCTATGTCTGGGTGGCTGCAGTAGTTTCAGTGGCCATAGCTGAGCTGCCTGTGTGCAGCCCCTGTTGACTCTCCTGAATGCCAGTCACGCTCTGAACGAGGATCCAAACTTGTCCCTGTGGCTCCTTGTAGGAACGTGCAATTGTCAGTGGGGGGGATAATAATAGCATCTGAGTGACTAATGCCGTTAAAGGGGGGACTGAGCTTGGAAAAGTTCAAGTGCTAATCAGGCTTTTGGGACTCAACAAACAGTACTTACAAGGAGTATCATTGTGCTGTGAGAGCCCAAAGTAAGTAATGAGCCTCTTTGAGGCTTGAGCTGTTCATGTTGGTACAGTCATGGTCAAACTGTGGAGATGGCACCTTCCCACGTAACAGCTCGCACTCAGTGTGCATTGACAGACTTGTCTGCTCAGGGTGACGCTGAGTTTTTTTTCTCTCTTGCTGTGGGGAGCCTGGCAAAGCCTGTCACAGCCTGGGGAGCTGGATTGTGTCTGTCTGTGCTCAGCTCCCAGGGCTGAACCAGCCTTGCTAGGGCTGGGAAACAGAGGCTTGGCTTGGTTCTCTGCTCACAGGGGGTGGGTGTGCTGGCAGAGCAGTTTTTTGTTTTACCTTATAAGCTAAAAGAGATTTGACATAACAAATTTATTAAGATAAGAGAGGCCATGCTGGCAAACCATTTGTTAGAGTCAAGGCCTGTTTTGAATAAAGGTGCTGGCTCTGGCAGGGTTGCTGCCTGCCTTGAAGTGCTGAGGGAGAAGGGCAGAGGACTTCTTTTCTAGGGTTGCAAATGGTTCCTAGGGTTTTGGGTTGGGAATTGGAGGTGGGTTATTGGCAATAACCAAGGCAAGGGCTGCAGAGAGGCAGAATGTTAATTAGGAGACAGCAGCCGCATCTGGGTGCAACTATGGGCATGCAGACCCTTTAAGACCAAAGCTGAGCTTCAAGCTATGTGTCTATAGCATCTGGGGAAGGGGGCAAGCATGCACATGCCTTTTGCTTTTC
Organism: Leptosomus discolor; assembly: GCF_034619465.1. Classification (NCBI taxonomy): domain Eukaryota; kingdom Metazoa; phylum Chordata; class Aves; order Leptosomiformes; family Leptosomidae; genus Leptosomus; species Leptosomus discolor. Next base: position 13,269,012 of record NC_141399.1, read on the forward strand.
CTAGTTGTGGTTAAGTTTGTAAGCCTGCAAGTTCGGGGCAAGGTTTGAAGGGCATTTCGGGAGACTAAAGAAAGCCTTGGAAGAGGATCAGTACCATGCAAAGAGCTAGCTCTGGTCCCAAAGGTCTGGCTGCTTGGTTCCCAAAATAAGCTGTGAGAAATGAGTGTGAGAGCTTTCCTCTCCCCTCCTGCTGTTACCAGCAGAGCAAGCTCGAGGGGAAAGAGAGCAGGATTGGAGAGTGAGATGTGCTTCCCCCTGACTGGAGGTGTGCCATTGAGCCCAGTTTGCTCCCTGCTCTGGTTGCTGGTATGGCAAAACACAAGGCTGTTGCTTTGGCAGGGTGGGTTAGGAAAGAGTGAGATGAAGGGAGCTCTATGGCATGGCTAGAGGCATCAGTTCATGGGCTCTGAGTAGGATGGGGTTAGTCTTTTAAAAGAAATCCGAAGTAACATGAGGCTTTCCCATGGATGAAACGGAGCTGGTCTGTGGTGCACTGGGATGTCATTAAAACCTCAGTAAGAAATGCAAGCCAGGGTCATCCCAGTACCATTTGTGCAAGGCTGCAACAGTGATGAACAGTGTGAGCGAGGCTGTGCAGAGACCTGCTCTGGAGGGAAGGAAAGTGAATGTGTTGCTGCTCCTTGAGATATGCTTTAGGAGATGAAGGCTGATCTTTCATATCAAGGCTAAGATGACATTATATCTCTCCCTTCTGCTCAGAAGGTTTTATCCTAACACATTTTTGGCACAGCATAGCAGAACCACCAATATTTCTATGAATTTTATTAAGCTTGCTTCCATAACGGGAGCCAGCAATCTGCTCTCGAGAACTCCTTCCACCCTCCTCCTCCCTGGATCTAAAACTGAACTTCTATCCAGGAGTTTTAAAACAAATTTGTTGGTGGCAAGTTCAATCTTTTCCCTTTCCCAAAGGCTCTCATTGAGAAGCTGAAAAGGCTTCAGGTGAGTTGTCCAGAAAGCTTTTTCTGCTGTGCTGCTTCTCAGCTCTGAGTGCCTGTCAGGCACAGCATCTTCAAAGCCCTTCAAGTCGCTGGCTCTGACCAGGCTGCTCCTGGGGTGACTGCTCCTTCCCTTCCTATGGTGGGAAATGCTATTTCTTGTTTCCTGATTTTATGTGACCTTTTCTATTCACTCATGCAATTAAACAACAGTCTTCCAGGTCTGAAAGCACACGAGGGGTAAGTATTTCTCTTGCTCTGCCGTCTGCAGTGCTCGCAGTGCTAGCTGCGATAACAGGGCAGATCAGTCTTGCGTGCAGCGTTCAGTGTTTGCTGGGGATCCAGGGCGCTCGCCAGTCACGCAAGTGCCCCCGGGCTGGGTTTTGGTGCAGAGTAGCTGCAGCATGGGATGTACGTACGCTTGGCAGGGGAAGAGAGGACTTGGTGTTAAAAGCGTGCAGGGTGAGCTCTGAAAGCTCCGTCGGGGCTTTTGATACAGCGAACACAAGGGCTGCCCTGTGCAGCGGGCAGGGGGCTTCTTGATGTCATTGCAGCACGAAGCTGACCCTGCAGTCCAGCGTGAGGGAAAAACGGAATTTTTTCTCTGGGTGGGGAACCAGAGTTGTTTATTTCTAGCATGTGGATATCTCCTGCTCCAGAGTTCACTCTGTGGCCCGAGAACAGCTTTGCTGGTGTTGCCATTGCATAGTTTTTCATCTAAATGAAGGCATGACTCTGATATGAAGGCTGTTGACCTTGGGAAGGCTGGAAAGCCCTGCTTTTCCTGAGGCCCTGCCTCGTGGCAGGGTTTACCATGGTCTGGCAAGGGCTTGCTTGCCTGTGGTCATGGACCCTTCCTAAACTGACGTAGGGAAGGTACCGCTTGTCCTTTGCACCTGAGCTGCCATTGCTTCACCTCTACTGTTCTCATCTCTGCATGTTTTCTTACAAGACAAGCATTTTCCATGCTGGACATCGTGCCCTCCCCTTGCCACTCCCCCCCCCCCCCCCCAGGCCAAGCAGCTTGCTTTGCCCAGTTCCCTCTGGTTAGACATCAGCACATATTGTGCAAGCCATCCAAATTCTTAATTGATCTCTTAGGAATTGTTTTTCATCTGCATTCTTGGAATGTTTCTGTACACTGAAGAGTTTCCTCTGGAGGGAAGGGAAATTAATCCTGTGTGCCTCCCTCCTGAGGAGCAGTGGCCATGGGAAGGCTGGTTGCTTGGCTTGCTCCTGGTGGGAGATGTGGGCTCTGCAGTGTTTGTTCATAGATGTGGCCGTTTGGCTTTAATAAGGCACTTGTTAGGAGAGCAGGAGTAAGATGTGGTAGCTCTGCAGCAGCAGCTTCCTCGTTGGATGGAGAAAGAGAGAATCCCAGGCTGATAAGCTGGGAGAGCAATGCCCTGTTTCTGTGAGCGAAGGAGGTTTGTGCTCATACATGGAGAGAAGAGCAAATGACTGATTAAAAAACCACACTTTTGAGAGCCTGGAGTGAGCAGGAGTGGTGGTGGCAGGCAGTCAGGCTGCTAGCACGGTGTGTGGTAGTGGTGGTCTCTGATGGTACGGTAGCACTTCCACACCCCCCTTCCCCTTGATGGAGATCTGCCTGAGGCCAGACAGGGACAGTGGCAAATCCCCACTTGCACCCACCAGCAGGTCTGAAGTGAATTACAGCCCCGCTTCTCCTTCTTCTGATGGTCTAGAAATCCCATGTTTAACTGTTGGCCAGCAGCAAATGCAACCGAAGTGCTGCTGGTTTATGTGCTGAGCAGATCTGAATTGATCTCACTCGCCACTCTCTGAAGCCACAGCACTTGGCTCTTCTCCTGTGCCTGAGCCTGGCCCAGGTGATGGGTCTGTGGTCCTGGAAGGCTGATAGAGGCATGATCCCTGCAGCAATGTGACTGAGTGTGACACCTCTCATCCCATGCCCCAGTGGTGGAGCAGGCTGCCTGTCTCTGCCAGCCCTGCTGGGGTGGCTGGAGAGGACCCCTTGGAGCTCTCTCCCCTCTTGGCACTGCTCTGGCTCCTGCTTTACCACCAGTTCCCCACCTTGCACCAACACCAAGAACCAGCTTTGGATTACACAAGACCGAGCATGGACTGGGGGAAAAAGGCAAAAAGCTTCAGGTTCTTGCAGACTCGCAGGATCAGACTAGGAGCACATGCTAAAAACAGAAAGACCCCTTCATGGTTGTGACAGCTGGCTGGCCATGGGGTGGTGATACTGGGAAAACTGCACTGCCAAAAAGGCTCCTTCGTGCCAGCGCTGCTCCTGGCCTCGTGCAGGACTGTCCCCTCCCTGAGTCTGTCCCTGTCCTAGTCACTGGGGTGTGCACCCTGTGGCGGCCCTCAAAGCTGTGAGGAGTTTAACAAGCCACTAAAATGCCGGGGGAAAGCACCAGGCACTTGCCAGTGTTAAGGCAAATCTTGTTACTAATGATGTTCCTTACCACCACGGCGTGCCTGCTGCCTCGGCCAAAAGCCCCAGCTCTGCTCTCTGTGTCAACGTGCATCAACGTCCTTGGCCAGAGCTTCTGAACCAGCAAGCCAGGGTGTGATCATACAGCCTGTGTAGGGCTGCAGAAAGGGAATATTGTTCTCTTGATATAGCGATTCGAGGCATGAGGAGGATGAAATGAGTTGCCAGAGGTTACAGGTCAGGTCTGGCACTGCTAATGGCTCCAGCATGTGGATGCATCATCCCATCTGTCCCCTGCTGCACCAGTTGTTGCTTTTCTGGAGTGCAAGTCAGTGGCTGGGGAGCCCTCGCAAATGCAGCGGCTTGTCCTGAAGTCTCCGTGGGGAGGGAGGCAGGAGCGGACCCTGCAGCTGGGCTGTGCCCCAGCCCAGCTCTCTGGGCAGGAGGGACATTTCTGCAGCACGGGCCACCCTGACAGCACCAGCCCTGGGTCTGGACAAACCAGGGGCTCTGTCAGCACCTGGGCACTGCCTGGGAGCTGAGAGCACCACAAACCCCACTCTCCAGCCCTCTCTGTAGTTGCAGCTGGGGGCAAAAGCTAGGATTTAAATGGCTGCTGGTCCTGGCCACGGTGCAGATGCTTCCTGTTTGAACTGGGTATGGTTCAGGACCAACATAATATTTTAACAGGCTTGTAAAAGCATGGGAACCAGGTCCCAAAGCAGGCTGAGCTCGCCTGTTACTCCAGGCTCCTCCACCAGCTCCAGACTGCTGTTTTGTCTGGGGTGGGGGAAGCACTTGGGCCAGGGAAGCTAGCACCTCTGCTACAATTAAAAAACCAAAAAACCCACCAAAAAAAAACCCCAAAAAACAAACAAAAAAACCCCACCACCTTTGACTCTGGGGAGGGCAGAGCTAGCTTCCCTTGGGATTACCCAGACGGAGAGCCCTGCTAGGTCAAAGAAAGATGTAAAGACATCTTACACCTGCAGTGCTCCAAGATAATTTTTTATTGTGCTGCCCTGGGCTATAGCAAATAATGGCATGAGGCTGTGGATTTCAGGGCTCTTCGAAAAGCTGACCTTGAAGCAGGAAGGGAACCTCAGGCCTCTATGAGACTGGGCTGCCCCAGACCCCCCATCCACAGTGGCTGGGGAGCAGGTGCTGGCAATTCGGCAGTGCCTGGGGGCTGCAGCCCCCTCCTCCACAAGATGAAGGGTAATTTAATATCCCTCTGTCTTTCCCTTTGGAGGGATGGCAGTCACCAATGATGCCCTCAAACACGCTCCGTTCAGAAAACATAACTTTATTATTAGTTGCAATATACATTGTATTCCTTTAAGAATCCTAAACTTGTATATGTTTTTTTTCCCACTGAAAATACATGTGTATGTATATATGGTTTTATATATGTATATATATATAAATGTATTTTATTGAATTGGAACACAATAGAACAAGAAAGACAAGCTCAGAAATTACTTGGAAAAGTAAATGTGATTTCGATGGGTTTGTGCTGGCAGTGTGCTAAGGTAAGTGGTATAAAAAGAACAGGCAAATAGAAAATGTGATGGGTTAGGCAGTGGGGAATGGTCTCTCAGTGCTACAGGTGGTAATATATACAGTAGTTACACGTTGCTATTGCTCAGTCACGAGTGCCACCTATTCTCAAAGGCAGACCAGTCTCTGGCGTGGCTCCGCACAGCAACATTCATAAGGCCGGCTGTGCTCCCTGCAAATGGTACCTGCCGTTTGAAAATAGAGTTTAATTACATTTCCCTTGGCAGCAGCTCTGCTCATTACTAATCTGGTCAGCCAAGGAAGAATTCCTCCGAGGCACGGTGAAACCTAACTGGGTTAATATAAAGTAGCTCACAGGCAGGGTAAGGGATCAGCAACAGCAGTGAGAGCTGAAACGCGCAGGCTGAGCTGCAGCTGGTGCAAATCAGCATCTCAACTGACCCAGGCTGATTTGCTCCTGGTTCCTTCCCTCCGCACTCATTTCCTCACCTGCAAATTGGCCTGCTCCCTCAGCCCAGCAGCCTGCCCAGAGGTGCGTACTGCCCAGGGCAGGCAGCCTTCAGGGCTTTTTTTGGGGTAGGTTTCCCTGTATTGATTTCCTCAGAAGATAACTCTTCAGAAAACTGGCTATGGGTGGCGACAACCCTTGCTGTGCCAGGGTTTGGGGCTTATTTGGCTGCTTTTGTTGTTGTTCTTTCAACTTTTTGTTTGTTAACTGATTTTTCAAATACAGCTTCCCCAGGCCACATGCCATTGCTGAGCTTAGCTAGACAGAGGGACAAGTCTTCCCCAGATCAACATAATTGGTTTCCTTTTATTTCTGCTGAGCTGCAGATGTTTCTTGGGTGAAAGGACACATTTTAGCAAAGGCACTGATCACAGACTTTCCCCTGCCTGAAGCCAGGTTGGAGGGAGCAGACAGGCTCTGACCTTCCTGATGGAGGGTCACTTCCCTCCCCCACCCCGCAAAGTGCTTGTCAATTTGGGAAGGGATGTAAAGAATGTGGGCATTGATTTACTCCTCCTGACTTCCTCGGGAAAAGTGCTTTCAAAAATCCCATCCTTAAGTCATCATCTTGCTACTACCCCCGCAGTGTCTGTCACCACTGGATCACGCCTACCTAATTCTCTTTCCAGCTGAAGAAGCAGGTGAGGTTTATCACCGCTGCAGTGTTTGTCTTCTTGCTGTCTTTCCCTATCAGCATCTGACAAGGAGGGATCTTGCTCGGGGAAAAGATGTTGCAACAAGCCAGGCTGCTGGAAGATGCAGAGCAGGCGACCTGTGCATTGCCTCCTTCCCCTAGCAAGTGTCACCAGAGGTTTAGCAGGGGTTGGTGAGAACAGCTGATTGCACTGGAATAATATCTGAATCCAAAGCTGGCATTGCTGGGAGGACTACAGGTCATTCCTCTCTTTACAGGCAACAAAATACAAGTGTGAAAGTGCCTGGATCAACCTGTATAAAAGAGCTTTCCTCATTTGGGCCCCTTCAGGCAATTACAAGGACATAACCTGCATCCACACATCCTTCATCCATCCACACTGCTGGGACCGAATGGGACCAAGCCCTGATTCTGACTGTTATTGCACAAAGGTCCCTTTCCTGAATCTTGCCAAAACTGGTTTCAAAGGGAGGAGAGGTCGGTGACCCCTCGTGACTGTCGCAGGTGGGATCCAGCCCCAGGGATGGCGGCTCAAGACACAGCGATGGCTCCCACTGCTGGGGCACAGATGCCCCAGTCTCTCATAGTGCAACATTTGCAGGCATTTTCTTCTTGCAAAAGCGGAGGGAGAGGTGCAAGTTAAACCTCTTCCCTTTGGCTACTGCCACAAAGTGTATTCATAATTCAGGCCACCACCCTGGACAAACTGACCCTCACAGCCACGCTGCGATCACTGTGCAGCTTTTGCTGTATCAAGACAATGCCTCTGCTCTGTAACTGGGTCTAAAGTCTTTCCTTCCACCCTGCTGCTACCAGAGACCCAGGCAACTCTAGGATTTGTCTTGTCTGCACCACTGGACCAGGCCACAAGCTCCTCCAGAGCAGCTTGTACGCCAGTGCCCCTGGATGCCCGCAGTGCAGCAAGTAGATGTTGGATGGATGACTGCACCCTATACTCTGCCTTCAGCTCCCCATATTGCCTAAAGGGGTGAGCTTGGCCCCTCTGCTCAGTGATCTGCCCCAGAGGCAGCTGTGCTGATTACGAGGAGATTGGGATGAGCTTGGATGGGCTCTCTGTTCATGCTGCGGGTCTCCTGCTAAACCGGTGGACCATGAGGACACCCACTGCTAATCCCCACCCACCAGATGCTCTGCACTTCTCTCTAGCATTATTTTCACAACATTTCCATGAAGGAAAACAACAGATTATGACTGTAAAGTTATGGTGAGAAGACTGGATCCCAGTAGGACATTATCCCTTGCCAAGAGAAGGAACAATTAACCCCTTCTTTAGACTCTCTTCCCATTACTTACCCAGCTCACAGCCACCTCTATATACATCTTAAATTATATTACTATATTCTCTTATAACTTTGACTTTGCATTCTCAGTTTCAGTAGCACAAGTGATTAATTCCAAAAGAAAAAAAGGAAAGAAAAAAAGGAGCCCCCAGGAATATTTACAGAATAGTTCATTTTGCAGAGGAGATGAGGTTTGGCATTGGGAAAAGCATGGGTTTTGAATGTGCTAAGTGTGTTTGATTCCACATTCCTTCTCTCCCCTCTGGGATCCTGCTCTGATGATGAAAATTAAAGAGCTGTTCAACATGCTTTGCCCTAGTGCAAACTCGCAGAGGATGTGCAGGGTGGTGGGGGAGGCTGTCTTTATGCTCTCCCCTGGCCTGGCCTGCTTATAAAGACAGTATCCAAAGGGGTTTGACCTTGAAAACCAGCCTTTCACCTTCAGGGAGCTGTCAGCTCCATCTTTAGCCTCTCCTCGTTACCCAGCACCTTTGTTACCCCTCTCCCCTCAAGGACCGGGGCTTTTAAGGTACTGGATGGTGGGGACAGGGAAGAGACTGTATGCACCTGGAATCAAAACAATGAAGTGGAAGATACTGACTTCTTTAACATACCAAAAATTATTGCAGTATAAATACACCCCTGTCACCCCAGCAAAAGCAGAGAACGAGAAGTGGTGGGGGAAGTTTGGTGGGTGAGGGGCATTTCGGTGAAGTCACCTGACCTGGAAAGCTTTGATGGCTGCTCCCACAGCTATCAATTTTTCTCCAGATTAGGGCGATGGCCATTTACACCAGCAAATAATGCCCCACCCTGTGCCTCTCCCCCCACCCTCCCTTATGCTGTGCATGATATCCCAAGAGTCCCTCCACCTTAGATCTTTTTCAGAGAGACTTCTATTAAGAAAAGCATCTATCTATTCCCAGAAAACCCCAGTAAGAGCTGCAAAACCAATGGCTCTTAAGTATGGCTGGTTTCCCCAGCTGCTGAGACCTTCTGGCCAATCCACGTTAGGATTTCTGTGAAGACAGAGGTAGAGACCTCGGGCAGCTCTTTGTGGAGGGCATGATAGGCTTCCTCATACACCTGCAACCAGGGAGAGAGCAGAGATTAGCACAGGAAAAAAAAATTCACATGAACAAAACAGCCTTCAGTCCCCTCTTGTCAACACCCACAGGTCCAACATGTCCTGCCCACACATTGTCAGGTTTTTTTCCCCTAGATGTGGCAGGTTATGAAATCAAAGAGATGCCTTTGGCAGTGCTGGCCCTGTGCAAGCAGGAAGGCATTGGCATTGCAGCTTGACATCTGCATGTTACCCAAGCACCCTGCTGCCCTTTAGGAACACAATGCATGTCCCAGCCCCATCCATTTCTTGCTTCTTATCCCACTAAGAGGAGGAAATACTTACCATGCCCTTGGAGTTTAATGGACAAGGGGGATGTTCCCATCATGCCTTGTGCAATTTTACTCCTTTTATGCCCAGACTATCCAGTTATTTTTCCAATGACAAAAGCTTTCCCTTGGTCTCCCTGTCTCTCATTCAGGCTCATTCATGTGCTAACAATTGGTTAATCAGCTGTGGCTCTCTTGAAATGAGCAGATGTGAAATAGCTTTTGTTGTGCAGCACTTCGGAAAGCCCCCCCTGTACCTTTATGAGCTGGGGCATGAGGTAAAGTTGGTGCTCACACAGTTGGCAATGTTCAGAAGAGCTTTAAGGGTCAGCACTTTACCTGCTTATGAGCCTCGCTCTACTTCTATACCAAGCTGCTTCATGTCCAAGAGACCCTCTAGGTACACAGCCACCACTGGGTCAGGTCTTGACATCACCCACCACCCTCTGCCCGCAGTCTGGCTGTAGCTGGTGAAAAGCCCACACCATGCCCAGGAAGGGCGACACTTGGGCTAACTCCTGGTGAAAGGGGCTGTAACCTGCTTGATCTCACCAATGTATCAGCCCTGCTTTGCCTCCAGCTCTCTGGAGCTCAGCAGGGTCCCTACCCCTCACAGTCACTCATGCTCAGGCTAACACACTGACAGGATAATAACCCTAAAACTCAAGAAAGCAAGATGACCTTGAGTGTTTTGTCCTGACTCTGCACTGTGTCCATCAGTAAATAGGACCCTTTGATATCACAGAGCTTGTCGGAAGAGCCATGTAGCACCAGGATGGGCAAAGTCAGCTTGGGCAGAGCTCGCTCAATTCTGGCAATGGCGTTCATCAGCTGGATGACGAAGGAGACCTTCATGCCACCATGGTAGACCAAGGGATCGGATGTGTAAGACTCCATCTGGCAGGCAGAAAGAGGTAATTTAAGGTTAGCAATATCTCATGCAGAAAAGACAAAGCAGATCAGCCAGGCGGTGAGGAGTCTCTTCCTTTGGCTTGCACAGCCATTTCCTACTCTGTCAGGATATTCTGCCATTAGAGTCAAGGTCAAGGTCTTTACTGTGGCTACTCAGAACTGCTCACGCCACCTGGCTTGCTCCTTGCTGTATGTTTCTCTCTTACCTCACTAGAAAATAGTCAAGCCAAAGCTCTTTCTGCAGGCAAACAACCAGTGTCGGACAAGGACTGCCTGCATTTTTTTCCTCCTCTGCCATGTCCTTCTGTCACTCAAACGTGAAATCTCTTCTGCAGAGGGTTCTTCAGACTGCATTACTTGAGAGCTGATGTTCTCCGGGTCCTTATCCTCTCTGCCGAGGGCTGAGATGTTCTCTTTCACCCTCCCTCTCTGGGGACGAAGACCATCACCTACAGACAACTGACACATCTGACTGCAAAGCACTCTGACGGGTCCTCTGGGTGCAAAGTGTGCACAGGCGACACAGCAAATGATGGTATTAGGTGACAGGCAAAAAAAAAAAGTCAACAACTTGCTCAGCCAGACTATGAGAGGATAAAAATGTACAAGAGCTGGTGCAGAAAGTTGCTAGGAATGAGTAGTTACTGCAGCAGGCAAATCTACAGTAAATATTTGTATACTGTACATGAAGACGGCCCACACAGCCACTGCCATCTCAATATTTGCCAGAATGCTTTGATTACGGGTTGGTCTCTGGCACAGCCTCCAGTTTTTCCCAACCCTGGCAGATGTTTATAGAAATGATGGTTATTTATAGGTTAGCCGAAACTCTCCTCTCCTTGCAGGCAGTGGGGTCTGTTCAAATTCTCCCTCGCTTTGCAGAAATTTGAGGCCCTCAAAGGCTGCTGCACGTGCCTACCCTGAGGGGACCACAAATGTGGGGTGACCCACAAGGCCACCCCAGGGACATGTAACTATGCATAGGTGTAGGCACAGACATGCACTCTAGCAGGATACCGTGGCCTGCCTGGTCCCCACCGAGAAGCCAGAAAGGCTTTGGGGTGGATTCTGCATTCATCTCCCTGTGCGATGAGGTTATCAAGGTGGCAGAAGGACACTACATGGTGAGGCTTTCCTGGCTGAGGGCACTAATTTGCCAGAGGGCATAAAGCCAGTTTCCCTCCTTGTTGTCTCAAACGTGTTGGAGCACAAAGCACTGGAAATGGAGCTGGCAGCGAGGCATGCTGGTGCTCACAAGTCTTTCCCCATCACCTTGCTTCCAATCCCCACCATCTCCTGCTGCTTGAACCCATAGCTCCTATCACCAAGTGCAGCAAGGAGAAGGAGGAGGTGGGAATTTGGGACTATCAGCAGCTGGCACCCTTCAGTCCCAGCCCACAGTGTTGGTGATAGTCAAGGGAGTGACAGCTGTAGAGCTACTCTAATTTGTGCTGGAGTTGGACCAAAGAAATTCAACTTCTTGTAGCACTCATTTAGGGACCCTTGGATGCAGCAGATGTTTCTAGTACTTAATTAAGGCCGTCATTTTGTTTTGGCCTCTATGCAAGATCATGGCTACTCTGAAGTGAGGGGTAGTTTTTGGCAGGGAGACAAAGATAGAGGTCTCATCACAGCTCATACTAGGATCTCGTGCATAGTATCTCCCTTCCAAAGAGGCAAGTGCCCATGCACGCTGAGGGTTTGGAAAACACTGTAAGAGGCCACTGCAAAGATGAGATTGTGGTCGAGCTGAAAGGATCCACTCTTAAGACATGCCGAGCCTTCTCTGCGCCTGCTAAAGGCCCTAGGAGGCAGAGAGGCTGAACAGCACGTGGTCCTCTTGGCTCCACATGGACCCTTCCAGTGCCCAACCATGTCCTCCATCCCCTACACTGCTCAGCCTGTCTGCCATACCCTCCCTGCTCTGCAAAAGTGCTTCAAAAGGGCAATGACCTGCCCGTGTTTAGAAAGAAGCATCCTCTCGTGAACATGCTCATAAGTTCAGCTTTCGCTTCCAAAACACCCGCCGCCCTGCGTGATGTTGCTAGCTCTCCTGTTGACAGCTGGGTGTACCCTGATATTTTCAGCCAAACTTCATCAGCATTTTGAGCAAAACCACTGTGTTGCACTGGCTACTTAGCAACTGGCTTCAGCCTAATCTGGGAGCTACTTGTCTGGCTCTATGTCACAGAGCTGCACTAAAGCAACACAGCTTTGAGATGGGTTTCTTTTTATTTTTTAGGGTTTTTTTTTTTTTTAATTGAAGGCAACAAATGAGGAACTTCACGGGCGGAGGAGTCAGGAGGGGTGGGTGGATGGATTGACAGAAGTTCCCTTCCCATGGAGTAAAACAATGTTGATGAATTCATGTGAGCTGGCCCCCTCCCCAGCCCCATAAATGCTAAGAGAATGACCTAATGGGTTTCTTTCTTTCTCTTGTTCTTTTCTGAAAGAACAGGGATTTTTTAGCTACTGAGCAGCCAACAAATATTTTTGTGTAGATGATGGGAGAGGAAAAAAAATAATAACCCAATCCCAACCCAGATCGATCAGGACTGCAGAGGGAGGATCCTGTTCCCAGTTGATGAACAGGAATCCCTGTCAGCGTTAATGCTCAGTGCATGGGGAAAGAGTGAAAGGTAGGGAATGGGCTTTATATACTGCAAGCTATGAACAGCAAATCCTGCAAGCCCAGAGCTTCTGTTGGCACACTGAGCTCTGAGACAGCAGTGGCAAGCGAGTGAGGGTGACCCTGGGACAGCCTGCAACTGCTTCCAGCCGCCGTCCAGCGAAGGCTCTGCAGACTCCATCACAACAGCTCTTTTTTCTCTCTATGCAATTCTAAGGCAAGTAACCATCAGGGCTCCTGCTGCATCATGTTCCCCTCCTTAGAGGTCTGTGTCTTCCCTTAGCGTTTTGCAGAGCAATAAATTCATTATAAGGTAATTGCAGCCTCATCCTATGTGGACTCTTCAGGAACCAGACTAAAGTCAGGGGGACTATTCCACTGAAATCAATGGCAGCTAACAAAGATTAATGGGGTAAAGGAGTGCACACCCCTGTGATGTTATTTCTCCTTGGAATAACATGACTAGGTTTTAAGGTTGCTTCTTGCTCTCTTTTGTGTCTCTTGCATTTGATATAGCAAGCAGATCAAACATCTCCATACTGTCCTGTGTTTCAGTCCCTACACCCTGAGGATAGCCTGCTGGGAACACAAACTCATCAGGAAATTCTTGGATGATGTCCCAAAAATATTTCTAGAGTATAGAAAGTTGGTATGTCAGGAGAACATGTTTAACATATAAATAATGGATGTTTCCAGCACATTGTGTGCTTTGAAGCTGCTCATCTTAAATCCAAAAGGAGGGCCGGAGTGTGTGTCAGAGGCAGGCAGAGGGTGGAGATGCTGTGTTGTCTTCAGTAAGTGCCTGAAGCCTCAAATCCTGGTGTTTGAAGATGGTCAGGAAAGCACATCACAATCCACAGCTGCTATGTCAGCTGTGTGTTCACTTGCAGGTGAGCAGGCAGCACAGTGAGGAAGGGTTTGTTGTCTCATTTTGAAGACTACTCCATTATAAGCAGACTGTAAGGGAGCAGACCTACATTTCTATCCACTGCAAAAGGCTTTCCCTTGCCACATGGAAAGAGAAAGGGCAGAGGAAAAACAATGCTCAGAGGAAGCTCTTGAGACTTGGAGCATCATAGAGCAGAGGGAGCAGCAGCAAATATTTGGGTAGAAAGACAACACAACAGAATTTATTATAAACTATGTCCAGTGGTTGCTGTGGTGATTCCTAATATCACCCCAACATGGAAATTCTCAGTCAATATTGTGCACCTCATTAAAGGAGCTCACTGACACTTTTCTAAATGCATTACCATTCAGGATGTCCCCGCACCATCACTTTTCTCCTGTAAAGCTAGATGCACTAGCATCTTCCAGCAGAAGATCCAATGGTCAGAGATGTATTTAAAACTGCCACCCTTAAGGACCAGCTGCGGCACAGAGTTCAAGTGGCACGTAACAAATCAGTGTAGAAGCGGCCAAAGACTTACATGCTCCAGCCACACTCACCCTTCAGGTAGGAGGTAATGCTCTCAAATTTCTAAGTTCCTCCTGAGCCAATTACTTTTATGGTCTAAATACAAATGCAAAAGTGAAACTTTCCTCTGTGTGATTTTAGTGAATTGGTTGTCTAATTTAAACCTTTCCTCTGAATTATATGTAACAAGTTATGGCAGCTGAATGTAATTAAGAACGGGTTTCTACAGCTTGACTGGAATCAGCCTTCCTCCCAAGTACACATTTTGTGCAGCCTCATATGGTACTTAAGAACATATGTCATACAGTGCATGACAGTTTCCTAGGACCTATTCTGGCTTCCTTTTCTCAGCTCCTTGGATCTTTCTGCCTTCAACCCAGTGAAATGTTATGTTCTGTTCACAGATAAGTGAACTGAGTCGTTTGACCAAAAAATTCTTTGGCAGAGCGAAGAAACAACCCTGAAAGTCTTGAGGCTATTCTGGGAGATTCTTTGCTTTCCAGTTAACTGGATGGGTGAGTCAAAGAGGTGGGATATACTGAGGCTGAACGCATTGCACTCACACAGCCACTGACATTGTCTTTGCTCCTGATCCTTTCAGCTTCAATTCTAATGCCAGTGGAGCTGCCTCCCCAGAGGAAGGCAATTTATTAACTTCTACTTAAGTATGAACCATTGCATGAACAGCAGGAGAAATCACAGCATCTGTCAGCGAGATGCGAGCTGATGTGGGAGCACAGGAACAACAGACCACTATACCAGCAAAGCTGTCCTGCTTTTAAGTGCCATCTTCTATCATTCAAGTCGGTTTCTGAAATGCATTGAGTTCTGGGTCCAGCCAAAGCACCTTCATTCACTTACAGTTCGTGTCTCCCTCCTTTGCCTCCTTCCACAACAGTGAGAAAGAAAAAACCATGTTATGTGTTGTTGCAGCAGGTGCAACGACACCTGGTTTTGCCAGTGATGGCATCAATAAGCTGCAACAGTTATTACTAGGAGTGGTATGAATGGGAGGAGAGTCCCAAGCTATGGTGACACTACAAAAACTTCACCCTGGAACATTCCACGCACAGTCACGGTGGTGGAGCTGGAACTGGGTTTTTAACAAAGGCTGCTTCCATTGCAGCTCACTTAGGTATTATTCTCGGGTGCAGCAAGAATACGTCATTTGTTTGGAAAGGCTGTAGCAGAGCCAGTATGTGATCCAGGAGACCTTGTAGCTAAGTCTTTGGGGCAAGCACGCTCTTTGCCTCTGTTTGAATGCATTCGGCACAATGTGATGCTGGTTTGTAAGCGGGAAATCGAATCCCCAGGACTGTAGGGTTTTGCATGGTTTCACTGCAAAGAGCAGGGCTGGAAAAATTGACTTTAGCAGCATGTTTGTAACCAGTATAAGTTGTTTTTTGCTACTGTAATGAGTGGTGGTGGTGCAGCAGAGATAAACATGGTTCCTATGTGCTTTCCACCACAAACCAGAGCACAGGTCTGTGACATCTTGCACCCAGAGCGGCTGTGGGTGCAAGGCACACCGAAGGGAAGAACAAGTGATTTCCTGCAGCTTTCTGCTATGTGCAGTCAGCCCCTCTGACTTCAGAGATGTTTCACATTTTTACACCAGCATAGATCTTGCCCTCATGATTTACCAAAACACTTGGGGTTTTTGAAGAGAAATGGCAGGACTGGGACAAGATATCAACTGTGCAATGACTTTAAATGGCATTAAGGTTCTCACCTCCTTCTTGTTTCGGGAAATTGCATTTGGATCTATTGAGCCCAGTGACAGGTTTGGGAGAACAAAGTTGAGCACTTTCGCTGCAAAAACCTGTGGGAGAGGAAAGTAAGGAGTTAAAGAGCTAGTTAGAGCAAGAGAGATAACATGGAGGACCAAATCCTGAGATGATGGGAATCAGCACAGAAGTTAAATAGTTGAGAAATGTCAACTGACACTGGAGAAAGATCTGTTATATATTTAAAACATATCTCTTAAAGTGTTTAAACTGCTCCTGGGATCAGGGAGTGGGTGTGCTAGAATGAAATGCCATCAGCTGTCCGTCCACATGCAACATCACAACTTCATTGTACTTTGCCTTTTTCTCATTCTCAAGTTAATTTCTAAAAAGGTCTCAGTTAAGCACTTTGATAGGAAAAAGCCATTTCAAGCCCTTGGAAGGGCTGGGTTTTGTTGTTTTACTGCCCTTTCCTTGCTGCCACAGCTCTGATTTCAGGCTGCAGTATATAAGTGATGTTCGCTGCAATTTGCAGTAGTTGCCTAGGCTGCACTCTTTTTAATAAGCATATTCTCCGGGGAACCTGTAAATAAACAACAGCAAAATATGCATGCATTGGGCTAAGGAAATCCATTGCTCACTTGTCTCCTGGGAATGAAACACAAAAGCATTCAGCAGCTCAGGCTCGAAACTGCTGGCGGAAGAAAGAGTAACATCTTTCATTTCAATAGCACTACAAGCACGTTGATACCAGGGTTCTGCTCTGATCTTTGATAGCTGTCTTTAATTAAGTGATCACCACTTAAGTCAGAAAACAGGCAATTAGTGTTTCTTGGTCTGTTTTATGGC
The DNA here is from genome assembly GCF_034619465.1 of Leptosomus discolor. Classification (NCBI taxonomy): domain Eukaryota; kingdom Metazoa; phylum Chordata; class Aves; order Leptosomiformes; family Leptosomidae; genus Leptosomus; species Leptosomus discolor. The sequence goes on from NC_141399.1 coordinate 13,285,310, forward strand.
CCTTTCGTGTTCACAGCTAACACCCGCAGGTAGGCTGTCACCTACGTTCTCTGTTTCTGCTGATATTTAATCACTTCTGAAGCACCCTCTGACATTTTAGATCACAGATGATACATGACAGAGTAATTATGATACTAGAGGAATAACGCAAGGTTGAAGTCAAAGTCATCCAGGAGTGAAAAGCAGTAAAGACTCACAGCAGATTTTGGAACACATGTGTACCGTGGCATGGATATGACTAGGAACCAGTGTCACTGTCTACCAGTATACTGAGCCCCTCACTGGCTATGACATGGGTCAGCAAAACTAATCTCTACTGAGGTCTCCGGAGTTAGACTAGTAAAATAACATATCCACAGCAATGCAAGTATGAGCTTATGATCCAAACAAGCAGGAATGGGGTTATCTTTGTTTTGTGTTAACTCCAGGCAGTGATGATTTGAGGAACGCACCTTCATGAATACTAGGCAAGGTTATGGACTCCGTGTGCTGACAACTCTGTAACAGTTTTGCTTCTCTCCAACCACTTATGATGACCCAGATATACGCCAAGTAACTTCAGACACCTAGCTGAGATATTTAACTTAGAAGAAGTGTAATTGTCCTAGGCTTCCTTTACAGAGTATGGGGAGTGAGAGAAACTCCCCAGAACACCTCTAACATCCAAATAATGGTCTGGAAGTTGCTGTCTCCAAAGACTATCATGACAACCTCAGGCAATTAGGCTGCCCTAAAATTGGAGCCTGGATTAAGAGCTAGGGTGAGTTCTTATGCCTAATGATTGCTTATTTGAGAGCAAATACCTTGGCATGAGAGGTTAGCTGATGCTCTCTCAAGATCTAGACTATTGGCCACAAGATCATTATGTTGGTATTAAGGCCACAGATATTTAGGTCCAAGACAACACATGAAAGAGTAAAAGATGGCACGTCTTTTGGAAGATGGGTGATTTGCTTACTTTTAAATTTGCCTGAAGAAGGAAGTTAGTTGACATACTCTCAAATTCCAGAAGAAGCCATGAGTTTGATGGGGATTCTGCTCTGTGTCTGCTTGGTACGTGTGTGAATATTTATATTCCTAAGGATCTTCAATAGCGATTTTGCAGAAGCAGTATAAATTTGAATCTTCCTCTCATACGAGCAACAATACAGCAGCCTAATGATGTGTTGAACGTGGGGAAGGTGTGACAAGGAAAGGAGAACTACATATATGCTCTTTCTCAGGCTCTTCCGTGTTGGAGACAGGCTAGACAGGCTTTTGTCAGATTCAGTATGGCCCTTTTTCTATTCGAATGATATACGCTTATCATCCCACCCCCACAGTCTGCTGATGACCTTGCCTCCGTGACATGCTTTGGAAATGTTCTTGAAGTTTCCATGAATACCTGGAGTTTTGCCAAACCGAGTCACAAGCTGACTGCTAAACTGCCACAGAGACAGGGCTGGCTTCTGACCACAAGTAGAGCAGCATGTACCATCCTGGGTTAGTGAGGTCAGTGAAGTCATTTCTGGTGTTCAGCTGTACAAGAGAAGCACCAGGCCCTGTACATAGACATGTCGGATGTACTTACGCACACATATATACACACCCTGTGTGCACAAAAACTTATTTATGCACAGACAGAACTAACGATAGGACTGATTGTGAAAGGACTCTGCCACTATTTTCACAGGGTCTTCTCACCTGCAGGAAATGCTCCATTCCCTCCAACATGTAGTACACCCTCAAAATTACGATGTAATTTTGATTATTCTTGGAAGCAAGGTCATGTCCAGAAAAATCAAGTTTTATGTTCTAATAAAAAATTCAGAAGGTTCCCCTGGGCCTTCACTGATTTTGTGAGCACTGTGATACAGTTTGTGACATACCAGTCTTTAATTAAAAGCCATGCGGTTGAAATGCTGGCTATATTTGATACATGAAGAGTTTATCTCCCTGCTGGTTCAAAGTGGCAGTGTTGGTTCTTGAAAGAATATCTCCCAAATGATCAAGAAGGGTAATGCAAAGATGGGGCTATTACTGGTTGGGCTGAGGATGTCACTGGAGCAGTGGATACTAGAGCTGCTCAAGGCCACTGCAGGTGTGCAAAATACAAGCAGTGTTCAAATGCAGCCCTTCCCTGTCTATGAAAAAAATCTCAGAGTAAGATTGAAGAAGTTACACATCTTGACTGGAAGTGTAACTTAAAGCTGACTTCACATTTTTTGCATTAGTTTAACTATATGGATGCTTCACAGTGTAGACACTTTTCTTCTGAATGGAGCAATTCCTGTTCCTTCCACACCTTAATGTGCTTATTTCTCTCTCCCATGACCTCTGCTTGCCAAACTGTTGTGTGAATGCCCTGTAGTTCATTTCAGCTACAAATGAGCTGGATTTACAAAAACGTGATGGTTAAACTGGTTAAGCTAGCCAGGCTCATTTGATTGAGCTGAAAAGTCTCTGGAAGAGACACTGTGGTGAGGTACAGAGATCAGGTTCAGAGCAACTGAACAGTGTTATCAGGGAGATATCATACCAGCGATATGATATGATATAATATGGTATGATATGATATGGTATGGTATGACATGACATATATCAGATACAGTGTCTCCATACCTGGATACCAAACCAATTCATATATGTTGTCTGAACCTCATGACCACCATCTCTGCTAAACTGAACAGATCAGAGCAAAGCCAGAGTAAGTGTATTTCAATACAGTACTTTTTTCCAGTTTGCCTATACCTTTAGAAACAGCCCTCTGCACTGATACTGGGTGCAGATTCAGGCTGAATGACTGGGAGACCCTCAGGTACTGGAACAACGTGATGTCCAGTTAAGTTGGAAAGCAATAGATCAGCAGCGGCCAAATGGAAAACACAGAAAGTAAAGAGAGAATATCATGTACTGAGTCCTTAAGGAATAGGCTGAGGGTTAGTACAGGATTAAGGGAACATTTCCTAAGAGGTTGTCCTGCTCACCTAATTTCAAAGCATTCAACAGCAGAAATGTACTGGGAGACACTCTTTTACCCTTACTCTGCTCTTTGCCAGCATACGTGACTTTGGGCTCTTTTCAATTTTGAAGATTCAGAGATGAATTTTGTCCAGATTAGTTGAGAAGAAAAGGGGGAAGGCAATAAGATCCCTCTCTCTCCACTGGATTTGCAACTGGATGCTTCTATGAGGACATAGGATTTATAGGGCATTGATGAAATTGTGTTTCTGCAAGGAGCAGAATTTGGTTTTCCTACATGTAGTCTGCAAATGTGCCGCGTTTCTGCTGCTGCCAGGGCTGGTTGTGCAGCAAGGGAAGGTATTTCTAAAACAGACTGAAGGACCCAGTGTGTAATCTAGCCCACTGCTATTGTTGCCTTGAGCTCTGTTTGTTTAGGCCAAGGTAAATTCTTGCTCAGCTGGAAACTTCCCCACCAAAGGGATGAATGCAATGGTCCTTGGGAAATGGCCCAGGGCTGAGAAGTCGTACCAGTTCCAAGGGAAAACCAAAGCCTTTGTGCCTCAGAGGGACAAACACCAATGAAACGTTTTTTGGCTCTCAGAGGAAAAAAAAAAGTGAAAACACAAGTGTTCTCAGCTCAGCGTTATGGGAAAATGTGGCTAATGCAGGAATACTCTGCCTGTTTTCACTCCTTCCTCTTGCAAATACCTTTTTAACTCCAGGACTGACTTCAACTAAATTTGATAGAGCAGAGATATTTCAAGAATAATTAACTTTTTATCAGTTTTGAGCTTTAGATTTAAAAGAGAAAGAAACTCACTGTGCACTTGTATTACTGCATGCGAGAGACTCTCTAAGAAAGACACTGTATAAACACTTCCAAAATACTTCAGTTAGAGATTAAGATTTCCTACACTGAAATAAAGCAACAATCTGGTACAGATCTGCAAGAACCAGACTACAGTAATACTAGTTCCCACAGAACTGGTGAGTCCTTATTTCAGAAAGGGTTGAGCATCTAAGCAAAAGGTACTGCTCTAGAAGAAGGAAAACCTTTCCATATTTCCCTTGATTCAACTAGAAAAAGAATGCTAACAGTGTCTTTCAGATTCAGACCCCATATATTTTTTTTCTTAATATTTATTCTTTTTCCCTTTCCAAAGTAAGACAAAACAGTGGCATTGGTGCTCATGGCACCCTTATGCTGAGTCAGGTATAGCCTCGCCTGTGAAGAATCAGCCACTAGCCTCCTAAAAGCACACTTTGGTGCTCTGACTCCTATTTAAATAAGTTTTCCTGGACTGGATGAGTTCAGGATTCACTTCCCCTCTGAAAAGTAGGTGGGACTGTGGGGGAGGCACTTAGAAGGAAAATACTGACTGGCATCCAGGTGATGCAGACCTCAGCAGGTCTAGAGCATTTCCTTCAGTGGAAGAGTGAGGTGATTAAAAAGCACCCTTTGGTGCTTGCAATGATTTGTGAGGTCAGTAGACGGCTTTGGCTACAGCGGAAGGTGCGACAGGATTATACTGAAAGCTGAGGCACTCTGTTTCCTTTCTCTTAGAAGAAAAAAAAAAGCAGCAGAAATGGCTTAGAAGTAGATTAAAAGAAGCAGCTAGCCCTAGGAGAGGAGTCTAGGGAGAAAGGATAAAGGAATGAGTCCTGTGGGAATGAGATGGTCTGTCATTCCTGCCGGCTTAGCCGGTTCTTCCCTTTGCTTCCAACTTCTTTTAGGATTGTTGTTTATTCTTTTAAAAATCCAGAAAGGAGGGGAGAGCTGAGGGTCAGGTGCCTTGCAGAGCCTCCCTGGGGAAGGGCAAACTGGGCAGTGCAAACCGCTCTGGAAGGGAGGTGTGAATGGGAGGGGGATAAAGGCTAAATGTAAGCCAAAGGAGATGGTCTGGACAAGAACCAGCTATGGTACTGGGCCAGATGGGATGCTGCTGGGGCAGTGATGCTTTAGCTGGAAGCCTCCTTTGAGGCTCACAAAGGATTCCTGGGACTCAAGGACTCTAGTTTGCTTTAGAAATTGGTCATCCCCCAAACGCCAAAAATAACCATGGCCTGACTTAGCCAGCAGCCTGTGTTGCAACTATACCAGACTCTGTATGAGTCAGGAAGAAAACGGTAGGAGAGGAAGGGAAAGGACGGCACTGTGTGGGCCACGCAGGGTGTGGTGAAGAAAGCACAGTCTGGTTCCACTGCCCGAGGTAGCATCATTATCCGACTCTCATTCAAATAAGTTTTTCTGAACGAGTTCAGGATTCACTGTCCCTCTGAAAAGTAGCTGGGACTGTGGGGGAGGCACTCAGAAGTCTTGACTGGCATCCAGGTGGCACAGATCTCAGCGGGGTTTTGCATGTTAAGGCTAGAGGTCTTGACGCGTTTCCTTCAGCAGAAGAGCGAGGTGACTAGGTGCAACGCGGGTTTGCTCTTACCTTGATGGGAGTGGCGACTTCTGGGCTGGCTACCACTAAAGGAGAGATTAACAGCATGCCTGAAAACTCACTGGGTCTCTCACTAGCTGTCAGAATGGAGATGGCTCCCCCCTGCAATGCAAAATAACAGCCCACAGCTTAATACAGGTGTCAACATCTTGTTTGTATAGTAATCCTGCTACTGGAAGGGTTTTAGTCCAATCAAACAAATTATCTCTGCCCCAGAGAGCAGTGTGGTCACCAAGAAAGGCTGGAGGAGTAGGGGCACTAGAAGTGTCTGGGTTTTGTGGGGAGGAGACCTGGTTTCTGTTCTCATGCTATAAATCCTCACATCATGCCGAACTCATCTCTCCGTGGAATGACTGTCAGCTGCCCAGGATGCCTTGTGTCCTCCTCAGTTAAAACGACTAAGAAGAAAATGTCTGAAGTGGTATTTCAGGTGGGACTCAAAAAATAAGTTGAGGCCCTATCAGCGTGACAGACCGGTGCTGCATTGGGAAGACACGGTGAAGTGGGACTCGCTCAAGTGCTTATGGCATTGGTAACCTGGGCAACAGCAATGCCGCCATCCGGCATGTGAAGATCTTCACTAATTACTGGAAGTTAAATATTCTCCTCTTCAGTGTCCCCAGCCCCTCCAGCTCTGTAGTGCTGTGCCCAGGGCCAGCCAGCGAACACCCAGCCCATGGTTTAGAGCTGAACGCCAGCCAGGCTGAGCCCTCCTGCACCAGGACAGGGGCTGATGGTGTGAGGGGTCAGGGACAGAAGGGATCTGGCTGACTTGCTTGGGAAAGTTTGCAGAGGATTAGTTGCCAAGGGAAATATTTGGTGAACTTCCATGCTGCTGGAGAACCAGGGGCTTGTTAAACGGAGTAGCAGCGAGAAGCATCTCAAAGACCTCACTGGGAAATTAGCTCCTTGTCACACTGGCTTAGGAGCGCAGCGAGCACTTCAGAGCATGCCATGCCTTCTTATGCAAGAACACTTGTTTATCTGAGCATGGGCTGAATCCCAAAGTACTTATTCATTTTCCTCTCCTCTGGGAAGGCAGGGAGAACAGATCAATGCCATCAGTGGGAATATTGCTAGTTTGAATAAAGGGATTTGGCCCATGCTGTCAGAATCAGACTTCAGATCTGTTCACAAAATCATTGCCTTTGTTTTTGCAGCCCTAATCCCTGGTACATTTTCCTGTTAGGTTGTTTAACAGAATGGGGCTACAGGGTATTTCTGTGCTTCAACCCCCAGCCACTCACAAAGCTTTGGAGGGCTTAACCTCCTGGTTAGTGGTTGAAATGAAAGGAGAAGCCCAATGCTGCAGGGAGGTGGTGGGACTTACCACGTGCCCAGTGTGAATGAACAGTTTTATTAAAAGTAGGCCCATTGTTGCAAATGACACTAATTAGGGCCATGATCCAGGTAGAAAAGTTAAGGAGTGACTATACTCAAGACAGATCTCGTGGGGTAAGGCATGCTGGAAAATCAGTCAGTGAATGAAGCAGAAGGGAAGGTTGCTTGTAGTTTTGTTTTTCCTGCTGTAGGCTGAGTTATTTCCTGCCATCCACAAGAGTACCACTGTGCTATGGCACATGTCCTGGGTGCTGCTGGGAGGGGTAGGGGATGGTGCTTACCATGGAGTGCCCCAGAATGAGAATGGGCAGCTCGGGGTGCTCTTTCTTCATGAGGTCAATGTGCTGCAAGCTGTCCCTGATGAAGACGTGGAAATCTGAGACAACCATACGATCTCCCTCGCTCTGCCCATGGCCAACTGTAGGGGAAAAGGAGAGCATGGATCCAAGTCATTCGAAGCAGTGGTTGCAATGGAGAAAGGCTTTAGCAGAAACACGCCTGTTGGATAGTTACTGTCCTAACTTGGCATTCTCCTACAGTCACCCCTTAACAGGAAGAGTTTTGCAGAAATACAAAGTAAGCTGCACAGAGCTGCTTAAAAAGTGCCATACTGTCCATAAGCGGATTTAAAAAAAAATCTTATATTCACCTGTGTTTCCACCTGCTCTTCAAAACTAAGAGTACCAATCTATCTCTTGCAGCCTTCAACATCAGGGTGAGGAGAGCAGAGGGGCTGTCTTGCCTTGCTGTGGAGATGGCGGGTCACTGCATCCTCGGAAATGGGTTTTTGCCTCAGGGATCATAGCTACCGGGGTCTGATCGCTCACTGTACAGCAATGACTGCTGTGTAGCGTCTTGGCAAGAAACAGACAAATTCTGAAGACTAGATATAGTTGCTATAAACTTAACAGGTCATGGACACAGCCTTTTCCAGTGCCTGGGTGTGCACAAGCTTTGCAGAGTCCTGCCTTTTCTCACTGATACCCTGGAGCACTAAGTGGGCTGGAAACCTCCCCTGCTACGAGGTGAAGAGCTCTCAGCAAAGGAGGCCAAGTGACGGCGGTTGCAACAGCCTGCAGTGGGAAAGGGTCAAGTGGCATGCTCCTCCTAAACAAGTGTTAATGCAAACTACTGCTCCTGGACCACGTTAGCTCGTTCTGTATCTGGGAATTACCTCGTCTGATCAAAGGGAAGGAAAGACTAAAACGGGAGATGGTGAGTTGCTATGGGAACAGTGGCATCCCTGGCCGAGATGGAGCCAGCATTGCCACAAACACAGTCCCAGGCAGTTTTGAGCTTGCAAAGGCTTGAAATTAATATCACTTCGGGGAAGCAGTTTGCATATTTACCTGACCACACATACATGTTATTATCTATCACAAATAGGACTCTTCCTTAAAAACAGTCTTGCTTGTTTCTGTTCCATGCAGGTTGTTAAGGAAAACTGTGAAGGGGAAAACACATCCCATCCCTATGGGATAGGTTACAGGGAGTCTTAAACAACATACCCCTCCTGCTGCGTGTCTCCTGAGGCCTTCTCCAGTGGGCACTTAGGCATACTTAAAGGCACAAAGGGGCAATGACTTGTCAAAGGATGCGAAGTGCCTGATAACTGTTTACGTGCCGTATGGCACCCCCCTCTAGTGATCAGCAAAGCAAAGCATTGCCCACCCAGCCCGAAAGGTAAAGGCTTTTCAGTTAGATCTGCTGGCAACAGTCATACCTGAAGAAATCAGTACGTGTAAACTTAATTTTCCTGTAAGCCACCCAAAAAATCACCTTGCAAATTAGGCAGAACTTCTAATAAAAAGCTGGACTCAATACACTCCATCTAAGAAAAACTGAACCCCAAACTTGTTCTTTTGTCTGCCACGTGCTCTCCAGAGCTGAGTCTCCAGCCGTGCTGTCTGCCAGATAAACCCATAGATGTCATGCTAGTCAATTATAAATAACATATTGCCATTCTGCTTTCCATGCACACACTCCAGTTCCTGCCAAAATATGATACAGGAAGCATCCTCCGCGGATCAGTGACCAGAAACAAATCGAAGAGCCAATTAAAATAAAAGTTGCAATGATCTACAGAAGTAAAGCCATGTGTGTGGCTAATGGATCCATTAACTTTAAACTGACTTTTATTACAGATGGAAAGCAAGCTTTTCCCAACTTTTATACCTGTCCAGCCCACTCACTTTGTGGACATCAAATGCGTTACCTGCCTATTACTTAAACTTCAAATTTAGCAGGTTAATTTGAGTTGAACAGTCCAGAGAGAGGAACATTTTCCCTTAGCAGAGCTCTGCACTTCCACTTCTTTTTTCTCTGGTGCTGCTTGCACTTGCTTCTAGTATCTCTTTCTCTACAGTGTCTGTGTAAGAAAGACAGCTGAGCAAGCAGAAACAGCAAAGCCCTGTGGCCCAGTTTGTGTATGGGCCATGACTCCCTGTTTTGGAGCTGTAAGGCTTTGCTCTATTTTTGGATGAGACAGAGGCAGGTCTGGAAAGCCTTCTTTGTCCTCAGCATGGAGAAAATCCCCTGGTCCTACCACATAAAAATGATGCTGCTCATAACAATCAGAGTTATGATTGCTGAAGCCAAGAAATAACCTGTGCAATAGCTGTGACAAGCATCTCACTGGATTTCTGCAGGGTTTGGGATTCTTTTTTATTAATATCTTAATGAACCCACCTTCTGACCCTGCTTTTAACTACTAAACTACTGTTCCCCACTCAGATGGGTGCAGTTTGTCTGCATGTATGGTAAAGGAAGGCCGTGCAAGTCTTCGCTTTGATACTATCCCTGCCCCTTGCACAAAGTTAGCCAGATGGCATTGCTGTGTTCTTTTATTTGACTATTTTTCTCTCTTCCTTCCAAGAAACCAAACTCACTCCACCAGAGAATGGGTTTATTGCAAGTTTGAATCTCCCAGCTGAGAAAGCTTCAGGGTGAGGAACTAAGACCTCTTCTGTGAGATGAAAGATGTGCACAACCAAACATCAGTACAGTCAAGAATATTGACATGTTTTTCTCTGATCTTTCACCTTTAGAGCTATTAAGAATGAAAGGTCAGGTTCATTCTTGATGTACAGCTATTTGCTTTCAGTTTTGCTGGGAATGAATCTGATGTCATGGTTCCACCCTGCCAGTGGCAAGACAGGGGGTGCAAGAGGAGGGGAACCACCTGCACCCAGAACTGGAACTACTAGAGGCTGCTTCACACCCAAGTGACACGCACCGAAGGGAGACACCAGAGAAGCGTCATGAGAATCATAGCTCCATGAGTTCCTCATCACAACACTGTGATGCAATGTGAGGTTATAAACACGAGGTGCTCATCTGTAAAGAGTTGTGATTGCCAGTGCACACCCGCATGACACACTTGGTTTTCAAAAACTGCCGACCAGGTTTCATATCTATCTGGCTTCACATCCAGCTTGCGTGGTTCACTGCTACTATCATGTATGTGCAGTGGCTCAGTGATCCACTGTTTCAGGTTGCATATACTGGGATAATTGTGGGCACACTTTCTGAGACGTGAGCCTTTAAAAAACCTCAAAACACATCTTTTCAAATTGCAAATCTAGAATTAGGAGTTCTAAGCCTCCATTTCCAACCAAACACACCACTGCAAAATAACATACTTCGCTCAAAGACTGAATAAAGGCTGTAATGATCTGGCCCAATATGTAATAGCTATTAATTTCTGCCCTCTGTATTTTCTTCATGAGCTTGCTCAGACTGCAGCTCTGCCACCGTAGAGACAAGAACAGTAACTCAAGATCAGTCAATCCTGTCAGAAAGCATGACTTCAGAGCATGATTTCGCCTACAATTATAGATCCCCCAAAAGCTACACACCTCTCTGGATGGAAGAATACTGACTGGCTGCGCAGGAAGACAAAGTTGAGGGTTCAGTGATGAAATATTTGAGGGTGTGAGGGTTCTGGGGAGTGCGTTATCACCACGTAGGTATCACTGTGCCTGCATAATGGATCCTGTGGTCCTGCAAATGTGTATTTCTACAAGTACCTCCATTCCTCAGATCTCATATTCTCTTGTAGTGTGGGGCTTGCTTTTGAAAACCACTCCAAAGCAGCCAGACTCATCAGCTGACATTGGCTCACATGCCCCCAAAAATGTTACATCCTGGTCAGATTTGAGATATACTGAAAAAAATATAAATAAAAAGCATAGTGCAACTCGACACTCCCTCCTCTTCAGTAAAATGGGAACTGCCTGAAGAAATGCGCACACACAAGCTCTGGGCTTGCTGGGCAGAGGGTAGGGAGGAGCTGTGCCGGGTCTCCCCTGGCATGATGCTTTTTTACTGGGGCTGTGGGGCCACATCATAGCTGAAGAAATTCATCCTTAAATACACTAATTAAGACCAAGAAGCATTAGGCAAAGAGGAGAGCCTGGCAGTGCCTGTCTCCACACAGCCTAGGGTGCATTGGCACCCAGCCCTCTGAGGTACTGCGGGGATGGATGAGCACAGCAGCACACCTTGTCTGCCCTCAGATATTGCACAATTTTTGTTCTAAACACCAACTTTTATATGAGCCACGCACTATACATATTTCTTTCTCTTTCCTAGTGCCAAACCCTCCTGACAAAGGCACAGCCTCACCCTGCTCGCTCAGGTGTGGACTGAATTGCTCCTCAGAGCTTCAGCAGGAACATTTTGCTACGGAAGATGAGGTGACAGGGGAAGTGCAAGGTCAAATGTTGACTTCAGCTATGCTGCTGTAAATTTACCGATTTCAGTGCTGTTCCTTAAAGCTTACAGCCATGGGAGACCAGAAATTATGGGCTATGCTGTTTTTTCAGCCTTTGCTCCCTATTAACTATGGGAAAGCCATAAAACATAGAGAGAGGACATGAGAAATCTGCCTGGGGAGCAGTAATCTGGATCTTGACTTTTCACATATTTTGATGTTTCCAAAGGGGAAAGGGGATGGTTTGGATCCATTTTTGTTGTAGCGAGGACACCATCACAGGCATCTGTGGGGTGAAATGCTCTCCCTAACCAACTGATGGTAGAAACAATCAAGAGAAACGCAGGGCTTGACTTCTGCCTCAGGATCCACCATACTGTGCATTTGTTTTCCTCTCTAGATTCCTAACTCCAAGATTTTGAAGTGGGAGAACTAGAAACAGGTAGAGTTAGGAGAAGATCAGGCACTCCAGGCTCACTGCTCCCTCAGCATAAATACATTTTGAATTGCCATAGCACTAACACAGGGGCGCCAGGAGTTTTCAGAAGTAGTTAAAGGTGAGATCTGCCACCACTGCGAAGTCAGTGATTCACCAGGCACAGCTGAGGAGCCACTACTGTACCACAGAGTCCCACATCGAAAGGCCACTTCTTAATTATGTCAGAGGGGGCCATTGACAAAGCTCAGTGCTGTAGCACCTGATTTAATAAGCTGGAGCATGGGTGCCATTCAACTCCCAAAGGAGCTGCTGAAGGCCAGAAAAGGTGATTTTACTGCTTCAGCAGCAAGCAGCAGCACATCACAGCACAGACAGTGGTGTGCAAAGGAAGGATTTTGTCAGAACCCACAATCAAGTTCAGGCTGAAGACCCTCTTCTTTCACTACCTCCTTCATCAATATGCTTATTGGAGTCTGACAAGTCTGTTTCAAGCAAATGTCTAAATGCCTTTTGGAAAACGAGGTAGTTACATCAGTATTATGAGTTTATTAGCTTTCAGAAAGATTTGTTTTATTCCTAAAGGCCTGTGCCTCTGCTCTCTGCCCCAAATTGGAGATGGGATGGACTCCTCATTGGTGTTGGACATTGTGGCACACGGGCAGGTGAGCCCACCTCACCCTTTTTTGTTCTCATCCCCTAGCAGGTGATGCTGCTGGAGATGTGAAAATAGTCTGTCCTCCCTGCTGCTAAACGGACCGAGTTAGGAAAAAACCCCATAATTAAAAGATCTCATAGCTGTTTTCACTCTGCAGGTAGCCCACACGGAGGAGCAATGCTGGGTCTTGAGCCTGCAGGAGGGAGATGCCAGTGACAGAAATTTGGATGGCTCTTCTGGTGCACAAGGTGCAAACATGCCAATCTAATCCCTCTCCCGTGATCTTCCTGAGCTTGTGGCAGCTTGCTCAGGTGGGGACCTCGCTGTGGTGATCCACAACCTACCCTGTGGTCCTGCTGCTATAGGAAGGGAACACTTCGGTAGCTCATTTTAATATCCAAACCCCATAGACCGGGAGACAGTGACCCTTGTCCGCCTCTGCTTTCCTCTCTGCCCTATATGAAATGCATTCAGGCTTGGAGGTAAAACTTGTACTTAAAGCACAAGATGAAGCAGATACAGTTTTCAAGAGTGTTTCAGTTTCGGAACTCAGTGCAGCAGTTAATTAAGTGGTGTCACAAGGCATCACGGCTGATGTCCGTATTTAGGAGATCTGTTGAAACTCGCCTGAGCAAGGATTTTTTTTTTTTTTTTTGCACTTGTACAGCACCCAGCACTGCAGGGCGTCATCAGAGACCTTGGCCCAAGGTACTGCAAGATCTAAAAGTAACAATTAACTCTAATCCCAGACTGTAAGGCAGTGCAGTTTTGCAGAGGAGGAGATGGTAGAAAGAACATAGATGGAGGCTGTGGGTGAGACAATACACAAGGCGACACTAATAATGGGTTTACATAGCAAATGTTGTGTGAAGTCTTGATTTTCTGCTTGGGTGGTTTTTTAGGGTTTAATGAAAAAAAAAGATTAATGAACTAGTAAACACTTCAAACTGTCATAACAGTTTACTACTGAAAAAAATATACTTGTTTTGTAATGAATCAAGTACACATCCTTTTCATCAAGTAAGCAAAGCTCATTAATTAAACATACCAGATTTCAAAGCTCTCAAAGGTTAATTATTTGTTTAACAGGCAGTACATCTAATTCACCATTCAGACACACAAACAACTAAAAGAGGAAGAAGCTTCAAAGCAGGATAACCAACATCTGGAAAAGTCAACAGACTGTGCCTGTATTGACAGTAACATGCAAAGAAAATGTTCCACTCCAAGAACAAATACACACAGGAAGCACCTCCGAGTTCATCCTTCAGATTCTGACTCAACAAAGCAGCTTCCTTGCCCTGATAACAGACTTATCACAGCAAGGGAGCCTGTACTGGTTTTATTTCCCCTATCTTTTTCCACTCCCCAGCCACATCAAGTCTGACGCACAGAGGGCATTTAGTAGTGTCTGCCCTCCATATGTACGTGCTTTTCATTTTGCATGCGGGTGGAGAGCAAAGGCACCTGAGCTAGGAGAAGTAGAGTAAGCTGTCCTAGGATTTGTCACGCTACCTGGGCTCTGATCAAGTTGCCACCTAGATCAGCTGCTGTGCTGCAGTGTACTTGGTAGCTAAACCTTAGAGGTGAGCCTTTCAGTGTCCATCTGACCGAGCTTTAGCTGTGCACCATCTCTCTCCCATCCTCTCCGACTGCTCTGGTTTCCACAAGAACAAAAAGCAATGCTTCGGCTGGACGGCAGCTGTGGAATGCTCCAGCTAAGCCCGTGATCTGGACCATCAGGAAACAGGACCTTGGGGCACACTACAGAGTAAACCCGCTCTGCATTATTGACAAGCTTCACACTGTGAATGTTTGATACAAGCCTATGGTCTAAAGCTTTTCCAGAAGGACTACTTCCATGTCAGATAGGAAGCATTAGGAACTAAAAGGAGAGGGCTCCCTCTTTCACACCATCTGTACAGACATAGTGAGTACACTGAGTTTTCCATGACAATAGGCACATTGTAAAAACACTAGATATGGTACCCAACAGAATTATCTCCCCATCCTTAGTGTTTTATGTATGGAGCATGTAACTAAGAATTACAGATAGATTCTGCCTCTCTCTTACCAAAAGGGAGTCTCATCCTGAACACACAAGTCCATCAGCTTCCCTTTTCCTTCTCAATGTTAGGAAAATAATTTTTCTTTCAGCATTTGCTGGATAGTTTTTATACACTTGCCTCACACAGAGAGTGCAGCAAACTGAAAGCCTTTTCCTCCCACATTGGAGACACATTTGCAGAGCTGAGATATTTTTAGAATAGTGCACACACAGAGTTATATTGTTTGTTGTCTTGGTTAGGAAAAAAAAAGAAACAGGCAATTTTCTATACTAAAATTATTTGTGCCTTGTTGCTGGGGAGCAGAGAACTAGTCGTCTTGCTAAAGACATTTAAAATCTTTTCTGTACTCCAGAGATGACAAACAAAATGACCTGGTACATATCGGAGCAGTCGTTAATTCTGTCTGACAAGGCAAACTGTTTCTGTCAATGTTAAGAGCCAATTCATCGCTAATGGATACAAGCACGGTTCTTTTGGCTTTAGAAGACTTGCCCATTTCTTATGCAGTTGCTGAATTTGGCTCTGAATTACAGTTTCTTAAAAGTCTTCCTGGAACACCATGTTGCTCATGAAAACATGCTGAAAAAACCTCATCATGTTTGTGTAGCAAAATAATGAACTCTTCATACGCTGCATCTACAAACAGCAGTCACTGTGGCCAGACTAGAAATGTAAGTGTCTCCTGGGATGTCATGTAATGAAAGGGGGCAAGACAGTATGAAAACCTGCACATACCACAGTCACCTCCCATACTGCCTGGAGTAGGGTAGCTTTGCCATTCCTAGCACAAAATCAGGATGCTGCTGTGGCATGGCTGGTGGAAGCTAAGGCCCATGAACGAGGAATATGGAGCCCAGGTCCTTCTCCACAAAGCTCGTGCACAACAGTATTCTACTTTCTTCTTCAGCCCCTTCTGTGATGCCACCTCCCAAGCCAGCCCTCAAGAATACTAAAGCAAAAGACAGCTGAGAGGAATGCTCTTCTCTACCAGGCTACTGGGATCAATGATTTGAAAATGCTGCACAAAGCTGGAGTAGATGGTTGAACAGCTGTTGAGTTCCTCTGCAAAAGAGTTTCTTTTGGTGATGGCTGAAACGATTCCTATCTAATCTCTTTTCTAATTGGGATGAAAATCACAATATAAATGTAAGATACATAATCAGTGAGGTACAATTTAAGGTGCTTCGAAGGAGTCTCCTAATCCAGCACTAAGTGATTTTATTTAAGGCCCTGTAATAATTTTTAACTGTTATTCCTGCAGTGTTGCACTGAGATTTTTCCCTCCTTTATGCAGAGCAGATAATTTCCTAAAGTATCATTGAGGTGACTCCATTTAGCACCAGAGTTGGTCTTCAAAGAAGTATTCTGGTGTGCCATAGAACCAGCATCAGTGCTCAGATACTGTAGAAAAAAATTGCATGGACTTTGCTGGAGTTAATCCACGGTCTCACTAGTCCACTTGACCTATAGGCTGCTGATCTTTTAGGAACAGAGAAGGGCCTCTTTTCTGCTCTCCACATATGACTTAAAGTACCACTAATGGTAGCTAGAGTTTCACACTCGCTGGAAGAGGAGAGCAGCCAAAAAGACAATTTCCCTGCTATTTTAATTTACCTTTAAAAAATATATGTAATTTTATTCTCTTGTTTTAGTACCATAAAATCCAAAAAAAAGGATGCAAACCTTATTTTTTCCCAGATGAAAACAAAGAAGAAAGTCACTTGCATTAACTTTCCAATCCAAGTTCCAGTTTTAAAACAGCTAGTGCACCAATTCAAAATGTCAGGGTTTTCAATGAAAAAGCCAGCGCTAGAGTGGAACTGCACACTCCCCTTCCCCTTCCTTGCCCATTTATTCCAAAGCATGGCTGGCATGTGGGTTGGCTCTCCAACACGCACATGCTATTAAGTCCTAAATGACAGCTTGTTTAACTAGAAAACATTTCCATTTTTTCCTTAACAAAGGCCATTCATTTCTTGCTCTTCTATTTGCTTAAAGACGGTTTCATTTGCCCCGCCTGAGAGTTTGCACAGCCCGCCTGATTGTTCCCCTCCAAATAGCGCTGCAAGTTAATGACCCACCTCTTGATCTCTGAGCAGGGAGCCTTGCCCAGCACACTGCAGCATCATCAAGCAAGCTAGTTACATCGCAAAATCCATACGTGTGACTTGAATATTTTTATGCTTGAGAAAACAATCGAATCAATTCATCTCAGGAAAGACAGTCCTAATTCTTCCCTGCTAATAGTAGATTAGGCATCAAGAAGAAAAGAAGATGAAAGCTGGAGCATGTTAAGAACTCCCTCCATGCTGTCGACGAATGTCTTGGGGGACAGACACAACTTCCTTTCAAGCTATCTTCAAAAGCTTCAAAAGGCCCTCCATGCAGACCACCCATTGGGAACACATGTCAATAACAAAAAAAAGAATTTAAAAGACCCATTTTTCACCCAATTTATTTACATGTTAAAATAAACACCAGTTCCCATATAGAGCAAGGGCTCCCAGTGGGTTCTGTTTAGTCTGTGAGATTCTTGGCACCAGAGTACAGCATTTCTCTATTCCAAAGCAATATTGGCACAGATTTTTTATTGGTTATATAATTTTTTCCAGCAACCGGCAAATGAATAATAATAGTATTTCTAAAAAGTAAGAATCATGTTCTAAGACACCAGCAAGGTGTTTTACCAATTAAACTGCCAAAAGGTCATTAGTAAACCACAGCTCCCAAACTCTTGCATTCAGGGTCAGTTCTCCTCACAGGCTGCACTTCCAGTTCTCAATCAACCTGTACAAAGGGAGCTTTCCCACAGAGTTAAAGAGATTTTCACTTTTTGCTTCGCTCCTTCGCGTTGCCACATGGCAGTGCCACCCTCATTAGACTGGATTTGTCCCCGTTCCTGACAAGGCATGAAGGAAATACCACTCTTCCAGAGCTGACAGCTTTTTATACCCACTTTGCACAAGCTCAATGGGTGAGCAGCAGGTAGATTATCTGAAATAATGGTAGGCTTTTTCTGTTTGATTTTTTAACAGGGTATATCCGCACAGAGCTATAGCTCACTCAAACCCTACCAGACCTGACCAGAGGCAACACAACTAAGAAAAAAACCTTCTGATTAAGCAGGTCTGGCAGGGAGCATTCCTGGGTGGGACAACCCTGCCCACTGTGCCAGTGCAGAGACTCACAGCTGCCGGTGGGATGGGTGGTATTTAGATGGTGCACGGAGAAAGTCACGGGGAAAGCAGCATGGCAGAAAATAGCTTTACTAAATTCGTCTTGCAGCAAAACTGTTGTCCTTTCTTGCTAGAGATTGATTTCAGTGTTATTGTTTCAGCTGCTTTTTAGCACTTGATAGCCTTTTCTCTGTAACTCTCTACCCTGCAACTTTGAAATCCTTGCTACATATATATTTACCAAATAAGCCAGGATCAAACAGGCAGGTGCTCTATTACTCATTTCAAACTCTGGCTGGTTGACAGCAGACAATGAATACTAGCTGGCAGGTCTGCACTTCAGTAAACAACGCACAGGTACAAGTGTTGAGCTGTTGCAGGTTACGGACCTGTATGTTGCTTTCGGGCTATGCAAGCCACTTTGCAATCAGTCTGTGAGGGCATATTTGCAGCTCAGAGAAAGCTCTCTTAAAAATCTGGGCAGGACAGGTGCAAGGTTCATGAAAAGCCACAGGGCTGTAATCAAAATAACAGGTCGTATCAGGCAATCTTGGTTCAGAAAAGCCCCCAGCCTCCTCTCCCTTTCCCCAGCCCTCCGCCAAACTAAGCATGAGCTTGGCACCACAACGGATTGGGCTGCCTGCTCCTTAGCATTAGCCAAGCTGCCAGGGTCTCCTAGCACGCTTTGTCTTTGATAAATTCAGAACCAGAAAATAAGTGCAGTGTGGAGGACATCAGTTTTAAGGGACCTGGGTTGAGAGCACTAGTCTTTGTACCATCTACAATTCAGCACTTTTTTTTTTTAGCTTTGAAGCTAAACAAGGGTTCTCAAATTGGAGAGTACTGCCAAGTCCTGAATAAATCCCAGCATTAGAGATGCTGTGGGTAGAACAGCTTTCCCCATGAACTGAATATGCAGACGGTATCTTCAGAGAAATTAACCCCTGAGTGCCACAGCACAGGCTCTGTGGCATCAGTTTTAATGGCCTCAGAAATCTCATCTTGTGGTTAAAACAGGTTATTCCCATTCATAGGCCAATACTGGCGGTGGAGTAAAGCACAGGCTTAGCTGGTACAGAACAACTTTTCTGCATTGTTTATCAAGTGGTCAAGTTTCCAGGTGCAATCCTGAATACAAATTCAGTCTAAGGGCATGTAACTACCAAACTAGTCAACTGGCATGTAATTATCTGATATATGATTGTTTGTTTTCCATCCACAAGCCCACTCCTTAGCAGTTCTGAAAGCAAATGCTTAGTATTTTGACATAATAAAATGCTATACACTTGCTATACAGTTGTGACTTAACCCTTCTTATTTTTCTGCCTCATCCCTTTAAATATTGGTAAGATATTTTATTCTAAGCTGCTCTCTTCACTGGCTGAATCTCCCTCTCAGCCTGTGAAGAGCCACTCACTGTAACAGTTCTTCATTCTTGGAGCTCAGGGCTTTTTGTCTGCAAGCTCTCTGGAAGTGGTTGGTATCGCATACGGATTTTGCCATGGGTAACCTGAAATATAGTAAAGTGTTTTTCCTGAGATCCATGACAAACCTGTGGCAGAGCCGAGTCAGGGTTTTCAAACATCTTGCATAGTCTACTGCTGCAATACAGGATGAGCCACATCCTGATCTGAATCATACAGGATTGATCATATCATTAATGTGAAGGACAACCTGCAAGAGATATCTGCATCTACTAAGACTGCTGCTCTACTGAAACGTAACAGACCAGACTTAAAGCTATGTGAAATCCAGGGAAGTCTTCAGAATACCAAGCAAAAGAGGTTTTCTAGTTCAGGTCACTAAAACTTGGCCACAGCTGGCACAGACCAAGACATGCTATCACTTGAGGACTGTCTGTTGCTTACAGAAATGGGTTGACAAGTTCTCACTTGATGTCTTAGTGTATTATGAAATGGAAACACCTCCACTGCAACTGGCTCCCTGACCGCCAGAATGCACAGAAGACTTCAAAGTGGGCTCAACTACCTTTCGGGTAAGACTTCTTCCAGGTAGCCTTAGATTTTATGACATCTTTTGCATTCTCATTTTCTTACTATAAAGAAGGAAGATGCTCAAGGCTGAAAGGAATATTACTGTGATGCTGGAAAATCTCATCTGGGTTGGAGAGAGAGGCTAACCAGATGTTTTGCTTTACTAACAGGCTCAGAAATGAAGAGGATCACACTGCCAGAGGCTTTCAATTATGAAGATTAATTTTTTAAAATTCTGAAAGCATTTTCCCAAATCACCAACCATGATTCTCATAGTTCCCTGTACACCCTTTTATCAGGTAAAATGATCTTTTCTTCTCTAAAATAATAGTCCGAGACATGTTAGCTTCTTCCTAAATTAGAAAAAACAAAATCCATGAGTCAAATTCCGGCCCCACTGACGTTAGTGACATTTAGCTGCCACCTTCAGAGGGTGCAAGTATGTACTCTGTGAGTAGAGACATAGAGCTCAAGGAATTAAGAAATAAACCCCCTAACCACCTAAGAATCACATTATGGTTTTAAATTAAAGTCACTCTGAAATTAAAGAGAAGCTGCAGTGCTGAGCTGAGCACACACACACTGGCACCATCCCTGAAGGAGCAAGATGCAAAGCTGAGTGTGTTCTGGCACATACAAGATTGGCGTGATGCCTCAAAGCGGGAAGGAAAGGCAGAACCAGGAAAGGTCCAAGGGCTATGTGGTACATCAGTGAGAGACGTTAGTTAATGTTAACACTCTGCCAGGCTGTGCAGACAATGTGTGAGACCAAAAGAGAAATGCTCTTAACTAACATGTTGTGGATAACTAATTGATGGAGATGAGAAAAACTCTGGCACTGAAATACACAGCCCTAAAGTGGGCAGAAATACACTGGGACAAAAAGTGAGAAGTTTCTAAGAGAGGAGCAAGAGCCTGGAACAGCCTGCTCAGCTGGAACAGTGTTTTCTAGCAACCAAACTTGGTTAAAACCTGAGCTTTGACCATTTGTGAAAAAGACAGAGGGATGCTATTTGTGTGAACAAAAGCCTAGATAACCCAGGGAGTGTCTTCCTGTCTGTGCTGCTAGTAAGAGTATGTTTTAATAAACAAATAAATGTCCTGTTTCGCATTCAAAGTGAATATGCAATAGGAGGAGCATGATTAGCTGAAAACACCAGACACTGTAACCAAATATGTTTCTCTGCAACATTCAGACTGATTAAAGAGGGAAGAATCTGAGTATGTGAATCGAGAAAGGATGCATTTCCCCTTCGTCTATTATCTATTTTGCTTCTGAGGCTTGTTGCTGCAATATTCAATGTCTTGTTTGCAGTCATTGCTAGAAAACATTTTGTTTTTTAAAAAAGGCCCTGCATCTTCTGTAATAAGAAAGATACCTATTAGTTTCAGGACTTGTGAGACAGTCCCTTAAAAGGGTTCATGGTCTGTAACAGATAGAGTTACTCTCAGGAAAATCAACAAGGCTACCTATCTATGGAGGAAATCCACCTATTTGAATCAGGCATACCAGCTCTATAACAACACGCCACACTTTATGAATGAGCAAATAAACAATCAAACAATGAACACTAGAACTATGAAGTATAAAAAGCAGTATACAGGTTGCTTCTGCATCTTTATTTTGGCAAGCCTAACTGTGGCCCCAGCCCTCAACCTGATCTAAGAGCACGGCCCATGAAAGGACCGTGAAGCTGTTGGGGGCTGATGCCTCACTCGCAAGCAGCCTGTTGTTGGCTTAGACCCTGCATCAGCTCATGGCATTTTACACTGTGCTAACAAACACAGTGCAGTAGGTTTGCCTGGGGCAGGCCCAGGGAATCTGTTAATAGCAACTTAAGGTAAAAAATAGAATGACACTGCCACAGTTTGGATCGAAACACACAAATGCATGCAGCTTAAGCTTTAGTTCCTTTGTTGGAAGCAGATGTTCTTTAAGGTCCCTTCCAACCCAACCCATTCTGTGAGTCTATGATTCTACGATTTCAGACTGCTACTTAGGTTATAAGAAAAAAAAATTCTCTCAATTGAAGTTTTGAAAAGTTTTGCTTCTTTTAGTGAATAATTTCTCCCAATACCGTAGCTGTTCAGTTCAGCAACAGCAATTTTAGTCAGTAGTTTCCAATGTAGGTAGGGCACAAAGTGCATTAAAAATTAAGATGAAATGGCAGTTTTAGGCCATTTATTGGCTGGTTATATGTTTTACTTCTCTTTGTAAAGCTGCCTGTCCTTTGCCTTTGTTCAGCACAAATAAGTGCTCTCTTTGAATACCGCGCTCCTTTATATGGCTGTTCCTCCAGGTTAGTGCTGAACTAGATACTAACCTGAGATGGACTGAGCTCCTTCGACTCCTGTTACCAATCTAAAAATGTACTGAAGGAAACCAGATTATGTTTTAATCCAACAGGAGTAATATACACAGAATATATTTTCTTCTGTACTTTTCAAATGTTCAGTAACTTGGAACAGTCATTTGTAACTCAATACAATGACGAACTCCACATCTGTATGAAGATACATTTACAGGTGAAGAATCATCAGTAATTAGCTTCTGAAACAACCTCCTCTAAATTAGACACATCTGACAAATAAACAATAGGAAAGCTAGTCACATTAATGAAATGCTGTTGCTATGGGAAAACTGCCCCTGTAAAGTTGAAAATAAACACGCTTCCTTTTTTTCATTTTGCAAAGACATTAAAAAGCATCTTCCTGAAGATGAAACTGTTCCTAATTGCTGATACCATTAAAGTCTGCTTTTAAGAGGGTCATTTCTTCATCCATTTCAAAACCTACTGTGCTTTAATTTTGGAATCAGCATCCCAAATGCTAGCAGCTAGGATGCTTTTTAGTTCATAAAGAATAATTGAGGCTGGAAGGGACATATGGAGATTATCTAGTTCAAGACCCAACTCAAAGCTTTTCCCATTCAATCAGGTTGTTCAGGGCCTTGTTGAGTTGAGCTTTAAATATCTCTAAGGCTAGAGACTTCCCCACCTCTCTGGGTCCTGCTCCAGCATTTGACTGCCCTCATGGTGAAAACATTTTTCCTTGTACATAATTGGGATTTCTCATGCTGTGACTTGCATCAGCTCCCTCTCATCCCATCACTGTGCACCTCCATGAAGAGTTTGGCTCTGCTGTCTCCACACCCTCCCACTGGGGACTTGTAGACAGCAACAAGATTCCCTCTTAGCCTTCTCTTCTAAGGCCAAATAAACACAATTTTATCAGCCTCTCCTCGTACATCTTGTTCTCCAGTACCCTAATTGTTTTGACAGCCCTCCTCTGGCCTTGCTCCAGTATGTCAATGTTTTCCTTTTACTGGGGAGCAAATTGGACCTGGCGCTTCAGATGTGGTTTCAAAAATGCTGAATGGAAGAGAATAATCACTTCTCTTGAGTTGCTGGCTATAATCTTTCCAATACAGCTCAGTATGTGGTAGCCTTCTTCAGCACAATGTCACACTGTTGACCCATGTTCAACTTGTCTGCAAGGATCCCCAGGTCCTTTTCTGCAAAGCTGCTTTCTATTCATTCAGTGCCCAACCATTGTGAATGGGGTTACTCCACCCCAAATACAGCGCTTCACAAGTGCCTTTGCTGAAACTTCATGAAGTCCTTGCCAGTCCATTTCTTCAGCCTGTCAAGGCCCCTGTGAATAGCAGCCTTCTACCATATGCTCACTTTCCACAATTTGGTAGCCCTGTAAACTGGCTGAAAGTACTCTCCATCCCATCATCCACACCATTAATGAAAGAAGTCCACTGATAGTATAATGCAATGTCTATTTATTATTTTTTCCCTTGAAGAATATAGATTCCTCTGACTTCTTGAGGCCAAAGCCCTTGCTGATATGAACTAATGATGTCCTGCCACAGAAGTCAGAAAAGGAAATGACCCCTGGAAGAAAGTTTGAAACCAGTTTGATGTCTGTCCAGTAGCCTCATATAATAGACGGAGCTAGCAAAACGAAATGATCTGATCTCTCAGCCTTAGCTCTTTAATAGCCATCTGGTCCTCATCCTTCCACCCTCAACCATCTTGCATGCAGACGTATGCCTACAGCTTGCAAAGCTGGTTATGGGAGAGCAAGTAAGCTGTTGAAAACATTACACAAGGTTGACAACCCTCCTTCACTAATAGGAAATGCAGTTACAAGCTACATGCCTGATACTGCTTTCTGACATGGTGACAGAGTTATCCTGGATTTATCTGAGCGGCTGTGAAAGCAGAATTTCACCCTTGATGTGGGGATTAAATTATACATATAAAAACTGAGTACAGATGAAAATTGTACAGATCTTTGAGAAAACAGAAGCAAAACAACAGGTTGTAAAATGAAATGAGCTTTGTTCAGTCAAGGATATTTCCTTTTTAGTTTCTCTTATTCACCAAAGTGGATCCTCTGTCCAAATAAGGGATGTTTTATTCCCAATTATCAGAAATCACTTGTCCAAAATTCCCATCACTTAGTCCCAACATTATCAGCACTCCACACAAATTTAGTGGCCCACTCCTCTTTATCATGGAGGGTATCTCTCATCTGAGAGGCAGAATCATGGAAGGGAAGCCAGGAGGACTCAACCCTCATGAGAAGAAGAAAGCCCTTTAAGTTTCCTGAATGAATGATGTCTTTCCTCTGTCATGCAGTCTGTCTGTTAACAGTTAACAGACAGGTTGAGGAGCATGGTCTGGAAAGTGGCCAGTGCCAACAGCTCCACGCTCAAAGTCGTTGTGCTCAAAAGGGAGCACTCTGTTCCTTCTACTGCTGTGTCCCCTCTCACTGGGGCCCGTTGTTACAGCCTCACGCCTCCTTGTGTGAAGTCCAACAGCGAGGCTTTGTTCAAGAAGCAGCTGCTGAGATGTACTATCTCATGGAATGACCCACTGACATTTCTCCCTCTGCTCATCAGTAAGCAGTGAATAATTGGGAGAACTAGGGCGGATTGCCCAGCCCATTTCTTTCAGAGTAAAACGCCAGCTCCTCAGATCCCAGTATGCCCCAAAAGGGATTCCCTCAAAAGTGGGCTTGCAGCAAACCCAGGGGAGCTGGCTTTGTAGCACCTTCTTCTCATCACCTGATGGAGTGAGGAAAGAGAACAGCTTGTGCCAGAAGGTGGACAGGGCAAGGCTGAAGTAAAGGATGTCCCAGCTCTGCTTCACTCAGAGCTCAAACCACACCTTTGCTGCATGAAGAGCAAGCTCAGCTCAACTAGGACCTGAGCCAAAGATCTTGTTCGACTGGATCATATGTTGTTGTTTATTCAATTACCTGTCACTACAGCATGGATCTACAGCAGCGAGGAAACATTTGAGCGGTTGGAAGGAGCAGAGTAATTAGGGGAACTGAGGAAACTATAACCATTCTTTTGCAATCTTTACCACAGTCCAACATTATCATCTACTGATGTCCACATACAGCGGTGGTGGCGAAGGAGCATCTGCATTTTCTTCCACCCCATCCCAACAATGCCTGCATCCAGCTCTGGGTCATAGCACAGAACTTGTCTGCCTGTCTTATATCACTGATTATGCCACAGTTAAATCCGACTTCAAAAAAAAAAAATTGGTCACATAAACAAATAGATTGCTTTGAGCAGCCCAGGTTTGGTTTGTCATGTTTTCATAGCACAAATTAGATGACACTACATGTCTGATTTCAGGTGCTCCTGCTTCTATGTGTCTGTGCTAAAGGTGTATCCAGTCCTCACAATTTCTGAACCCCCTTTCTTAAAAGATAGGTGTAGGACCATGTTTTCCCCACTTTTACATCAGCGTGGCTCCAGTATTACTCTTGGGAAGGCCATGAAACAAAAAAAGTCTCATCCCCCTGAGTGGAGTGGAGGTGAAACACCTCTGAGCATCGCCTGCCCCTTTCCTAACCCAGGCGTTTTAAGCAAAACACTGCACTGCAGCTTATGTGTGCACTGTCAGACACATCAGCTGTGTGTTGAACATTACTGTTTCTTTACTTTTAGTTTGGTGTGGTTTAGCTGCTTCCTGGATCAACAGCGTTGTTTCATCTGCCTTCACAAGACACGCAAAATAAAAGCCACACTTGCATTTCCAAGTCCCAGCTTGTGGCTTCCTCTAGAGCATGAGACACTGTAAGTATTTGCTTTCATGATTCACTTAGTGTTTTCTTGCTGTTGTGTAGTTGCTCTCCTCCAACAGAAACAATGGTTACTACCCTGAAAGATGCCAGGTGGTGCTTGCAGAGATTCAGGACAGTGTGAATGAAGCGCAAACGCTAAAGTGACAGAATGACCACTGAGATGACTGCACCAGAGCAAGACTGGGCTGCAGAAGTCTGCAATGAGCTTCTCAAAAATAACAATAATAGTGTGCACACCTCTGTTTAATAAAACTCCTCTCAAAGTACTTACAATTGCCTGTTGTGCCACAGGATACTCCCCTTGGGCTACACTGTATTCTGATACAATTATAGGCACATTTCAGCATCTTTGTGTTGTAGGAGGTGTATCCAAACCACCTTTTCCTGCGCAAGCTGTGGCCCCTCTGGGAGGTACTATCTCACAACCACCAACAGAGCCCAACTCCACGCAGTAATCTGGGAGAAAGCAAGAGGAAATACACTGTCCAACTGAAAGAGTGTGTAGTTGAAAGAGCGTGTTCAAGAGCTCATCCAATGCATGGGGTAAGCTGCATCTTAGCAGTATGAATCATTTTGCCTATAATTTCAGAGAGGCTCAAACTGAATGACCTGTTTTCCTTAGCAAGCTGACACTGCTGCTCTGAGATCCAGTGCTACACGATCAGTCGTCACTCCAGGAGAGCTGGAGGTGACAAGCGACTGATTTCACTTTGGCTGGAGCTCATTGGTGGCAGGCAGGCTGGTCTCCCAGTTCATCTTGAGATAATCTTGCTTTTTGGTCCTCAAGTTTATAATTCACGTCTGTGTTGGGAGAAGCATGCACCGTAGCCCTACTTTACGTGAGAATCCCCACAACTGAAACAGAGTTAGAAAAGGGTGGCAGAAGTAAGTTTACTCATTACTTATTTGTTTTATAGGAGGACTTTGCTCCTGGTTCTTACAGTTTTCTCACTGCCTAAGGAATTACACGGTGTACTGCAGTGTCTGAACTCTCACCCTGTAATTACGCACTGTGGTTTCACCTCCTGTGTGCCCCACACATGCTAAACATTCCTCACCACTGCCCTGGAAGGCAGATAAGCCTGACAGCTACCTTCGTCCAGCATCTGGAGAAGGGACAGCTAGGCTGGCTTGGGACCATACTGAATACGGAGTCAAAACAGGGATAAAACAGTACTGGCAATGCTCTGCCAGCCAGGCCAAAGATCTCCTTCGGGATCCCCCTCTCAAGAGGAACCTATAGCAGATGCTTACAAGAGAGAACATGAGAGGTAGGGCAGACCAGCATGGTTCTTCACTGATATATCCCCTCAGTTTCTATCTCTGCCCACATGCCATGTAGCAGATATCACTGCCTGCTTTTGACATGGCAGCCATGTTTACGGCTCAATCTTCCCCTGGGTTAGAAGGGGAGAATGGATGAATTCCAGACAGGGCTCATGGGTCCATATGACACTTAACACGGATCAAGGGTCAAAGAATCATTTAAGTGTTCCCTTATATTCCCGTTGTTTTTGCTCTGTCATGAACTTTCAATCAAGCAGTTGTCAGAGCTATATGTACAAAGATTTATGTCCACAGACTCGTATTCATGGTGGGACAGATTAATAATCATCCCTGAGCAGCTCTCTCTCCACTCCAAACGAATTAGCATTAAAGACTGAAAGACAGGCAAGTTGACATAATTTGAAGAACAAAAGGGCTAATTTCCCCATAGGGAATGTACTTGCAAATTTTAATCTGAAGCTCTGAAGAACTTCCTCCTTTGCTTGGCAATTCTAACAAACTATCAGCAGCAAATGCCCCCGCAGCAGTCTTCATCCGACAAACATAAATGGGCTAGGAATCTTCAGATTGGAACTGTTAGTTAAAATATTAAAAGAAAGAGTTTTTCTGACTCTTGAAGAGTGGGGTTTTATACAGAGGAAATACACTGGGAAAGAGGGGAAATCAACCTGAGAGATGGGCTATGACTCTCCTGCTGCCCTTGCAGTCACCACTCCAGTCTGTGAATCATAACAGCATTTTCTGCGCCCCGCCCCCCAACACTTGTGTGCAGGAAACACTCTGGTTTTGCACGACTGCAGATCTCACTGCCTGCCAGCCACACTACCCTACTACAGGAGCTCTGCCTACGGCATGCAGTAGGTTCAGGACCTGTATTTATGCATGGAGCTGGACAGCACTATGAATTTCTCCTGAATTTCATCACCTCAGAAAAAGTCCGAAAGAGGATGCACTAGTACAGGTACACAGCTAGTGCTATGTTGTCTTTCCCAGCCAAGGAGAGCATCTAAGGATGAGTGCATCAGCAGTAGACTAACTGCTCAGAGCGTGGCTGCTGTTACGACTCAGGTACTGCAACTTCACGTGCGAGCAAATCCCAGTTCTGTGGGAGGTTCTTCCTGCTGGGGGGGGCACGAATAAGAACAGGATTCCTGGGGAGAACAGTCATTTTGCACTCCTGAAAATGCTGATGTGTCCATACCCGTGGTTATTTCTAGCAGTGCATATGGAAGATTTTATTTCCCAGCAATGCTCACGTATTATGCTCAAGGCCAGGAGACCTTCTCTGGGAAAAAATAATAAAAATGCCCACAACACACTGTAAGCCTCCTGTCAAAAGAAATGCAAACAAAAGTGCCATTCTTTCCTATGTCTCTGCAGAAAAGCTCTTTAAACTTTTCCTGCTCTAGTGAGGTAGACTCAATCGGAGGAAGCAGAAAGAGAACAGATTGCTACGGGTAAGCAGGCCCACACCCAGCCTTGCTTACAGCCACCAAGGAACAGTTGTGCTGCTCTGTGAGCAAACCAGCTCCGAATAATGCTTGCCAAGGCTTTCCTGACTCCATCCCTGGAGATTGCCCTGAAGCCTGCCTCATCACATCATCAGGCAGCGCTGCTTTCCAGGAACATTCCCTCATGCTGGTGTGCATGAGCTGTTACTTCTTACTCGCAGTGCTACCCTAATTCTTGCTCTTATTAATGCTGACATCCTTCTTAGTCATTTCCCCCTCCCAGTTTGACCATGTTTAGTCCTTTTTAACCTTTCTGTGTAGATCAATCCTTCCCAGTGCTATGAATAAATAAAAGCCTTCTGTTCTTATCAACAAAATGGTCTTTTAACAGTTGCAAGAACAACATAGTAATCACTTGGAAAAAAAACAAAACAAAACAAAACCAGCTAATATTTGATGCATTTAAAAATCTCTGCTCCAACTATTTTCTACTTTTTAGAAATCAGGGCTTGACTAAATAGAGGAAACAGAAAATTAATAGGGAGCACTAGTAGGTGTCTGAGAGGGACCTGCTAACCCATCAGAAATGCTCACTACACACAAAGTAGCAGCAGGGCTGAAAAAGAAAGCTGAACTTCAGTTAGAAACATCTAAGGAATACAAATAAGCTGTTGGAGCTGCAACCTTTCTCTCTGCTTTGATCTGACATTACACATAACTCCAGAGTGGGAAATTCAACAGCTTCAAAGTGGGTCAAAGAGTCGGAGGTCTCCATGTACCAGGACAGGTAGAGGGTTTATTCTGCCTGGAGAGAGAGGGAGGTTGGAGGGACTGTCCTCACGCAAATCTAAGGGCTAGGAACTGCTGCCAGGTTAGGGCTAAGTATTTCACCTTCCTCGTCTTCACATAAGACACACACTTTACCCATAAGAAGCACCAGCAAGTCCAAGTGAAAAAGAGGGCCAGTGTCACTACTGTTAAAAAGTGTAAGACAGAAGTAAATACATTTTGTGGCCCTTGCATCTTGGAAATGCTCTTGCAACTGCTACTAAAGTTGACATGTACTTTTGACGGCAAAATTGCGGTTGTTGTGGGCTCTGGCCATGTAACGCAATCATAGAGAGTAAGATCCCAGCAAATTAGATGTTATAGGAAGAGAGATGATCATAGCTGGAACATCATGTGCTTTACCAACTGAAAATGCTTGGTACGAGAAAACAAAGCCACATTCTCTATCCTTTATTCTCATTCTCCTTGGCTCTCAGCTTCACAGATCCCTAAAATACAGCATTATAACTAAAGGAGCTGCAATCTGCCTGTGATTGACTGAAGAATTACAATATCACTCCAGTTTGATGACTCTCCCATGGGTATTCCTTCCAAGAGGACTTCCCTAAATTGATTGTAACTAACCTAATATGTTTGTCTGCCTCTTTTTTCTGTCATCAGAATGTTGCTATGATAAAATAATAGTAATATAGAAAAGAAATTGAAAAAGTGAGATGTCATTTCAAAATACCCAAAGCTTGCAGAAATGCACAGCAAGGTCATCCCAGCAGCCTTAACTCTGCCTTCATGAAGCTGCATGCCAAATAAACACAGAAATCATGGGAAATAGTTACCTGCCCATTACAAACACCATATAAGAGACCACAGAAAAAAAATGCTGTATTACAAAGAAATACCATCTTCCTCTTTCATGGGATTGATATGAAACAAAGCAATTTCATAATATTAGATGTAAGATAGGGTTAAGAGGTCTTCTGGAATTAAATTTTTACCACCACTGTGGAAAATTTCTAATATATATCTATGAGGTCCAGCAGTCTTGGGATTACTATGAAATACCACAAAGAGTAAATGTATGAATCCTGACATACTAAGAGAACTGAGCCAGTGATACCTTATATAGGGCAATACTAAGACACAAATTTGGGTGAATACTGTTGCTCTGTGAAGTGCCAACCTTTTTGCTGAAGCCTTGCATAACAGGAAACGGTGCAGCAGAGCAGCCTTCGGCAAGATTTAGAGCCAGTGTGTGAGTTTCTACGGATGCAGCAATATAAATGGAAATAATTTTTCCTTCTTTTGACTGAAGGATAGACACAATATAAATCAGGCAAGGCACTCATACTACAGCCCTAGTAACTTCCCAACTCATTTGGGAAATCATGCTAGCCATGCTGTGGAACTGCATTAATAATCTCACAGATAATGCATCTATATTGGGAATTTTATCCATGAGAATACCAGAACGAGAACAAATGTCCAGGTCAGGAAATCTACGCCAAGCTTATAAGGCTAAGAGATGGGGAACAGAAAAGAATTATTTTGCTAACCAATTGAATAATTACTATTACCCAAAGATATCCAAAGGACGGGATGCCAAGGGGCAACACGTTGTTGCAGTGACTTGGAATATATAAAATGGTGGAGGAAAGCTATAAACTTCCCAGTCTGATCTGAGCAAATTTGGCAATGGAAATGTTTTATGTCCTTCAGCTCTCACCGGCATCCAGCTCAGGCTGTAACCTGTACTCCATCAAACAAAGTTTATCCACACGGCTTACCTCTTTAGTTGCAAAGATTATTTTACTGAGCTTAAAATATGTTTGTTGTCTTTCTAATTTACAGTGAATCTAGGCTCAGCTAAGTTAGCTCTTTGTGTAACACAACTGTTTCCACTGTTCTGCTTTCATGTTCCTCTCTACCCTCTCCCCATTGCTGATGAAGAAAACCAAACTGAGTTTATAAGAAAACATGGAGAATGGAGTTGTTAACTGGCCTGACCAACAGATTTGTACTAATTGAACAAATTAATCCAGCAACATCAGTCTATAAAAAAAAATATGAAATATTTATGCTTCTCTAGTCAAAAAGATACTCAAGGAAAAAGAGAGCA
The DNA here is from genome assembly GCF_034619465.1 of Leptosomus discolor. Taxonomy (NCBI): domain Eukaryota; kingdom Metazoa; phylum Chordata; class Aves; order Leptosomiformes; family Leptosomidae; genus Leptosomus; species Leptosomus discolor. The sequence goes on from NC_141399.1 coordinate 13,316,845, forward strand.
AATTACTGTCTCATTATACAGCACAAAACATGCCTGACAGGAACCTTCATCCCAAAGGCCCTTCTCCATCAACAGAAGAGGCATTCTCCATATCAAATCCACGCGATAAATACAATGTTTTATCATTTCTTCTAGGTTTGTTGCTTCAAATATTGTTATTTAACTCTGCTTCTTAAAACTAAGGCACGACATTAAGCATGCACAGTGAGAAACCACAGTCTCTCGTAGGCTCACAGTGGCTCTGAACAAATTGCTTGTGTGTCCCAGAGTTCAGTAACTTTTTGTATATATTGCCTGTAGTCTACAAACAGCAGCTGCAGACTGGACACCATGTGGCCTATTCCATTGCTTTTCTCATGAACTTTACACCATACAGATAAACAGAGAGGGATGGAGATACTTTCTACTGGGATTACTGCAGACTCCTGCTAGCCTACGTTCAACTCGGAAGTTTATAGAAATTAATAAATAATCACTTAGAAATATTATGCCTATATAGGGAGAAAGAGACTCATGTGGTCAGCAATGATACTTCTCCATGGGTCAACTGTCTTTGTAAAGCCAGCGCTGAATATGGCATGTGGTCAGTGGTCCAGAAAAATCACATGAGTTTTATTTATTTTCATTGCAAGCTGTCCTGAGGACTATGTATTCTCTCTTTCAGGGAAAATACAGGGTTCATTTTTGCACATCAGTGCAGTGCTGTGATTGAAAGGGAGTCCTGAGAGCAAATGCAAGGGGAAGCCATGGTTACCTGGACTCAACAAGGTTTTGCCTTTCCTCTTGCAGACTAAATGGTGCGATGCCTCGCATGCATTCAGCATCTTCAAGCTCAGACTTTGAGGAGATCTAGGGGCACGTTTGAGTCTCAGCTTCAGCTAAGTAAATTGCAGTACACTTTCCAATGTATTGCAGTATACTTTCCAATGTCAGTGGATGGTGTGCCAAATGGAGATCAGATTTACACTAACTGAGATTGATCTCATTTCAACCTGTCAGCTCAGAATTTGGCCTTTCCTTTTGACCACTGCCATCATTAATGCCATTGATTCACTTTGCTAATATCTAGAGTGACTCTTGAAGGGACGCAGCTATCTGCAATGATAAAAACAAAGCAAAGTCTTCCAAGCACAAGAAATCATGAAGTTTCACGAGTCAGGTTTGACAGGAGGCTACCGAAGAATGAGGAATAGGTGGTTCAAATATGTCATCGGCATGTCCCAGTTCATGCATTGCAAGAGATCTGGTGACACCCAACATATCTACACCACAGAACAGAGCACAGAGCAGTGATCTTCAAGCCAGAGGCTGGGACAGTAAGTCTACATGGCACAGCATTTCCCACACCTACTGGCTGAGGGCTGAAGTGGTGTTGCTGTGGTATCACAGCCTTGCATACACTCAGGCTGCTTTCTGATCAGAGCTGAGGTGTGTACAGCCAGCTCTGGTGTCTCTGCTGAACTGTGGAGATGTGTCCAAAGAAAGGTCTGTGATGTCTCCATGCCTCTCCACGTTCCAATGGTGCAGCTGTCTAGTTGTATTGGAATATGAAAGCTATGCTGTCATTTCAGCCTCCCCTCTGGCATCACTTAGGACATCAACCATGAAGCCACCAGAAATGGCTCCTAGTCCCACTTCCACAGTGGACAATACCTCTTCATCCCCCAAGAGACAGGTGAAAGAGAACCTGACAGACAGGTTAAAATAGCACCAGCAGTAATGTCAAGGGCAAGGCTGAGGAAAACTCAAGGTAAACAGGGATAGCTTTTTACAGATTCAATATGCAGATCTTTACAAAGCAACAGATGATCTCTTCCTCATTTATGCCAACGTGTAAATATTTTATTGACTCTTCTCTCACTGCTGAGTAGCTTTAATGGCATTTACTTCAGTAAAGTCCTGAGCTGCTGTAAATCAAGTACTGTTTTAGGCTACTCACCATGGTCATGGGCAAAAACAAACAAGTTAAGTCCTGTCAGCCTCTGGGCCAAGTCATCATAGCGGCCGCAGTGTTCCCCAGCTCCATGAGCGATAAACACAAGGGCCCTAAATGGAGCATTAAGGTATAAATCATTAAATTGGCAATCAACCCACAAAGGCTTCAGAGCTGCAAGTAAAAACAGCATATTCAATTTAGCAACAGCATTTCAGACATCAGAAAATACAAGGCAAGTATATAATGGTTGAGGTGGACTTGAACAGAGGGGAAGCAATTGCCATCCTGAACTACCATTGACCTGGTCTCCACCAGGTGGTAGGAGCACAGACCACATGGAAGTCAGCTGTTCATAGGAGAGACACTGCCATTTCCCATTTGTCTGTCACCATGGTCTGCTGCAAGTTGAAGATGCAGATGGGCATCAGCATCAATCCTTGAGCTGGATAACTCTGTCTTGGGCTTGAGGCATCTACACTGCTCCTACACTGTGAGTGTTGCTATTGATTTATTTTTGGGACTGGTATTTCTCCATGGTTTCAAATAGAAACATTGTCCTCATCTTTATAACTTGCAATATTGTCTGGTGCTATGGAGCACTCTTAAAGATGAAATTTCAGCTAAAGGACAGGTCTCAAGCAGAGTCCAGAACTTTGGCTGGAGTTTGGAATGTTATCTTTTGACCCCAATTCTGGTAATTTTACCACTCCAGTTTCTGCCCCAAAACAGTTGCTTCACTTTGGTGATTAAAGTGACTCTTACACAGCCATTGTATGATTACAGACAGGGATCATAAAAAAGCCCAGTCTAATACACACTCCTTTTTGAAAGACATGCAAATACTTATTTTTCAAGATTCCAATGATACTTTACTTTTACTGGAATGGCATAAGGTGAGAGTGACTGAAGTTGAATGAATCAATGAATCTTCCCAGTGTTTTTACTGGGCAAAGTTTGTACAGAATTAGACTAGAACTATAGAACTAGCAATGAAATTACATTTGTTTTGCTGAATTTGACAGGTAACTATGTAAAATCCAGCTTTAGCAATGTAAACATAACTTGTTCATTTAAAAGTACCATGTCATTGCAACATCAGCAACCACAGAACAGCTTGAAGGCTACAAGTTAGACATTTTCAGTGCATTAACAGCAAAATATTAAATGAGCTGACAGCATAAAATAATGACAGCCATTTACAGCCATTTACATCCACTGAATTCCTCAACGTTATTTTGATTGAGATTTTGAATACCTTTTTAGACAGTGTATTCACTGCAATAAACTGCTTTGATCTTAATATATTTAAACTTAAAAAATATGTTGTATGATGCAGAAACTCCTGCTCTAGCTCTTTCATTAGCACCTGCTTCAAAGTATTTGCTCATGCTAGACAACTTGAAAGAGCGTCCATTGAAACCAGAAGGATTTTACAGAGCACACTGTAAACACAAAAGCAGCAATGCAAAGATGCTCTGGTATCTGTCTAATACTAATTAGCAAGGGTGAGGTTAGGTCATGTAGCACATTTAACTTGCTATGCCTTACAAATGTTCTTTAGTATCACTGAAGGTTTCAAAACAATCAGTGTGGAGCAGTCACTTCTTCCTTGTCATCTTCCCCCATCAATAGATTTGTCAAATTATCGATGCACTTGCCAGACAGCGTGATTTTCAGAGTGCAGGTTCTATTATTATAGCTCCAAATACTGAAGAAATGGAGACACTGCTCGTTCCACAGTGGAAAATATTAACTTTCTGCAGAACAGGCATCACAGCTTTACGTGCCCCACCTCTCCTAGATGTAGGCAGCCCAGCAGAGACACTGTGGCCAGTGCTGGAAGAGAGAGTTATTGTTCTACACTTGCCCTCAAAATCAAAGGCATCATCCAAATGCTTCTGCCTCCACCTACATGCAATAGTCTGGCACCTCAGCCCTCGTCCTGGGTCACCTAAAGAGACACCACAGTCCCCAAGTCTGGGGCTGGCAGACCTGCCAAACATTCAGAAATGCAGCAGGGAGGTGGGGGGTGAAGCAAAGCCAGGCTGTTAACCTGCAGGCTCCGGGCTCCGCAGTACAGCAAGCAGTGAACGGCATGCACAGGATGCCGAAGCAGAAACTAAGGAAATGTGAGAGAAAATTCCTGTGTGCCCAGCACCTTGATATGCAACAGACTCAGCCAGGCTAAGTCTCTCTGCCATATACCTCCTACTACCTGGCTCTTGACAGCTTCCCTGCTCAGTGTCTTACTTAAGCCCTCAGTTACTCTTCAGAAGACATGTATTTTTTTCCTGCTGACTAGGCACAGAGATTAAGGTGAAACTCAGCTGACCAAATACAGCCCTTCATTTCTTAGAGAAATATTATTTGAATGCATGCACTGAAATACACCAAGTGAATGAAACCTAATGGGGAGCTAGCAAAGAGATCTCTGCCAGGAAATTCTTGCTGTTATTTCATTCCCCCTGACAGCAAAGCCCTAATTTTGCTTTCATTCACACTGATGCAGACCACGACTTTGCCTGACAGCATCCTGCTAGATGCTCAGACCCCTCATCTTCTGTGAAACCAGTGAGAAAAGAAAAAACCTCAATGCTTCAGAGACACAAGGTGTTCCTACAACCTCTACTCTCATCTAGCACAATTGCCAGGCATTGCAGAACTGAGCCTTTGGACACCACAGGGAAGAGATCTGGGTTACTGTTTGTCTGCAAAACACTGAATAAGATTCCTGAGACTGTTTGTGCCTTAAGAGCCCTAATGCCAGTAGCTGTCAAGAAGACTCACATACTTTTGAAAGTTTTGTCCTATCAATAGTCATAAATAAGGAGTAAAATTTCCAAACTGTTACGATGAAACAGCAGTAGCTGATTTTGTTTTTCATAAAGTGAGAGTGGCCTCAGACTAAAAACTAGCCCTTTAGCTCCAGCTTTTGGGTCTAAGCACAGGGGCCATACAGTAAACAGAACAGCTTGAAAAATTGAAATTAGTATGAGTATCATCCAAGCAAGGATTGAAGGATTTCTGGCTCTTTCACCTAATCTCCAATCTTCTATTACAAAACAAGTTTAGAATTGGCAAATAATACCTGAAGGCAGTATAACAAATACATGGTTCAACATATTTTCACTAGTAAGCTGGCATGAAAATATGAGTGATTAGATTGACTGACAGCAGTTTTTTACTGTATGTAAACATTTTTGCAGACACCCCTGCTCTCAAATCGCAGCCTGCTCTTTCCTACCACAATGGCTGGAGTAACAGAGTATCAGAGAGTGCTTTCAACAGAGTCGTTTAAAATTAATACAGAAACGCTGCAGGCTTTAAGATTTTGCAGGACTGCTGTGCCTCTGTACACGACCTCAGTGGAAATCCTGTTTAAATGAGGTTTGTGTATTGGCCATGTTATCAAATTGATCCTGGAGAGAAACTTCTTCACCTCCAGCTCTAGCAATTGCACTGGTGAAATCCTTGGACACTCACACATCTCACGTAGAAAACATCGTGCCCAGCCTGCAAAGCTTTCTGGTGGAGACTGACCTGTGCCTTGGACCCATGCCGGCTCTGGTCTCTCTAACCGCAAGCAGGGAAACCTGATGCATCTTCGGGTACTTCAGCTGGCTTTGGATGGTGGAACTGTAATTGCTGAACATCTCAAAATAGGATTGCTTTGGCATCTGCTCAGGAAACCACCTAATCACACAACAGCATGATTTCCCCACACTCAGCAGGTGTGCCTCCACACAAAGCCAAGGTGGGAGCTGAGCATAAGTAAGCATCCCAGTGCCTGCTGTCACCTAACTAGTGCAACAACAATTATGGCTATTAAAGGAAACCAGTTTATCCACTGATGTTTGCAAAAGCAACAGACAGTTTTCACAGATCCCTGCCCTTCCCATAGCTGTCATCACCTCCTCCTCCTGCCTCACTGCAGGCTTCTGCCTCCTGGTATTGCACAGCTTCCCGCATCAGGAGGTGATGCTATATACCAGTGACCAGTCCCTGCTCCCACATCTCCACCGTGCTGGTCACCCATGACTGGTATCAGTCCCTCCTGCGTTGCAGTTGCAGCTCGCTGAGCAAGCAATACACAGCGATGCCACACGCAGCTGGTACGAGGAACGTGCAGATCCTCTCCTGAATCAGGGAGGCCAGGAGTGGCAGAGGCCAGGCTGCAGCGCAAAGGCGGTGTGCACAAACCCGTATGAACACGTTGTCTTTCTGTCCTGCCAGAGAGGTCACACGATGATCTAAGCTTTATCTGTTCACAATCCTTCCATATTTCTCACTGTAACTGCACAGCCTTTAATACTTCACTCCTTGTGTGGGGAGCAGCTTCACAGGGAAGGAATTCAGCTCCAGGTGCAAGAGCCAGTTTTAGAGGTTCTCCCTGTCTTTATTGCTGGGGACGTGTTGCCACCTCTGCCATGCCAGGACAATTGTTTAGAGATGTAATTCCACAATCAATTGCATGAGAACAACCGTAAGGAAAATAAATGCAGCATTGGGCTTACGCAAATGAGCAAGGGCCCTTTCAAACCAGGGCTCTGTCATTAGAAGAAACATACCTTGAAATGACACTCAGAAAGCTGTTGCGCTATGAAATCTGGCAGGCCAGAAACACAACTCAGGACTCGGGTCCTGCTGGGCATGATCCGTGTTCTTGCTTTATTTTCCACAAAAATCATGTTGAAATTGAACTAGACGAGGAAGGTTGTGAGTGGGATGGTATGATTTTAACATCTTGTGACCTTGGGGGACAGAGCTATATCTGTGGGACCCCGTGCGTGCTCTTTTATTGCCAGAAAATAACTCAAAACACTGGGAGTAGACCAAAGAACTGAAGACAAGCTTCCTGTGACTGCATATATGAAAAATGCAATCTTTTCCACCCCATTCAAAAGCATCCCTCTTCAGAACAATATTTAAGTACTTGTTTAACCTCAGGAAACTTTCTTCAACTCATGAAAGTCAGTAGGACTTACAACGTACAAGATGAAAGTTTAAAAAGGATTTACAAAATGCTGTCCTGCATAAGGACTGACTTAATTACATGCAGAAATGGCTTTCTGAATCAAGCCCTTGCAACTTAAGCTAATACCATGCTATCCTATGGAAGACAACTAAACTTTTCATTTGTTTTTATGTATGCTATTACCAGAACCAGATCAGCTCTTACAAAGAACATCTGACTTCAGGAGTTTTGAATACTTGACACTAAACTCCTAAAGTAATTTTTAAAAACTGACAGGAAAGCTCTGAGTTAGGTAGCCTGCCAGAAAAATGATTGCCTTGCTGAAAATAAGTTTACATTTTGTTGTGTTGTTTGAGCTGATTTATCAGTTCCTTTGTAGTTGGCACCAGCCTGGGTCTTAGAACCACAGTGAACAATTAACCTTTATTTATCCAAAACATTTCACTGCTGGCATTTTTGGACAAGCAACTGGATAGTTGCTCACAGACTTTTTTAACTTGTTAAAAATATAATGTCATGTATGTATATTTTGCTTCCAAAGTATATTATAATGGAAAATCAACTAAAGGTATGCATGCTTGTATTATCTGGGTTAGTGGTCCTTGCTGATCATGAAGGTTAGTTATCTTTCATATAATAACATTATGCATTAAGCAACTTGTAACTTTGTTGAGCTTTAACTGTCATTCCAATTTTCTACCCTTGGTATTTGGTTCAAGATTACCCTTTTTTTTTTTTTTTAAATTTTGAGCTAATCATTTCCAATAACATTTAATGAAGAACGAATTGTTTTGCTCACTAATGGTGACTTTTTCTCTGGAGGGCTCTTGAGCCTCTTGCTTTGAGTGTAAGACCTGAAATTTGGGACCTGAAGAGGGATGTGTCTGTATCTGCTTTTTGAGTCAGCTTTTGCACTTTTTTTTTTTTTTCCCTGAGCTGATTTGTGTCCCGTAGCAACACTGACAAAATTTGGGCCGTGGGCAGGGATTACAAATGGGCAGGGATTACAAACTACAGCTATTTCTCTCATGTTGTGCGTGCTTGTGACCTATGGAGTCAGACAAGAGTTCAGCCTGGGGACTCTGGTTAGACAGGAATATTTATGGTGGAGTCAGGTGTGTCCGCTCATGCCATCCTTCCGTCTCTAGGAAACATGCAGAGTTACGGCCCTCTGAAGGTGCGTGAAGCAAAGACTTTGCTCCCAATTCCAAGCCATGTTTCAAGGAGGCATTACATCCAAGAGCTTTGCTTGCTCTCTTGCTCAGTTTTTTTGAGAAATGCATTCTTAGCCTCTGTTCTACTGGCCCATAGCTTTGCCAGGCAGGTCCCTAATCTGGGTAGCCATCTCTTTTTTCAGCTATCATTGAAGTTGAACAACATTATGTTAAATTAGCAGTTCTATAGCTATTTTTCCCAATTCAGGAGAAAAAGTAACTCAGAAAAAGTCAAGACTCTATCGACTTTCTCTCAATATCACAGACTATGTAGCATCAATATCTCACAGAGCTCCAAATCTGGAGGAATTCACCTCTTCCAGATAGACTGAGGTAAGTAGTAGTTGAAGAATGTAGTAATTTAACCTGTGAAAAACCTTTAAGCACCACAAAATATGTCAAAGGACCATGCACTATGCTCACACTACAAAATTTCTGCTTGATTTTCTAAAGCTTGTGGGGACTGAGGATTCTGCACATTTGTGTTTGATGTGGTTCGGTCTAGTCTAGTAGAATCAGTAGCTTCATTCCTGTCTGGATCCTAAACTGACAATTAAAAAATTAACCTCTCCAGCAAACTCTGCTTCCTACTTTCTTTCCCTGTTTACTCAGGCTTGGAAGTTCTCATTCAAGCCTGTCCAAAGGGGCTGCTGTTAGTTTAAACTGCTGTTAATCCTACCATCTAACATCACAGAGACTTAGGGCTCAGTCTTAAAATCTGCATTTGCTTCCATGAGCAACTCTCTTGCAACATGTCTGCAAGCCTGGTCTCATCACACATCTCAAAATCACAATCCCTCTTCAGCACAGAGTTAGGAGGATATTTGAGAACTGCCATGACCTTCAGGAGGAGTAACATGGGTAAGTTATTAACAACACCAGAAAGTGTAGACACCATAAATCAATGGAGCAGAGACAGAACTGGGTAGTACAGATATATTTCAAGACAAAAGGTTCAACAGGATCTAGCTAGAGCCAGCACAAAACAATGCAGAGAAACAGCTTACAGTGATTTATTGTAGCTCTTCGAAAAGCAAGCCCTCACCAAGAATAACTCATCAGTGGTCTAATACAGGGAAAAGAGCTGAAGGAAACATCAGGTGGGGGTGGGAGGGAAGGAATTATTGGAACCTTGCAACTGCACAGCTCTGGAAAAATCTCTACAACGTTAGCATCTGAGACCAGCTGTATATTGTTTCAAGGAAGCTTTGAAGTAATATTTTAGGGGACACAAGGCTAAGATCAGAGGTGAAATGTGTGGTGTGTAGCTTAAAATTCATGGGCTGGATCTTCCCACCCCTTTCTTGGATAAAACTGAGGAGGAGGGATTCTAGGGTTACACGGGACTGCCTCGGGGAGACACTCGTCCTCTTTGATATCAGAGATGGGATTTTCCTCGGCAGAACTGACTGCCAAACCTGCTGCTCTGAATCTGCAAGGCAGACAAGCTCTCCGGAGACATGGGCAGCTCAAGGATTTGGAGCTGCGTTTTCCTCTTGCTGCTGTCCTTCTACAGAGCACGGGAATCCTTGAAAGAAGAATTATGACTTCTGTTTCCAAAGAAGCAAGGTGTAGGCATTGCCACACACACAGGACTGAGGCAGGGATGACTTGGGGGGGAGCTCGGGCAGAACTGCCCCTGGACCTGGCTGGGAGTAAGGCTGGAATTGGACATCACGGTTCTGTACTTTGCTCTGATTCAGCCCTTCCTCGGTATAAAGACTACAAGAGAGACAAAATGGAGGTTGTATCTCTCAAGGGGAGCTACAAGGATGAATGCACTAAGAAGTCAGTGTCTTTCTAAGAAAACTGTGCAAAGCATTATTTAAACAGAAGACATCAGCTGCAAAATTCAAGTTGATCTAGAATCACAAAATTTTTAGATTAGCTTTAAGGTCTGGAGGGAGAATATTCAAAGAAGCAAAAGAGTTTCTGGCATAGATCCCCTTGGAAAGCAGGAAAAATAAGATACTTCTTGTTAATTTTATTAAAAATTAATTTTCACTTGGAAGCAAGGCCACCGCAGATGGAAGATGGCTGCAGGACCACAATTCTCAATGGAGAACCAACGAACGGGGAGTAAGAGCAAAAACAGTTTTTGCAGACCTCTCCCTCCTCTTTCACGGACTTGCACTGAACCTCTAATTATTTCCAAAGGGACAAAAATAACCGGTTAGCCAGTCGTGTAGCAGTTTCTTCTTTAAATCAAAATGCAGGCACTGCCTGGTGAGCCAAAGCCTTGGAAAAAAGAAAGGCTTGTGTAATTAGATGGACTGTCCTTTGAAAGCATGAGAAAGCTGCAATTAAAGGGCCAGAAGCTTTCCTCTGCACAGCCACTATCACTTAAACTCAGCACTACTCACTAGTTCAGGACTAAACCTGTTCACTGAACAAAGCAGGTTTTTTTATACAAAAGTATCCCTCCGTTTCAAAGTTGCTGTGCAAAACCAGTTCCTCCTTACTGAGTTCACTTGTAGTCTCGGCATATTCAGAACACTGGTACCTGTTCCAGTGCCAAGTCACTGCTTATTGCTGCCATAAATTCATAGCCTGACAAACCCAACTCAATGCTAAAAGACCAAGCAGGCTTCCCAGAAATGAATGAGGTGTGCTTAATAAGGGATCAGCTCAAGCCATGCAAGAATGTTCCCTACATGGCATCCTAGCCCCATTTTGACCATTTAATCTCACCTTTCTGCATAGCACAGAAGCTGGAATTAGCCAGCAGTATCCCTGTATCAAGGTAACGAGTTCTAGTTGAGGCTCTGTAGGTTTCAAATCACAGAAATCACTTTATTTAATAAAACCATCCCTCTGGTTAGGTCCACACAAGTACTTGGTGACTTTTAATTCTTGGTAATATGCCTGCTCGGTTATTTTCAAATGTTTGCTTACAGTTTGAGACAAATCATAAAGTGGTGCACAGGATACTACATCTAAATGTTAAGCAGTGTTTCCTACAGTCCTCCAAGACAAGCCTGCAGACTTTTTCTGACTTCACATTTTTCCACAAGGTATTTTTCATGCAGGAGCTGGACATCACTAGTGGTCTGAACCTGGTCTCACCAGGGGTTCTCCACGGACAGTCTCCCCACAAAATCAAGGCTTCTTAAAAACGGGATTGTCCGCGTTTTAGACTCTAGCCATGGCTCTAATCACCTCCAGTCTCAAGCTGGTTTTTCAGGGAGTGGATGGCACAGACAACTCATGACAAGCAATATTGAAAAATTTATTAAAGGAAGAATTCAGCTCATCACCCTAGCACCTCTGCAGGGAAGAAGCTGAAAAGCACACATCTGGCACAAGGTGGTCAGAGTGTTTCCAAGTCATTCCTTGCAATAAAAACAGCACAATTTTGATCAGGTATTTTAGGCTTATGTGGGCAAATCTTCATTAGCTTGGAAGAGAGCTGTGAATAAGTAAGGAGCAAGAAAGGGGATGATACTTTACCTGTTCTGTGAACTCGAGACTATGATATTATTACTTTTCAGTAAAGCACTGACCGCAATTCCCAATTCTATGGTGATGATTTAAAGCAAAACACAAAACTTCAATTCCCTGACATACTTAGACCTGATAGTATGGTTGGTAAGCAGGCAATTCCACCCATAATGTGGAACACTCGGTTACTTCCTGCACTGAGTTGATTACCCATCCACACTTTGACCTTTCTGATCCACTTTTGACTGCAATCCTCTGTGTCGGCAGAGATCTTAACTGGTTATCTTTAACCAACTGACGAACTCCTAAAAAGTTCAGGTGTCACAGATGACTTGAGTCTCCAAGTAGGCAATCTTTTTCTGTGGGATTTTCCAAAATCCAGAGTGGAATTATCCCATAATTCCAAAGACAGAAACTCAAGGATTGGTTTCTAAATCATAAACCACTTATGTATATTTTAACATACTTTGAGATTAAGCACATTAATTTCCAATGAATAATCTTATCTCAGCACATCCCAGAGCTGCACTTCAGCCTTGCCCAGCTATGAGAGGAATCTTTGCAGTGAGAAGCTTTACAGGCTCTGTCAAAACCAATATCAGCAGCTACTCCTCTGGGAAATCAGTAATGTCACAGGCAAAGCATTTGCCAAAGCTTTGAGCATGTTCCAATTAATTTACTATTCCATGTTTGCTGTAGACCTGAGGCAGGAAAGAAAGTTGAGTGTAAGCAGTTAAAGGTGAGATACAGGAATCCTGTTAAGACAGTGATCGCTGCAACATGTGCTTTAAAGGCTGAAATGTTTATTCACATTTTAAACCAAAGTAAATTTGAACTGCAGCTGAGGTGCAACGGTTTACCTACAGATGACTTAGACTTCAGCCTACAGTTGCCAAATCCAGGTCTGTGTTATTTCTTGGCCACGCTGAGCTAATCTCACTCAGTGATTAGCTATGGCAGGCTTGCTTCCTAAAACGTTCTTTCATTTCTAACACCAAGGCAGCTTCACCAATGGCAGTGAGGGTTGTTACACTAATGTGAATAAGGAACTACTTGCTATGAGTTTTAAACACTGTCTTGTTGATTTGCTCTCAAAAAGGGCTAGATTTAACAGCTTTAAACTCCAAAAGGTGAATGTGGGTCTGACCAACTTGGGGTGCAACTACTAAAACAAGGATGAGTGGTAACAATAAAATAAGAGTATTTAGTTAGATAAATCCTTGGCTGCAATCACTTTAAGTATAGGCAGAGAAAGCTAAAGGCATGTGGGATGCCTTTTCTGCAGAAATGCTTAAAATAGAAAAGGAAATCAATACTCATTTACAGTATCTGGCAGTCACTGAACCAAAACATACATGTACACCTACAGCAGAGCAGAAATAACAACATTTATTTAAACCACAAGCTGTTATTCTGCTGCAGGAACGCTGTGTTTTATGTGGAGTGCTTCACCAGAAACTGAGAAGTACCACATATTTCTGACCGTTTTTAAAAAGCTTCAGCAATATCAAGAGCAAATGCTTTCAATACCACAGTTATTAACCTGGCCACTGCCAGATTGACTCCAGCTCCTCTGACTGCCAGCAAAGAAAGAGTCAAGAGTTGATGTCTGAGCTAGCAGCAGGGAAGATGTTTTGTCTTTCCTCCTGCGTTTCTCTTCTGCCAACTTACAAGACACCATTTGTTGGATCACATGTGAGGGGTGCATCTGTCACAGCCTGCAGCAGGAATGGGAAGAGCTTCATCAGCTATATCACTGCAGCGCAACACCGGGGCTGCTCACAGCACCAGAGACATAGAGCTCCCAGATGAGGGCTGAACCATTGCATGTGCCATGTGGGACACGGGGAGGACGAGAGACCTCAGTTCTGTAGTTGTGAGATAGGGACGGGGCTTGGGAGCACCCCTGGCTGTGCCCTGCGTGGTGCCTGAGAGCTGGCAGGGGCACACGGGGCAGCAAAGCTTTGCTAACTGCCTGTAGAGCTGCGGGGAGCCTGAGCAGGGGCACGGCTGAAAAGGTCCTGGGCTTCGCAATGTGTAAATAAGCCTTGAGGCTACATTTAGCTCTGCTGAGGGATCTGACCATCTTTCATAACGCAACAGGAGGACACGCACAGTAGGAAGCAAACCTTTGACGGTCAGAACCCCTAAATGATGCTTCAAAAGAGAAATGTACACCTATGTTAAGAATGAGACAATGTTTCCACCGACGTAAAACTAGAGGTTTTAGAGGAAGGAGTAGTGTTTAACAAATCAACGTTCCCCAAACACTGAAACTGAAATTGAACATAAACAAAGTGAATCTGCTGACTGATTTTTTTTTCCATTCCCCAGCTCTGAGAAATGTGGCCAGTAAATAAACAGCATAAATAATAACAACAGCTGGCTTTTGTACAACGCTCCTCATTCACAAAATCCGAAATGCTTTACAAAGGGTGCAACTAGGCTTGTTGTAGTCACACAACGCAGAGACGAATGGGACCTCAAGAGGTCCTCTGATCCATTAGCCTGTCCCAAGCAAGGATCAACTCTTCCTCCCACTGTCACGCAAACTGAAGCACAAGAGGTAAAATGCCTTGCCCATAAGAACACAGCATGCCAGAGGCAAGGATGGACACACAGCATAAGGCAAAACCTGACCCTACAGCAATCAGGCGGAGTTTAACAGCAGGGTCAAAATGTCACCATGGGTTCCCTGAGCTCCAGCCCTGTGCTATGCACATGGGGCCACAGCAAAACTGGAAAGAAAAAGTAAATTTTTAAAAAGTTTTCTGTCCTAATGAATTTATGGGCAGCTAATAATGTCAGAGAGATGATCTGTGCATTTTCAGGACAACTTGGATTGAGATGCTTGGTGCTCCTTGCTAAAATCATGAGAGGATGGCTGAATGCTGATTGCTTGAATACCCTCTTAATAAAATGAGATTATGAATGCTGCTCAAAATGCAGTTTTTTAATACTCCACATATTGTAGACTAGTTCTCACACAAAACTGAAAAAATGAATAAAAAGCTTAACCATTAAGTCAGCTAGATGTTATCTCTACAGCAACTTAATTACTTACTGCTTCCTCATCACTCCTCATGCCTTTAGCCCAGAAAATTAAGGCACTGAAGGTTTCTGGCATTTGACAGTTGAATTTGAAACCTCACTGCGATAGTTTTGAAAAATAAAAGTAAAAAATGTGTTGAAAAATTATAAAAATAAGCTCATCTTGCCAGCTGGTGAATTAGCTAACCTGCTGACACCTACAGCAAATTAAACCAACTTTCTTTTCTAAAAAAAGGACAAAGATTTAAGTTTTACTCCCTCACTCTGCAAGCTTCAAGCTTGATCAAGGAAGAGAGAAAACATACAGAGCAAGCCGTTTTTATCATTGGTCAGATGGCTGAAAAAGATCAGTAATCTTTCTTGACTACCAAATCTATAGTAGTTTGTACATTTTCTCCTTACCCATCTATACACAACACTGGAGCAAACGATTACTACACTACTACTGCTGAATGTTTGGCTTTAGCCCAGTTGTCAATATTTTGTTTCCTTTTTTTTTTTTTCTCTCTCTCTTTTTTTCTTTCTTTAAACAGATTGCTGCTGACACAATTTACTTGCAGCTGAACAGCACAGAACAACTAATGCACCACTTAGTAGATTTTTAAAAAATCTCTCTTCAAACATCAAGCACTCTTCAACCACCAAACCTCAAGGAATAACTTACTTTCTCCGGCAACTTTCATCTAGGGGCTCCAGACCCAATTTATATCACTTGCCTGGATGATTACACTTTATTTTAGATGAGGAAACAAAAGCACAGAGAAATTAAGGGTCCAATTCTGTAAATCACTGGTCATTGTGTCACTGCCTAATGACTGTCTTGACAATGTGTTTGGCCTGTTCTCTGCTCCTCATTCGCTTCTTTATTGGGTTTTCTGACACTAAATTTTCTAGGTCCAGCAAGCTGCCTTTGCCATCACATAGTATGGGAGGATTCAAAGGCTCCCATCACCAAGTGAACGCCTGCCAAACAGAAATGAAGATAGCTCCTGGCTGGAGAGCAAGTGTCTGGCATGCAGAAGGGGAGTTTCTTTCATTCCAGTGGAAGTACTCACAAAGTTTGGTGTTACTCAAGGTCTTAGGAGATTGGTCTTAGCTACACAGCTGCTACTGCAGAAATAATGCATCCCTTTGGACATAAACATACTGCACCGGTCTAGGAGAAACAAACACATCCCCAAGTACAGCACACTCCAAGACCCATCCCTTCTCCTGCCCTAGCTGATGTGGACAGCCCATAGGAGTGTGCTCAGAGGCAGGCAAATCTGACTGGAGTGCTCCGGTCACCAGGACTGCTTCCACTGGCTGCTCCCTGCCTGTCCCCCAGGCCACACTTTGGTGCCACTTCCTGGACAGTGAGTCTGCTCAGCTTTGAGATGCCTTCCTGACACCACCACTCAGTGACTCTGCCAGGTCTGGTTGCTTTAGGAGATCTTTATGGTTGGGACTAGCCCAAGGTTGGTATTTGGGGTTGCTGTACCAGTATTTCTGTTCCAGCAAACGTAAGTGAAATTTTATTGGTCTGCAAGAAGAAACCCTATTTTAATGATGAAAAACTTTACTTACCCTGGTGCTGCTAATTTCTTTCGTATAGGGTAATAAGCCACACTGACACAGCACCAGAATGTCTGTACTGGTGGAGTACAGGGCAGGGACATATGGGTATAGTTAAGAATATAACTGTGGTGTGATGAGGTAAGGGACCTGCCTAAGCATATCTTAAGGAATCTCATGGTCAGGATGCAATATTATCTCCTTGGATACTTAGGAGATTCAGCCATTTGCTATCAGGGTTGTGTCACATCTCTTGGATAAGGGACAATAGGAGGTTTAAAACACTGATGGCTTCCATTCAAGTGGAAGCACAGTAGGACAATGGCACACCTGAACCTAGGAAAGGCAGCTCAGCCAAATGTGTCTGTAGGGACGGCTCTTAGAACAATGCAGTTTCCCTAGAAGAACAAAGAGATCAGATGTTCACTCTGGCTCTGAAAAGCCAAAGCCACAGCAGCTTGAAGGGAACTTGCAAGGAAACACAGGCCAACTCCTCTGCAACAGGCATCTAGAAAAAATACCCTCTTCTAGCCAGTACAACTATACCAGCCAACTCTTGTAGATGTATTCATGGTGATCAAAAAGAGCTGCTGTCTGTTCCCAAGGGATGTTCAAGAGTGCTGAAGAAATTGAGGCAAGGAAATGTGTGCAGCTCGCTTTCTTATTTTGTCTAAATCTACACATTTCTTGTGCTACTGAAGTAAAGTGCTCTTGCATCTGGAACCCTGATCAGGTTGATGAGTTTGTCTGCTTCAACTATTGCATCACTGCCAACAAATAACTGGTTTAGAGTGCTCCCAGTTTGATGAGCTGAAGAAAACTTAAGCACCAATCTGAGAGGAGAGCAGGTGCAAGGTCTGCTCAGGATAAAGAGACCTGGAGGGACAGGCAGGGCTCTAACTGCTGAGTGACCAGCTAGGGGATCCATCAGGGTCATGGTACAAAGCCAGTACTGATCACCACATCCGTAATCCCATTAAAAGCAAATGAGCCATTTGCACGAGAGAAGCAAGGTTTGCTTAGCCTTCAGTCTCTGGCAGAATCATGAGCAGAAATTGAGTTTTTCAACACAATCTCAAGACCATTTTTCTTCCTTTCTCTTATTTCTACCTCTGCCTCTGATATCCACCGTGTTGGACAGCACCATTTCCAAGAGTTCATCAGGTGGCACACTGAGAACCAACACTGATTTTGCTTCCTTTGCTGCTGTCTCAGGACCAGGATGAAATTTTACTGCTTTGAGATTCACAACAGGGAACTCCTAAAGTCACCTTGTTCTGACACCCCAATGTCACACGGTTGTACACTTGTGCTCAGAAGCTGATCCTAACAGCGCAATGAGCAAAAGGAAGAGTTTAATTACCGTTGTTACTCGCTTTGTTATTTGCCTTTTTCCTTGTGTTCTGTGGAATAAAAGGCAGATTTGCTTCTGTTGAACATTCCTGTGGAGATTGAAAAAAAATTATCCTACTAAAAAAGCCTGTTGGAAATATCTACAGCAAGAATCAAGCTGCTCTCCTGTCTGTCAGAGTCTCTCCTACTTGAAGCCGGTTTGCTAATTTGCCCATCCTCTGGAAATGCATAAGAAATCATAAAAGCATGGCCCCATTCACAGTGAATAAGACAGTCACATGGAGCAAAGAGAACATAGGCATTAAAGGAACACATACATGGCTGATGAATAGAAGGGAGGCTTTAGAAACTCAGGCAATAGCAATGCAGCAAGCAAAGGCTGGAATGTTGATTCGACAATGATAACTTTTATTTCCCCTTTGCACTGGGTAAGATGTGATCAGACACACAGAGGGAGCTGAATTTGTCCTACAACAAACTGTGCTGACACAAGTCACTTTGCACCATACAAATCTCACCCCTGTGCATTAGTTTGAAGGTGACCTCATTAGTACAAACAAAAGTGTTCTTCAAGAGTCACACTGAATTAGAAATTCCTCTAAGTATTTCTAGAGACTAACACCACACAGCACAATTAAAGACATTATAATTAGTGACTTGATTCCCTTTCCTTTGACTTCACTTTGGTTTATTTATTTATTTATTCATTTTGGAAGGCTCTGAAAGTCAAATTCAACTTTGTCATCTGCTCATGCTGGGAGCTGTGCTGTTCTTCTGGAAATGCCATGGAAATGCTGGTAATGAGGTGCCAAAATCAGCAAGCAATATTCACAATTTAAGGGCCAGTTCAAATATAAAAGCAGTTTGTATTTCTGCACCACAGGCACTTCTGCAAAGTCCCTGGGAAGGGAGAGATATATTTTCTCCTTATTGGCTTGGCCTTTCATTGCTAACAAGTCAGAATGAATGACAGGCATTTTTCAAAGAGTAAAACAATTTTAAAAAGTAAATAGAAAAGCGGGTGCTTTTTGTTTAATTTTGTGGTTTTAATCACACGTGTCAGGTGTAGAACTGAGAGAACTCCTACAAAGGCACTGTTTACTCAGACAATTGCAACTCTGTTCACTTAAACCATGGTCATGATGTCTAAAGTTGAGCCAACCTATTTTAGCGTACATTAACAATCAGGCAGGAACACATCTGTGACCCACATGCATCTCTGCTTCAGGCAGCCTCCTCAGGCAGACCACTTCAGTTGCTGGTAATCATCTAAGTGCACCTGGAGACCACTATGTGGAGAGACACACAAGCGTCATGCTAACTACCCAGATAATGAGTTCTGTTTGATAGATGAGGAAGCTCAGATACAAGGATGTCTGGAACCCATACTTTCAAAAGCATCCTCTAACTACAAGTGTCTCAAGCTTCAAGTGTCCAGCCTAGAGTGGCTGATCTACAGGGAGAGAGTTGAGCATCACTTTCTCTGTCTGAAGTCAATGGTGGCTGCAGGCTATTAGCACCTTTGAAAAAACCCCTCTGGGTCAATAAATCTCACAGGGTTTATTTGAGGTAAAGCAAAAGGGCTGAAAGTGCCCCGGAACAAACTGTTTCTGCTTATCTGGGCAGTGATAGGCACAGCTGAAGCTTCCAGAAAAGGCTATGGGGATACAGAAGAGAGAGGAAAAGAAGGTCATCTCTATACTTCTCCTGGCCCTTTAGGGGCCTCAAAGGAAATGTCTTGACTTCTCCTCCCAACTTTCCTTCCCCTTCCTCATTCCACCTCTATTCTTAGCAGCTTTGTCTGAGAGCTGGGAACAGAACGTGGTTTCTTAAGTCCTCACCTCCTATTTTGACTCAGACCGCCCAGGGTGGTGGCAGAGGTTTTAACCTTGCATGGAGCCGCTGTTTTTGTTTACACAAAGACTGCTTTCCCATTAAGTAGGAATTCCTCGGCTACTGGGACATGCTATAAGCACGAGATCAATCTGGTTTGACACTAATAATTTACTTCCTCCAAACAACATTACATGGTCCTGAAAACACGCTGCCTTGCCCAGATCTTAAGCTTTGCACTCACTAGTGAGCAGTCAGTGCCAAAGAGTTGCCTGTTTTCATGCTCCACAAATCCTGCTGTTGGCACAATACATGAAAACGACACCAGAACATACTGCTTTTTCTTCCCTGCTCCATTCAACAAGACCACTTAATTACATCTTAAGATGAAACTGGCTCAACAAGTTGGGCAGCTTGCAGGGCTGCTGGCTGGGGAAGTTGCACCTGCATTGCTGCCAGCAGACAGCAATAGAAGACAACATCCAGTCCCCAGCTCTGCTGCTAGGAGTGACTTCCCACCCGAAAAACAAGTGGAAAACTCTGTCGCTCTCCTTCCTTAGTCCCATTAGTACCTACTCTATCTACCCCATCTAATCATTATGACATCTGAGTGCCTTTGTGTGTCAGCTTCCTGTGAAGTAATCACCTAAATCCCCCTTCGAAACAAAGCGGACCCTGCTGAGGAACTCACAATAGGTGCCTTTCACTCGCAGGACAACCTTGGCCTCGGTGGCACTTACAACAAAGCTTCCATATGTGCACCAGTATGGGCTGATCAGTCAGATCAACACCACACAGGATCAGAGGCTGGATATTTGTCAGCACAAAGTAAAAGAGCCTCACAAAATTTCCCCATCTTTCCAACAAATCGTTCTGAAAAAAATAAAAATGCTACAGTATATTAGTCTGCCACGGCCTTTATCCACCTTTGCGGGTCTGTTTGAGGAGATAAAAAGACAAGCACCAGCTCCAAGGGGCGATGTCTGTCGGTCAGCCCCACTCTCAGAGACTGCCTAGCCATTGTATGCTCTTCAACCCCAGGCTAGGGTTACTTTTTAAATTTTTCCTTTGGCAGATATCCCGTTTTTTCCCCTCCCTGGGGGAGGGATCAGGGATGATAAGTTCTATTCTAATAGAAGACAAGTCAATGATAACCTTTGGGCATCTGCAGTGAAGAGGTATTGCTATAGCCCTAGCTGGGATTAGATGCATAATGGATCAACGAAAGATCCCACCGTTTGACCGTTATAGTGTCATTCATTAGCGTTAAGATTTGAACCCGAATCAACAATGGAGTTGGAAGATTGAAAGAATCGCCTTCAGTATTTGGAATAGAATAAATTGTAACAGGCCTGTAAAAGTCCCCTGAGGTGTGTCTTTTTCTCTCACTATACATATATATATATATAGACCACTTTTGCTGAACATTTAAAATTAGATGAAAGTTGCTGAGCTTCTACATATGAAGCAGAAAAAGCTTAGCTACTTATGAGAAGTGAGAGGGGGGAAAAAAAATAATGTATTTTTGGTTTGCCTATCAAAGCACTTCAAGAGCTTTCTTGACTGTAGGATACAGGCACTAACTTGTTATTCAGTCACTTTCCATCTCTCTCATACATAACAATGCAAAAAGAGCTCATAATAAACAGCACGCCCCCTCCTTATATACAAACACACGAACGCAAACACGCACACACCCACTTAGGAACCACTTGTAAATGAGCAACACTGATCCCATCCACTTTTGTTGTCACAAAACTAGGGCAAGCTCACTCTCAATTAACTGCTTGGTGCATAGAGCCCTAAAAATTTAACTACCCAGAGGATTTAGACACCAAGTTTTATCAGCTCTTTATCATCCTTTCACTTCTGGATCAAAGACCCATCAACTCACTACTAATCAGCTAAGAAATTAAACAAGAAAAAAGAAAGCCATTCCACAACTGGGTGAAGAACGTTGTGGGCAGTTAATGATTAATTAGCATTATAATACGAGACAGCCTGGTTTCACAGGAGAAGCTTGTTTCGATAGCATTTTTTTTTCTTGTAGAGGAAATCTTCAGGCTGGTGCAAAGACTATGTAAAGCATCATCAGCAAAAACTTTCCTCCTTGTTTCTGAAAGGCAGTGAGTAGAAGTAACTATAAAATGCTCTGTGAACCAGGTGATCTTAAACCAAGACCCACATCCTACAGCTCAACCAGTGCAATGAGTTATACTGGGGTGGCTGCACTGTCCTCCCCTCTGGGGACAGCGTACTTTGGTGTTTGCCCACCTCCCAGCTCTATGTTATTCCCATTGCCTCTTAGTTTGGCAGACATAAAACCCAAGGCCAGCTAACCTGGACCCATATCCATCCCTCAGAGCAGTTGCAGGCTGATTTGGACACAGGGTGATGTCTAACCTGTTGGGTGGTCAAGGAAAAAGTTTAACTCCCTGCTACAGCTTGAACAACTTTTTCCTGTGACTGTTTTCTCCTGCAAAAAATCAACACAGCTTTTCCTGTTGGCTTGCCGAAAAAGAAAACAACAAAACAATATCCAGATTTTTATGAAGTAGCTACTTATATAACTAGTGGTAGCATAAATACACGCCAAGCCAGCAAATACTGGGAGGAAGAAGAAAGACCATAACTACGAGAGGAACAGAGATAGCTTTCTATAACAGATCATAATCAGCACACAATCAGCATAGAAAGCTATTACAGTAAAGGGATTATTTGAATTAAGACAAAAACATTACAGAAATTTCTCTATCTGGTTCCTTGTCCGTGTTTATGACTGAGGTCAGTTCTGAAATTGTAGTTGCCGGTGAAAGAGCTCCCTAAATCATTTACTAACTATAAATAATTAAAAAAAAACCCCAAACAACAGTCAAAAAGCAATGCAGTCAAACCATATTCCGCCTGTTGCCCTGAGATTTTGGCTACTACCGTTGAAACTGAAGTCAGATGCTGATGTTTAATTTGTGGACACTGAGAAAATACAAAAGGGTAGACACCCCTAAGCCTGTATCCTGGCTGTGCTACTAGTCTGAAGATAGTTGTTTATTGCTGATAGGCATCAGCCACCTGCATGTGCCACTCGGTAGCACACTGAACTGCCAACCAATCCAGCTGTGCATGACATGACAGTAATCCATGTTTTACATCTGTATGGCTGACTTGAGTGAGTAAACCTCTGGAGAATATAGTCTTTACAGTAGGGGCTCTCTCAGATGAGAGAAATCTCTCTTAGTGGCTCTGTAAAGCTCCGCGCACACAGCCCTGTAATGCCACTCAAGCTATAAATAATAATTACACAAATAGAATCTTATTCACCGATAGTAAAAAAGGACACTTGCTTGAAAGTGCTCACCTGGGAGCTGCTGCTGGCTTCCAATACCTGCAGAAGAGATACTGCCCGTCAGCATTGACGATATGGGGCAGGTCCTTGTACGGGATGTTTTGAGGACTCCGTTTTGGTGAACTTTCCTCTGGCATTCTGGAAGAATGACCTGCAAGGTGTTGGAAGAAACAAGACATACTTTAGAACAGGTGAAGGCAAGACAGAGGCTTGGCAGGTGCAGGCATTCAAGAAAGTCACTGATGGAAGTGTCCCTCCAAAACCCCAGCCAAAGAGCCCCCCAAATCTTTACTGCTTTAAAACAGAAATGTAGCATTTTGTGTTCAGAAAAAGATCACATTTTGGGGGAGGGCATTGGGGGGGGGGGGGGGGGGGGAAGGAAGATCAATCCACCATCACTACTTCATTACAGCTTTCTCTCCCCGACTTCTCCCATCTGTGTTTATTTTGCATCGTTCTGTGAAACGGATCCTAAAAAGAATATTTTAGCTGCAATCAAGTGCAGATTGTGCAGCAACCGCTACAGATATGAAAAGACAGCTGCATAAAAGATTTATCTCTGCCTTAACATCTCCAAAGAACAGCGGAGGGTACGCAGCAGAGGTGTCATCATTAAGATCTTCTCTGACATCTCCAGCAGGAAGGTGGCGGCGGTGGGGAATGAAACATTTCCAGGGGAATTTGCAACAAACCTGTTTTCATCCTGTGCACGGGTTTGCATTCTAGTGAGGAGCCGGCATCACAAGTCAAATGCAAGCAGATAAGGCTTTTTGCATCTCGCTGCGGAGATGCGTTCACGCTCCGCCAACCACGCAGCCCCCACGACCCCCGGCGGGTCCCTCCCGGGCGGCTCCGGTGCACCGGGCGGGCTGCGCGGGGTTCGCCGCCGCTCCTCTTCCCCGCTCGCTCGCTCTTTGAGGAAAGTCGCTTGGGTAATTCACCACTTCTTGTTCATCACTTTTTTTTTTTTTTTTTTTTTTTTCCCTTCTCAAACAAATTGCGTGTGTGGGCTGAAGTGGCGGTGGTGGGAGGGGAGGTTGGGAAGGGTGGGGGAGAGGGAGGGCTGACGAGTGGGAAAGCTGCAGTCCACTTTCCAGAAGCTGCTGCACACACATCAAAGGCACCTTGAACACATGCAGCTGGAGCAGCTCAGAAAGTTCCTGCCGCTGCAGGTTGTTTGCAACTTTACTTCCTTCCTGCCACTTACTGTTCGGAGGCCGCGGCGACGGGGGGAGGCGAGGGAGGGGGAGACCTTTCTCTCAGAGCGATCCCCGCTGCGAAGCCATCTCGCCTGTGAGCGCAACTTCCCCAGCCCCTCGCGGCCAGGCGGGGAGCGGGAGGGGGAGGAGGAGGAGGGATCCGAGCCCCGCCGCGGTCCCAGGTCGCACACGCATCCTCCCGCCGCGGGCAGCCTCCCCGCTTCGCCCCGCCGGCGCAGCCGAAGCCGGGCGCCCGGTGCGCACCGGCGGAAGGGCGGGCGGTGCCGCGCCCGGGACGCGGTCGCTGCTGCCCCCCCCGGCGGAGCTGGGCTGGGCGCCGAGCGAGCGGCGGTGCCCGGCGGGAGGGCGGAGCGGCGGGCGGGGCGGGGAGCGCAGGGGCCCCGCGGTGCCCCCCCCCCGCCCCCACCCCCCGAGCCGCCTGGAGGGGGGCGGGCGGCGAAGCGGCGGCGCCCCCTCCCCGCGGCGGCGGCGATGGCGGTGCGAGGCTGCCCGGCCCGCGGGTGGGTCCGCACCGGCCCAGCCTCCGCGAGTTCCCCGCCGGCAGAGCCGCGGTGCCGGGCGGTGGCCGCAGGAGGGGCCGCACAGGTGGGTGGGTGGCTTTTACCGGCGGAACGGACGGACGGACGGGGGGGGGGGGGGGAGGTGTGGAGCCGTGCTGCCGCCTGCGCTGCCCCGCTCCGAACTGCTCGCTGTACAGTCCCAAATCCTAACTCCACGGTTCGCGGGTGGGTACGCGGCTCCTCAGGTTTGGGAGCCACGAAGGAAAGATTGAGGCTTTCAGACGAGGAGCCCCCAAGCCCCTCATTCGTGGTAAAGGCAGTTTGTAAATACAGTATATAATTTATACACACACAGTCTAATAGCACAGCTAATCACTGCAGATGATATCCAACACATACAATGAAACAGTGTAATCGGAGAGCTGTTTGATGGTATATGATACTTGCTTATAAAAATTGTCACAGCATGGTTCCCCGAAGTTAAAATAGCTTCCCAGCCTTAAGGCATCCCCATACTGGGTTTTGTCATTTAATACCGGTAAGTGCTTAGCATTTATGGAGCACTTTTAAATTGTTTAGATTAAGGGCACAGATTCAGGTCTTTTATGTTTCATCAGGATATTATTATAAACTTGATTTTTTACATGCCTTCATATACTTAAAGGTCTCAGGCCTTTTTAAGAAGAGGCAGCTATTAATATTTTTTAAAGCTAGGCAATGTACTCACTGAGTCCCAACCTGGGAACAAAGGCTGAGGAAAGGAAAGAAATATACGCTAACGATAATAACAATAAATGCCAAACCTCAGAGATGACCCATATAAAAATAAAAAGGAAATCAAACCCAGATTTTTTCCTCTTACGGTGTCATTTATATTAAGTGCCCGGGGGGGGCTGTGTTATAAACAGCAAAAGCAAAATTACATATTCCTGTAACTGCTATTGTTTAAAAAAACCACAAAACCCAACATTTATGTTTGTTTGTAATGAGTGAGATTTAGGTCAGATGGGGTCTTAACCAAAGCTCTGGGAGCTGCACTTGGAGGTGTACAGTTTGCCAGGCCAGCTGCCGTCTAGCATGGATGG
The DNA here is from genome assembly GCF_034619465.1 of Leptosomus discolor. Classification (NCBI taxonomy): domain Eukaryota; kingdom Metazoa; phylum Chordata; class Aves; order Leptosomiformes; family Leptosomidae; genus Leptosomus; species Leptosomus discolor. The sequence goes on from NC_141399.1 coordinate 13,342,350, forward strand.
GTGGAATTAAAGAGCTATCACAAGCCAGCTCCAGAGTTGGAAGAAGCAAGGGCATATATATTTATTTAAAGGATACAGATCAGATAACAATGGATTAAGAAAAAAAGAGAAAGAAGGGAAGAAGCCTCTTCCCCTGCTCACAATTTATCTGCCAGGAACACTTTACTGCTTCCCTACAGTCATCCATGAAACCTGATGCCAGGAACAGGCTTCTCTCCTGCTGTGGTGCTGGGAATGTCTGAGTTCCCAGGGCCACAGAGAGGTGGGGGGAGACAAGGAAAAAATCTCTTCCTAAAATTCAGGATAAAAATAGCACCTCACAGAAAATGACCTTTGTTGGGACATGAGGGTGAGATCCTGTCTTTGAGAACCTGCCCTGGTCAGTCCAGATATATGATCCCCTTGATACCCCATTAACCTCTGTGTAGCTAATATTGGAGGCAGCAGGACTGTGGTCCAACCTACAGTCTCTGCCAGGCCCAGATTCTCACCATCTCACAGGAGCAGAGGATCAGCTATCCCTTCCTCCCCTTCTCCCCACCTTCCCTGAGCCCCCAGGAATTTGAGGATGTTTCTTCTCATAGGCAGCATATCCTCCCCCATCTCGTGATAACATCTTAAAAATGAATGAGAAGCAACTGCTGACTAGTTACCTTATTATTTTATGGAATTTAAGCCATGAATGAAAAGCTACCTGAGAAAACTGGATTGGGTCTGAAGAATTCACCTAGCTGATATCCAAACAGTATACAGGGCTTTAGCAGAGCAATTACTGCATACTAGCTCCCTGTGAGAAATCAAAGGGATGTCTGTGCATGCAGTATTTATGAGACTGTAACATCTTCTCCTGTCTCAGTGGAGTGAAATACACTTTTGGAAATACAGTTTAAGCTAAATAAACTTCTTAATAAAAAATAGAAATACACTTGGTGAATCTTTACACTGATTCAGTAATTGCTTAAGCCTTGTAGGGAAAGGAGTTTGGTTTATTAAAGTCTGAGCCCTGCTTAGTTTAAGTGTCTCTGTTGACCGCAAGGTACCCACAGGAGAGAAAAGGTTTAAACCCTCAAATAAGGCAAAATTTAGGAAAAGAATCAATTGCTGGAATGACAGAGAAAACACACATAATGAAAACTTGTTATCACAGCAAGGAGAGAGGAGAACAGGCTACCCAGAAGAGAAGGGAGAGAGTAGGAAGGACAGGAGACAGCATAGAGGGCTGGTGTGTAATTCTGATGGTGGGGTAAGGGAATGAGATAGGATTTTCTTTGTTGTTGGGCTTTCATTCACAAAATGAGTTTTTAATGGATCATATCCTGTTGGCATACAAAGGCAAACAGACTGTATGAAATCCTTCTGCTCTGGTTGACGATACCATGCTCTTAAATTGCAAAGGATTATTTTTGTTTGAGAAGTGGATTTGATGGGGTGTGGGTGCTAAACCATTTGGGATTCTGCTCGCCAGGACTACAAAGAGAACTTTTACTGACAAGAAGGAGGAAAAAAATAATAGAGGAGGAGGACGCAATAATAACATATCTGAGAAGCATGTGGCTATGGAAGAATCTACTCCAACAGAAAAATGCTGAAGTTACAGTAGTCAGGGAGCAGCTGGAGAGAGCAACAGCCAGACAAGCAAGGGAGCACATGGGAAACAATGGGAGATGAAGCATGAAGAGGAAGAATTAAAATCAAGTGAAAAGCAAAGAAGCCAATGCCACTAAAGCTGTCATTTTAGAGTCATTATTTTGGATTTGCCCTTCTCTTCAGCTATTTTTTTTTTTTTTAATCTCTAGCCAGAGTCCAGTCATTCACCTTTTCTTATTTGTGTAACCTGCCTTTGCTTGCCTGTTGGTATTCCTGAATAAGACATGTATGGGGATGAGACAGAAGCGAGGGCTAGGATAAACCGCTTTTGTTTTCCTGTAAAATGTCTATCTTAAAGTCTTGCAGCCAAAAAATAAACTTGGTGTCAGGCAAACTGGATTGAGGAAGAAAATGTTAAAGGGCAATATTTTATTGATCAGGTTAAGTGTAACAATACCAGGAGAAATTATAACCAGCTTGGCACTGGTCTGCGATTCTGCAGACTCGTGTACCTCTTCACAAATTAGTGCCGAGCGAAATGGAGAAAGGTTGAAGGGTTAGCGCAGGAGTATCTGAGCATCACAGAAATCGTTTGCAGGCTTCTGTTGATTTGTTGCCCATCACTAATTTTACTTTCCCTAATCAGTGGGAATAGAATTATTAGATTAAGCTACAAGTGGTTTAATACCCCTAGATGCAAACTACAGTCAAGTAATAAAGTATTTTTACCATGTAAATGAAAATAATTAGTGGTAAATATAGTCCTAATTTTTTTGTAGGTAACAGAAATTCTGCAAATCATGCTGTCATTAGAAGTTGCTTACAAAGCTGTGACTGCAAACTGTAGCTATATGAGTGAAGTGATTAGTATGTTGCCTGTGCGCCTTATTTGACAGGACCAAAAATACATACTTAAAAATACACTCTTTGAACATAGGTTTCAGTCCTTTAAACTGATATATAGAAGATGACCCATCCTACTCAGATGCTAATTTGAGAGCTGGTTGTTTTTAATTACAGAAGCAATACACATTTTGTTTGGCGGTTCATTTGAGTTTTAAAATTAAAAACCCCACAAGAATATTAATACCATATTCTGAGGCATTCTTAATATGAAATACATAAAAGGCATCCTCCAAAGGTAGGAAATTCAAAACGAAAAGTGGAAATTCTGCCGTACAGTTTTGTCTATAGAGGGGAAGTTGATGGTTATTCTAGCAACCCTCTTGCTCGAGAAGAACTCTGCCTTGGGAATAGATATGTTTTTTTTATAAAAGTGCGGAATTGTGTAACCTTAGCAGTGTCCCAGCAAGGGAGCTGATCCGCACTGGGTGCTGCAGGAAACAGCTCGCTGGTGCATTTTCTCAGGTGCACAAGCCCCCAGCTTGTGGCAACGGCAGTGATGTGTTGCAGGTCCTGAGCACAAGAGGGCACAGCCACAGCGTGGGGGCGCCTCGGCCCTACCAAACTCCCCTTCCACATGAATTATTACTATTTTAAAAATCATTTTCCCCTTTATCATAAGAAGGTTTTCTTTAAACACTTGTACCTTTTTATCTCTGCGGCCCAGTATTGGTTTCTAAATAAAAGTTTCCTGTGCTGGTATACACTTAGTCCAATTTTCCCTCTGGATTCGCTCACATCACTACATTAGGCTTCAGTGGTTTATACCCTGGACAAGCCCATTGCTGCAGCACTCAAAAGGAAATCCTGTCCTTGTCACTGTGAGGACAGACAGATTAATGAGTCTGTTACGGGATGGCATTTCCTATTTTACTGTGATACAACTGCATGTAGCCCTATTACTATGATAAAATGTTGGTCACCTCAGCAGAAACAGGGTTTTTGTGGTAGAAAATGTAATTAAAAGGCATCTTAAAGGAAAAGGTACTAAGCTTTGAATTTTAATATGCATAAAAATAAGAATAAGACAACATATACATTTTCTCTGGATGGAATTATGGTCTCAATTTTGAGAAGTACCTGACCATTCTTTTTCTCATTTCTATTTACCAAGAATGACTGCAAAATCCACTTTACAAACCAGCACCATTTTATCAAGGCTGAATAATACAGCCAAAAGATACAGCTATTCTGTCGTGGTTAGAGTGGTGCTTTATTTTGGTAGCCAAACTGGAAGCGTTGACTGGAGAAGAGTTATTATTGTGCCGCCTGGTTTTCTTGCTGCTTTGCAATTGACAAAGCATCATTTATCATGCTTTGCATTCCAATTTTTCTTTGCATGTTTTCCAGCTCATCATAACATAATTATGTTTCTGTTTCTTCCAGCCAGGGGCCGATACTTTCTTTTACTAAGACAACAGCTGCACTGCACAACCTTGATGAATCCCCATAAGGGTAAAATGTGTCTGTGATGGTTGTTTCTGCCTTGGCAACCCAAATGTTCAAGCTCTTTTTTATGACAAATGCTGTTCTAAAATGCACCCAACCCTGATGCTTTCCTAGCATTTCTCAAAATGAGGTTTTATATTGTAATTTAGACTTGAAATATTAAACATCCTGGCTGGTTTGTAATTTTAAAGGCTTCTTTTGTAACATTTCTTTTTATACTGTTTATAGGTTCATAAAAACTGAGATGGAATTTTAGAGGACCACAGTTACTGACGTGCAATTTATTTTTTGAATTAAATTGATGTTATATGTGAAAATCAGCATAATCTGGAGGTCTACTTTGTGCCCTGAAAGTCATCTTAAGGGAGCTTTCATGGTACAGGTGAATCATTTCCTTACTTGGCCTCAGTTGGTGCAGCCACACTGCAATGTAAAGGTAATTATACCAACCTCGTCTATGAAGTGCATTAACTGCTAGTGATAGAAAATGCCATAAAAGACACTCAGTATTTTTATTATTACTTACTGAGATATTTTATTTAATTTTAATTTAGTACTTTGAACCTGAGATTTCAAAGTACTTTGGAAAGGAAGGATAAAATTGTTATTTTATGGAGAGGAAATCAGGGCAGAGGAAAGTAGGGCTCAATGCTGGAGGCAAGCTAAGGGCAGAATCCATTCTTAATGCTCCTGATTTTGCTTACCCAATTACACCATTACTAACTCCCATCTCATCTCAAAATCTGTCTGTCAGAGCACTGTGAATAACTGGCCTGGTTTGGCTGGGACGGAACCCCAGCCCAGCCATGCCAGGCAGGCTGTTGGCAGTTTTGGGTCAGCCAGGGCAGCTGACCTGAGTGAGCTACAGGGGTAGCCCATCCCATAATGTCATGGTCATTGTAAAGGGGGAAGGTTTGCTGAGGAAGGGGAGCTCCTGGGAGATTCCTGCTGGGGTCCCTCCTGCTCCTCCTCTGGCTTCTACTGAGGACTGCTCTCCTGTTGATTGTGATGACTGGGTATTGATTGGGCTGAGCATAGCTCTGTATGTCACTGTTGGTATTGGTGGTGTTTTCATTAAAGTTGTTTCACTTCTACCCATGGGCACTCTCCTTTTTCCCGATTCCCCTTCCTGGCTGGTGAGGGGTTGTCGGGTGATAGAGCAACTGTTAAGAGTTTAGCCCCAGGTACAGGCTAAATGCAGACAACAACTGAAACAGTAACTTTTTCCATCATTAAAGATTACTCAGATTTGCAAGTATAGGGGATGTGGTGTCCTGGACAAAACTACAGCCTGGATAACTACATTCTTCAGGGCAAAATTTTCTCTCCAGTTTTGCTTTCTATGCTAATCTCCTGGATGTTATTACTGCTGCCACCATCACTTGAAGATTGATTGTACTTATATACAAAATTTACAATAATTCTCTACACAGAGGTAAGAGTTTTAGCTCATATGATCGGTCTTATTTACATCTATGTGTGCTGTGATCTAAGGGTACTTTGGGATATTTGAGCATGAGGGTGTATGTAGCAACGTTTTAGTTCCGTCCACCACATTGGTTACTGGTTTAATTGCCGGAAAAGTGAAGACTGTACCTGCCCAGCTAACTCCATCTATTCGTGGATGGTAAGCATAATTCTGCTATTGCTAGAAAAAGTAGCCAGCTTGTTGTTTTGGGTATGCAATGAATATATGGCTCTTGAGAAGAGCTTGCCTTGTGCCATTTCTTCCTTATAACCCCGTGGCAAATTCTGGCAGATTCTGCTCAGATATATTTTAGCTTTTTTCTCAATTATCTTTGGTTTCTTTACTCAGTCCGCTCACACATGTTCAGTGTAAGATGTGCGTTTTCTTCCTGATTCACGTACAATAATTACTTCCTAACATCTGCCTAACAGATTTTGTAAGAGAAGTAACTCTGCAAATATTAAGAAAAAAAATTAATGTATGAAATCTTTGAAATCTCCATTACTGGTGTTTGTTATCCACAGCTGACTGGATTCATTCCCAGCCAGGAAGCTGGTTCAGCAAAACAGCTGCATTAGTTATTTAACTGGAGGCTTGATTCTGATTGTGTTCACACTGAAGTAAATCAGGAATAGTACTAGAGAAAGTAAAGAGTATCCCTAGTGCAAAATGCACGTTGAAGAAAAAGTAAGCATTATGGTATGGAACAACAAGAGAATTCTAGCAGATACGCTGCCATCCTGCTTTAGGTGTTAGGCAGTACCTTCATGTCTTACAGAAACCTTATACCAAATACCGTGCTCCCTCCTGGGACTGTTCTCCTGTATATATGTATATATGTATATATATATATATATATATATATATATATATATATATATATATATATATACTGTGGTAGCACCAAGTGGCCAACAAAATTAAGGCCCAGTTCTGCACAGTGTTGCACCCTAATACCATGGATTCACGTGGGTCTTTCTGTACTAAGCACCACATTCATTACTATTTGCCTCTGGTTTGTAATTGTTTTCTGTTATTTAATTCTTACAGTTTCTGCTACAGTTTATACCTTCTAGTGCAGGCAAACACACTCACTGGTTTTCCTCCTAAGCTGAATTAATGCATGTAATAATTAACCCAGAAGTACACTTTGCGAAAGGGGATGTCAAATGAAAGTGCGCTTTCATTGCAGTGAAAAGGGGGACAGAGCATCCATATGTAAAGTATTTCCTATATAAGATGACAGTGCTATATCTTAGGACAACAAAAGATTGTTACCAGAGGCTCATGTGCTCTGGAAATGGACATCTTCGATCCTCAAGGCCATTAACACCTTTTGTATTTGATTTTATTGTAAATTAGCAGCATGTGCTGTTAATAACAGAAAGTTATGGTATCTGACCATTTAGCCCCCCAGCACTCATCCTGTTTCCTTCAACATGATATATCTGTAATATCTTGGCTACAGTCTTTGATTCTTGTGTAGCAAAGGTATCTGTGGTTTTGTTTATGCTTTGGAGTCATGAACACGTGCAGTTGCTGTGGGCTGGTAATGTCAGTTCAGATTCCTGTTCCAGACCTGTCAGTGGGGCTTCCTGAACTTGTGCATGTAGAAACCTTTCAGTTCACGGTACTATGCTTTGATACCAGCATGTGTTTATTATTTTTACTTGTTGACTTTTCCTAGTACATTACTGAATCTCCTCTGAACTTTGTAAATGGAAATCTAAGGTTTGGAGTTGCTACCCTTCTAGGCACAAGAGGAAACACTCAGCTCCTGGGTGTAGATATCTGCATGAAACTCCATCATTCCCAGACCTTGGGAGGTTTTGAGGAAGAGGACAGTAGAGGGAAGGCTACAACGTTCAGCACCTGAGCCAGAGAGCACACAGCATCTCTTCCGCTCCTGTGCTTATGAGCTATGCTGAGCAATGCGTGTGTCCTCAGTCCCATCCCAAGACCTGTGCCCAGCGCCTCAGCACCCGCAGGGATGGGATTACAGCAGCATCTATGCTTTGGTTTAAAAGAACAAACTCCTAGGCTTTGGCACCGTGGGTCTCAGTCTGAAATGAGACAGGGGTGAAACCAATCTGGCAATGTCTGCACGAGTCCAGATCCTCCCTCTGCAGTCCACTTCAGACGCATACCCCAGACTGCACCCCGGCAGTATATCTCTCTGCTATGGCTCATCTGCCTCCACCTCTGCCCCCAGTTCAAATCTCTTCAGCAATACATTCTGCAACAAACAAGGATTTCTGGGGCAACTTCAGTAAGATCAGAAAGATATCCTTCTGCTGTTCTGAAATCTGTGAGCATGAACGATTCATTCAGCACAGCACCCCTTGGCCATTCATATCTATCTGATGATCAAATATATTTTTAATTATCAATCTGAGGTGATTTTTTTTTTTTTTCACTAGACAATACCCAACTGTATTGTAAGAGCTATTGGGGTTGAGCCAGAGAATTTGGCAGCAAGATATGGAACATTTGGGCTTTCGACACTTAGGAACATATGGAAAGAGGTTTGGAAGATTGCCACATAGGGTGTAACTTGGAAGATGCTGCATTTCTTCATCCTTTTTTTTTTTTTGTGGACAGAAGTGGAAGAAATTTTACTTTTTTTGAAGGATTCTAATTCCTGTTCATTTTCTATGTTGTATTGCTGCTCTAGAATAAACCACTATGCTCAGTTGCAAGGTTTGAGCAAAATCAGCCCCATGTGGATGGGCAATTAAAAGGGTGACAGCATTGCAGATCTTTCCAAGCTTTTACCTCCTAATTTGTGAGATCCCTCGCAGGTGAACTCGCAAAGCTACAGTCTTGTGACTCAGATCATGGGGTGAAAGAGGGTATCTGGTGCCTGGCCTAAGTCAGGATGTGTGCCATTTACTGAGGACTTTGAGGATAAGGCCCTGCTAGGTGGTCTGTCCTTCTTGCTCCTGTTGTGACCGTGTGTCTCCTTATCACCTTGACACCCGTGGATGGATAGACAGTTGAGGCTATCTGTCTGCTTGCCTCTGGTACATAGTTTTGTCATGTGGCTTGGAGCTCCAGCACTGCACTACAAATGCCGGTCACATGTGGGGCAGCAGGGGAATGGGAGAGAGGAGCCGCCTCTAGCTTGACGCTCAGGACTGGACGTGTACAAACCAGCATCATCTTCATACCACTTTAGGGACAGATGCCTCACACCCATGATGGGAGAAGTCTGTGTCTCTCCAAGTTATTGCCTCTGTTCGTCAGAAAAGCAATGCATAGTTTGCTCCATATTTGGTAATTCCTCCACCATAACCACTGTATAAGAAAGGGTTTTAAATGCATTTTTTGTGGCACAGTTGTGTGCCAGGCTGGGGGGCTGCAGCAAATTCAGAATTTATTGGAATACTCCTTTCTTAATTTGCACAGTTGGCATATGGGTCCTGCAGCTTAGTGAATACTAATTTATCTCTCTGACTGATAGGAAAGCATCTTCATCCTGGTTTAGCAATGAGGAACAAAGATCAAAGAGAGTGGCAGGGGCTTGTACTGAGTCACAGCAGCCAGAATTACGGTGTTCTTTGGTGTCCTGAACAGTAAATCAACCAAGTTTGCCAAGACTGCATCTGAACAGCAGGATGGAGGCACTTTGAGCCTTTCCCCACAATCCCTGCCCCCCATAGCTCAGTTCAAGGCAAGCTGCAGCTCTCATCCCACCCGAGTGCTCAGGCTTCCTTGAAAAAGAGTGAGAGTGATGGGGGGGAGGTGTATACCAGCTCTGCCTTCAGCAAGGAGCTGGAAACCAGCCCAGGTATGTATTCGCTTCTGGGAACTGGGAAGCAGTCTCAGACCCTGCATTTTGGTTATAGCCTGAGTGTTTCTTGTCCACAAATTCATTGTGACTTTTCATCTGTATTTTCATGTGACAGTTTGTTTCAACATGCAGCCAAATAATGACTAGACAGGGCAAGTTCCTGTTCTTTCTTTGCGTGCCAGGGGTCACTAAGGTACCTCTAGGTCACGAAAGGGGTAAGTGAAGGCAAGAAGATGACATCGAGGAACAGGGATCGAGCATGGAGGAATTGGTGACCAGAGCAGAGGAAAGAGCATCTCCTCCAAAGGCATTCAGAGACGTGTGTCAATAGCTCTTGAGGACTGACCATGTAAGTCAGGAGAGGAAAAAAAATAGGCAAATCCCAAGTCATTTGAATGGCTTTGGTCTTAGAATGAAAACTCTGCCTTTCTGAATAAAACCTGGAAAAGATTGGGTGAGTTCTGAGCCTTTTTTTTAGCCTTATAGCCTGTGGCTGCAGCATTTCTGAGACAGATAAAATCTGATTTAGAATGTTTTTAGTATTTTGCTGCTTCTTGCAGAGCATACCCTGAGAAACATTAGAGTTATTTCTACTTTCTGTGGCCATAATGGCCCCAAGTTCTGCTATTCTGAGTATGCACTTCCCTTCCTGAGCTTCAGCTTTGGTGTCCATTTAGAAATCTTTTTGACCGTAACACAGTTATATCCATAATTTTCTCAGAGATTAAAAAGCACTAAAACTAATGTACAAAACAGCCTTTCCACAAACACCATCCAGTTACATGCTTCTTTGCATCTCCATTCCCATCTTTACTGATCTAAAAGGAGAAAAAATGCTCTCCTATCAGCCCATTCCTTCTGTCTGATTAACTGGCAGCTATCGCAGCTCTTCCTTCGCACTATTACAGTTTCATTTCCAGAGAAAAAAATCCTGAGGGTTATTGAGCTCCTGAATTTTGGTACCACTGGAAAAAAAAAAAAAAAATCAGGTTTCTGTTTATACCAAAGGGCCAGCAGTACCTTCTTAGTCAGTCCGTTCATTGGAAATCAGCAGATACGTTGCCTAAAAGCGTCTGGCAGTGCAGTATAACCCAGTAATGACTGCTTATTGGGGATCAGGAGGGAAACACCAGAAGAAAGACTGTAGGTGCAGTTAGAAGCACTGATGAGTAGTCAACTTGGGCGGCTTTCTTTTGCCTTTTCTTTTTTTTTTTTTAAGATTGCCTGAATTTGATGGAGGCTTTCTCGTTTAATAGAGAAAAAGACCTACAAATTAAGCAACATCTAGCTCCTAATGTGTGAAACTGCAATTTGCATACATCATGGCAGCTGCTGAGTGGGTCCTTATTACCTCTGCTGGAGTGTTAATTTAGCCACAACTTTCTCATTTATTTAAATGAAAAACAGCGGGTGGCTGGCATGCCACATTATCTGTTAGGCAACCTGGGAATCAGGTTGACAGAACCAGAAAGAGATTTCAATTCAGAGGGACTGCAGGGGTGCTGCCCCCTGGACAGGTGGTCACAGGCAAGCACAAGATTGCCCTTGGTCTGCTCTAGAGGTCAACACTTACCCTAAGGAAAAAAAAAAAAAAATCAATGTTGTATTTGGATTGACATAAGAGAACAGATAATAGGATTAAACTGGAAATCTCTGTTTCTGTTTTTCCTCTCCCTGTGTATGCAAACTGGCACTGTATATATGGGTATGATAACCCAAATATCATCACTGGTCCTAACATAATACAAATAGAATAATTGCCATTCGTAGAGCACCTAGTGTAACGTGGTCCAGACCCACTGTCAGGAGGTTCTCTGCCCAAGCAGGAGGATGCCAAGGCTGCCCCCATGGGACATGCCAGGAGGAGGGCGTGGCTGTGGCAGCGAGCAGTGCCGGTGCCATCACCGCTGCAGCTAGCCTGGAAGTACTTCCACATATGCTGACACGAAGTGGATGAGTGGACATCCCTGAACCACTCACACGTGGGAAGTAAAGAAAACATGAGGTACTGTTCCCCAAATCAGAGGCTGCCTCACTCTCCAGGAAAAGAGGCTGAGGAACCCTGGGGAACTGCTGAGCCGGGAGGAGCGAAGAGCAGTGGCCACACTGGGGAGCCACCCGTGGGCATGGAGTCAAGCGTGAGCTCTCCTCTTCCAAGCTACAATGTTGTGCCACTATTTAATGACACATCTGTGTAAAACTACATATTTGTCAGCAAAGAATGAGCCAGAGCAAGGCTGCAGAACCAGAGGAAGAGTGACAGAGGAGTTTAGTTCTGCAGGTTGGTTGCAGTGTTTCAGTGGCAGCAAAGAAAAACCACATCCTGTTACCACCCAGAGTTTAACTGAGCTGATGTAGGTCTCTTCTAAAGTTCAGCTATAATTGACTGTGGCTTGTGGATCTGCTCATTGCAAACCACGGCGTAGCTTCACCTATGGACAATTTGCATGCACTCACCCATCAAAACAGGTTTTCTGCTTTCAGTTGAGCTGTAAATGTTCTGTAGCAGTTCCCAAAGTCTGTACTCAGAAAAACATGTTCTTGGAAACCAGTCAGACTTTTTCCTAAAAAGAGGGTGTTTTTTCCAATAGGTAAGTCACTGGCAGTTGAGATTTAGAAGGGAGTGTCTTTGTCCACGAAATGCCAGAACATACTGTGTGACCAGAGCCATGCAAAAATTGTTCTAAACCAGAAAATTCAACACACATTTCCTAAGCACTGATATAGTCACATCAAACGTGTCTCTTCTGTCTCTGACACCTACTTCTTATCATTGTTTTAAAATACACTGTGTCAAAAGATCACCCATTTGTTGTAATATCACACATATTCTTCCCTTTGCCATTAACTTAACGAAGTTCAGCAAAAACTTTTGTCTTCGCCCACTTCTCAGCCATTCATTTTTATAATTAAAATCACCATGACAACAAGTAATGATATCAGAACGAAAGGATTGCGACTTAATTATATGAAGAAGGTGAAAACAGGCTTAGCTTACAGCAGAGAAAGCTTTTAATTCTAGCAAAAATATCAAGGGCCTGATTCACCGCTGTGTTACTACGTTTGCGTAATTACAAAGTGCTGCTGAGAGCTGCCCCTGCTGCAAGATGGGGTGTCCTGGTTAATTCAGTGAAGTGCAAGAGAAATATTCCGAATTTCGTGAGTGATAAAAAGGAATTTGTCTTAAAAGCAATAGTTAGTTGTTTTGTGAAAGAGGCTCATTATAGAAATTAGCCGAAGAAATGCAACCATAGAGGAACCATGATTATTATTATGGCAGTGGAGTGGTTTCATATAAATAAAATTAATTATATAAACACTCTGTGTTAACTATCACTATACTATAACTTGTTCAACGTGACAGGAGAACAAGGCAATTTAGGGGATATGGTCCATTTTTATCACAGCTGTGGCATTTGATCAGTTGACCGCTCCATCTTGGCTTCTGCAAAACTATAGTACCAGACTGGATATTTTTATTTCTAAGATAAAGCTGAACTTTTAATAAGAACAATCTGGGAGTTTAGACTATATATATTCATAATCTGATCTATCGAATTTTCAAACATGAGTAAACTTTAATCACTTTGATATTTTTTTCCTAGCTGTGTTCAGAAATGATATGAAATATGCTTTTTAAAATGCTGTACATCTTAATTTTCCCCCTAAAACCAACAAACTGCTATTAATAGTTAAACATTCCTGAACAGTCCCTCTATGGCTTTTGGGAAAATCTCTGTAATAAAACCATCAGACTAAAAATCTAGATAAGGAAATACATTTCATTTTCAATTTTCTCAGAAGCTATTATGATCAATCAACCAATTAGTACAGAGTATAAATAAATTAATGCCATTTTAAAAAGAACATTCTGAAAACCCCTTAATGTCTTTCTCAACTAAAAGTATAGGCTCAACATTAATCAATTTTATAACCCTAAATTTTGCTTAATCTTTTTTCCATCTTTGCTTAAACATATGGAGATATAAATAGTGTTTTATGGCCCTCTCTCTTCTCCTTTAATTTACAGAGTACAAGATCTGCAGCTGATGTAAAGCAGTGGGCCAATTTAGTGGATCTGTTTCTGATTTACATCAACACAAACAAGAAGGTAGTCAGGCCTTCTGTCTGATTAAACTATACAGAACACACTTATAATCACAGATTATAATCCTTACCTCATGCACAACTTCAGTTCTTAGCAATCTTAGCAAGGGCAGGAGAAACAGTCTGGGGAAATTCCTCTCAGCTGCAGAGACAGTGGCCTTGGTTTTCAGAGTGACTTGGACAGGGTCAACTAGCAACAGCATCTCCTCTGGTTTGGTACCCAGACCTCAGTGGAGTCAGTCTGATCATCGCCTACGCTGGAACAGTTCCAGCCACCTGCGACACAGAGCTGTGCCCGGCCACGTGCCCGTGGCAAGGTCTGGGAGGGGGATGTAATTCTTTAGGTGGGCCACCGACACGAGTGGTGGCTGTGCCATCCCACAGAGGAGCCTGCTGCTTTTTAGTGCCGAGTCTGGCAGGCAGCAGGCCAGGCAGCGTGCGGGCAGGGGGAAGGAGAGCAGCACTGGTGCCAGTTGGCTGTGTCCTAATGTGCCCCTGTGCATGACATTAAAGCAGCTCCTCATCCCAGCCAGGAGCCCAGTGCGGGCTATTTATAGCCCTGGCCCCTTGCTGCTCACCAGCAGCTCTGTGCTGCTGTGTGAGATCTGTGTTTCCCTCTCCCACACACTCTCACAGGCACCTGCCGCTCCCAGCGTCGGAAAGGTACTTTTAAATCCTTTCCCCACTCAGAGCAGGAAAGAGAAGGGAGTTTGGCGCTGAGGTGGATGGGCAATGTGGAAACACCCAGGCCAGGCTGCTTTGTGTCGCTGGGTGCACGGGAAATTTGTGGGCAGGGGTACTTGAATGTTTGTCTTGGGGAACCCTTAAAGATGCTGGAGAGGGGGCCTGTACAGGGTGGTGCAGGGTTAGCTGCAAGGCAGCTACATGGGGAGGAGGCTGTAGAACCCATTGTTGGTGGCAAAATTGAAGCCCTCTCATTTCCTTACAGAGCCTGTCATCCAGTTCATAAAGGAAATGTAAGAGATTAATTACAAAGTTAGGATGGAAACCCGTGAACAAATTTGGGGTCTGTTTGCAGCTATCTGGGGTTTGCCAGCAGTGTGGAAACAGGATCAGCCTGCAGACGCCGAAATTTCAGTGTCTGATGTCTGTGCATCGGGGGGCTTTGCATACTCCACAAGCCTACAAACATCTAGACTTGCTTCCAGTAGGGAAGCTCAGAGAAGCTCTTGCTTCTCCCATCAAGGTATCCATATGTGCCTGGGACTGATCCTTACCATCAAGAGGCTGAACATTTTTAATACGAAGGTTCAGTGGGGATTGCAGATTTAGTAGGTATTGAGTATGTGTGTTAGTGCAGGGGCCATTTTGGAGGTGGTGCTGTGTTGTTGCTATGGGTTGCTACGAATTTTCTTTTCTGTGGATATGGGCATACCCAGTATTTGCTTGGTAGTGATTGAAATTGAGGCTAGAGAACTTTATGGGGAAGGCTGGATTCAAACAGCAACTAATGGAATGCTGACATCAAATTCTAAGGGTTTACAGTTTATTTTAATTTCACTGCTGAATGACTGGGATATTAAAGCTTTTACATGCTACCATTTGCTCACCAAATGGATACATACTTCAGAGTTCACAATCGTTTCTGTTGTAAAAATGCAAATGAAGACTAGTTTGTACCAAGTTATTAAATTATGTTTCTTTTAATAGTGATACAGTCCAATTTACACTGTATGATATAATTGTTCCAGAAAGTAAGCCTTTCCTATGCTCTCCAGTATATTATTTATACATTGGATAAATGCAAAAAGAGAAACCTCTAAGACCTTTGCCAGGCTGCTTAGAGAGCTACAGAAATACATTTTAGAAATACATTTTCCTTCTGCTGGCATCTGTCATTGGATATGTAAAAAACTCGTACATCCTAATTCTGTGAACAAGCACTTTGCCATTTCAATCAGTTTTGATATGTAAGAAAAATGATCTGCTCATGTGAACTGTACAAGAAATGGGCTGTACATGTATATATTTAGCTTCTATTCTTCTCATGCAATTAATGCACATAATTGGCTCAGACTGGGATTTGTTTATAGGCATTTGTTTGTGAACAGAGCCACATCCATTTTCTACTTAAATTGTGGGATTCTTTTGACTGACTTCACTGAGCTTTGAATCAGAGTAAGATTAAGGTCAGGGGAAGGCATATTTGAAAAGATGGCCCACAGGGTCTTTCATTTTCAGCTGCTTTGATTTTTTTCATGAATCTATAACAGTTTAAAGAAAAAAAATATGCCTGGTATTTGCTGAGATAGGATCAATATTAATCCAATCCCACATCTAGGCCTCTGTCTTGGCAGTAAATGGAGCTCAAACTGTCAAATCTTTCCAGAATCATAAACTACCCAAAGGCTTTGAAAACCGATCAAAGCATCTTCAGGTCTCCGATGGTCAAACGTGCTTCCAAACACAGCTTCTGGAGCTTTGCAGACTGCTTAAAATCTCACTGTTAGGTGTCAAGCTTCTCCTAGCCTGCAGAGCCTCGTTAAGTCCCATTTTATTTTTCTTTTAAATGAAGAGCAACGAAATGAGAAACAAAACAAATAAGCTACTGCAGAAAGGACAGGCTGTGTCTGTAGCAGTCTGAATGGAGATGACTGCAGTCTCTGCTGGCAGTGGGATGCTTACAGCAGCAGGGATGCAGTGATGCACAGGGGAACACAACACTGTCACAACTGTCTACATCTATAGTAGCAGCTTGTAGGTCAGCAGCCTGTCCTTCACTGGGAGCCTCCTTTTACACCACTTGAAGACTGTAACCGGCTAAGACAGCTCCCAAGAGTATGCCTAGCAGCATGCATCCCAGCAGGAGCTGGCCCAGGCTTGGGTGTCATGAGACCTCAGACTGTCTTGACTCAGGCTCCTCAGTATCAGATGGCATGTGCAAATAAACAAGGTGCCACAGGGACCGAGGGAGAAAAACAATTAAAATCTCTCTCAGAAGGACTGTCATACTTTATCTTACATTGGCCAATGACATAATTTGATCTGTAGTGTTCACAGTTTCAAAAGCTCAAAATTCCTCCTTCCCTGTCAGCAATAAATCAATTCAGATCACCTGAAATGTACCTGCTATAGGGCTGATCCTGGGAGATCGATAGGGCTGAGCAAGGTGAGTTCTTTCTCTGACTTTAATGGGAAGGAGATCACGTCATCTGGCAAACCTTTTAAAACTGCTTAAGCAATTTAAGGCTGAAGTTTTACCTTTAAAAGTGATGCAGACACTTCAGGTCCTAAATGGCTCAGTGAGCTTAAGTAGGGCTTGGACTTTTGACTTAATTAGATGCCTTTAAAAACCTAAATCTCTAAGTAACTAGCAACTGACAGAATATGGAAAACTTCAGAAAATGTACCCTGGCTGCTAGTAGTTACAGTGATACTTGAGACACATCCAAACACTAAATGTCCAGTGGTCACAGAGAACCATTTATCAGGGACACTTACCTGTATGCCCTCTCAAACCATATAGACACATATTTCCCAAAAAGAATTGGATGACCTCTCACTTGATGCTCTGCCACCAGTTTGTATGCTTTATCTGGACAGAACGGATGAAATTAATTCAAGAAATAATATCTAAGTCAAAGCAAGAAAGTAAGCGTTCCCTGAAACGGTGAGTGACCTTTTCAGCACACACTAGAAATGCTTCCCAGTCTGACCACCGGTAACCATTCTTTGAATCTGCTTTTTCAGTCAGTTGGGCATCTAACTTATGTTGATTTAATCTGTTGATTTCATCACAATTTGTTCCTAATGATATCATGTAGGACCATAACAGTAACTTCACTCAAGACAAAGTATCTAATTTATGCCCTATTATCCCTGAAAAAATGAAGAAAATTGGATTGGGTTGACACGATTTGTTCTTGAGAAATAGGTGCTATAGCTGCTTTTATCACCTTATTACCCTCTAAATTCTTATAATTCAATCACATAATAATTTCTTCTGGCATCTTTCCAGGTATCAGAACTAACAGAATAGTTTCTATCATCCTATAGATATAGGAACATCTATAATTCCCTGGAAGCTTCCTTTCTATGTCTTATTCTCATTATATTTTTTCCTTCTATCAAGATTGGCATTATTATTTGCCCTTCTCAAGCACTGCGGGATCTTTTGGACGGTTTAAAATCTTGATCTTAAATGCCAGCACAGCCTTCATAATTAAACCCCGAGATTATAACATTATTATCATCTGGGTACTGATTTCTCTCTCACTGTGGCTGTCAGCCAAATGTCATAATGCATACAATTAACAGATTTGCTTCTCAGCTCACTGATAACAAAGGAAGCACAAATAATTCATAGGCAGAGGCACCGGTTCTTTGATGTGCCTGAACTCTGATCCTTTCAGTACCTGAAGGGAGGCAGGCTGAAGACAGGGCAGCCTCATTAAGGCAAAGAAGAAAAACAAAAAAAAGCAGAGGAGGAAGAGGAGGATGCAGGAGGTGCCTGTCGTGCTGCAGCCCATTGCCTCATGCTGGGTGCTGTGACCTCTTCTGGGCCAGGTCCTGCAGCTCCCACCCTCCCACCACGGCGCAAGGAAAGAGGAGATTTCTTGGGACTGGGGGAAAGACAAGAAAAATCTGGGTCCCAGACAAAATTACAGACAAAATAATGTCCCTATTTACAAGGTAGCTTTTTTTTTTCAGAGGTTAACGGAAATTCCTGATGAGATGCTTCCATCTGGTTTACAGTCCCTTTGCGCTGGGGCAGTTCAAAGAGGCTGCAGTGTAGCTGAGAATTGAGGACAGCATTTATTTATAGTTTGATAGCCTCATAAAAGCTGTAGAGCTGAGCTCACAGCAGTGTGCTTATTTATGTTTTGAACTGCTCATGCAGCACCCTACCGCCTTGCAAAACGTATGCTGTAGCTCCTGCATAAAATTATGTTTGACTCTTCATAAGGTTCATGACACAAAGGCAGAAAAAAAACAAAGTTAAATTAGACTAACAAATCAGCTGAAATAAAAATTAAAGCAGCAGACAGAATTGGAGGAAAATTAACAGCCCAGCTCTGAAATAAAGTAACTTCAAATGAAGATTTGCACCTGAATCCATTTTTCACAATAGAAGAAAAAAATATCCAAAACCCCTGAATAAGGCAATAACTCTGATTTCAGCTGCTGGTGACATTACAAAGGATTTGAGCCTTGCACTGGAGGTTTTATAATGACAACCCAGCCTCTGGCACAATCTCAGTATAGTGTCTCACTGCAAATTATATTTGTATCACATTTATCCTTTCTTTTAATATCAATGTACCATCTTTTTTCCTCTGTGACCCAGAGGGGAAAGCAAAGCAGCACCGTTTCATTATTACCCTTTAATAGTCTTTCCAGTGATATAAAGGAGAATATTAATATCCTTCCAACGACCTCACCTAAACACTGCTAAAAGCCAGGAGGGGAGTGACAAGTTTGTCACTAATGCACAGGGATGAATTTCTGAAGTTAATGAAAGGATTTCACCCCTGGGTTTTAATCCTGTTTTCTTTTTAACCTTTTAGCTTCAGTTTCCTCAGCTGTAGGATGGAGAAAGTAGACCTCCAGATAAATCAACAGCATGATTTTATTGAGTACAGTTCAGTCAGGAGCTTGGTGTGCTATCAAAGCAAGGAGATGAAGAAGGTGCGTTCTTACAAGGAAAGGCAAATACTGTCTTCATTAAAGTGTAAGGTAACCAAGCCCTGCCTGTAGCTCTGGTTGTGGACGCAGCATTGACCTGCAGAGCTCAATGAGGGGTGAAGAGGAGGTTGGAGGGTTGCAGGTGATCCTGACTGCAAGGTGGAGACTCCTTGCACAATTCAGCCTAAGGATGAGGTGATGGTTGGGTATGGACCAGCTCCAGAAGAGAGGAGGCCACACCATCTGCCATTCACAGGCTGCACATAGCTCTGCTGCTGCTCCTGGGGAGTATGCCCAGAGCCGATCCACCAGCTTTGTGGGCAGCAGAGAAGACCACCCCGCACTGGGTGCAGTTGGGCAGTGCCCTTTGTCATCTGAGTAGTGGATGTAGGACTTAGCCATCAAATAATTTGTGCTTCACGTAGTACATAAATGAGCTACATTGTGCTTTGAGATTCCTATTGCTAACGTCTTAATAGTGAGAGAGAGGAGAAAACCGCTGGGAGCATGTTGTGCCAGATACCCTAATCACTGGTAAATGGACACATCAGATTCACAAATCTGATGAACAGTCTAATCAAAGACAAAGTATTACTGTTAAGAATGCTAAATTAACAGTGAAAGAGAACTTACAGGTGACCAGCAAAGGAAGTGAAATCATAACTCAGTTCTACACACTGCTTCTTCCTGATCTGTACAGAAGCCTGGGAAAGATGATGTTGATTAGTCATCTCACTTGTTCTTCACATTAAAGATGCACATTTTGTCCATTATGGAAAAGCTGGAGGATGTGTGAAGCTCTGACATCACAAAAGAGAAAGAAGTTGTTCATTTTGGAGGAAAAACCCTGGTTAGTCAGATTACTAAAAAGGATTAGGGTCTTGTTGGTTAACACTTTCATCCAGTTGGAGAGTGAACAACCTGATTGAAGACACTACAGCTCATCTGCTTTAAGATATGTGTGCTTATAATACATGATCCTTGAGATATGGTGATTCCTTTATGAAAATGCAGTGAAGATCAAATACTACAAGATGATAAAATAGCACAAGGGGAAAACAATAAACTGGCCATCTAATTATCATTTAGGGTTAAAAAAAATAATAATTTTCTATCTCATCTTCTACTGACTGTAAAGAGTGCTCCAGAGGCAGTTGATACAGGGTTGAGACCTACATTTTCTCAAATGCAGTATTTCATTTCAATGTAGCCAGTAAAACAACAAAAGAATGAAGTTCTAGATTTTGGAAATACCATCACTTTATTTTTTGTACTAAACTTACTGCCTTTGATTGATTTTTAAAAGTACCATAAGAAGAGCTGAGAGCTTGGCCCACATTCAGACTATGAAGTTAATGTTTTGTCTTCTAAATCCATTTTTAAAATCTGATAATAACCCAGATTCATTTCTCAGATGTGTTGCTTCTGGTTCCAGATTTGGAATATGGAAAGAATTGATAAAATCAAGGAAATGCTAGTCTTCAAGCATGCCTGGCTTTTAATTTAGCACCCAAAGAGAGGAATCTATGTAATTTGCTAAAACAGAATGCTGGCTATTTCCAAAAACAACTGAACAGCTGAAAGAGTAGCTCTGAGATTGATGATATAGCTGTAGATTTCCTTTTCATCTGGGAAAGAGCTGTAATATTTTTTAGAATACATCTATCTAGATCTGTAGAGAAACCTGGACTGTTTGTGCAAATACCTTTAGGTGGATTTCAAAGAATTTCATATACTCATTTTTTATGTTGATACATATTTCTTTAATGAAACTAAGACTACTCTTTGTGCTTCCAGGATTTGAGAATACCAGTTTAATACGTTGGTACAAGACCCTGATCCTGCACATATTTAAGCTGGTGAGGAATGTTACTCATTTCAATAGTCCCGTTAAGCAATTCAGAGCATGTTTACAATGTGTTTCAAACACGGTTATACCACAGCTTTAGGACTTGTCTGTGTATTGGTGGTTCATGGCATGAGTCCTTAACGCATTTCCACAACAGAACTGTCTCAGTACCACATTAGAAACAAAAACTGTGTTAAGGACAGGTATCCCGCAAATGATGGGTAAATGTCATTCTCCTGTTGACAGCTCTACCCCTGTACCTCACATTCTGCAGCTTGCTGATCTGAGAACCTGACAGGATCAGTAAAAGGGCTCCCCAAAAAACCCCAGAAATGGGACCATGAAGTTCCTTCTGTTTTCCCCATAAAATGAAGTGGAGGGAGTATGTGAATAATTATGATTTAATTAAAAATCCCATTTGAGGTTACAGTAAGTGGAATCAAAACTCTGTGAATCTGCAGCACTTAAGCATCCTGCTGAGAAGCAGGACAGCTTGAAAGCTGGTTGCTATTTACTAATCCTTTGCTTATCCCAAAGCAAACCAGTAGCAAAACTGTTAAAAACTCCGTAAAAACCAGTGACCTACGCTTTGGTGTGAAAGACTAAAGAATCTGGCCAATTAGACCAAGTTGCTTCCTGCCAGCTCTGCCACCATATTTCAGGGGGGGAACCTGTCTCTGCCCACAACATTATCTTGACTCTCTCAGCTTGAAGCCTGGGGAGAAAGTTACTGGTAAAGCGGGGCACGATGGGGCAGAGACAAATCCATTGGTAGGCTAACGAAGTGGCAGCTTTCTAACTGCTTTTCAAGGGTTTAAATGCAGGGCTGCTGAATCAAAACCGTTCTGCAAACTGGTAGCCAAGTCTGGCGGTAAGGCACAGTATTAAACATCCGCTTATTCCTCTGTAAAATGCCAGTGAACTGGGTTGTACTCATGCCTTTATTTCCTACCCGCTTTGCAGAGGTGTGGATCACTGTGAAAACTAATGAGAGAAGCAAGTCTAATGTTTTTCCATTTTTTTTAGTCTTGTAAAACCCTTTCTGAAGTCCCTACTTAGGCATAACTCCTAGTTTGAGAGGAGCTGTGAGCACTGAAAAGGCACTGCTCCATTGTAGCTGTCTAACCTAAGGGGCTGTTGAAAAGATAAAGTACTTCCAGCATCTAAGCAAGGACTAATGTCCTTCAGGTGCATGTGAGAGACAAAACATAGCCAAGGGACTAAGGGACTGACCTAGAGTTTATTGAAGTCAGCAAAAACCTTTCCCTCGATTTTAACAGGCTCTGGACCAGACCAGGATCAGGGAAAGGAGGGAGAAGGTAACTGAAAAAGACTGTTTTGAAGGGAAGTCTGTAAATTTCTTTAAATAATCACAAAACTTGCGGGGGCTGGGGTGGGGGGTGTTATTGAATATTGAAGATCACTTGAAGTTCAATTTTTTTTGTGTGTCTTGGAGGCTTTGAGCCTGAGACCTCACCATGATTTTACACACTTTTAATGCATTACTGATGTGTATCACACCCTACAGAATTACTCACTTTAGATATTAACAACAATATTCATTTGCCCAATAACTTCTTCTTATTGGACAATGTTATGCTTCCACCTCTAGAAACATTCCTGATGAAGACGTTGAATTCTGAAGAGATTTAAAAACAGGAAGTTGGGAGATCAACCATGGATCATAAGGCTGAGGAGAAAAGAAGGCAGCGCCATAGCTTGACATTATTGGAAGAAGTAAAGAGAATGAAAGAATCAACAGAGATAATTGATGTTGTCCTAGTTGCAGAAGGTGAGAAATTCCTCTGCCATAAGGTGGTGCTGGCTGCCTTCAGTCCCTATTTCAAGGCCATGTTTACCTGTGGCTTGGCTGAATGCACGCAAAGAGAAGTGGTACTGTATGACATCTCTGCAGAGAGTGTGTCTGTAATACTCAATTACATGTACAGTGCAGATTTGCACCTCACTAACCAGAATGTGCAGACTGTTGCGCTTGCTGCGTACTTCATGCAGATGGAAGATGTTTTCAGTGTGTGTCAGAAGTACATGGTGGACCATATGGATGTTTCCAACTGTGTGGGCATCTACTACTTTGCAAACCATATTGGGGCAGAAGATTTGTCTGATCAAGCGAAGAAATACTTATATCAGCATTTTGCTGAGGTGAGCTTACAGGAAGAAATATTAGAGATTGAATTCCAGCAGCTGTTGACCCTCATAAAATCAGATGATCTGAATATTTCCAGAGAGGAGAGCATTCTGGACCTTGTCATTAGATGGGTCAAGCACAGCAGAAAGTCACGTGCCGAGCACCTTATTGAGCTCCTGAAGCAAGTGAGATTGGTACTTGTCAGCCCTTCCTTTCTTGTGGAAGCCCGGAAAAGGAACACAATGATCCTGTGCAATTCAGAATGCAATGATATGTTTGAGGAAGCATTGAAAACCATCAAACTGTCCAGCCACCCTTCTCTCAGCCTGCGATACGGCATGGAGACCACTGATCTCTTACTCTGCATCGGCAACAATTCTCTCGGCATTAGGTCAAGACATGGTAGCTATGCAGATGCCAGCTTTTGTTACGCTCCTGCAACACGAAAGACTTATTTCATTTCCTCTCCAAAGTATGGAGAAGGTTTAGGGTGTGTTTGCACTGGTGTTGTCACTGAGAAAAATGATATTATTGTGGCAGGCGAGGCAAGCGCTGTCAAAATGTCTAGACAAAAGACCAGGAACATCGAAATTTATAGGTGTGTACCCTCTGTCAGAAAATCCCTAATCATTAAAAAAAAAATAAATCCAAATAATGTTCTGGGGACAAAAAAAAAAAGGCCATTAGACAAAGTGTTCTTTACTTGAAAGTTTTCCCAAAGAATTTGATTACTCTAATCAATTTGTCACAATTTGTCTTCATAGCACTGAATTATATACATACAAGCAAATCTTGATGCCTTTTCTCCAGAAAGAAGGAGGATTTACTCTAGCAGCATCTCTGTGTAAATGAGCTTGATTAGATCCTCCATCAATGTATGTGGATTTTATATTCTTCTTACTCAAATCTCAACATTTTCCTAGGACGCTCTTTTCTAGGTTATTAACAAAGGAAAATGAGTCAAGCGAATGACCCAAGGAGTCCAGTATAAGACAGGGAAAACACACTTCTCTGTTGATGTTGATGATAGTACTTCAGAGATTAAAGGATAATGATTGATAGCTTTAAACCCTCATTCTGTTTTTATTCATGACTTTTTCAAATGCACTCATTTTGAAGAAAACCAGACATTTTCTGGGTTAAAGATAAAATTTTTAAATGGCGAATATTTAAGGCCAAATATCTTTGAAAGGATGCCTAGGATTCCTCATACTAAAAATGCTTGATCTTGCAAACAGTGGGCTCAATTTTATAACTTCTCTGTGAAGGAGAAATCTCCTTTTTTCATTGTACCATTGTCTGAATAAATGATGACAATGAAGGGGGTAACATTTCAAAACAAGCTGATGAGCCCTCAGGGCATTTACAACTTTGGATTTTCCTACAGATACCACCAGCGAGGAAACCAGTTTTGGCACAGCCTGTGCACCACTCAGCTCCGTGAACTCTATGCACTGGGCACTATCCATAAAGATCTCTATGTAATAGGAGGGCAAATGAAAGTGAAGAATCAGTATCTGGTCACAAACTGTGTGGAGAAGTATTCCATGGAGCAAGGCACCTGGAGAAGCACGGCGCCTCTTCCAGTACCGTTAGCCTGCCATGTGGTGGTGACGGTGAAGAATAAGCTCTACGTGCTGGGTGGCTGGACACCACAGGTTAAGAAATGTGCCAATTATTTTGGTTTGCTTGTTTACTAACAAGTAGAGCTCTGCTTGGTTTATATGGTGGGTAATGTTGTGGTGCTTCTTGCATAGGAAAAGTGCATCAGTGATAACAGAAGAATAAATTGCTCACATTCCTTTGATTAAACATCTTTTGTAGGAAAACTAAACAGGGCAAAGAGGAATAATATCTGTCTTACTCCATCCTCACTGTAAACACCAACTTCAGGAAGGGCAGCTATTTCATAGAGACATGCACAGTGAGCAAGAGTTTAAAATACATCTCCCGTGGCAACGTGGGTTCCATTTTAAATAGCTGCTGGGTTAAACACCTTATTTTTGAAAAAAAAAAAAACAAAAAACCAACACCCAAACTTCAAATAACTAGGATGATATTTAGTACTGATTTAGCACTTTTTGTCATGACAGGCTTTGAAAAATGGATTAACTTCAGCCTTTCCTTATATACAATCCTCTTTATTTTTCTAGATATCAGTAAATAATGCTTTTTTGGGTATTTAATGGTAATTAAATGGTAATGGTCAGCCTTTAACTGACCTCTGAATTCAAAAAGCATGTACACAGGAAAATTTCAAGGACAGATTTATGTCTGAAATTTAAAGTTCACCCCGATTTCTCAGGAAACTTCCTTGGTAAACTAAAGTTCATTTATCTGATTTTCATTACATTATATTATATTTTAAATGAAAAGTTAAAGCATTTTCTGGAAAACAGATTCCTTTAATCAATCCATTTATTTGTTTCATTTGCATTACTTGGCCATGTAAAGTTTTAATATGAATTTTCAGCAGGGCCACAGATACCATATTCAATACCACAGGGAATATACAGAACGATGCTACAGGGAAGACGGATGTGAGGAACAATGCTTGCTCTCTCCAGTTGCTCACAGTGTGAAAGATTTTTTTAAGAGCATAGCCCATTTTTATTTACTGCTCAGTGTAGTTTAAATTTGAGCATTCAACATAAAGCCTCACATTTACTTGACAATGAAATAAAACATCTGTAATCCTTATTGTCAACAGCAATATGTTCAGACTGTCATCACACCTCATTGGTTTGTGTTCTCTCGAAATAAAGTGCTGTTTAAAGTATTTAAAAGTGAAATGCATTCAGCAAACAAGATTTCCACCTCTGTGGATATTTTGAGTGCAGGAATCTGCAAAGGAGAAAACAGAAAGATCAGAGAGCATTTCTGGTACTGAAACAACTGAGCAAGGATACCTTGCTGTTTAAAGAATTAAAATATGAAAACACTTAATGTAGAAACAATCTGTCTATAAAAAAACTTGTATGTCCTATCACAAAGATAGATACTGAAGTTGGACAACCAGCTTTGTCTTTCCTAATAGTTCTCCAGAACAGATTGTAAGGGGAAAAGTGGCTTGGAAGCACGAGTCATGAATATTGAGCCAAGAATTGTTGTAAAAAAAATGCAAGTGCCTCAAAACCACCTGAAGTAGATACCTGCTAACCAGTACTACGAGTAACAGCACATAGGAGTCTGAGTTTGTATATAAATAGGCTTGAGATGAGCAGATTAACAGTAATTGATTAAAAACTATAGCTTTGTAAGATTAGAACATACCTGAACAGATCAGAACAAATTAGCTAAAGCTTTCAAAAAAGTGCTTTAAGACCAGCCCTGAGGAGTGCTGAATTCTTCTGGTACCATATCTCCCACAGTGACCTGTCAGATGTGCTGATTGTATATGTGGGGCTACCACAGCTGTGCTGTGAAAGCAAATTAGTACATCAAGCCAGGAGTTGTCCCTGTGCTCAAGCAGCACTGAATGTTCTGTCAATCCTGAACAAATACTAACAACGCAGCATTGATAGAGTGCTGTAAGTGCATGTGGCCATTACAGGACAGAGATAAATACATGTTCCCTTCCCACTCTGGCTTTGCAATTGAAACAAGACAAGACAAAGTCAAGCCAGAACATTAAATGACAGCCTAGGAGGGCAAGGGCTCGACTCACAGCAGCATTGCTCCGGCTCAGCATTGGTCTAGCCTCACTGATGCCAGCGGAATCAAAAACCCAGGTGACTCCATCATAACTGGGGGCTCTTAAAATGGAAGAAAGCACTTGGTGAGGCTGAGAGGAAGGTTTCAGACTCTCGAGACAGGGAAGGGCTGCTGGATGTTATGTTGTCTGTTACATAAAGAGCACAGGGTGCGCTCTGAGGTGAATGTTAGCACAAAAATGAGGTAGGATGTGAATTTACAGCATGTCAGATGGTGCCTGCTCCTAAGTATATGCTTATTGTGTGTTGAAAATACACAGCTTACCCCTCTTTCAGTGAATAAATTAGTGTTTCACACCTACCACAGAGAAAGAGCATGCCCCCGGGCACTTACAGGAGTAACCAGGGGGCTATATATTTACTTTCTAGTTTGCCTCCTACTATCTTGTCCATGACATTAGTGTTGGAAAGGTCTTTTAGGAAAGAAAAATAACAAGCAAAGCAAGAACACATACAACATCATCACAAGTAAGCAAAGTAGTTCTCTCCTTCTCACTCTCTCTACATGAAACCTTGCATCCTGAAATATGTCAGGATCCTCCCCCCACAGCCTACTGCTTACATTCAGGGGTGTCGTACCCAGAAAACATAATCTGAGTTCCCTGCATCATACGAGACAGGCAGAGAAAGAGGAAGAAGATTAGAGAGAACAAGAGGAGTAGGAGTGAGTGTAAAAAGAGTATTATGGCAGCAAAGATATAGCGGGGGATTAGGAGCTTATTATGGAAACTATTGAAGGAGAAGTTACAGCAGTTGAACAACATTACTCTGGTTAGGCTGACTAAATAAACATGCAAATGACTTGAGAATAAGTTATGTATATATATAGGCCTGAGGAAGGCCAGCAAAACCTCAGTACCTTGCTGAGACACATGGTATGGTCTGAGTAACAGTAGGAATAGATTTCAACCTTTAGCAGGAAGAAAAAATGTCAGATACATTGGTTTTCCCTCTATTATTATTAGGACTTTACAGGGGCCTTGTGAAAGAGGTAAGTTCTGACAGAGCCGGGCCCATGAATGTATTGTTATTACCCGAACCCTCATCTTTACTGCTGCAGAATATAGATGCCCTCTTATTCATTTGACTTCTACAGCGTACTCCCAGCCACAAGTCATGGGTGCTGTTAAACCCTAGTGAGTACGAATCACTTCGCAGCTATAATTGATGTGTTTATGTTATTTATCTGCTCAGTTGTCTGCTGTGATTAATTGCATGCAGGCATGTGCAGAGGGCTCCAAATGTTGTATTATTATATGACTGTCATATTTCATACAGATGGATCTGCCTGATGATGAGCCAGATCGATTAAGTAACAGAACGTTTCGGTACGACCCAGGCCAAGACAAATGGACAGAAGGTGCACCAATGAAGTACTCCAAATACCGCTTCAGCACAGCCGTAGTCAACAGCGAGATTTATGTCTTGGGTAAGAGGAAACAGATTTTTAACAGATAGTACCATGACTTTTTCTTCTTTCCAGCAATTTGCCTCTGTGAAGTGAAATATCTCACCCTTTGCTATGTACTGTAGGACAAAGTATGTTGGACTAAATGAATAGTATTTTTCTGCAGTTATTTTTTCCCCACCCAATTTTTTTCCTTCTTTAATTTATGTAGATTAAATTAAGTGAATGTTTAGTGTTATGGATTAACATAACAAAGATACCTCCCTTTTTAAAATACTTTTCTTTGAAGTATCAGTGTGCTCTATAAATAATGAATTTTAAAAGGTGGTTAGAGAAGCCTTGTTAGCACCATTTCACAAGTGAGCAGTGAAAAGCTAAGGAACATACCCAGCATCATGAAGGAATGGCATAGGGAAAACGAGAATTTGGATCTCCCAATCAAAACCGACATTATTTGGGGATACTGATAAAGTTCAATGAATCATTTTCTTCCACCCACCTCAATGCAGGGCATTTTTTTGAAAAGCTAAATCTTTCATTTTGTCATTTTTTGATTGAATCTTCTCAATATTTTGTTTTGAAACAGTATTTTGACCAAAAGTTTTAAGACTCGTGTGAAAGACTTCAATAATCTCCTACGCCAAAATCTTTTGTCCTCAAATGATCCCCATCCATACCCCTAACTCTGCAGTTCATCCATAACATGACTCTTTTCCCAAAGGCCAGACCATCCTTCATGGCCCATCCCAACCTCTGTCCAAGCCAACAGAAAGAACATCTGTTTCTGAACACTAGCAAACACCTCAGAAGGTGGCAAGCAAGGGTTTTTTTTTGAAGAGAGAATGATGATGTAAGGCTGGGAAAGGCAGATGGAGAAAAAAGGCATTGCGGGCATTGGGAATGATATGGGGGAAAAGTTGAAAAGGGCATCTTGGAAGGGGAATAGGAGCCAGACAGGTGTCTAAGTGATGGAGAGAAGGGTTATATATAGGTGTATTAACTGGAAAGTTCTTAAAGAAGTGGGAAAAAATTTCATACAGTCAGTTAATCCACAGGTGGTCTGTGAGTTATTCATGCCTTCCATGCTCCTGTGATCCCATGGGCAGCATCAAACATGAAGAAGGAAGCAATCACACCAGTACCTCAAGACCTTTCAATCCCTTCTGCTTCAAACTACTCCTGCTTACAAGCTTATCAAAGTGAACACAATAAATACAGTCTTATCAACTTAACACAACCCCTGTATAAGGGGTGTTTTGGGGTTTTCAGGGTTATTATATACCATGGATAAAGGAGAGTTTGTTTCTGGCGTGTAATACAGAAAGTGTTTTGCAGGGGGTGTATTTAAGAAAAGTGTCTTTGAAGCAGAAGAGGAAAATGGCTTTAACGCTGCATTTGCCTTCTTTTAGAGAAACTTCTTTCTCTTAAGTGGCTTGAGACAGGCCAATAGGCACAACCAGCAGAAAGGGTGAAAGAAGCCTGTATGGAAAAGAGAGTTTTGCAAACAGAAAATCATTTCATTATTGTCAAAGCTTAGTGATAGAGAATGTCAGTATGCTGTTAATTAACAAGAGTGTTGGCTGCCCAGGTTCAAAGGTGCTTTGAAAATGTGGAAACTCCATCCTTTGTAAAAGGTTAAATACATATAATTATTTATACTGACACTGATGCTGTAATGGGGCAGCAAAAGCAGCCATAACAGTTGGGAAGAGAAAGGCTGTGTTCATGTGTTTCAGTAAGAAGTGCTCTGAGATCAAGACCATGAACGCTGTGATGACACAAGAGAGTCAGGGTGGAAAAAAAAGTAGCTGCCTTGGGATGCATGTGATAAAACAAACTGACAGTCTTCTTCACAGCAAGCCTGACACTGAGACAAGGAAAAGGCTAATAAGGAAAACTGCATCCGTTTTCTTCTCTCAGAATCTCACAAAGCAAGAAGCATATCTGAATGATTGCAGTAATGAAATGTACAGATTGAACACAAAGCACAGTATTAAATCTGAAAAGTGCCTGTTTAAATGGCGTTGAGGAAAGTCCATGGTCTCACAGACCTTCACAAGCATTTTGCTAATGTAAAAAAATAAAAAGCATAATTTTACTATGTATAGCTGCCAGTGCTGCAGTATTGAGGGAGCTGAACATCGACTTAAGTTCTTTCTTACCTGCTAGCCATTACCAGTAATTTTTTTTGGTAGAAAATCTTTGCTAACAATCAGATCAGTGAGTGGGCCAGAGCAGGCTCTTGTTCTGTCTCCATCACTTTGTTGATTCACACACCTTCCCATGAGCAGGCCTTATTCAAGCAATCCTAAGGGAACCAACACACTTAATCCTGAGAGTAACTGTTTGCTGCACTGGACACTTCACTCTTGCCACTAAATGTAACTAAACGCACATAAAGGCAGTGTTTGTTTTCAGTTTTGACAGTGTAATTGGGGGGTATTTTCACTGTAATGAACAAACTTGCTTGTGATTGATACCAAAGGTAACTGAGCTCACATGCTGCCCCAGGGAGCAGACTTTTGAGAAAGATTGTGCTATTTTTACTATTGTGTTTCTGAGCCTGCCTTTGTCCTGGTGGTCCGTCCACTCAAGGTGTAACTGCAGCAAATGTAGACGCAAATGAGTTACCATCAGGTAGCATGAATATTGATTGCAGGGAAGACATTTTGACCTAGGTTTGGGCTGTTTTCACAAACTCCTGATTGCCTATTTTCACAAACCTTGCAAGGACTTTAACATCCATAAAACTGTAAAATTTGCTTGAAATGGGCAAACAGGTGCAAAAGCTATGAGAGACAGACAAAATAACGTGAATGCAGATACAGAACACACATGTAGCGAGGGTAAATGCGTAAGTCTTGTTTCCTTCGGAAATCAAATACTATTAGAACTGATTTTTTAATTGAAAGACAAACCTGACACTGAGTCAAAAATGATTTGTCAACAAATTCTACCTTTGAATATGCTTTAAGAGTATGGGTAGAAATGAAGATTTATCTGTTAAAATTGAGAAGGCAATGTGTTTGGTAAATGTTAACCATCATGGTCTGAAAACCCTTTGGAAGAGATTAAAGCATTTTCCAAGACCTCTCAAAAACATGAAGCAATTTCCAAATGAATTCTATTTGGAAACAGTGATACAGTCACTGATACTGGCATCTTATTCTGCTGATATCACACATGGCCTCATCTCCAGCTGTAAACTCACACTCACCCACTGTAATTAAAATCTCACACAGAAAAGCTACATTCCACGGTTTATTCGTGGTGACAAGTTCTTGTTACCTTGTGAGTTCTCAGGCTGCAGGGCTGTGAGGTGGGTACAGTTTCCCTTTGGAAACAATTGCAATGGTAACACTGGCTGGGTGAACGGGCAATTCACGGCATTGAAAGGGAGGCAGCGAAAGCATTCTTAATGTGGCTGATGTGGTGCTTGATCATGCAGATGACATTCAGAAGAGAATGGAAATGGAAGGAACGGAGGTTGATGCTGACAGACCAAAGAATAGCAACTGTCATGAGGATGGTAAAACCGTTGCAGGCTGTTCAAAGCTGTGGATCCCTCAGACATCACCCTGCTTCACAAGGAATGTGGGACACTGTGGGAGTCTAGAAAGTTGCTGTCAAGGGTGATTTGTGCAAAAAGACACATTCTGAAGAGTATCACAGCTTGTAGGTTGTCCTCATATCATGACCTCAAAGACGTCTATGCTCAGGCATAATGAATAAGTTTTTGTGCTACAAATGAGACTTTTGTG
This sequence comes from Leptosomus discolor, assembly GCF_034619465.1. NCBI lineage: Eukaryota > Metazoa > Chordata > Aves > Leptosomiformes > Leptosomidae > Leptosomus > Leptosomus discolor. The sequence continues at coordinate 13,374,183 of NC_141399.1, forward strand.
GAGTCTCTACCATTGCCATTGATACCCGTTCTCACTCCAACTGGGGCTGCCCCACGGTGAAGTGTGTGTGCACAGGACTTGAACATTTAACAGGCTCCCATGGAGCCCCAGCCACGGGACACTCAGGGAAGGTGCAATTCAGAAGCATGCTTGATGTTAGTGCTTGGATTCCCACAAGCATCCCCCACTTTTCATATCATATTTATTCCTTATGTGGTGCACTGTCTCCATGGGCTTCCAGCAGTCTGCACCCATCTAAGAAGATCCATTGCAGGCTGCTGGGAGCAGAGGAAGGAGAAGGAGGGAGGCAAGCTGGAAGCAGGTAGATGCAAGATATCTTCCATATGCCACCACGTGCTGCTTCTCAGAAACAGAAACATGAAATAAAGAAATACATAGCTCTAGTTGGATACATAGAGTAGTGTTGCAGAGAGATGAGACTTCTTTCAAGCAACTCTTGAAAACAAAACCCTTAAACGAAGTAAGTTTGTCAGCTCTTTAAGGCAGGATCTCTGTCTTTCTGTACAGTTCATAGAGGTGTCAGCACATTCAGGATTAGGTGGGACTCTAGAGCATGAGTGAAAAATCACTGCAGAGAAAGCTAATCCTCTCGAATGTCTCTGATGTGTGAATGCAATTTCTATCATAAATACAAAGCAAAAAGCATAGATGGAGCACCGCCTTTGAATAAGATGCAGTAGCAGACTTTTTGAGATACAAGTCTAATTTCTGCTCTCATCCATGTAGGTGTAAATCTGTAGTAAGTAGTCTGTTGATCTCAGTTGTGTTGTGTCAGACTCATTTTGTTCTAACCCAGATCAGAATCTGTCGCTTAGCCTTTGAAGTGCTAATTTCTGAAAAGTCCTATTGGCGCAGAACAGAGTATGTAGTCACTGTCCAAAACCTCTTCCCAGCCTAATTGCCAGCTCCAGCATGTAAAACCCTAATGACTTAAATGGAATTATTTTAGAGTCACACTGGTGGAAGGAAAATGAGAAATAGATTAGAGTTTTTGCTCTGACTAATAGCATTGTTCGGGAACCTGTACCATGTGCCTTAATCAGCAATCCTGCAATATAATTGTCTGTTTGTTGTGTAATGTTCCTAGAGAATCTTATGCTATTTATACAGTGTACATAATCCTCATAAGTAAATGGACAGCATTTCCTAAGGCTCAAAATCCTTTCTGCTATTCATCCCAATTGACTGGCCTTAGCTCTTTCTCTCCATATTTTCCCAGGAACATAACTATATTCGTTGGAAAGCCCAAGAAAGAGCAGTATTGTGTTCTTAATGACAGAGGCAATTGAGATACTTTTGGAAGAAAACCAGATGGGAGGGCTCTATTTAAGGTCATGCATTTTAATCTCTTGCTTAAAAAATATCCTTTCTAGCTAAGTCTCTGACAACTCATTACAGCCAACGGACAAATTAGGAAAATTTATCCAAATGAATCCATTTGAATGCCATATTCATTAGCTTATGTTAAAACACATTCAGTAGAACTAGTGCATCTGAAATACAGGTCACTGGTAAAAAATGTTGTATTACCATGACAGCTTTAACCATGTGTTGCTTTTATGTTATGTAATTCCTGCTTTATAAATTAGAACATATAGAAGGACTTAAATAAGAAAACCTATTAGGGAAGATTTAGGAGTCAAAGAATTTTTGTTTATCCTCCTTAGCCTGGCACCCCACCTCTTACAACTTGTTTTTTTTTTTTTCCCTGGGTTCTTGCTGAGAGCTTCTTTTAAATGTTTTAAGCAGTTAAATGAGGTTCAATTAAATACTGAATGTCTCGATCATAAAATACTTGTTTGAATATGTACTTTGGGGGTCTCTCTGGAAAGGAAGGCTTGTGTAGGAGGGGCTGGAAGGAGACATTTTAGCTTTCATGCTTGAGTATTAACTGTGCATTTGAATAACACCTTCTAAAATAAACATGTCTATTTATAAAGATGCTTTGGACTTCTGACAAGTAGCAGATTATGGGCCCGATTCTGCTCTGTTATACCTGTGCAACAGCCTCCAGAGTGCTTGTGTGCAGGGAGGAACAAAAAAGACAAAAAATTTGGTCTGATAGATGGGATCAGAAATTCTCCCTACTCACTTAAGGATTAAAAAAGAAAATGAGAACAAACCATTACAGCAGAAAAGAAGAAGCTGGAACCAAGGTGTTGACCATGCTTAAGAAGACAATTACCTGTTTTTTCAGCCCCGCTTCTAATCAATCTTTGTACAAGCTGCATTACCTCATCTGTTGTGCTCTATGTTAGTAAAGAATGACAGTGCTTCTCGTTTCATCTTTGGAAGTGCCTGCCAGTGCTAGCTTTATTGCTCCCTTATTTCTCCAAGAAACCAGCTATGCAGCCCTGCTTTGCAGAGAGTGAGAAAGCAACGTAAGTGCTGAGACTCTCAGCTTGAGTGCTGTTAAAGAGTAATGAAGGGAAATCTCACATAAGAGATTAGTGCTATTAAATCCATTGTGCATTCCAGAGATCAATTTAATAGTGAACTATTTTACAGGAGGCAAAGCTTAGATTTCACTTGTAGTTGGAGAATTACACCTTTTTTTTTCCCATTTCCCAGGTTCCTTTGATAAAAATTCAAAGAGGCACTAGTAAGAATACATGTTGTTCAGTATTGTGATCTGAGGACTTAATCAGAGGACAAAGAATTACAGTGTCAATGCCCTGAGGGCACTAAAAGGTCTTGATCATCCTGACCAGCATCACTTGCAGCCTCCATCCACACCCTCTGCCCATAGGTCCAGGAGCATCTTTTAAACAGAGGCTGAGGGGTATCAGCCCGTTCTTGTTACCTTGCCTTTGCCTGACAGCTGCTGGTAGGACCTTCTGCAATTGCCTGCCTCTGGTTCTGTGGAGCTGCATCCTGACGGTGAGCTCATTACCTGGGTCATCTTCCCTTTGGGAGCAGCTCTGCTTTTGTTGCTCCCTGATATACTGCCCTGGCTGAAAGACTGTAGCTCATGTATAATTTCAGTTGTCTGTTAGTGCAGGGAACAAAATTAAATGGTATGAAGTCTGATATTGAGATGCCACCGTCACCCTGCCCCTCTCAATGGAGTACCTATGCTGTTTTCAGTCCTATCTGGACCACCAGCTGCTTTGTAGGTGTCATTTTGGTCAGACATCCTGTCTGTGCAATGAGCAATCTAGGCTTGGATCTGAGCAGGTACCCTGCAGGGGGGAAAAATTGTCCATGTTGAACTTAGCTGCCTGGCAGATCTCGCTGCATAAGAGCTTGGTGTGGATGAGGTTTGGAAGTGCAATTGCTCTGCACCAGTGCCTGATTTCACAAGTATTAGTGACAGTCACTGGGTACATGTAGGTAGGAATGAGCCCTATCTCTTGAAACTCAACGTGTCAATCTCACTCCTATAGACATATATAGATACATCTAAGGCACTTATTTCCTTTGTACCCACTGAACTGATTGTTATCATTGACTCTTGACCATTTCACCACTGTTATAGATATTCCCCCTCAAGTGCTGGAAGAGTGTTCTGTTATTAGAACTGACGTGACTCAAATTGCATTCAGTCTTCTCAGATGAACATGGGTTAAAGCGGAGGCAGTTGATCTCAGCCAAAGCAATATGGTTTTGCCTTCAGCCAGCTATGAGCAGCATGTGGGTATAGCAAGGCACAGAATCTTACCTCGTTGAAATTCTGAAGAAGTGCTCATCACATCACCTACCCTGCTTTGCCTTTTTGCATCAAAGACTTGTCTTCTCTATCCTGATTTCTTAATAAAGATCATGTGTTTTATTTATATATTTATTTTGCTAATGGAGCTTCATGTTAAATTTAAAGTCCATTAGAATCACTGCTTACAGAATGCCCTTGAAAGTATGTTTGATTGCAGAATCATCCAAGCGTGATATGGAAAGCTCTCAAGCATTAATAGGTTTGGGAACACAAAGGTGGCTTAGCTGGCTTTTTTAGTCCTTCAGTGGCATCTGAAATATCTCCTAGGGAAAGCACGTAATGTAAAAAGCCTAATGTGTTGAAAGGGCGTATTCGTAAGGGGGGGTGGGGGAAGACTGAGTTCTGGGATTAAATCCTCTTATGTGATGAATGTGAAAATGACTGAAATGTTCAAAACTCCCAGTGAGAAATCCATCTCCCCCTGCACAAAGGACATATAATTGGGCTTTATGCAGAGAACTAAGCCAGGTGGTGTTGAATTCACCTGCCCTGTTAGTGATGAGGTAGGTGAGTGTGGCTTGATGAACGATCCACCCCAGCATCCATTCCAGACCATGGGCACGGAAGTTGCAATTGCTTCCCTTTGCACACCTGTGGGGACTCCCAGGAGGCTGCGCCCACAGCATGTGTGTTTTAATGATCCCATCTCTAGTTCTGGGTGGGTTAAGGTAGAATTATAAGTACAGATCCATGTGCTGCTGGTGGGTCGCTTGGCACAAGAGTTTCCCCCAAATGACCTAAAACCCTCTGCCCTCTTTACTGCACTCTGCCTTAGCCTCCTACAGGTTACCCCCATTTGATGTAGAAGCTCCTGTAGAAGACCATGAACTCAGTTGTTCAGCTGCTCCTCCCAGAGAACACGCAATAAAGATAATCTTCATGGTCTCAACTGTAATTCCAAATGTCTCCACTTGCGTTCCTAATGGTTTCATAAATCTGAATGACGGCAGCAGTGGGACAGGATAAGCTGGAGTCATGAGTGACAGAGCACAAAGCAGCCTGAATTGTCTGACACAGCAAGTTTCTTTTTTTCTGCCAATTTGAAGTCTTGTGTGGTATATACATTGCAGATGATGGATAGCCTGGTTAATGTGAGACTCGTTCACTTGGCTGCAGATGTGAATTGATTTAAATTTGAGATATTTTTTTTTTTTCTGATTTGTGTATTCAGTTCTTTGGGAAGCAGCCTGAGACATCAGTCTCTTGTCTCACAGAAGTATTTCTCAACTACTGCATCCAGGAATTTCTCAACTACCACATCTACCAGCAGCGCTGGTAGAGTCTAACATCCTCATATTCCTTTGTTAGCAATATTTCAGTGTTCGCATTGCTTTAGAAGAGGTGCTTGAAATTCCTGATTTCTTGTTTTTCAGAATACTCTTTTTCTAAGCTTGAAAATTAAACTTTACTCCCCTCTGATTTTTCATTCGTACTTTCTATTTGATGAGAACTTAGCTTTGCCCTTGTTGCAAATTGAACATGAAATTGGATTTATCTGAAATGGCTGTGGAGATCGTAAATAAAATAGAGATTCTTTGTACCTTCAGGACTGTCTCTGATAATGACAGGATTAAAGGAGGTTGAATTTAAGTTGCTTAAACTATCCAATGAAAGTTTCATAAATGCTTGAAAATGTGGTAGCTCTTAGCCTTTTGAAAAGATGCTCCAACAGGTCACAAAAAATTACTTTTTTAATAACTATACACAAAAATGTTTGGGGGCAGATCCTTTGGATTGGCAGCTAAATGTCTTCATTAACTGGTAATGGTTGTGATTTTTTTCAAAAAGCCACTGACCGTGGTGTATAAGTTTTGTTCTTGATTATTTCTGTTCTTTCTGAAGTTACCATGCCCCACAGTTACTCAATTCAGAAAACGACAATAAAAATGCACTAAGAAATAAACAGCAATTATACTTCTAGAAGAGTTCTAGGCATTTTGTCCGCTGCCCTCTCCCTTGAAATGTTGAGGCAACCAGCAAAGCTATTGTTTGACTCTGACATGCTGCATACGTTCCCTAACTGGTACCATTCATTCCTCTGATTGAACAAGATGCTCTTTCATTCTTCATATGAAGACTTTTATGGGTGAGTGCATATTCTTCAGTGGTGTGCAGTAACACCTGGGCTAACTTTAAAAAAAGCTAGCTTGATAACCAGCAGCAGTCTGTCTTTGGCACCACAAAGATGTCTTTTGACCAAATTAGTCTGTGGGGAGTTTTAATATTGTTGGTTCCCAGTTAAAACTGCCTTAAGTATCTCCTTCTACATTACACTGCATACTGTAGACTGTACACACTCTGGTAGCAGACTCTTGCATGCTGTACTCTGTCATTCCACCAAAGGATGCTACAGAATCAGAGAGACTATGTGATAAGCAATGAATTAAATAGCCTTATCAGTTAAAAATCTTGATTAGCCCTTAAAACTTTTTTTGATAAATTCAGGGGAATAGTGTCCTTTCCCTAGAGTGGCACCTCTCTTAGGGCCATTAAGGAGCAGTGGACCATACTGCACGGAAGAGGATAATGCCCCTGGTCTAAAGAACAATACAATAAGTAAATGTTTGAATTCTGAAATTTATTCTTGTTTCTAAATAGTCCTAAGGAATAGCTCAGTGGGACTCCATCGTGAGAAAGGCTCAGCATGATGATGCATAGAACTCCCTTTCTGGCATGGAAATGATTAGCAAAATTCCACAACCACAATTACTCCCTCTCTTATCCTCAGCTCTCTTAGGTGAATCAAGCTTCAGAGGAGGAGCCCATCAGAGCAAATGCTGCATAGTTGGGGGTGTTGAGCTGCTAATGAAAACATTTGGATACTGGCCTTGTTTAAGCACACACTGAGGGGAACCTAATAGAAACTGCTAGGATATTGCTGGTGGTTATTAGGGCAAGTAAAATTTGCTGTGCATGGAAAAGGAGCTGAAAACCAAACTCAGTGAAGGTTTTTGAAATTCAAATATTGAACCTAATCAAATGCTGCTAAGTTCAGCTGGAGGAAAACTTCCTGCTGATGATAATGGATACTGAATTTGGTTCAAATTTTGCTTCTCTGATGCAGCGATAACTGATCTTATCTTTACCTGACTCTAAAGTACAGATCAGGAATATGGTGGTAGCAAATTTGGAGCATTGTGGTCCCCATTTACATGTAGTTGCCTTTTGCGGATACCTTTGGAGAATGCATAGAAGATTGAAAAAATAACACAGTCCATACTAAGAGGTTGATGGAAAACCATATGCAAGTAAAACTTTGAGCACTAGGGCCTCATTTCTGTGACAGACCAGTTTAACAGCACTAGGAGCAAAATATTTTAAAAGCAGCCGCACCAACCTTGCGAAGGTTATGGTTGCAGTCCTTTTCCTTTGCATATGCAAGGGCATAGTTACATGCCATACAATGCATTTTGGATTTGCGCAATTGAGCGGTCCTACACGTGTATCTGGAAAGCTAGCCTTCATGTGGAAATTGCTTGCATACTGCAGTCATTTTATATTTAAAAGTGGTCACATACACACACATGCACAAAAGAACTGCTTCAGCATGCCATCAGTGCTCATTACAGGGTATTGTGTCCATTGGCACAGATGGAAAACCCGCAAGGGTACGTCAGCATATTAATTCTCTAGAATCAAAGGCTGTGTATTCAAAATCTGCATTTGATCACTGGAAAAGATTTGGAAAGGCAGTGTTTGCACTGTGATTTCAGTGTACAGTGTTTCCAGTGTGCATTGAGATCTCAGGTATGTCTGCAGCCTGTTGCAATATGACCCGGAAAATGAAAACTGGGATCTGTTTTGATCCTACACACTGACTTCAAGCATCCTAATTAACCCTTCAACAGTAGGGCTTGTCACAAATAATGCGGTTGGCACGCCTGCATATTGGATGGATTTATTTCTAGAAGTTGATTTCCCTTAAGAAAGGGGTGTCATCTTTTTCTTTTATTGAAGACAACTAACCAACAAATCCAAATGATTGTTGGTTAACAAGTGTGAGGATCAAATCTGCTAACAGTAATTGGAAAATAGGGTTTGATCCATTGCAATTTAATGATAAAGTAATTTGTCCAGCACACAGAACAAGTAATTTTGACAATTCCTACTATATAGGCAGAAGACAAGACAAAATACCTTTGCATTTTGAAGACATGCTGCTTGTCCTTCCTTTGGTACAAGACTTCAGAAAGGATCTTGCTTCGATGTGTGTAGATAATGCGCAGTAGCTTCTGCTTTGAGTTTACTTTCTAACAAGCATCTGGAGCTGCAAAAGGGAAAAAAAAGGGGAGAGAGATGAGGACATGTAAACAAAAAACGATGCAGCCATCAATGTATTTTTCAGCAGAACCTGGGACTGTGACATTTGACCTATGTATCTTTCGCAGGAGGAATTGGGTGCCTTGGTCGAGACAGAGGACAGACACGGAAATGTCTTGATGCAGTGGAGATTTATAACCCTGATGGAGACTTTTGGAGGGATGGACCTCCTATGCCTTATCCCCTCCTTTCCTTACGAACAAACTCTACCAGCGCAGGCTCTGTGGAAGGGAAGCTGTACCTCTGTGGAGGATTTCGCGGAGCAGGTACTAAAATGAGTCTGACATTCCCTACATAGTTGAAATCAGTTTCACTGTACACAGACTGACCCAATGACCAACCAACCCTATCAGGTGGCATTGGCATGCCCTGGAACCGCTGAGCTGATTCAGCCCTTTGGACTGCTGGCTCCTAATGTCAATATGAATTGTGTTGTCTTTGCCCTTTGCTTTTTCCCTTAACAAAACATTAAAAATTAAGGATGTTTCTGATCTGCACTAAACCTGTCCAAATCTACAACCTCCATAGAATTCTTCTGGGTTTACATCCAGAGCTACTGAGATCAGGAGCTTAGTGTGTTATGGACATTAAAGAACTTGGGCATATTTGAAGATTAAGGCACTATCCTCCTGTCCTTAGCCAAGCTATCTGGCTCTGCCTGTTTACCTACATGCTTTTCATAATCAGTGTTGAAAAAGCTTCTGTACTTAATGAGTACTTTGGGCAGGGAACTGAGATACAAAGAGACTAAAATTCCAGATCTGGTGATTTTAAATAAACCTAACCCCATGGGCCCCTTGCTTCTTTCAAGTCTTCTTCCTTCCAACTGTTCTTAGCTATGTCTAAATCTCCAGTACTTATAACCATTAGTTTTTTCATGATAAATGCAAAGAGTCTCAGAACATGCACACTTAAACTCTTCTGCTACATACAGCTGCTATCCCAATTTCCTTTTTAGGAAAAAGGATTAATACAGGTGCGTTAGTCACTGCTAATAAATGTCACGTCAGCCTCACTGCTGCCGAGGACTGACCACGTGGTATCACTGAGTGACGTGTCCTTCACATTACACTGACTTTAGTTGCATCGACTTGTACTTGTATAACAAACTCTAAATTTAAAGCTGCTGTTATTTTAGAATGATGATTTTCATCAGCTAGTTCACAACTCACCTTCCCCTCCCTTCATTTGCTACCGTTTGAGGAAGCTGCTTCCTGAAAACAATCTTATGGCAGCTCTCTAACAGGCATGTTCTCGTGTCATCTCTGATGGAAGTTCTGTGACCTCAGAGCAACTATGGTTATGATACATCACTGTGTTTCCATAGCAAACATTGTGCCATCGTATTCGTCTTTTTCTCAGCATTATTATGAAAAAGCCTAAAGTTAGTGGGTACAAATTTCAAAAGGCTGATCATTTGCACTGGCAAATGAAGCAATTTCATTCAATATGACTAATGGATTAGTATGAGATTTTCTGAATAAGGTAGCTTCAGAGCCATATAAACACTGTCTGTACAATACCACCACGTTCTGTCTGAGTCATGTACAAAGAGTGGTAGTACTGGGAGAGGTTGACAGTCCCCCCGTGGATTTCAAGACAGCCATCTTTTGTACGTTTGCATAATGACAGCTCAACGGGGTCCTGATTCCTGATTGCACTATTGCAATCTATATAATTATGTATAGAAGTCCCCTGCACTAAAAGTGTTATTTAGATTGCAAAACAAGAAGTCAAAGCTAGAAAGTGCCAGTTTTGCAATTACCTGTGCAACCCCCACGTGTGCACTTTTTATACCCATGAAGAAATAGTATGTGAATGTGTTGTTAGACGTTGTTATGATGTCTATTAACAAGGGAGCCAAAATAAGATTCTTGCTGTCAACTTTAAATCAGATGTATCCACATGTTTGAGGAGTTGAGAGGAAGTTGTGCCTTAAAGACAGGCTTCTTAATGTGACCTTCAAGTTATTAACGGAAAAGGCTTTCTAAATCTTTGTAACAATAACAACTTCTAGCTACCGTCATCAACAAAAAGATGGGTGGAGTCCATATGCTGAACCTGAAGAGGTTATCTAGCTGCCATCTCTCCCTGGCCCTGTCTTCTCTGCACGCTGGAAAGAGCTCTCGCCTGATCCGCTCTTTGGGGGTGAAGGGTGGAGTGAGAAAGGGTTGTTACTGTCATACGGGAACTTGAAGAGGGTGGCTTGACTCTGCTCTTTTACAATTACAGCCGCTCAGCAGCTTCAAGATATTCACAGAACAGTATGTGCCGCTGCTGCTGCTTTAGTAGCAGATAGGGCTATTTTAGAATGTGCTTGTTTGGTTTTAGTCTTTCAGGTTTCTTGGCATGTCAGTTGGTTTTTGTGAGGAATGCAACTAAGAGAGGATATTCCAATTTACACAACATTGTAATTTAGTTTCAACCAAGTGGAGTTTTTGGAACAAGCTGGAGGCACAGCTGTAGTCTCTGGGTTTTCTGCCTGCTGAACACGAAAGGGCTGCTGTGAACATTCAAGAATGAGTGTTTCTCAAAAAAAAAAAAAAAAAAAAAAAAAAAAAGAAAGAAAATAAGCCAAAATCATTGCTGCAGTGGAAAGTCTTGGACAATGTATGTAAGGGGCTGCAACCAACGCGCTCTATACTATAGATCTGTCCCCAGCTCCCTGGCCTCAGCTTGCTTTGCATTTGCTTAAACCCACTCTTGATCCAGCAGCATGAAAGTTGACCTACTAAGGACATCGTTGCATCTTAATTTTAATTCTATGTGCCATGCTCTGTATGCCTTTCTGCACGACTATTGACCTAAATGGACAATTAGGTACAGAGATGCTGTACAGAAACACAAAGCTGAAAAGCAGCAGTCAACTGCTCGAAGGGCCTTAAATTGGGATGAAGATGAGTACTGTTCAGCTACCATCTCTTCCGAGTGATGGCAGGATTCCCCATCCCATATATATTGCCTCCCACAAATCCCTGTCAGCTTGATGAAGAACAAGTGGTACAGCCCTAACAGCATCCCCAGGAGCAGAGGAAGATAAGTTCTAGCTACTTAGAGTCTCCAGAGGAGAGTCAGCTGGGCCAGCTTAGAGTAGCAATGCAGAGAACAGTCTCTCTAAAGGATGAGTGGACTCCAAAGTATGTCCAAGCTTCAAGAGAAAGCTTCCTCTGAACTGCAAGGAATGTTGTTCAATGTTGAGCTATGGTAAACACAGCTTGTAAGACTTCCCCTGCTGAGGCTTCTTCAAATTAGAAGCTTGCTCAAAGCCTGACCAATGAAAGGGGAAAGAGGATTAATTCAGCTGAAGATTAGGCACTTTTCTGGAGTGCCTACACTAAGGCCTTAGTGATCCCACTTTCCCCGCGCATATGGAGAAGCACAAACAATTCCAGAGGGACATTCAGGTCCTTGGTACTTTATATCTGCTCTGAAAGACCAGAAGGCAATTCAGAACCCTGAGAAACTCTCTTGTCTCTTAATGCTCTGTGTTCCGATCAAGATATGAGGAATTCTAGCGTGGTTTAGCAAAGGCAAACACATCAGGAGCTTGGTGCCTATAGTTAGATAGTGCAACCCACTCTGAGACCTCTGTGTTGTAGCACTAGCTGACAAATGTTGTATGTTCTTACATTCGTAAGTACCCAAAAAAAGTCACTTCTGCTTGTTTTGAATTTGTTTTCTCATTAGCAAGACTTGCAAAACTTCATCTGTTAGCCAGTAGTTTATACGAAATACCTCATTTTCTACCAGAATTGTTATGTCAAGTAGGAACTATTAACCTGCTTGTCTCTGACACTGAGCTCCAGCTCATGTAGCCTAGTATCATGAATATTGCCTGTCGTTTGTCAGCAATGTAACAGCATTCATCACGATTGATTGGTTTTGTCCATTAGTTTATAGCTCTGCCCAGAGTGAAAACATTAGTCATAGTATGAATACTCAGAAAGACTCAATGCACAGTAGCCAGCCAGGCTTCTACTAATTGTTAAAATACATTGCTGCATTTACTGCTGTAACTATGGATTTTAAACCAGCCTTTGCAGCCTGACCCCACAATGTTCTTGTTGACATGTTTTATTTCCTTTGCCTTCACATAGAACTAAAACCTGCCACCTGGGCAGGCTGACAGCTATTAACGTCAGCCCGTGCATGGCAGAAGCAGCCTCATTAGTGTGCCTCACCAAAGGAGGTGGTAAGCAGGTCTTCAGGTATGTGACATTATATTCTTATAAAATGCCTGCTGGATTGGATTCCATTTGTTTTCAGCTGCTTCTGAGTATTATAAATATTTTTTTCTGGCGAAAATAATGAAGGCAAGGGTGTGTGCCTGTTTGCTGGGACTGTGTCATCTGCTGTTACTGTCAGCTTGCAGAGGCACATGTTTGTTGACTTTGCATTGTTGCTGCACAAATACAGATCTCGTAGCCTGTTTCTGGGGGCTGGGGGTTGTAGCTGTAGTTTCAGATTATAGACATTGGTCCAACTGCCTGTCTTTCACAGATTTGAATTAATAAATTCAAATCCAGAGTTAATTTTTTAACCTGATGCATCCTGGCCTGTGTCAGAAATAGTGTGGCCAGCAGGAGTAGGGAAGTGATCCTGTCCCTGTACTCAGCACTGGTGAGGCTGCACCTCAAATACCGTGTGCAGTTTTGGGCCCCTCAGTGCAAGACAGACATTGAGGTGCGGGAGCGTGTCCGGAGAAGGGCAACGAAGCTGGTGCAGGGTCTGGAGAACAGGTCTTATGAGGAGCAGCTGAGGGAACTGGGGTTGCTTAGCCTGGAGAAAAGGAGGCTGAGGGGAGACCTTATCCCTCTCTACAACTAGAGGTTGTAGTGAGGAGGGGGTCAGTCTCTTCTTCCAAGTAACAAGTGGTAGGATGAGAGGAAATGGCCTCAAGTTGTGCCAGGGGATGTTTAGATTGGGTATCAGGAAAAATTTCTTCACTAAAAGTGTTGTCAAACACTGGAACAGGCTGCCCAGGGAAGTGGTAGAATCACCATCTCTGGAGGTATTTAAAAGACATGTAGATGTGGCACTTAGGGACATGGTTTAGTGGTGGACTTGGCAGTGTTAGGCTAACGATTGGACTTGATCTTAAAGGTCTTTTCCAACCTGAACGATTCTGTGGTTTTAATTAGAATGCCATCTTTACACCCATGTAACATCAGCTGATGCACGAAGTAAACGGACAACCACCTCAATGCAAATAATAAAATGTTTAATGGGTCTGCTGTTATCAGCACATATCTATTAAAAAGTCTTATGACTTCAACAGCTAATGGCACTTGGTCTGGAATTTTCTCTGAACTGGCAATTTTGCCATCTCCTTCCAATGTAGCAGAGAAGATAAATGTACTGATTCCCTACTATATATATTGAAAAATTCTGTAATGTGTTTAGCATCGTGTGTGGAACCAGAGCTGCTCAAACCAGTTCTGTTATTTTCTTACTCCTATCAAGTAGAAACTAATTTTTCACTTAGGTGGTGTTACAGCCAGAGGAAGGGGAAAGAAGAAATACATATGAACTTGGTGTGCGAGAATCTCAATTTTGTGTTTGCAACTGTTAGCCAAGATACATGATGGTGACACTGAGTCCTACTAGCTGTGTAATTCTGATTCTACCAAAAAAAAAAAAAATATATATATACTTACCCTAGATTAATTTTCTGGCCTTCTCTTCCTCATTTACATAAATTGAAATCCATACATTGGAATAGAAGCGGCACTGCTTGCGGCAGTACAGAACTGCGTAGTAATTACTGTATTCCAGCTGAGCTAATGAGTTTGTATCTCCACGTCATCCTCTCCTGACAGTGGACTAGCTTAATAGTTATTTATTTTGACTAATCTCCCATAAAGGCTGTTCCCCCTAGGCTCCTCCATTATGTGATTTAGATGGAGAATCATTCTAGTGCTTATTTTTTATTATAGTGGTTATGGAACATTACTGGAATCAAATTAAATTTAGACATATTAAGGAGTCTGGCACAGTAAATACTGCACTTGTGAAGTTTGAGGGTTGAGGGATTGGAACAAAACCTGTTTCTTCAGCACCTTCCCATGTTCCCAGCTAAATAAAGCAAAGGGGCAAACCCCGGGCTGCCTATCTGCAGTACTGTTTGTTTCCCTCTGTTAGAATTTACTGGGCAGCGATGAATAATTAAAGTTCTACTGCCCACAGTTGTTACCATTTGAATAAATATTACCACCAATGGAAGGGATTCAGGGTCACTGCATTTCGCTCAGCATAGAAACCTGCTCACGGCTGCCTTCTCTGCCGCAGACACTGCCACATCTCTCCAGCCTGGGCGCCCAGCCCACCCCAAAAAATGCTGTTTGACCTTTCACCTAATTCTCCTCCAGCATCAATGTGAGCTGCTGGGTGGCTGCTGAGAACCAGTGTGTGGGAGAGACCTCTCCAACTTGCTGCCATCCCAGGGAGGGCTGCCCATTTACCCCCTGCTTATTAGCTAGAAACTCACTACCAACACAGGTCAGGGGAATTGCTGGGGAGCAGCACCTGCTCATTTCCGATCTAAAATTGACCGAGTATCTGAAGCATGTTCTTAGTAATTCAGTCCTGCTTCTTACTAAGGCTCATTTATAGTTTATAAAGGGTTAATTAATGATTAATAGATATTTTAATGCATTTTAATTAATTGCTGAAGAGGTCAATAGGTTGTTTAGAAACATGGCTTGTAGCCATGTATGACATCTTCTATTGTGTTCATAACTGCCTGTCATGCATACAGTCTAAACATGCTTTGTATCCCTATAAATAATGTATTAACCCATTGTAAGGCATTTAGAAACAGTATCTCAGGATGGTCTGTGACCAGTAATTCTTACTCCGATCTTGCAGTTTTACGCATATGAATGGTGCATTGACTTCAAGAGCACTGATCCTGCTGCCACTGTAATCTGTGATCCTGCTACCACCTGCAGCGCAAGCAGGACCAGTGCTTGTAAGATTATGTCTGAAAGAGGCCTTGCCTACAGGCAAAATATGGAAAGATTTTAAAAGCTGAAGAAGCTGGATCAATCCCAAGAAAAACAGTTGAAGTAACAGAGTTAGAATTTATTTCCTGTAGACCATCCCATTCTTTATACATATATTTTTATAATTTTTATATACATTGATTTGTGAATGAATGGGTGGATCATGAAACTATGGTCCTGAAGAACTACACAGCAGAGCAAAAGGATAGAGGTCCTGTCTATGAGGGTGAATCACTTACCTTACTCCACGCAGGTGCTCTGAAAACAGTAAGCTGCCACAGTTGTAAATTCAAGCCCCAACCTGCTTCCCAGCTTTCGCTGTGTCTGGTGGGATACACTGCCTTGATACTTAGCATCACGAAGGCTGGCCAGCATGTTAAACAGCCAAGCCAAGTTCCCTCTCCTGTGTATTCTCTGCCTGCTTCTGCCCACAGGCATAGATGATGGATGTGCTTGACCCCACACAGGGTGTTCGCTGTGTTATGCTAGCAAGGCTGGTAGAGCTAGGGGGCAGCTCACATACACAAATGGGATTGAAGGCCACAGACTTGATGAACTTACTCTTTTTCCTACTGCAAATGAGGAGCCAGGACATCTGGTGGTAATGATCTAAATGCACTTTTATCCCATTGCAACACAAATGTGAATTCCCAAGTCACCTAAGTCTGCATCATGTAATTATGAAAGCAGCTATTAGTGGCGAGGAAGATAAGTAGCAGAGGCTAGTCCCATATGTTTAAAATCATTCTCTGGTCTCTGGTGCAGATAATGGCATGCAAAACCAGGTACAAACCAGCAGTAGAGGCTGAACTGCTTCAAAGTGGGGTTCAGTGACAGAACTGGGGAAGCCAGTGAAAGAAACACCTGAGTAAACATTTTGGGGACTGTCAGGGAACTGGCAAGCACCTTGTGACGTTCAAGAGCTTTTTTTCCATGGAAAGCGCAGAGCAGACATTTAACAGTTTAACCACTACAGGTTTGTTGTCTTGTTTTTTTATAAACCGATTTATGGCAAAAGAAGATAGAGCACATTAGGAAACTGGAAACTGGAAAGGAAAAGGTGCTGTGACAACCGGAGAACTGACATCAGCAGGAGCTCAGGCAAGTAGCCTGTGTGAGGATGTCCCAGAGCTCATGGGCGAAGACAGCCATGACACTGAGACTACTCCCCACTACACAACGCTGTTCTGTGCTAAGGGCCCTGCTCTGGGTCAACTTGCTTAGGTACTGCTGGCCATATAACCACACCTCAATGTAGCTACGCCGCAGCTAGTAGGCAAGTGAGCTTCCCCAAAGCTACTTTGGCTATCTCTGCCCTGCGCTGATGCAGAGGCATCAGGACTCATGACTTGGCACATGCCCTCACTATCTCCATAACTCTGTTTCCTCATTCGTAAGAGGGAGGCAAATACACCAGCAGATGTCAATGGGCTTCTATAAGAAATAATGAAATATTGACCACATTTCAGCAAAGTTGCCATAGATTTAACTCCAGGGAACTAAGATTCAGCATGATTTTTTTTTTTAGTTCAATGCTCTGGATGCTAAACATGCTATAGTAGAGCGAATTTATTTGTATTGGCTTACAAAAAATAGCTGCATGGTTAATAGTCCTGGATGACCTATAGATTTTCTACCTGTTAAGCATGTTGCTTAATTTTTCTACATCTGCCTCCCTTTAACCCTCCCAATCCAAAAACTAATAACTGTATCTGATGTTCAGTTCCAAAGAGGAAAAAGCAAGATCAAAAGTGGTAATAAATACTATATTCACACAGCAAGTTGTTCCTCTCCCCAACCTCCAAATCACAAATGGAATGCAGTTCAAGAAAAAAAAAAAAAAAGAAAAAGCAGATCAAATATTTATGTTGCCTGCAGTCATACTGGGGGTCTTTCCAAGAATGGTTCATCCTGATTTATGGTCAATCCTGATTCAAACGACACGAGAAAACTTACAGCATAAAATGACGTCTGGCCATATTTGGGTAGTGAATCATACTTGAAAACAAACCTTTTAAAGAGAAAAGGTGATTGTGTATATGGAGTGCAGGCAATCACTTGCTAGAAATTAGTATTTTTGTGTTTTTTTCTGCACATTCAATGAAAAAATTCATATGAAAAACCGTGGGAAAGTGTTTCATTTACAGACCAGAATATAAAACAGTGTTTAAAGATTAGACTCATTTTGCTTTCAGACTACTATATTTGCATCTATGAAATATGATTTTAGCATTTATAAATCAAACATTTTCAGGTAAAACTCAGGTTCTTTCACCAGGAAAAGATGGGTTTGTAGGCTCAGTGGTAGCCTTCAGTCTGCACTTGTACATCAAAAAGGCATAACTATACCAAAAGAGCTCTGACTTTCTTTTAACATACCACAATTTCTCGTGGGGACAAATTTATGCTGGAATTAATGTTCCTTATGCTGGTTTAGCCTTTTCTTTTCCTGAATAAGCATAAACTATATTGCTATAGACACTGTTTTTACTGCTTGGAAAGGATCTGCATTAGGCTTAGGTTTAGGTTTGTACTGCCTGAATAATTCCAATATAAAGTGTTTTAACTCCTATGCAGAAAAATATAGTGTAAAGAAAGTTTCTTAAAACTTCTCACAGTTAAAGAAGAACATGCAGAAAAATGCTGCCTCATTTTGCAGAAAAAGTTAAAGCATTTGGAAAGGAGTTAAATCCTTTCATTAGGTAAGGTGGTTGTCTGGTAAGTGATGCAGAATAATGCTATGTATGACAGGCAGTTCTGTGGGGTAGCTTTTTAAGCAGGTAATCTGTGTAATACAGCCAGTTTCTTTTTGTAGATGTCACACTATTCTCCTGTAAGCAAAATTGGCTGCTAAGATACTGCCTTTAAAAAAAAAAAAAAAAAAAAAAAAAAAGGCAATTAAATAAGGTGAACTAGTGAGCCAGAATCTGAAATTATTTTCACCTTCAGGCTTAAAACTGTTTATTGGGATTAAAGCCCAAATCCAACATTACAACCTGGAAACAAAGGTGCTATTCTTTTTGAAAAACATTACCTTTTCTATTGTCTCAACCCATATTAAAAAAAAAAAAAAAGAAAACATAAAAAAAGAAACAGTTTAAGAATTGGCGTGTCAACTCATTTGTCTTTCAGAAAATAAAAGCAGGGTGCAATTTGTTTTCTGAAGTATGAGTGTACTTTGAGCAGTGCTTTTCCTCAGATGAACTTTTACATCCAAAGGGTGCTGCTACCTTTCGTATTAAACAAGATAAGACTAGAGAATGATTGCTTCCCTTATTCCAACAACATACTCTTTTTATCTCCCAAGGGTTAAAAGTTAACTAACACTCCATGTGCTGGAAAGTAGAATTTGTAGAGTGGAACAAAACCGGTTACAACATCCCACAGAAAAGGGAAACAAGGGACACTAAAGGTTGTGAGTCACCAGGGTCAGGAAAAAACATAGCAAGGCTTGTAAGGAAGGATTGCTGAATCTGCCTTTGATGTTTTAATTATGATTTTTTTTTTCTGAAGTGTTGCAATCACACACAGAATGTCTCAGATCCAGTGTTTGATTTTTTTTTCCTCTGATTGTCTCATTTTTGTCACCATCCATGCCAAAGAAAATACAGGCATAAAAATTTATTGCATAAAGGAGATGATCTAATAATAAATACAGGGACTGGAGCCTCCCATGTCACAGCCTAGGTCTGTTTGTGTCTCCGTATTTGCCTCTTAGGAAAAATCTGCTCACTCTTGCAAGGTCATATAGAAACGAGCTCTTTGCTGGTACAGGCACGTGTTATTTGTTTGCAGTTTGTCAGTCATGCCTTCTCTCTTCACATGTAACTGTTTTTTTTAGCAGTTTGCTGATTTCTCTCTTGGATGGGTGCAGCTTCCCTACCTATTATTATTCCCCTCTAATATCCAGGTTCAATAAGCAAACTATCACAACTATTGTTTCACTTTCTTTGAACAGCAGAAATAAATGGAACAAGGACTATTCAGATGAGGATAAATCCTGAAATCTTACCCAAATTTTACTCAAGCAAGCTCCTAGAGATCTGTGAAAGACCCAGAGGTCTGGGTTTGGACCAAAAAAAAAATGATGCCACAATTAACTGTGACACAACTGAAGGGAAAATGAGTGTGGGCTGTGGACTGTGGGGTAGAAACGTTGTACCGCACTCCTTTATCAGGTGAGAGGAGGCAGAGATGGTGAATGCTTGGTGAGTGGTTTCCTCAGATAAACACGGCAAAACATGTAGAAAGTTCCGTAAAGCTGACATCCACAAGTCCCGTGCATGTGAAGGACCTGCAGTAAACAGAACTGTCCTGAATCAGCTCAGCAAGGAGGGGAAGAAATCTTGTTTCCACCTGACCTCCCCACATCCTGAAGGTACTTGCAGAGGAGCCCTAGGGGTATTTTAAATCCATGACACTATGTCATCATAACATCAACACCAATTTTTCATAGGACTATGTACTCTGTGTTTCCAACCTGCCTCTGGATGCTCTTCTGTATTTCACTCTTTTCCCCTTCTTGAGTCCTTTTTTATCAGTTCCACAGAAGGGCAGTGTCCAAACAATGAGATGCAGTCGGTAGATGTGAAGGATAGGGTTGGTTGTTGTTGTCTGTTTCTTACAAAAAAAAAGCTTTCTAGAAGTGACAGCTGAATGGGATCTTCAGTCCAGGCCCTGTAATGTTTAGCCTGTCACAAGGCTTTTAAGACCTAATAAAAGTTGAGTTTCTTACCATGATGGTTCTTATCCTGGTACATGCGAAATGACTGTGCTTGGAAATCTTTGAGACCTGGCTTCTAATACATCAGAAGGAAGCCAGCAGCAAAGCATGTGAATGTCCTCAGCTCAAAGTAAGAAAAGATTAGACTAAGGTTACTTGCTGTGAGAAAGCAACTTCAAGATGAAAAGAAAAATCGAGCAGAAATGAAAGACGCTTTTTATTTTTAAGAGAGAACTTGGTTTTGAGTAACAATTGCTGTAGAGTTCAGGACTTTTGTTAGCAAAGAAAGGTTTTGTGTTCTTATAAGAATAATATAGCACTGCTGGTTGACAACTATGGTTCTCTGCTGCATGGTGATTCTTTCACCATTTTTTGTTAGTCTCAGTAAAAAGCTTCTTGTCTTGAGATTGGCTGTGATTTAATGGCATTCTTCTAACTTGACTGCTCATGACAAATTCTTCAGCACTTCAGAACAGCTAAAGTACATTTAAAGCCCTGGAAGTTTATTTTTGTCTTCATTTCTCCCCAAATCACAGGATGTCCAGACTTCACACCCAAGAAAAGCCATAGTATTAGAGCGCTTCCAGGAGCCTGAGAGTCACATTTTAGTCAGGGCAAAGAAGGGAAAACATATTGCATGTAGGCATATTCATTAACAATAGGCAATACTCTGTTTCTGAAAGATGAGCATTTGACTGATTGCACAATGAAATGCCACCTGCATGCTTGTATGAAGACGGAGCACTTCATGCTTTTGTCCCTGCAGCTGCACCTGGAGCACAGAGTGTGAGGACTGAATACACTGTGCAGATCTCCATCTGCACTATTTCATTTGCTATATGTTGACAACTCGCATGCTTTTCGAACAGTGTAGCTGTTAGTACCACAGAAATTACCTTTTCACTGCCACCTTACAGAAGGGTCATAATAACAACTGCACAAACCTCTTTGATCCTGTTTGACTTGACTCCTGATGTCTGCTGCTGTTGCTTCCGTTTTTCAGCTCGTCACGAAGTTATCACCAAAGAGATCCTCGAGCTGGATACATGGGAGAACCAGTGGAACGTGGTGGCCATCAATGTCCTCATGCACGACAGCTATGATGTTTGCCTTGTTGCTAGGCTGAACCCGCGGGATCTTATCCCTCCTCCCCCGGATTTAGTGGACCAATAGAAGTTCAGCAACGCTCAATGCTTCCAGATTCTGCAGAAACTGAAGAATTTGTAGAGACAAATGCTGCATTGGCTTTGGATGACAGCTGAGTCCCACGGAGAGGAGCCAGCAACACACGCTTAAGGACAGAATTGCCTTTGAGCTGCGCTTCTCAGACAATGCTTAATTTGCTAGTACTGGTACTCTGGACTTCTGTGACTGAAGGTCAAGGTTGCCCAGCCTTTGTGTGTGGCTTTTTGTCTTCCATCTGGCTGCGCAAGCTCCAGTGTTGAGTGCAGCCTGAGCTTCTGGGATCCTTTGGCTCACAGGCCCAGTGGCAGTCCAGGGCTCATTTCACAGCAGGGCATGGCATATGAAGGAAAGCTCTAGCCAGGGAAATCCCTCCTTTGCTGTTCATCCCACCTGGTTTTACTAAGCTACTGAGGCGGCTATGAAATACATTGTCAGCTGATGAAAACCAGTCCAGCTGTACCAAAGGGCCAGACTGTACTTGACTGATGCAGGAGCAGAGGGAAAACAGAGAAGAGCCTTTCTTTGTTTTAAAGAAAAAAACATTGGCCAAGGCTCATTAGCCAAGTACAGCAGCTACTGCAAACATTATCTAACCCACAGACAGGACAGTCAAGAGATCCTGTCTTTGCCAACAGAGCTGAGCCTGTGCTAGTAGAAAACTAGTCTTTTGGTAACAAGTCACAAGTGAGTCTTCCAGCAGGGTTAGCAGGCAGTCTGTACCAAAGACAAGTAGAACCCTAAATTTTCACATAGACCCTAGCTGTTACAAGGTCTGGTGTGACCAGAACCTTAAAGCTCAGGTAGAAAACCCTCTTCCTTTGAGAGATGGAGAAGATAATGTAAACTAAAAAGTAATAAATGAGACCAGTATTATCTGCATATCAGCTCTGCAGCTACAGGGATATATGTGCTAAACAACAAACGTTTATGTAATAGCAGCTGTTTCTATAGAAGTAGCTTTAATGAAGTAGTCTAAGGTAAATTCTCCAATGGAATTGGCTATAATCACAGGGAAGAGGAACAATTCAAACAGTGTTTCTTGAGGCAATGTTAGCCTTTACAGGTCTTGAAGACAGTAGGTTAGAGAGAAAATTTTTACCAATATTGCTATCGCATTTGAATTACCAATTAACTATTTATCAGTTCTCTGGTGTCTACATTATCATGTATCTGTCTGTCACTGCCTGGGCAGTATGGACAAGAGAACTGGAAATCTCAGTAGTGCTCTTGGGCCAAAACTGCAAGTATGCTGCAATGCAGAATGGATGTCAGAGGCAAACACCAAGAGTAAACTACGCTATATTTCAAGAATGATCATTGTTAGCAAGAAGTTGCTTTTGATGGCTACAAAAGCAGCAACAAAACTGGAAGGAAATAACTGGAAAAGAAACAAGGGTTCATCTGTAGTTACTTGCAGGATTTGCACTTCAGACCATCTCCATTTTCTTTCAGTTCTGTGTTAGGCTGCAAAAATGCCAGCTGTTTTTTTGTTTGTGGGGGTTTTTTTGCTGTTGTTGGTTTGGGTTTTTTTGCCTGCAATACTTACGGCAGAGAGAGATAGCGAGGATGACCTGAAAGCCCCTTCCCAGTTCTGACTTTTCTGATTCATGAACTATTCTTTAAAATATCCAGTGGGAATATTAAGCTGTCTTATATAAACAATTAGCAGGAAGGTCACTAAAGTTTACCTGATAACTATAGTAGGACACTAAGGACTGCTCAGAAAGTAAGTAATTAGTGGGGAGGAAACTAAGGAAAACATGTAGAAAAGGAGTAAATCTGTGAGCCTTACAACCAATCCTTGGCTCCCTTTGTTTCCCAAGCAGAATGTGTGTCACGGCCTAAACACATACTCTTGTGTTTGTATCATTTCTTTATCATCCAGTAATTTTTTTTTCTTTCCATAGTTCATATGTAGGTCATAATCTCTCTAGAATAGAGTTGTGACAAGCATGAACCACAAATCAGTGACCGGGTCCTTGAGTCTTAACCACTCTGGTCACTAAACGCAGTTGTAGGTATAAGATCAAGGAGGCAAACTCTGCTTTAATATGTTTTTAAACAAAATCAGTAGAAAGTTCTTCCAATCAACCATCCAATATTGGAAACTCTTTTTTTAAACTTTCATTGTTACTGCAAAGTAAAGGTAATCTGGTTCTAATTTCTCTACAGAGCTCTCAAGGCAGCTGGAAGCAATGGTCTCAAGCATCAGTCAAGTGTTTCCTTGAGAAACTCCAAATTCTGCAACTGTATCTACTGATTTTGCTTCTTTCACTTTTTTTTTGTTGTTGTTTTAAGGAAGACTGTTTTAAAGGGGTTTTTTGTCTTCTGTCTCTGCTCTGTGGTCTGTTCCTGACAATTCAAATCCTCCTATGGTTTAAAGCCTGAGTTAATCTACTGGATGTCACTCACAGAAAGACAGTCTACTTGGAATATTTCAAGGGGAGAAGGGAGACTTTTGCAGGCTTTCTTAGTCATATTTGAACATGTACGCGGAACACAGCTGAGAGTCCTCTATTAAACTTTCATTCCCCTAGTAAGCTGGCCATTTCTTTCCCACTTCATATGTTTTGCTTTTTAGACTGATATTCAGTGAGCTAGACGGAAGGAAAGCATGTACTCTGAGAAGGTCTGTCTTGATAACCGGGAAAGTAATCACATATGTTTTGTATACTGGCCTTGCAATCAGTGAACTTGAGCTGTAGTGGGCAGTTAACAGGGTTTAGTTCATGCACCAGTGGCAAGTGACCTGCCCTCGTGTGCACTGAGCATTGCGTTTCCTGCTGCCCACAGGGTTTGACTGTTAGCAGAGGCTCTTGTATGCCTGTGTCCCCCAGTTTCTGCCCAAGTCCAAATGGCCAGCACCAGGTATCAAGCAGGGAATTGTTTTCTTCTGGATTAAATATCTATAATGGGGGCATTAACTTCTTAATTTTGTGTAGGCCCCATGGTTTGCCCTTGGGGGGACTACAGTTTCTAAACCAATACTTGAAAATGAAAGCTTGACTGAGGAAGGAAGGAAGAAGCAGAATGCATGCTTATTGAGAGGTATAGATCTCAGCCAAAATCCTTCTGAGAGTATACGAATACTCCATGTCTGGTATGTCCATGAGTAGTCTCACATTGCTGGGAAAGTCCTTAAGAGTCTTAATTTCTTCTATTACAAATCCTGATGCAAAAAAAAAAAAAAAAAATTACAGAATATGCATTCTCCAAGCTTGTGAGTTTTACTGTAACAATGGTTTACTTCAGCCCCTTTCTGTCTGAAATGTAGGTAGCTGAGCATTTAATCAAGGCTGTCTTGACATCATCCACAATTCTAAAATGCAAACAAGGCAGCACTGGCAAGTTACTGACTATTCAAATGAATAGGGAGATTTTTAAGCAAAAGCATACGCTTCAGTTTCACTTCAAACACTGAAGCACATCACTAGTTGCCAAATATGAAGAAAAATGTTGGAGAGGTAGCTGTGGCACACAGGGAGTGAAGCAAAAAATGAAATGCTATAAAAAGCTAATTGAAGCTCTCCATTTTTATCCCCAGCTAATGTTTTATTTTGAGAGTGTCAATGTACAACTGATTTCATAAGGATCCCTGTAGATGTTTCATCTCTGTTTTCACACATGTGGTCATAGGAACTGCTCACATATATGAACCATCAAGCATCTGACTATCCACCCTGCCATACTGCTACTGTGATTGCCTGTGGCTCAGTCCCTGCCCGTGCCAGGCAAACACACACATACATTTCGTATGTGTGCAATATTGAAATGTATGGGGCAGTGTCTTTATTATGTTCCAGCTGTATTGTGCCACTCAGGAATCCTTGATTTGCCAACAAAAATTTGCCTTGGCACACACAGAGCTGCCAGCTTCTCCACCAGCAGTCCCAAATATGCTCCAGGTAAGTGACTGAGGGAGCATTGAAACCGAGAGAGTGGCAACTGAAATGACAGGTGCTCCCAGAATGTTACAACACACAGCAGAGCCTAGGTGGGGTGGAACGGCTTTCCCCATCTCTTCCTAGGGAGGGTTCAGATGTAAAAGGATTTGGCCCTGGATCTTCATCTTACATTTTTTCCTCTACTTGAAATGTGTAATGAGATTCTTGATCACCTGAAAATCTATGAAAACAAATGCTAGTATAATATATTTTTTTAATGTTAAAATATATTAATGAAGATCTATATTGTTTTTCTGCTGATCTGGAAGACAATGACAATCTTTTAATAAGCTGATTAGCAATAATAACCTAGTGATTGCTACTTTAGCTACAGTGATGGTCTCTTTCACAGGCTGCTCTCCTCCTGGATTATGTAGCTCCTCTGAAAATTTGTTTCATGAATCAGAATGCTTTGAATCACCAGGTCAGAATTTCAGTTACTCTTTTGCAAATTTCTGTGGCTTTCCCTACAGTGTTTCAAGTGGACTCTAGCTTCAGCTTCAAAGAAAAGCTATTTCACCCCCAGTTGTGCTCAGCTGGAGCTGGTACATTTGCAATTTACTGTAGAGGCTGAAAGCAAAGGAAATATTGGAAAATGGATAAAATATACATAGAATGTACACGGAAGTACACTTTCCTTCTTTTCTTGGTGAACATTTCCTTGTGTTTACTGCCCTGCCTGGGTGTTTGATGGAATGATTTACTAATAACCTATGATTGCAGCCACAGTGAAGGCCACGCTGGGGCTACGTGTTTGTGCTGCCAGAGGAGAGAGAACCAGCATGGTGCAGAGCTGTGGCTCCTGACAGGCTGGCCTGCCTCGCTGTAAGAAATTACCCTCAAACAAAAATGCATTTAAGTGTTCCAGGATGTATACTCCTATGTTTTTTATATGCATATGTATAACATTATTTTTAGAAGTTCTTTACTGACAGCAGTAAGATCCTTATTTTAACACATACCTGACAACTCTGTCTTCTGCATAGCTCATCAAAGGACTTCAAAAAAAGTGATGGTCTTTAAATATACGGAATGATTCCACGCTTCAAGTCAAAAAGAACCTTAAATTTCTTGCTGAGCTAAGGAACAACTGGTGGAATCTTTTAGTCCTCGCCTATGTCTCCTTCTCCAATTTTTTGCCGGCTGTAGCGCTTCCCTCAGAAGCTCAGTCCTCTTGAAAGCTTTGTGCAAGTCTGTTCTGTTCCTCTTCCCCTAAACCCATTTCTGCCTCAGCCCATTTGTCTGATCAGCCTTTAAACTCCTTTTTTTCCCCTTCAGTTCCCCAAGACGGGAACAGCCCCTTGGGGTGTTCACCAGACTCCAGACTTCTCGGAAGCCTATCGCTCCAGCAACAAATCAGCTTTGAAGGACAGAATGAAGACGATACCAGCTTCCTGGATTTGAGGACACTCACCTTTGAGCAGCCAAATTCTGCGGTTCTGTCTCATTGCAAATAAAACCTGCCTGCTCCACAATGTTGCTGGTCCTCTGGCTATGACTGGCGTTTGAAGGCAGGTGACCTGCATTCTACTCAATCTTGCTGCTGTCTTGCTGTGTGATACTGGTACATTTGACATTAAACCCCCTGTATACTGTGCGTGCCATAGCTGTAATGGTTGCAGGCACAAGCCATTACCATTATCTCTTGACTCCTGAACACTAGTTGCTACAAAAACTGTCTGACACACAAAGGAAGGCATCTTCGTTATTGCGTTATAGCTCACATCTTACAGCCAGATTTTATCCTGAAGTTTCAGTCAGGCCAGGTTTCAGTAAAGAACCTGCTCTCTAATTTATAAGGTTTTAGTATTGGTATTTTTTTCTCCACTTTGTCCTTTTCTAGCCATTCTTTATAAGAATGCAGGTGACTTCACCAGCTTTTCTACAAAATACATTATCCAAACTGGCCTCCCGAGGCCACTGGCTTTTCATTATCAGGGTTGAAGTACAGCCACTAAAACACCAGTCAGCTGCACTACTTTATTTTCTCATTCAACAACTTCATAGTAGAGGAAATGTATTTCATCCATACGTACAGTAATGTGAGAGGAAACCACTTCCCACATACACAAATTCCTGACTCATTCCTTTCAAATGTGGCTGAAACAACTGCTGAATCCTAACATAAGAAGCTATGATACCCATTCAATAGGCTTTTCCAGGCTTTCCAGTATGAGGAGGAGGATCACAGGGAGATGTCTTGTAACTAGAGCACAGATTGGAAATTTGAACCTCTGGGGTTTCTTTACAGTTCAATTACTCTGATTACTAGTCTTGGGCATCTGGTCTCTGTGCCCAGGTTCATCCATATAAAATAGTTACAACAATACATCTCTACTCATTTGATGGGTTCGCATTGCTGTGTTTTTAAGGGGGGGTTGCTCACAGATATCTGTAAAGTTATGTTAAGACCCAGAGATCAAAAAGTATTATACAATGGTAGAATAATAACATTACTGCACTACTGTCATCTCCCTCATTTTTGGTAACATAGATGTTCATAGAATTCAGAAACAGAGCCTTCCTGGGAAAGCAGAGACTGGATGTTTGCAGCTAACAAGGGTATTTTGTTTATTCCTTTATAGAAAAGCAATATGAGATATCTAATTGTGTAATATGTTAAGTAGAAGAAGAAATATAAGTTTTATTTCATGTGCCTTCATAGCTAGTCACACTTCTACACAGGCAGAACTAATCTCAGCAAATTGACAGGTCACTAATTGAGGCTAAATTTGAAAGTAGTAATTAGAAGAACGAGTGAACTGTATTTTTCTCAAATCAGATTTGATTTACTAAATTATGCCACTTAGCCACAGTTGCTACGAAGTAAAAAACAGAAGGTGCTTTACAGAAGTGTAGTAGATTTACTGGGTAACTGAGGCCTGAATTTACATGATCTACCACAGTTTTGATAGGAAAGATTCAACTCTCTGGGGATTCCCATAAGGAATCTGTGATGCATTTAACTAGTCACTTGTTGCATCCAAGGAATCACCTACTGAACACGCATTAGAGGGTTCTAGGATATAGGATATCTGCCACATGAGGAAAGGCTGAGAGAATTGGGTTTGTTCAACCTTGCGAAAAGAAGGCTTAGAAAGACCTTATCACCATGTTCCAGTATTTAAATGGTGGCTACAAAGAAGATGGAGACTCCCTTTTTACAAGGAGTCACACGGAAAAGATGAGGGTTAATGGATACAAGTTACTCCTGGGGAGATTATAACTGAACACAAGAGGACAATCAACCATTGGAATAATGTCCTCAGGGAAGTGGTGGATTCCCCAACACTGGACATTTAAGATTCAGCTGGACAAGGTGCTGGGCCATCTTGTCTAGACTGTGCTTTTGACAAGAAAGGTTGGACCAGATGATCCTTGAGGTCCATTCCAACCTGGTGTTCTGTGATATTGCTAAAGTGTAAACAATGTGGCATCTGCTTGCTGAGTCACTGAATTGATACTAGGGATTGTGTTGCCTTCCTCTAAATAATCTTAGTTGAATGGACAAGTAGTTTATAATATTTACTGACAGGCAATTTATAATACATAAGGCCTGAGATTCCAAAAATCTTCTAGGTTAAGACAAGGTTTGCAGGGTAGAGAAAATTTGTTACTAAGCAGACAGTGAGATATACCGGAATTTCTCTGCAGTTAAAAAGCCTCAACAAAACAACAAAATAAATGCATTTTTTTGCAGGACAGCACTGATCAGAAAGCTGCCTAATTGCTTTGTTTCCTTTTAATATGTTAGACTGGAAGTCTGTGTGCAACAGCTAGTTGGCAACCTTCAAGAAAATCAATTCAGAGAGAGTTACACAATAAAAATAAAAAATAGGACAGATGCTTCTCTCACACACACTAGTGTCATTCAAGCATAACTATTTTTTTAAGTTAGTGATGAAACAAAAGTGTGAGAAGATAATTAGACCTAAGACCTACCCAAAAATCTCTCTTCACTCAGGGGGAGGCTCACAGTGTTAGAATTTCACCCTTCTGGTGAGGATGAAAAGGCAATGAAGTGGAAGATGAGATGTGAGAGACTGGTAATGGAGACCCAGACCTTTCTTTCTAGCCATAAGGTCAGATATAGTGCAGGTCAAAGAGCTGCTGAAAGTTACTGCCTGTAGATGGCTGTCTACAGATCACTGCTAGGCGTGTTACTATATGGCCATCCCATACCCAGTGGACAGAGAATCAAACTGCTAAAAAACCCCCACTAAACATACAAACAAAAAACCGCATTATCATGGCTGGCCTCCCTGCTGGGATGCTGAATAGCAAGGTCAAGGTCTAAATAACCTGTAATATTCATCTTCCAGTCTCCAGATGATTCCTGTTAGCAGTGTTAAAGATACCAGGAAATGGAATTTTGCACTAGTTTTCTCTACACCCATAAGAGACAAAGATTTAAGGGAAGTCAAACCCAGGCAGTGGTGAAGTGAAGGGGAAGAACTCCCAAACCATCCTTATCTTTAAAACCATTACAGATGTATCTGTTCCATTTATTCTTCATTCTACCCCTACTCTCAGTTAATTTACTGCAGCAATACCTTATTAAAAACAAAGGGAGCAGTTCTTTATTTAAGGTCAGTTCAAATCCTACAGAAAGAAAGCCCATATTTAATCTAGGTCCCAAGTGTCATATCAGACATTTCAGTGTCTATCATTTGGGTATATTTTTCTACATGCCCCCAGAATGACAGGCTAGATGCTCAGACTGCTACCTCTGTAAGCTGTCTCTGAAATAAAGTGTTTGAATTCTAGTCTTGATTACAATGACAGTCACACAGAATAGGACAGCACCTACCAAACCATGTTCCCAAAAAAAACCAGCTACCCTTGACATTTCCTAGAAGGCAAACCAATGGAAGACTGATCTTTCTAAGTATTATATGCAGAGATGGCTGTGACTGCTCTAATGTATACAGAAATAATGACACTTTTAAATCCACAGTCCTCTTAAATAGCCAAGATTTGAATTGCAAGGGTGAATATTGTATTCTGTGACAGCTGGTGGCATGGGCTCTGTCTTTCTTTTTGCCTTTAAGAAGGATCAGAGCAAAGGACTCTACATGGATGTCGTCCCACAGGATTGTACTAAGCTGTGTGCTATTCATAGGACAGGTCTTTCCAGATTGCAGTGAAGTCTTAAATTCTAGCTTATATTCAGAAGATACGGAGGTTAAAGGGTTCTCAACATGCTTATTCCTTGCAGCATCCTTCAGTAATTACGTCTTTTAAAGTTGCATTGCCCACTTAAGTACTTAAACAGTCTACAACAACACAAAGTGTGCAGGGAAAGGTAAGAAGATAAAAATAGTAAGAAGAAAAGTGGCTTCTAAAGGTGTCTGACAGATTCTGGCTCCTCTCTTCTGTCAGCTGGGACACACCTGCTCTTAGGTGTATGTTGATAGCAAAGCTACAGACATACTGCAGTTGAGAGATGTGATTTTTAGCTGAATAGATGTACTCATGCCAGATCTAATGCCTAGCAATAAAGATTCAATAGTCCAGGTGTCAGCTGCCCTATCAATTCAGTATGATCTCTAGCTGGCTTGGACAGCCCATGCTGAAACCCAAGCTGTTGCGTCCTTACTGCTCTCATTAATTATCAGTCTCAAGTAAAGCTAACTAAGGTATTCACTCACATTGCAGTCAGAACTCCTAAACGAGTATGACAAAGACTAAATCTGTAGTTCAGCTACAGAACTTGAAAAAGTCTTTTGCAGCCAGATCCTTTCATAGGCCATGTTGGCATGAAGCTATAAAATTGCCTATACTGGCACAGCAAAGAGAGAGGCATAGAGACAGGAACAAGTGTCCGCTAATGGGTGTGTGGTATGGCAGCTGCTTGTGCCAGCACTGCCACTTGAAAATTCACTCATCAATCTGTGCCTTAATGCACCAGCATTCACCTCAGCTCTGAAGCTAGCCCACCGTAAAGCCTGCGCTTCGGAGGGCTTTGAGGGGACAAATAGTCAAAGACTATACAAAGATTGATAATTGCTGCAAAGCCTTGTCATGACTCACGCATTACTAGCTTATTGCTGGATGGCTTCTCATGCCCTTATACAAAGATGCCAAATAGTATATGAACAAAACCACAGGATAGGAAGTTCACCCTCTTTCCAGTATCCGTAGCTGATAAAACCTTCCTAAAGGTTTTCATTAAGTACTTTTCAAAATGGATTAAGAATCCACCCCTGCTCAGTGTTGCAGCATGGAGCAGTCATCTGATGCACAATATAACAGCTATCTTGCCAGGAAATTTGCTGTACTAATGCTGCTGTCCTAAGCAGCTCAATATTTAATCTGATTTCTTTGTTTCTTATTTCAGGCAAGCCGCTGTAACAGGAATGTTCAGTAAAGACTGCTAAGCCATTTGGCAGGTCTATAAAACTCAGGCGTGTTAACTATTCTCTTGCTCTTCCCAGCTGGGCAGGGTCCTGCTCAACTGCATTTAAGGAGGACTTTAATGTGCTTGTACTACTATGATATTGCACAGATCAGCTTGTAGTTACAGTGTTATTTTCCTATCTGAACTAGGTAAATGTTGACAGAGACTTATATGGGTTACTTTTATAAGGAAAGTAAATCCTTATAAGCAAAAATTGAAAGTGAAGCTGTAGCTTGGTTTTTTTTGGAACCATCTGAGCACTGTGTATTTAATCATATTTCTATTGTTATTGAATTTACTGGATACATTTTATAAAGTGCATTAGGAGATCCACAGGGATGAGATGCACTCAGAGGATGTGACCCAGCAGGATTTTCGGCCAATGATTGTAACAGGAGCAGGATCAAACCAAGCCTGTCATCCCGTTAGCATTTACAAAAGCCTTTTCTGGGATCAAAAGATAAACAGTAATCAAAAGTCAATTAAAAAGAATACGTCGTTAGTAATTTATATCTAGTTTCGATTTAAACTGCAATTGTTAGAAGGAGAGTTACAAAGAAAACACTTTGTATGCCCAACCTAAATACAAACCTGAAATTACCCAGCTGCTGAAAGTCACTGTTGTTCCACTGAAAAATAGCAGTGGATCAATTCTAGAGAAGGAACCAGCTACTGGAAATAACAGTATAGAAGTCATAACATAAAACCCACTGTTGAACCATTCACAAATATCAACTGCTCTATTTAAATTATAGTAGGTTTTTGAGGGGCGTTTGTTAAAAAATCTACCAAATTTCATGTCAATAAAACAGTTGAGACAAAACTGGAGTCAAAGAACAGCGGAAATATAGTTGCCTGGGGACTGCCCACAGTCAGACTGCAGAAGTGCTGGTCACTGGGTTAATGACACAGTGAAATCCTTTTGTAGTATGGGAAAAGAAAACTCATTAGAAAAACCTACAGAGACATCTAGCTCTATTGCCTAACATCTGCAGCTGTCTGCCATACAGCAGTACATTACAGAGATAAGCAAGCATGATAAATAATGTTATAATAACCTTTAAAAATGGAAGACTGGAAATAAAATGCTGTTTTTACTTGCAAAGTGTTTCTCATGCAAGTGTCCCTGGGAGATGTTTTATAATAAAGTTTGAATGAAATACAATAAAAATCAAATCAAAGCTCATTCACCGTATACCAAACACAACAGCGCAGGTTTCAGCTTTGGTTTTAAAGCCAGGAAGAGAATTTAGTTGATGCATTTCTGCTGCTCCTCAGAATTCCAAAAAAGAGAAAGACAATAGTTCAAAAGGTAATATACAAACAGTTTGGATTTAAAAGTGGATGTTGTCAAGAGATAAAAAGCGAAAGACCCAAAGAATTATTCAGCAAGCTGCAAATACCCATAAAATAAACATAATTTGGTTCTATTCTAGGTTCAAAAGCGTAATTTTACATGTACAGCATTACTGCATGCAAAAACATTAATGTATTACATGTTCCGTTTGCATGAAAAAGTTAGCAATTACAAGCAAAGCTCAGCCCCCACTTTGTGTGCACCACAACAGTACCCATCCATGGACAAAAGAAGAGTGTAACCCCATGCCATCACGTGCATGAGGTTATTCAAATTTAATATCCAAACATTGATTTGAAAAACAACAGCCCATGCAGATGCAGAAGTTCGATGTCCATGTTGTTATTTTTTGGACTACTGTCAGAACATTGCAGCTGGACTTAAGGGATCCAGTGTCATTTAAGATTTGATGACTTGAAAACCAGACAGCCTCCTCATTGGTGCTTTTCCATTCCCAAATAGAGGTCCAATGTGGTTTTAGTATGAAAGGTATTTTTGCTAAGGCCTTATAAAGTTCTAGATGAAATTAATGCTCTGTGCCAAAAGCTGACTCTGCAAAGGTGTAAAGGCTCTCTCAGAAGGTTAATGGCGATGATTTCTAGTTCTGGCCAGCTTCCACACGGCAACTGTCACAATCAAGCTGCCAGTAATCTTAATGCAAATGAGTCCATTATCAGGACTATGTGTATCTGGTTACTAGACTATAGGCACTTAGGGGAAATTGGCATCAATATTTCCAAGACAAGCACTTTTTTCCTTACTGTTTCAAACACTGTGGGTTTTTTTTCTCTAAACAATGGTTCCGGGTCAATAGTTTGATCATATAAGCAAAAGCTAGTTCTTAATCCCTAGAAATATGAACGTGTTTGGGTTAGTCAACTAGCTCTATTATAATTTTTTACAGAATCCAGTTAGATAAGCCACAGTAAAACAAGTAGGGCATGAAAAACAACCATTTGGGGAGGGGTGGGGGAGGGGGGCGGTGTTACATAAAAAAGTGGTGGCAGACTTCAAAAACCTTCAAAAAGGCAGGAAGAGAACACATGGGAAGCATTTAGATGTTAAAAAGAGACTTTAATCTTGCATTAGCTGTGGGCCTTTCAGTCTTGCTGAAATATTCACCTGTTGGTTCACATTGAACTGGTATAATTTGTAGGCTGCCAGTTGAGAACCAGCCGTTACCAATCTAGTCTGGACTTCCGTGGCCCGCAGTAGCCAACATTGCATCCCTCGGGGAAGCATGTAAAACCTCTTCATTCTTCTTGCGTATGTTTCAGCTCCCCATATTGCATGTACTGACAGTAGTAAGTATCTGCCTGACCTTGTTTGCTGATCTGCGTAATTTTACCATAATTTGTCCCCCTCGTGGCACATTTTAGCAAACAGAAGGTAGCTTTATTACAGAGCTTTTTCTGAATCAACAGCACTGCTCTCATTGCAAAACTACGTTATGTTTTGTTTCTATTTGAGCTATTGAGGCTTCGCTTGAAGATAGAGGATGAAATGCTCGTCCTATTGAAGTTTTGCTGTTCTTTGACAAGACCAGGGTTTAGCCACTGGCTCTTTGTGTTACACGAGTGTGTGTTATATAGAAGGTCTGTCTTACCAGAGCCAGAAATCAGTATCCTAGTTATTGAGAAAATACTGCTGCAATACTGCCAGCTAAGAGCACAGCTGATTAAAGGTAGAGTATTATAAGGTATTTTAGATACCTTATTAAGTATTGCCATAAATGCAAAGCATAAAGTGATGTTCTAGGAGTGCCTGAGTGAATAAATTGGAGAAACAGGAGCGTGAGTCATAACAGGAGTTCAGGATTCAAAACATTTCATGCAAAGCAGTACAAAGACATTCAGTTAACCTCTCATGTCCTGAAAATGATGTTGGAAATACTTTTGTGCATTGCAATATTGGACTTATGCCTGGTGGGCAAGCTAAGCTTACTTCTTTTGATGTATCCAGGGCATTTCTATTTAATCAGTGGTTTGGATATCTCATTTTAGATATCTAAATTGGAAATTTTTTGCAAATACCCAGTTATGAAACACTCTATGATCTTCAGGATAGGATAAAATTTTGCATTTCTTACCCATCTGGACTTAGGAGAGATGAATTTCATGCCTTTAAGGAATTGTAGGTTTCATCTTTTAGAATGCATTTCTTCAATTGGAAATGAGCTAGGCTAGAAGGAATTTACATTCTTAAAGCCCCTTCTGTTAAGGAATCAGAGGATTTGATTGGCTAGAAAAAATTAATTCACTCATTTCTTTGTTTCAATTAGAAGGACCTTTTCACACAGCATCTCCCCTTGCCCTGTACCCCTCATTGCAGTGTAATAAAGTTCAAATCTATGTAAGAAAATGTTATTCCATGATTCTTCAACTAGAAATGTGACTCTCAACATCTCTGCACTACAGAAGATTCCTGTCTGCCTTTTGACATACTGCTTCAGGTTTCTCAGGCAAGCTGGGAGATTACCTCCTGAGTACAGACTACAAGGGAAACTCCAGCTCTGTTGAAGTCAATGGAGTTTGGCTGTTGGCCTTAAAGGAGCTAGCAGTTAAGGTTAGCAGCATAGTAAACAATTTTAGAAATGTTGTCTACTCAGGGTTCCCTGAAGGTCATCCTTACGTCCATGTTCACCGGCCATTCAGACCCTGAGCTTCTGCTTGTGACCTGAATGGTTTCACGCATGCTACCACCTCTAGAGCCCATCTACCTGGGTAGACAAATTGGTAAGGACATCTGACAAGCCACTGTCAAACAGCCTGAGAGACAGCATGGGGGTGACAGGCAAAGGGGAGGTTAAGCATGTCAGGGTTGGGGTTGCTTCCTGGAACACTCTGTCAGAGCACTGGAGCTACAGCTGCTACATCCAAACATGATTGCACAGAGGTCCCCCTGCGCTGATCTCTTCGGGGAGCCTCCCTGAGGTGAAGGGATCTCTAACAGTATAGCTATGCTATGCAAGGAAAGAGATCATTGTGATCTGAGGTATCACAGACCTGAGCACTGTGTGGGGCTCTGGGATCTATCTGCAGAAGCTCCTTGCAGGACTGTGGACACCTCTGTTACACTTGACACAAGGACTTCTGGTCCTGAATGGGACCCTTGGGCATTGATGCACTATAATAATTAAAAAACGATAGTAATAAACCTTGCCTACACAGTTGTGTAGGTTTCACGCAAGCCGAGATGGCATCATAAGTAAAGCAGTTCTTCCACCTTGTGGTTAGACAGACTACTACTGGCAGGGTTTGTACATCAGAAATCACAGACTGCATACGAATGCTGCTGTTAAACAGACCCAGTGCACAAAGGGCTATTGCTATCACAGGACCACTCTTGCAGGCCAACGCTACAAATATTAAGTAGCCCTATTGTGTAAGATGAACGTTCGAGTGCATGTGTATACATATACACTTGTACAAACGAACAGATTTGCAATGCCCTTTAGTGATCCCAGCCCACAGATGCTATGAGACCTGCTGTAACAACACCTAGAGCATCTCCTTTATCCTCCTTGGGGGAAAAAAAAAAAAAAAAGCGCCTTTATTCAATGCAACATGCAAGCTTTGACACATTGATAAAATGTACTGGTGTGAGAACAGAGTGTGAGCATGTCACAGATGTGGAACAAGTGATCTCTTCAAATAGAGATTGTAGCCAGTTTCTGTGAGCAAAGCCACTAGAACTAAAAGGAAACATTTGGAGGCAGCGAAAAATTAATCTATGCTTCTCTCCCCATTCCTGCTCTCTGTCCCTATTTTCTGCCTTTTACCTCTGGCTATTAAAGCAATCATGAAGTCTTTGTTGTTTGCGTCAGGGTACAATTCAGCACGATTGGGTCCAGTGTCTGTAGTCAGTTGCCACAGAGTGAAGCCTGATTTCAAAAGCAGTCATTAAATGTCACCTTTGTAGTAATGCAATAGAGGTATATTGAGATATATAATTTTGCAGTAAATGCTGAAGATTTGCACTATGTGAAACAGTGGAACACATTGGCTAACAAACTTGAGAGCTGGTAAGTGAATATTAATGTTTTTAATGGTCCTAAATTACACTATTTCCGAAGCAGGATTAGCTTGGTTATATAAGAGGGACTGATTTGGTTCAAAGAAGAATAGCAAGACATGAAAAGAACAAGCTGTTTAAAATCTACATCTGCTTCTAGATGTTGCTGTTCTCTAAAGAGCAGTTTATTAATTACATGCTATCCTCCTCCTCCTCATCATCATTCCAGTTGTACTGGCTGGCAACGCTCTAAACTCAGTCCTCTTGCAGTAGTAGGTGCCTCCCAAACACAGCGTAAAAATCAGCCCTAGTGTATCACACTCCTTTTTTGGAGTCTGCAATTGGCTGCAAAAACAGTTCCCCGAGATAAAACCGTCAAAGTCAGGGAGTTACTTCAGGCCAAAATCTGACCCGGTGTCTCACATGGCTTTACTGTAATAAGTCCCCAATAACTGTCTCTTCAGTTTCTTTTGCTCTTGTGTTCTGCAGAGTAACAGCTGATTACACAAAGGAGCTGAACTTGGCTCCTCTCTATGCTTTTTTACTTCAGTTGGCAAAACAGGTAACAGGCTTTTCACTGTAAGGTCCTAAGAAAGCTAGCTTTTGTCAACCATTTTTCTACCTAGAATTGAACTTCAGTAGCAAATTTCATGTGCAGGACTGTACCCTCTTCGCCCCAAATATGAAGTTGTTCAGACCCAGAGTGGACAAAATAGAGATGTAAGCAAAAATTAATGAGTTTTCAGCTTCCGTGTCTGAGTTTTTTAGAGTAGGAAAACAAATTATCATATTGTCTAAAATTATTTTTAAAAACATCAGGAACCCAAGAAGTCTGACAGGTGGGTCACGCAAAGAATAACAGTATATTAAATATTTTTACCTATTCTTATGACACAGATAAAGGCTACTAGCACAAAAAAGCACATATGACTGTATCCTACAAAGCCAATTGTTAAGGATAGACTTATCACTGTGGAGGGGAAATAGACTGAGACCCTAGAAGATTGACATTATTTATTTGTCAAAAGAGTAATTACATTAGGAACAGTAGATTGACAAGCTTCCCCTCAGACTCTCAAAAATGCTCAAGGTTGATTCAGAGATAACATTTAAGAAGATACCTTTAGTCTTCATGGGTGGAATTCATCTCTTCTAACATCAGACGTCTAAAATACAGGTATCTAGTCTGAAGTGGTCACCTCAGTTCCCTCTATAATCAACAGAGATAGATACCTCTGCAGGATGATTCACCTGATCTGAAAACAGATGTGTAAGACAGGTAGAGTGAGTACTTCTCCAGAGGTGTCCGCTTGTATGGCCACTGACCACAGAGACTCCAGACAACTACCAGGATACCTAACTTCTAAAGGGCTAACAGCAGATGAGACATTTAGATAAGCATAAAGCCATGTTATCCTTTCTAACATAGCAGTGATCTGGCATAGTGATGTTATCAGCACCTCTCAAAACAGTTTGCCTTGCTTTAATAAATTCAGCAAATTCTGGCATCACTGATGTTGCTTCCTTGCCCAGACTTCCACAAAACCACTGCTAGTTCTTCCTTTTCCACCTGCCAGCTCTGGTAAACCAGGCACAGTGCCTGTGTTAGTAAGTCAAAGCAATCTTATCAAATCATCTCTACAAGACAGTATGTCAGTCGGAAAGCAGGTGCTTTATCTCTAGTTAGAAATGGGTAGGTTAAAACCAGTTTTGATAAACTGGATGTTTTGAAATAAGATGCTCTGGACAAGGACTAAAACATTCTCAGACCCATTGATAGATGTCTTCAATAACTCTTAGAGGAGATGCATGGTTTCAGAAGCTTGGAGAAGGGCAAGTGTACTGTCCACCACTTAAAGAAGAAGAAGAAGAAGAAGAAAACCAGGAAAAGGGAATTAGAACTAGTCTTTTAAAGTTAGTCTCAGAAAAGTAGGGATCAAATAATCAAACAAAGCTATACCTAGGTACCTAAGTACCTAGAAAATAACAAGGAGGTTTGTGGAAACCATTATGGGTCTCACAGAGCCTATATGCTGATTCTAATTGCTTTGTATTAACGCCTCTATTTGCTTTTCTCTTTCCTCTAACTTCTGTTTACCTTTGGTTTTCAGACTGGTGATAACTCACTCTATAAAGGCCTGGAAACCACATAGGACATTATGTGACTCTCAGAAAGAAACACCTTCAGCAATAAGTTAACATGAGCACTTGGTGGTGCTTCTGGGTGACACAGTAACATGTTGATGTACCATGACTTCAACACACAGCACAACGTTTCACATTTTCATCAATATTTCATATTTTGTTGGAATCCCAGCTCAGTCTGGGTGTGTTAAACGCAGCCTCAGGCATGCAGTGACTATGTGACACCACCGGCTGCCTTTTTGGGGGGGGTGGGTGATGGGGGTGGTGGGGGTGCAGGAAATTTTCCAAGGTAGTGAAGGGCCTAGAACATTCCACCATAAAAAAGCAAAAGCAGAAAATAAGTTTTGTTTACTTCTGTATTTATCTGTCAAAATCTCTTAAACCAATGTGACGATTTCTGGTAGCTAAAACATGGGTTCCTCAGAATAACCTAGGACCTCAACACCTCTCCACGACCCTTCCCAGGTGCCAGTCCTACACCGCAGTAAGATGGCGGCTAGGGGAACAAAGACTACAACTCCCAGCAAGCCGCGCGCCGCCTCGTCATCTGATTGGTTGCATGGACCCGCGGGAAGCCAATAAGCATCAGGTGCCCTCCCCGCAGGGTGCTGTTCCCTCTGACAGCAGTGCGTGACGGGAGTTGTAGGCGCTCTGCCGTCGCGGTCGCGGAGGACGGAAGTTGCTGGGGGACTTCTCGGGAGACGGCGCCTGCGCGGTAGAGGCGGCGGCGCCCGGCGAGCGCGGCGCGTGGCAGGAAGCGGAAGGGGGCGGCCGGGCTCAATCCCTGACGTGTCTCTCCGAGGCAGCCGCCGCCGCTCGCTCCGTGCTCCCGTCCGGCGGCCGCCATGGGCAGTGAGTGCCGGGGCCCTCGGCCGGGCGGGAGGGAAGGGGGCTGGGGTCTCCGCGGGCTGCGTGACGGCCAAGGGACCGCGGCTCGGCCGTCGGCTCCCCTTTCACAGCCGCCTTGGGACGGGGCCTCCTCAGGGGCGGCGCGGCGGCCCGTTCACCCCGCTCCCCTCCGGGCGGCGGGGAGCCCCTCTGAGGGGCCGCCGCTCTGCCCTCGCCCGTCCCGAGGCCGCGGGCCCCCACTCTGGGCCCGCGGCCCTCGGGGCTGCCCGCTGGCGGCGGCCCTCCCTCCGTGGCTAGCCCTGCGCGGGTTTCCCTCCCTCTGGTTTAGAGGCTCTCGCTGGATTTTTTTTTTTTTTTCCCCTTCTCGCGGTGAAAGACCCATTTTCTGGTCATGGCAGGCCTTCCTGGGAAGGGAGCTTGCTCCGTGATACCTGGTGACCGGGCCGCTCCGCCTTCTCACGCCCGGCCAACCCAGGCTCGAGTGTGCCTGGTGCGGTACCGAGGCACGGACAGACGGGCTGTCAAGGTGGTGGTTGGTCATAACGCTTTCAATGACATGGTCAGAGTAAACTAAACAACGGTCTGCAGTCTAGAAGTAGTCTGAGAGTGCTGCCTCGAGCAAGAGCTGCTTGAAAAGTGTGTTAGTCAATTCGTATATTATTGTAGATGTAGGACAGGATCACAATTTGCTTTAAGTTTAAAAGCACGATCCAGTGTAACTTTTCAGGCAATTAATCGTTTGAAATTAAGTAAATAATTTTTATGGGCTGGTCTTAAAATGTTACAAAATTGCCACTGAAGTTGCAGCCTTCCACAAAGAAGTGGAAAGCCACCGATAGTTTCAGTTCTTTTGCGTTGTCATGTGCTTTTAATTTCAAATCAGTCCAAGTCTGCAGGCTTAGATTTATCTTAAGAAGTTTAGTATTAACTCTTCAAAGTCAGAGCTCTCTGCTCATAGGAGAACTTTTGAGTTTGCAGATACCCTCTTCTTTTGAATGCTTATTTGAAGACTGAGACTTTTCTGATCTAAGGATATGTCCTTTTGACTAGGAGGACATTGCGTGAGGCGTTCTGTAAAGTAACTTGAGTGGTTGCTTATGAACAGTGTGTAGGAACTCTTAAGCTGTATGGCCTAAAAGTAACTCCTGACTTAAAACTGTCTTGGGTATTGTATTTCTCAAATATCAGGCTAGGGGAGAAGCTGGTATGAAATAAAAGTTCAAGGTTATTGATAAACTCATGCAAAACAATGGCAAGGGGTTTTTTGTGCTGTCAGCCTACTCAGGAAAATGGGAAAACTCCTAACGTTTTTCTTTCTGTTTCTAGTCCGTACTGTACTTATACTGTACCAGCTGAATCTCTGTATATTTAGAACAGAGAAGAATTATTTTTTTTTTTAAAACCAAACAACAGACTTTTGTCCTTAACTGGAATTTTTAGTATATAAAGTACATGTTCAAATTTAATTTTACCTGAGCTTTTGCCAAAGTTGTTCGTATCTGTGTGTTCACTTTGTCTTTTAACTAATTTCCATACAGTAAAATTTCTTGAAGTAATCAAGCCCTTCTGTGTTATCTTGCCTGAAATCCAAAAGCCAGAACGGAAGGTAAGTTAATAAAATTTTCTTCATGGGCTTGTACTTGTATATTATTAAGTGTTTGCATTTGTGGGATTTGGGTGGGGTTTTTTCCTGTAGGGAGAATGACAGTTTTAGGCACGGTTTTTTCTAGCAGAGTGCTTATCTAGCGCGACCTGTGCTGTAGATATGGTTGTACAAGAACATATTTGGTGGTAAATGCAATTGTGCAGATATGGTTTTGCTGTATCAGTAGGCGGTGAGATGTTGAAAGCAGTACCTATTGGAGTGTAAACTAGAGTACTTTAAAATAGCAACTTGGAAGTCTTTGCTTCTTAAATTCTAATCTGAGGTTATTTGTTAAGATAAGCTTCTCTGTATTATTTTCTTTTTTCCTCACCAGAAACTCTTTCTTATGAAAATGTAAGCATCATTTCTGTGGAAGTACTAAATTACCTTCCATTGGTGTAAGCTTATTTATTTGGATTAACGTTTCAATAAAGCTTTGTCATCTCCCTTGTCCTTATATAGTATAAAAGGGATGAACAGTGAGTTATTTTCTTTAGGATATCCTGTGCTTTGTCCCTTCACAAGAAAATCAAGTATGCTTTAGCTACTATGAAAGTTTGCCTGATTGACTAGATCTTGTTACCTTGACAACTTTATCATATTTGGTTGTGGGGTTTGGTTTTGTTCTTTTTTTTTTTTCCATTTAGATTCAGTTTAAGGAAAAGGTACTATGGACAGCTATCACACTCTTCATCTTCTTAGTATGTTGTCAGGTATGTTTCTTTCTCTTGTTTTTAAAGAAGAGCTGAAATGTTTAAATGGTGCTACAAAGTCTCTAATTTAATCCTGTTTCCCTCTGTTGGTTGGAAATGCAGATTCCCTTGTTTGGCATCATGTCATCAGACTCGGCAGATCCTTTCTACTGGATGAGAGTGATTTTGGCATCAAATAGAGGTATGGTCAGTCTTTCAGGAGGGCATTTTTTTTAGCTTGAATCAAAACGGGTTTGTACTCATTCTTACGTTGCACTTCGTTTTAATAAAGATAAAAACTGAAGTAGAGAGCAAAAAGTTGTTTTTTATGTTATGTAAAATCATAAGCCAGTGTGGCATTGGGAGAGGCACAACTTTGTGGACAAAATTTTATGGTTGGCTGCGTGCAATCTATTGTATGTGCAGAAATCAAGGAGCATTTTGGAGGGAAAAGGGTTAGGGAGGAGACAGTTCCTAATTAGCTGCATTGCTGCGGTTGCAGTCTTCTGTATGTATTTCAAGCTTGTTGATTTGTGTTTCAAACCCTGTTATACGTGTGGTGGTGTTTTCTGGGTGACGTCTTTGAGTCTGTATCGCAGAGGATTAAAATTCATGGTAGTTTTAAAAAATTTCAGTTTCTTGTGGAGGCTTTGTAGTGCAGATGGGGATTAAGAATGGTGATGGTTTCCTGAATTTGCTTTATCTTTATATATCGTTTGGGCTGACTGTCAGTTGATATAATGAGATGTGCACATATGCATGCACACAACTTGGTGCAGCCCTTAAAGTCTGTGTTTTCCTGTTTAAAATTATGAATAATAAAGTGACTGACTGTCAAAGGCCGAAAGGAAGCCCCTACCTTGTTTTATGCAGAGTAAATCTGTTCCCGACAGCAAGAGTCTCTTTCGGCGAGCATAGTTTGTTAAGGTAGAGGAGTACTGTATTGCTTATCAGACTGACTTCCCACAAGCCTCTGTTGTCATTGAAACCTTTTACCTTTATGGAGATTTGGAGCTTTGTATCTTCTCCATCACGATGTAAAGGGTGGAAAAAACAAACTGAACTTCAAAGGTGCCTGTGTGTGGTACACCCCGTTATTCTCTTCCATTGTTCTTTCTGCGTCTGGCAGGTACGTTGATGGAGCTGGGCATTTCACCTATTGTCACTTCTGGGCTCATCATGCAGCTGTTGGCAGGTGCTAAGATAATTGAAGTTGGTGACACCCCAAAGGACAGAGCTCTCTTCAATGGAGCACAGAAATGTGAGTAACAGCTGATACTGAAGGCTGATGTTTTGGAGTGTCTAACCTGAACAACAGCAAGTGTGAACTTACCGTGTGATGGATATTGGAGTCAGATATATGGGTTTCTGTCACGCTCTTGTGTTCGTGTTGTGCTGCAGATTTCTGTATTTCATCAGTCTTTTACTAACTGCTCTGGCTTGTTAGCTGTTAAGCTTCGGAAAGGTTTGGAAAGGAAAAGTATCTCTGCAATTGGCATTGCTGCTGTAATCTCAGCAGATGAACTGAGCAATATATAGACTGTGGGGACTGTGTTGGTCACTGTTAACCTAAAAAAGTTAATGTTGATTAAGGTGTGTGTTGTAGTTGTTTTTACCTTCCAGTTTCAAGCATAGTTCTTTCTCGTTGATAAGAGATCTCTGTGCTCAGTTGGTAAATGACTTTCTAGAAAAATTAGAGTATTCTTTAGCTGTTTGGTGCTGTACCACACTACTTACTGATCTGTTTACTGGAAAAAAGAAACATAAATTGCAAGAGTAATACCGTAACACCCTTGGAGTTTTCAGTAACTAAAGCAGTCTTGGGTAACCAAACTG
Source organism: Leptosomus discolor (assembly GCF_034619465.1). NCBI lineage: Eukaryota > Metazoa > Chordata > Aves > Leptosomiformes > Leptosomidae > Leptosomus > Leptosomus discolor. The sequence goes on from NC_141399.1 coordinate 13,418,030, forward strand.
ACTTGCTTCTAAGTGTGTTTGTTTCGGCAGTGTCTGTGTGTGCTCGTATGTTCAGTGCCAGGCTTCAGACAACAAACTTAACTTGCCCTTGAATTTAAATGTCCTGATTTACGTGTTCCTTCCCAACTTCTCTACAAAGAAGTGGTTTATATTTCTCTAATTGCCTACTGACATGAATCTCCAGAACAAATAGATACTTTTTTCCTTTTTATTCTACAGTATTTGGAATGATCATTACCATCGGGCAGTCTATTGTCTATGTAATGACTGGAATGTATGGAGACCCATCTGAAATGGGTGCTGGTATCTGCTTGCTTATCACAATTCAGGTAATTTCTAGTCCTCTCTACTAACTCTGCCTTGGAAGGGGTCAAGAAACCAGGTTTATGGGCTGCCTGTCCCTCAGGCACAGAAAAAAGGTCAAAGTGTGCTGGCTTGCTCATACGCATATATGTAGTCTTCCCATATCTGTTAATACAAGGTATTTTTTTTAACAAAAATCAAAAAAAGAAATGGGTCTAATGCTGTATTTCTTTTTTTGCTGTAGCTTTTTGTTGCTGGATTAATAGTTCTGCTCTTGGATGAGCTGCTACAGAAGGGTTATGGTCTCGGTTCTGGCATCTCTCTCTTCATTGCTACCAATATCTGTGAGACTATTGTGTGGAAAGCATTCAGCCCCACCACGGTGAACACAGGACGAGGTAATATGGCATAGTCCATTTTCTTATGCAAAATTTTGTACCGAAAGACAAAATCCGTGTTGCAGTATGTTAACTTAATGGCAAATGCTGTTATTAGCATCTTAGCTGTGTGGTTGCCATGTAGTGAATCTTGTTAATACAGTAAGCGCTCTGATGCAGGGTGCAAGTACAAAGACATTTCTTTTTAACTTTGTAGTATCTCACAAAATATTTCCTGAACTTGAATTTCTTACAGTGTTTCCATTAAAACTCAATAATGGTAGACTGTCATTGTATTACAGTTGCTGCCCAACTTAGTGACAAGTATCTGATCCTTTCTGCTCCTGCATTTCTTACTCTTTGCCCCAAAGACCTTATTGTCCAAACCTGACAGGACGTGATCTTGTTTGGTGCTGTATAATAGAAAACATAAATGAGGTTGTGACATTTGCTGTCGTACAAACAGTAACTAGTGTCTTGCCATGAATGATACTAGAAAGCCTGCTGCCATGCTGCCTCCCTCATGTAATGTTTTTTTTTTTTTTTAATTTGGTGAGGAGAAGGAAAGGGGGAAAGAAGTTAGTGAATGTCAGTGTTTCTAGAGACCAATAAAGTTATGCCATTTGATTGTTGGATTATGATGTAATTTCTAGGACACTACAGGGGAATTAAAAAAAAAAAATCTTGGCAATAACATAGCTGATATGAAGGGTGACAGTGGGAAAAGTCTGAGAGCATGCTGAACGTACAAAAAGACTTGGAGAAATCCAATTCTGAATCCTCTAGTTCAAAAGTACACCTAACAGGGCAAAGCACTGAAATTTGGAAATAATCACAGCACACCTAACTTGTTTTTTTTCTTTCCAAGGCATGGAATTTGAGGGAGCCATCATTGCTCTGTTCCATCTTCTGGCTACTCGTACAGACAAAGTCAGAGCTCTTCGTGAGGCCTTTTACCGTCAGAATCTCCCCAACCTTATGAATCTGATTGCCACCATCTTTGTCTTTGCTATTGTAATTTATTTCCAGGTCAGTTGGAATAAAGATGACTGTAAAACTGTTTGTATGGAAGTAGATCTGTAAACTGCTTCCTTCTACAGGAAATTGTATTTTCACTCTCTAGTGCCTTCAGAAGCCTCAGTTTTGTACCTGCAACAGCTGGATATTCACTAGCTTATCTTAATCAGTTTCCACCCTTACTGTAGCTGTGCAAAGGACTTGAGACCTACTTTGGTCTCTGGAAAAAAAACCCAACAGATGAATGTGTGTATGTAATACTGCCTAACCCAAATGCTACTGGTTTTGCTGGAAAATACTTGGAAGTCTTTAAGCCTCTGTGTCTCTTGCTGTTTGTTGCAGCAAACTGCTGAAGAATATAGAAAGTTTTAATGTTTCTTTTTCTGGATACTATGTTCAGGTTTTTTTGAAACTTCAGATTGCTTCTTCTGTCCTTGTCTTTCATATCTTCTTGTACGTGTGTGTTTGAACAACACTGCAGGCTTCTAGGCCCTTTGCAGAAGTGTTGCAGGGATAGCCCTCTGGGTAGAGTATGTGTACTTGCACAAAGTGACTGCAGGGGGTTTTTTCTGTTGCTGTCAAGGCCTTGCACTTGCAATTTGTGACCTATGGTTTGGGTTCATGTCCAGATATAACAGGGGACTTTCTTTTGAAAACTTTTCAGGGCTTCAGGGTGGATCTTCCTATCAAATCCGCTCGCTACCGTGGCCAGTACAACACCTACCCCATCAAGTTGTTCTATACTTCCAACATTCCCATTATTCTTCAGTCTGCCTTGGTGTCAAACTTGTACGTCATCTCCCAGATGCTTTCTGCTCGCTTCAGTGGCAACTTACTGGTTAGCCTGCTGGGCACTTGGTCTGTGAGTATTCCTTCTAATCTTGCATACAGCTTTGTAAGAGCACCGTTAAAATGGATGGTTCGGGGGATGGTCTCTAAATACTAACGCACGCTTCTGCAAGTGGTCATGTACACTGAAATTCCTAAATGAGTAATTTGTTTAAATTAATGGTAGAGTATGAGGCCCGCTGTGGTGAGTGTGGATGGTAAGTCTCCGTTTGCCTTTTACCTTGGGCTGTTCGTTGCTGTCCTAGGTATTTTTTGCTGTTCCTCGTTGTATTCCATTTCCACTCTAGAAACTGCTTGTGATAGTAAAGTTGAATCTTTGTGTGCTGCTGTAGTGGTAATGATACACAATGACAGGAAGGTGATACAAACCTAGGCTTAGCTGGGAAACAAGTGAGAAAGTTGGTGACTGCTTGCTTCCTTCTTCTAGGACACATCATCTGGAGGCCCTGCTCGTGCTTATCCAGTTGGTGGACTTTGTTATTATCTGTCACCTCCAGAGTCCTTTTCTTCAGTGTTAGAAGACCCTGTACATGCAGTTGTTTATATTGTATTTATGTTGGGCTCCTGTGCTTTCTTCTCTAAGACGTGGATTGAAGTCTCCGGCTCCTCTGCCAAAGATGTAAGTTTAAAATGATAAATTATGTAAGGTTACACGCTGAAAACAGATGGGCTGTTGTAAGAATGAGACTGACTTTCTTCCCAAGTGGCTGTTATCCTGGTAATATTTATTGTTTGTGTAAACAGCTAATATGTCTTTTTTTTGTAGGTGGGGAGGATGAGGGCGGAATGGCGGTTATTTTTTCCCCATTTCCTTCACTGTTTTTTCAAAAACAACAACAAAACTTAAATAGTTGCTTTCATTGGCATTAGGAAACTTTGAACATTGCTATGTAACATCCGATCAGTGTGAGGGCAGGCAAGGTAACAGGAAAGGCAGAAACTCTTCCAGTGCCAAATGACAGATGCACCGTGTGCAAGGCTGTTGCCCCTTAAGAACTTGGGAGGTAAAGCTCGAAAGCCCATGCCTGGCATAGAGAGCTCTTAACTTCTTTCTGGGGAAGATTAACAAGAGGTTTTTATTTTTGACTTGAGAGCGCTGATAACAGAGAATATAGTGCAGTGCATTAATGTACCTGAGCCTACCTTCTCAAGATTTCCATTTGCTACAGGATATTTGATATTCAGCATCTATATAATTCTGAAATTGAAGTTGGAAAACAAGATGGAAAATAGTTGTCATCGTGGTATGTTTGTATTGTGTGGTTTTGGGTAGGAAATCAAGTTTTGGCAGCCATATGGAATGGTTTAATCCATTCTTTAACAACTGTGTAATAGTTGCACAGTTACTGTGACCGCGTGCATGCTCTCTTGGTTTGGACTGCATCTAGCTGCTTGTTGTCAGGCACGCAGGGAGGCACTCACAGCCATATATAGCCAGATTTTTATTTCAGTATAAATGAACATACAGCTTTTAACACTTTAATATACTTTCCTGAGGCTGAATAAAGTTATTTTAAGTTCATGTAAGTGAGGTCCGAAATAAAAATTGATAAATCATTGCCTAAATGTCCAGTATGTAGTGGAAAACTGGTATCTTAATCATCTGAAGTGTGTTTTCTCAGTACGTTAGATTCAGAGACAAGCACCTTCAGAAGTTCCACTGCCGGAGTTTCAGTTCTCTGTTGTTAGTAAAATGTTTTCAGGGTTCCATCGTAACCCTGTACGATTGCTGAAATCCGATTTAAGAACAATGTTCCAAGAAGGGATTCTTTCTAAGTCATGTAGTTTCCAGTATGGCCCCCCAAGTAAGTAGTTAGCTCAGCCGAATGTGGGAACTGAAGTGGACACTTCACAGGGTGGTTTTGCTAACATCTACTAAAGCCTAGCCAGGAGAAGGGGAGGTGGTAAAACAGGAATTGAATTAGGTGTATGAGAGCCCACCGACCTCCAGATTTTCATTTTCTCAATAGGACTAGAATTATCCAAAAAGCTTCATGTAATCGGAAGTGTGGAAAAGTGCCTGTGACTGCAATCTATCTAAAGTTAAAGTACTGGATATTTTAAACTCTGAATAATATAAAAAACAAAATCCCCAAACCAAAACAATACCAAAAAAACCCAAACCCACCACGGTTTACTGAAATGTTGTGCTTCTATTTTCCCATCGTACTAAGTTCTGTGGCCTTGGCAAATGAGGCTGAACTTAACTTGCTCCGTTCCTTGATTCAATACAGGTTGCCAAACAATTGAAAGAACAACAAATGGTGATGCGAGGGCACAGAGAAACTTCAATGGTACATGAACTAAACAGGTGAGCTGCACATCTCACAGGCTGTTTGTGCACAGTATTATGGGGAAACACATGGCAAATTTTGCCTTGACTTCGATTTTCTAGATCCTAGAACACTTAACATCAGCTTTGATGTTACATGCATGAGACAATATTGTCTCATCAGTGGAAGACTTGTACAGTACAGCATATTCTTGCCTTAGAGTCAGAGGATGTGTCTTAAATTCTGGATTTTCTTGTTACATTTTCTTATTTTTATACTTTTTATAGGATAGCTAGTAACGAGCACTTGAGTGTACTTTACTGCTTCAAACTGATGCCCGAGGATTTTCTTACTGTAATTTTAAATGTGTTATTACACCTCAAGTACTGTTTTCATGCAGACCTTGCTTCTAAAGCAGGTAGTCACTTAAATCTGCTAGGTGCAGAGGTAGGCAGGTGTTGGTCTCTCTAGGTTTTCTAATTGCCGGGTAGGACCTATGCACCCTTCGCGTTGCAGGAATGTTACTGTCACTTTAGATTTGTCATCTGCAAATGACTTGAAGACCTCGTAGCCATAAGCTTAGTCTTTTTGCGTAACCGCGTGGTGGACTGTAATACCTTCTCTTCTGAGCTTAGCGTTTTTGTCCCTCGGTCAGGTTGAGGTTTTTTATTTCCTTACTTAGTATACTGGCGTTATTGCACGTTCCTTGTCTTGGATTGTAGACTCATGAGAGAAGAGAGTACTCTGCTACTGACTTCTTTCCATTCCAGTAGTTTCATTTGTGTGTTTTTAACCACCTGGTTAGATTATCTCCATAGTGTTCTTTTTGTTCTCAGTGGGATTGGTTTTCTGGAAAAAACCCTGCCTCTGATTTAGATACTTCCCATAGCTCCTGTATACCACTAAGCCTGGCTTATCTGTTAATATCCTGAGCAAACTCTAATGGCACCTTCCTGCTCTCATTTTGTGTTTTCCAGGTACATCCCTACAGCTGCTGCATTTGGTGGTCTCTGTATTGGTGCCCTCTCTGTGTTGGCAGACTTCCTTGGGGCAATTGGGTCTGGAACTGGAATTTTGCTCGCTGTCACTATCATTTATCAGTACTTTGAAATTTTTGTAAAGGAACAGAGTGAAGTTGGCAGTATGGGAGCTCTTCTTTTCTAAACCTAGCTTCTCATGGACCCAGGAAAGAGGGGAGGAACATTCTCAAAATATAGCCAGTCAGGTGAAAAGAAGTAACATAAACTTGATGCTGTCATTCTGTTGGAACACATTGTAATGATGTTTCCAAAGCACATTCCCTTATGTTCAAACTTTTCTAGCATACTGTTTGCATTTTATAAATTGATGAGGAAAAACTTGCAAAAAAAAAAATTTTTTAAGGAAATTGTTTTTTAATTATGTGTTAGAAGAATCACCTTTTTGAATTGGATTTATCTCAATGACTCTTGAAATTTTTTTTAGCCCCTTTCAAATTTAGTATACCTGAAGCCTTTACAGGTTTTAATAAATGTTTGTTAAATGAATGTTTGGAAGGGATTTTTTTCCATTTAACTTGTTTTTTGCAGCTCCTTTGCAGTAGTGGGGAGAAAAATCTCTCCCTCTAATGTTCAAGTTCCATAATTATGGTTGTAAGCACAAACAGTGTTTAATATGTTCAGTTTTGTGTTTGGGGTTTTTTCAGTATGGCAGATTTGGAGGGCAATTGTTTCTTTTTACTGAATGGTATCTCTAATTCCAAATGTTTTGTCTTGTCATTACTATGCTCGACCTTGTCAGATGTTGAATATTGGCTTGAGACTGTTGTCAAGTTTCTGTATAAGACAGGAATGTGTCTTTTCCCACCACCTCTCCCCCCAAAGCAGAAAAGTCAGGTCAATCAAGATTCCACCAGAGTCTGTGCCGAAGAGTTGCAGCTTTGAAACCTGGTTGTACCGGCTGCTTTGTCAAACCTTCCGATTAGTTTTCATGGCCATAGTGGTGGTACTTGTAGTTCTGATGCTGGCTGAAAGAAAGGGGTGTTATGGCTGCGTAGATGCAAATCTGCTTCTGCTCTTTGCTAAAGCTAAGTTTCTCTCATTGATAAAAAATTCTGGTCTTGTAGCAATCGGGCTGTTATCTGAACGCTCATGCCTAGTGAATTTTGAGTCTCGTTACCAGGAAGGAGTGTGCAAAGAATGTATGTTACTTGTCTGTTTCTATAGCTCTAGATATGAGACCCTTGTCAGATAACTCTTGTAAGCTGCTTATGTAGAAGGCTTTTCCATCCTGTAATCTGGTTGACTTGAACAGTGCACGGGAAGGTACTTTGTCAGAAGGTATTGGGACTCCTCCTTTGTTTGAAGATCATGCCTTCAAATTGGAGAAGTTGCAGTAAAAGGCTTTAATGGACCAGAATGGTACTCAATTTTCCATTTTAATTTAGACTGTCAGTACTAATCAGGTGCCTAGGACCAAATGCAAATGTTTGTGTACAAGTCTTGTAAATACACTTTTCCTCAGTCAGTATCGGACAACAGGAAAACCAGAATGAGGAGTGACAGCGTTGGAATGTTCCTCTGCACTGCACCGACACGCCTTGTGTGCATTTTTGCGTGTGGGGCTGACAGTATGAGCTACTGTTTCTGCTTGGAGAGGTGGGCTCTGTTACGTACCCGAGGAGCAGAGAAGACATCCGGAAGCCCTCATGAAGGCACTGAGCTCAAATACCAAACGTGTGAGAAATTGGCAAGTTTGGAATGGGATGCACGTATCCATGGCAGTGGAACTCCTGGGGTGAGGATCACAATTGGGAAAGGCGCAGAAGTATTGGGATAGAGTATCTGTGGAATGCTCGCTACCAGCCATTCACTGTAACTTCACACCATGTTCAGTAATTTTTCTGTCTTTCGTAAAGTACTAGTATGTCACAGCACGATTGCGATGTGAAAAAAGGAACAGTTAAAAAGTGACTTTAAAAGGAGAGGGAAGGAGCGTGGTGTGGTTCTTCTGCTTTGGGGATTTTTTTTTGTTGTTCTTGTTTTTCTAGGAACCCCGGTACAAATTTTGTTTTGGAAATAAAAAGGACTCCACTTTTGGGCACACAGCTCTGGCTGGGCTGGAGCTGTAATTGTATCTTTTGGTCATATCATCTGTCTGAACTGGTTGCAGTTTAGACTGTTGGCTCTTCAGTGTCTAAGCAGCACTTGTTCTGTGCATCTGTGTCTTTGTTGTCTAGTGGTGGAATCTTTGTCTATTACCAAGCAGCTATGTCCTCGAAGCAGGACCTGCTGGTCAGACAGTGGGTGTTCACGAAAAGAAATAATGCCTAAACAATCTGCTTTATAATGAAATAAAGTACATCTTTGGAGCTAACGCTCGGCTTTTGTTGCTTTGAATGCTGTTACAATTCTAACGCTTGTGCAGTAAAGTCGCCTGCGTATGAGGCTGTGAAAGTGATCCCTCAAAACTGCTGTTGGGAGTGTCGGTGTAAAATGAAGACAAACTATTTGCTCCAAGGTCTTCTCTCAGCAATAGGTGGCCAAAATAACAGAACCTTAACCATTCCTCTGGGCTTTCCTGTTCCAGAAGAGTTGCAATTCAAAAGGCCCCACACAAGTAAATAGTGGGAGACTGAGGCAATGATGCATCAGTTTAACAAAAACTGTAATTCCATGTGAAATAACAGCACCAATCTTTTTGTAGCATGATAGTGATAACAGGATATTAATTGAAACACCAAAACTCAACACTGATGATATTCCCAATATGGTTTTGCCCTCTGAGTTTTTAAACTTAACTTAGAGTCAAGAAAAATTCTACCGTCCTCCTGAACAGAAGAAATTTAAAATACTGGTACTGGATGCAAGAAGTTCAGCCAAGATTTTGGTCAGGTATGAAGTAGTTTTAAACAACAGCGTGGTTTTTACCTTGCTGTTTTTATTTCTCCCGGGGAAGTGCATTAATAACTGTGGTTGCTGTAGGAATATTATGTCATCACACATAGGATAACAGAAGTCACTGGAGTCACTGCCGATGTGATGAGTTACCTGCAAGAGAGCTAGGTGAAATGCCAACACCAAGGCAAAGTCTGAGATCCTCCTTCTGCTGGCAGTATTTTAAGTGCAAAATTATTTCCCCAGCCCTTTCTTCTGCGCTGTAGAGTTCGTGTGAAAGCCTGTGCTGTGGCACTTAGGTGCTGGGTGTTTGATTTTGGCCCTGTTGCCATTATTCAGGAAGCCTTAAAAACCGTATAATTTTGAGATGGCAAACAAAGGGAATTTTTCCTAATTCCTTGGAGGTTTTGTTGTTGGGTTTGGGTTTTTTTTGTTTTAAAAAAAATTCGTTTTAGCTGCAGCTCTAAGGGTGGTTGCTTTACTCCGGGAGACGTTCCATGGCTCTGCTCCCTTGATGACTTCTGGGGACAGCCCTGTCCCTGCGCTGTAAGCCGGCTGTCGTTTGTGAGATGGATTTCTCAGCCCGCTTGCGCCGAAGGAGGAGGCGGGCGGCCGAGTAGCTGCTGTCCCTGATCGCTCCCTCTTGCAGCCAGCAATAATAAGCCTGAGGTGGCCTTCAGCGGTGCCGCGGCTCCGGGGAGCTTCCCGCGGGTTTCTGTGAGCGGCCGTTGGCTCACGGGCGCGGTGTGACCCAGCGGGCGGCTCCCCCCGGCCCCCGCTGCCCCGGCACGGCCGGACCGCCCCCGAGGCACGGCCGGAGCGGGGCCAGCGGCGCCGCCGCGGGAGCTGTGCGGGGCTCGAGCAGCGCCCGCTCGGCCGGGGGGCTCCGGCTCCGTGAGGCACGGCCCCCGCCTCGCCAAACCCCGCGCAGGGCGGGCGCTGCCCCGCGCGGGGGCGCCTGTGCCCGCCTGGGGGCGCTGTTACGCCGCGGCTCGAGGCTCCCGGCGCGGGGCGGCGGGACGGGCCCGGCCTGGGCTCCCGCCGCGGGGCCGGGTTTGTGCTGCGGCCGCCGCGCGGGCGGGTGTCGTGCCGTGAAAAAAGTTGGGGACAGGGTCCGCTAACATTCCCTCGAACGGGGGCAGGGATTGAGGTTGCTTTAAGCTGGAATGCTGCAAATGATCGTCTCCTTTTAGAGAGTTTACAATATTTATGTTTTGTGATGTTTTTCAAGGGGCAGAGCTGCTTAGTCTGCTGAATATTGCTGCAGAATTTAAGCCTCGGCCGAGACAGTCTATGGGATTGGAAAGAAGACAAAGAAAGAAGCATTTAAAACCAAAATCAATATTCTAAGCTGGGGACCTAATTAGTCAGCTAGACTTTAAGCTGCTGTTTTATAATATGCTACTGGATGGATCTGCTAAAATTGAAAATCTTCTGTGGGCCAGGTTCTAGCAATCCTCTGGCTATTGCCCGAGTGACGCTAGCCAAGCTGGCAGCGCTTGGCAGAAAGGAAATACCCCGACAATTGGCACCTCCTTTGGCAGTTGTATCTGAGGGGCTAGAGGCTGAATGAGCACAGACATGACACGCTTTGTCATCGCGGAGTGGGCTGTCAAGGTCAGAGATGGGATGCCTGCTCTGAGATATTTCTTGTTGGAGAGCAAGAAGACTGGGCCAGTCAATTTTCCAGCAATATCAATACCTGAGAGCTTAAAATTTAGGGAACAAATAAAACAGAAGAGCAGTTAGGTTATAAATTTTTAAAAAGCTGTTTCAGACATTTTTGTATTGCTTTGGAGAAAATCGGGATACATGGCACATATAAAATTCCAGATTCACTTTGCTATCTATGAAGGCTAACATGGGTGATTCCAAAAATGGTGTGAGCACTATTGGGGGAATACCAGCTATCTGAAATCTGAGATGTGTATTATCCGCTTTAATCTTCTTTAGCCATTTGATGTTCTTACAGCTCTGATGTGTCTCTTCTGTATACCTGTAGTGTGAAGCTTTGTAAAAGAAAAAGACAGCTCCAGACACATGGGAGCAGGAAACTCTGAGCAGAACACGTTGCATTATTAACTTCAGTATATAAGTGTGAATTTTGTTTTTGTTTAAATAGCTTTAGCTTTTGGCAACACAAGAACAAGGAATTGTTGCTGCTGCTGGATTCCCAAGGGCTGCAGAACTGTGCCTAACACACCCAGAGCAAGGGCTCACCGTGACCACAAATGGAGCCATTTAGGACATGATTTGGGATTGCAGAGCTCAGCTGCAGAGAGAACTGCTGGGTGGGTGGTGAGAAGCCATAGCTCCTCCATGAAGGAGCTGTGGGAAGAAGCAATGCAGGAGCCAAGGCAGTGAGGAGATGTATCCTTGTGAAGCCAGGACGTGGTGGTATGATGTGCCTGTACTTCAGATGAGTGCATCTAAGAATGCTCCTGAGCTCCAGGATTTTGATGACTGCTGACAACAAATCGTGAGTGCACTGTGCTGATGGGGGTGGCGGTTAAAATTGAAAAGGGGTAGGTGCCTACTAGATGTCCCCAGTAAGAGAAAGCCCAGAATGTCTGTGTACTGTAGAAATCGATCTTTTGTTTGACCTTGGTGTCCCAGCCTGACCTGGTGTTCCTGTTCCACTATACAAAGTTTTCTTCATATTCTGCAGATACAGAAACTTGTAAGATAGGGAAGTGTGTTGTTAATTTATTTCCTTGTCTAAGTACTTTTATCTCAGATGTTTGAGGAAGGAGCTTGAACAGGTGATCTTTAAGTTATAAGAAGAGCATTTTTATAACCTGGCCCCTCTTGCTTTGATGAACTGTTGAAAGGAGGCGAGATTTACAGAGGCGAGGGCAGGGGGTAACTTCTTTAGGGAGGTAGAAAAGAGCTGCCTCTTATCTTAGTGCCTCCCATTTTGTAAGCAGTACAGCTAGTGGAAGCAAGCCAGCATTTGGGATAAGGCTTATCTAATTTAATGATGGAACACAGTAACACAAGCCAGGGGATCTAACACAACTTTCTGCGATTGAGGTACGTTGCTGTCATTTTCATTTAGCTTTAAACACTTGTACCTACCTTTTTGTAGTGGATAACTGGAAGCTTGCACGATCCTTTGAACAGGAATGGTGAGAGGGGCGCCTCGTGTGAAAAGAGAAGAGCCCTAGTTGTAAACCAAATAAAATCGAAGGGTTTCCATCTTTATGAAGTGGATTCTCAACTGTTATTTGTGCTGCAGGAGTTGCTTGTTTTGCATGAGAGCACCCATTTTGGTGGGTACTGGCTGTAATTACAGCATGGGAGAGATTTTTTGCTCCAAAGATTGTACAGTCTGAATAAAAACCTCCCAATTTAAAACAAACAACAAACCAACCAACCAACCAAAAACCCCAACATAAAAAAAACCCAAAGAAAATGCTGAAAAGGACAGGACTTGTCCCCAGTCCCCAAGTGACACCTGATCACTGCAAGAGTCCTGACTCAAATACAGTGTCTGTACCATGTTATCTCTGTACTTACCTCTTCCATTGATGTTGCCTGTTCTTGACGCACCAGAAAGAAATATTAACTCTGTAGAAGTTTAAATGTAGATCCAAATTGCACATGTGTATGAATATAAAGTAGGTGTCTTTACAACATAACAACGAGCAGCTAAATACTGACACTTCATTCTGTCCTTAATCCCCAAACCAGCGTGTCAGCAGTGAGCCCATGCCTGTAGGAAAAAGAGAGTCAGAGAATTGAGTGGTCCATGTGCCAGCATGGTCGTGTTTTGCTTTGTTCTTGCAGAATTGCCGAGAGATGACAGCCTTGATGTCATTTCATCCTTGTAGAGTATCTCTACTTCTCCAGAGCGTTTCCTTTATGCATAGACCATTAAGTGATGGTCAGAGCTTTGAGTGTCTGCAATTCATCAAGTTTAATACTTCGTTTTTACTATAAGAGAAGCCAAACCCATTTCTCTATGGTTTTGGTTGTTAAAAATAATTGCTGTAAAATCAACTGAAATCTGGATCATCTCCCTAAGCAGAGGTGACAGATTGATGCTATCGGGGTTCTAGAAGGTGTTATTGGAGAAATAATGAAATTGCCTGAAGGCTGTTACATTGCTACAGCCCGGGAAGCTTTGTATGAGTATAACGAAGTAGAAGCACCTTCTAGAAATCAGGAGAAAGGATCATTATTTAGCCCAGGCTCCATCCAGCCCACAGCTAGAAAAACCTGAGTAAAAGCCTCCATCCTACTTTTTTTGTGTTCCACAGGTGGGTCTGTGGTGGGATGTTCTTGTTAAAACAGGTATTGCTTGTTTCAGAGCTTCAGTCCCTCTGTGGAAGTGACCCTTAAACTATCCAAACCTCACATTTCCCCCTGGGAATGTGCTGCAGCAAAGGTAAACACATTGAAGAGCATTCTGTGTCCATGAGGATGAGGCAGTAGGGGAGGAAGGAGAGGTTAAATAGGACAGAACTGAATTTGTTCCTGTGGTTGTAGTTTACCAGGACATCCCTGTTGTGAGCGGAGTTGTAGCCAGCATCCTCCAGCACTTAACTGTGAGCCTGAGGTGCAGGGAGGTAAGAAGGGAAACCCTCTCCTCCGCATGCAGCCCGCTGACGGGTGTATGTCTCAGCTCCTGAGGAGCTCAGCTGTGCTCTGGCTCCTGCTTGGGTGGGGGGAGCAGAGGGGCTCTGAGTGGCAGGTACTGACGGACTTTCAGGACGTGGCTGGGTATCTTTTGTGCTTGGGAAATTTCCGTCTGCAGCTGCCATTCCCTGATAGCTGGAGAAGGAACTTGGAAGATGCTGTTACGAGGGATTGGCATGGGAAAAGTGTGAGCAAAGACACGTTCTGTCCCTGCCGTAGAGTTGCTGTGTTACCTTATGGTTGGGTATCGGTTAATCTCCCGCTGGCTACCTGTTAGATGTCACCTTTCTCATATCGGGGTTTGTTAAATGCTCTGAAGAATTTGTATGGGGAAAGACATTCACAGAAGAGCGATGTGGTCTATAATGAATCACTTCTATGGATTTTGCACCTCCTTCCATTGAGTGTTTCTGTTACTAATAACACTCCTTAAGTTACTTGCTACCTTGAACAGTGGATAGCAACCTGCTGGCCTTTGTGTTTCCTGTGTAATCTGTCTCACAAATGCACTGAAGAGACCAAACCAAATCAAAACCGCCTGTGCTAAACACAGCCCTGAAGCATGTACAGGAGGCTAAGCTAGAGTGCAGCCTACCAGCCTGTTTTCAGAAAGCATGCGGGTATTTTGCAGCCTGTAAGTCTGTAGGAGCTGAGAACAAGCATTTTAAAGACCTCAAAAAGTCGTCTCTTCTCCCTTCCTACTGGCGTTCACTCATGAACTTGGTGCCTTCCTGCAGGTGCAGGGTGCTCCAAGTTAGCATCTCCCAATGCGGAGCCCTCCCAGCGGGTACCTCTGTCATCCAGAAAGATGCTGCTCTGTTCCGTTACCCAGCAGAGCTATTACTGCAGCAATAAAGTGCAGATTTGACAGGGTGGCTTTGCCTTTCCCTTGTAAATCCTCTGGCAGGAGCCTGATGTGAGTCTTGCCAAATACCTCTGCAAGTGGTAGGAAGACCCAAGGGGTTTCAGGAGCAGGATGAATGCCCGGAGAGGTGGACAGTGGAGGTCAGAGATGGCCTTTCTTCACTGTGTATCAGAGCTTTGTGCTCACACAGATGTCTGCTGGAAGGCACAAGAGCCGGATGCCCTTGGCTCCCAAGTCAGGTGGGGCATAGGAGATTGTGAGCTTGTCCAACGTGACCTCTTAAAGGGTGTGAGACGAGCATCACACAATTCGTTTTCGTTTTACAACACCAAGAATGCTTGACTTCATGTAAAACTGGTTTGCTTTATTTCTGTCTAAAAGACTTAGCAATTCCTGCACGTACATTTTTAATTTTCTCACTTTCTCCTGTGTGTGTGTTGCACGGGTCTTTAATTGCTATTTGATGACTGCTCACCTCCTGTCCTAGCCTGGGTGGGATGGGGTTACCCTGCTCTGGTTCTGGGTGAGGGAGGGTGACTGGTGTTTCTGAAGACAAGCGATGATATGTGTGGATACTCCTGGCAAGATCCTGCCTTCTGGATTGGACAAAGCAAATTCATCCTCTGAAAAAATCTATTGGGAAGGACAGGACCCTTTAGGAATATATAGTTATCAGTCTCTCTAATCTTAGGTGCCTATCACCTGTATCCAAGCTGTACAGTATAGATGTCCAGAGGGGCTGGAGCCATTCAATAAAGCTGCTGCTATAGTTCTTTACATTAATACTGAGCTTGAGCGCATCACTCCTGCGGTCAGTGGTCTGGAAAACTACATGCAGCTCTCAGACCCGGAGAGCATTCAGGATAATAAAAGAAGGGACAGACTGAAGCAGGGCTGGGGGTCCTGATGGTCCCCACTTGGGACCCAGAAAAGATGTTTCTCTGGTGCTGGGGGTTTGTCTTTGGCCTCTGTGGCAGCAGCTGGATTGCTAGTTCGCAGTATTTACCTAAATACATTTTGGATTGTTGCAGCTCCTACTGTTTGTGATAAAGGGCTGGACAAAAGGTCCATTGATCAGGTGGTTCTCACTATCCATCTCTGTCTGCCTCTCAAGACAGCGCGTTCGTGGTTGCAGCGGCACTGGGAAGCCGCTGCACTGCAGCAGGCTGGCACCACGAGTCACACTCAATGGAAGGAAAAAAGGGTGCGATAGCAGTGAGTGCGGACTTGCAGATCCTTTTTCCTTTCTCACCGCATGAACACGCGAGTCACTGTGTGAACAGGGTGCGACGTGTGACAGGCTCGGCCAGCTCGCTCTACGCCAAATTCAAAGCCGATGGTGAACTTGCTGCTCCCATGTTCCAGTTTAGCAGGGAACAGTCTGCCAGGTTTGCATGCACGTGGCATTCAAGCCCTGTGTGAGAGACAAAGATGCTGAGTTTTAGAAGTTGGGTTTTTTTAAAAAAAATAATAAATGTCAACTGAAGAGTGGAGAGAATCTTGTTTCTGGAAGAAAGCCCCTGAGTTTCTTAGGAAAAGTGAAATATCTCCTGTAGTTGTTGTTTGAGCTAAACTTTGTCTGCTTTTCTAAAGATGAAAAATGGTGTTTGGTGCAATTAGATAGCATAGGAAAATAGTCATATTTATGAAATACTTTCTATTTCTTTTACTGCGTCATATTCAAAATACAGCCCACATTAGAAATGAAATTGCATTGCATGCAAAGATTCTTGCACTGACAGAGAAATCAAATACTTTTATCCCTAAAATAGGAGGGAATAAGATATTGAAAATAAAAGGCATCAATATTGCTAATGTGCATACAGAAAGGAAGGTTATATCTTGTGGCTCTGAAGTAGAACTTAAAGTCAGATGTAATAACGCAGATACACAAGAAGCTTCTGTTTTAAAGTGCTAGCTGGTGAAAAAAGGAGGTGAGATTTCAATATAGATTCATTATAATGCAGTTAACAGAGTGCAATATTAAGGACTGACAGTAAAATTGGACAGCAATAAATGGGAATTACAGTTACTTAGAATTTTAACTTAAAATAACTCAAATTTAAATACTTATTCATTTTATAGAAAGCTTTTTTTTTTTTAGGTAATGGAGTACAGAAGTAACATGATCGCTTTAAAAATCTGCACGTGTAAAAGGATGTTATCATGTTTTCCTAATTATATTTTTTTTTATTGGGCCTTCCCTGTTTCTGACCCCTCCTGTTCCCAACCGTGCTGTTAGGGAAGGCAGGCTCGGGGGTCATCCAGCCCGATTCAGGGACTCGGCCCTGCTCTTGGCGGTGCAGAAGCTCCAGCTGCGCTGCGTCCAGACAGCTTTGGGAACCGGGGTGCGAGTGGTGCCCGCTGAGTGCAGGCAGGCAGGAGGCGCCTGAGCTGGGGGCGATGCCAAGCCAGAGCTCCCGACCTGGGCACCCGAAAGAGCTGCCGCCTGGGCGCAGCCGCCGTGTCTGGTTACAGGTAGGGCTGGAGTGGGAAGGGGAGGCAGTGCCTCCCTGTGATCTCTGTCGGCTTTGGATGTGTCTGCTTAAGCTAGTCTCGTCACCTAGTCTGTTAGGTGTGGAAGTCATTAATGTCACCCAGATGGAAAATTCGTCTTGTGCTCCTGCTCCAAAGGGAGTCTGCGATGGCTTCCTCTGCATGACGAACGCACGCGGTGGTGGCCCTACCTGCTGCCACTCGCCGACCTTCTGGCTCCTTCCTCCCATCTCCGCTCTGCCGTACTCCGCTGGTCTCTTCTGTCATCTCTCGTTTGCGATCCCTCACATCTGTGCAGCGCGGGGTCGGGCGCGGGCCCCGCTGACGGCTCTTGCCGAGGCTCTCTCATCGTCAATATGCACATCAGGAAGATCAAGGAGCGCTCTGACAATGGGGACATTGTACCCAGGTTTCTGCACCCTGGCTGGGGAAATGAGCCTGCCTCCCCGTAGCGAGAGCCCCGTACCCCTGCGACCTGGCGGTCCCTCGGCCCAGACGACGCAGGTCTGATGCTGCAGACGTGTGGATGAGGTGTTGGAGAGAGGCTTTAGTGGGAGTGAATTGTGATGGCTTTTGGCTAGTAAGATAATTGAGGGGAACAAAGCTGTTTGAGCCAACAATGTGATAAAAGGGGGTGCAGGATTTCAAGTCCCCTGTGCACACTGATTTGGAAATCCTGTAGCCGTGGAGGTCTCTCTAATACAAATTGAATACATGATTTAATTCATAACTTGAAGTAAAACCTCTGCCTGGGGTTTTGGTGGACTTGCTTCCATACTCAACACTTTTTAAAATTCTTTCTTTTCTTTCACGGGCATCAGCTTCCTGGGAAGAGTGTTGCCAGGGAGCCTGCTGTGTCCTGTCAGGGGTCCTTTTCGTTCTTTCGCCTTCTCCATTTCACCTTTCTGCTCTTCCACTGTCTCTTTGCCTTCTCTTGTAATGAACAGCCTCCTTTCAAACACCCCATCTCTATTCTGCTTCTCCTCTTGTTTCCTCTGGGATTGCATCCACTATACAGAGGGCTTATTCCTCTTCTCTGGTTGTGCTTTCTCTTGCCTTTTGTTAGCATATTTCTGCCTTTCCCCATTTCTTCCCCATTCTCTAGATTTTCTTTCTTCTGCCTCACACTTTCTTCTTCTGTTTTGGGGAATTTTCCTTTCCATTTTCTTCTTCCTCTTACCCCACTGGCTTGCCATCCTCCCTTGCAACGTCTGCTCCTTCCTTATCAGCCCCTTTCCTTCAGTCCTTTCTGCCACCTCCTTATCCCCCCAGTGCTGTATCTCTGAAGTGAGATGGTCCAGCTTGGGGGACAGCAAGCTGTGAACAGATTTGCCATGTCGCTCCATT
This sequence comes from Leptosomus discolor, assembly GCF_034619465.1. Taxonomy (NCBI): domain Eukaryota; kingdom Metazoa; phylum Chordata; class Aves; order Leptosomiformes; family Leptosomidae; genus Leptosomus; species Leptosomus discolor. Next base: position 13,436,073 of record NC_141399.1, read on the forward strand.
GTAGACCTCCTCTGCTTGGGCTCCTCCTTAGCAGCGGCAGAGCACCAGGCTCTCTGCTCAACGGCTCAGTGACCCACCCTCACCACAGGAGTGCGGTGGTTCCTTGTGGAGTTGCTGTCAGAGGCAGGAGAAGTTGGGTGTTGATTTCTTTGCAGGGCAAATCTCCACTTGTGCAACCCCTGGCAGCCAGTGCAATAGTGAAGAAGGGAGTTGGGGCACATAGGAGACCCCTCCTTTATTAATTTAAGTAGCATCATCCTGCTGAGCTCATCCAGCCCAGGTGTAAGACAAGGGTTTGGCTGTTGTTATCCTGTTATCCTGTGAGGTACTGGGTGATTGGATTGCAGGTATGAATCCAAGGACTCAGATGATACTCAAACAAGTCCATGTGGGTGGTCCCTCAATAGGCAACAGAGGTAAACCGAACTACAGTGCCCAGGCCAGAGGTGCTGCCCAGTGTGATGGGCAAATAGTGGTACCTGGTGCCGAGAACGGCTTGGCAACTTTGTAAGCCCCAAATGGCCAAATACGATGTCTTGGTCTTTGCATCACCCCTGCAAATGAACATAAGAGTTATCTGTGTGAGGTCATTGGAAATTAAGTCTACGTTGCCAGCTTTCTCCTCGCTGGTAGAGGTAAAATGGTATCTGCCGATCAGCCTGACCTTCCAGTTTGGGAGAAGTGATGTTGAGCCCTGCCCATGCTGGTGTGGTGAAAGCAGAGATGTGGGTTTATTTTGTTAGGCAGTCTACACCTTCTCCCACGGTCCTGTCAGACATCGTCACCTGGGAAGCGTTGGGATTAGGGAAAATTGCCACAGGTGCAGAGACTCTGCAGTGAGTGGTTTAGCTGAGGGTAGTCTTCGTTCTTGCTGGAAGTGAATGATACTCCTGTACAGCAGCAAGGGTCCTGAGCTGTGAGAGGTGCCGTGGATCGGTTGAGATCCAACATCACAGTGCTCACAGCTCCACGTGTCCTGGTGTTACTTGTCGTAGGATTGAGCCTGATGAAACCCCATTCCTGACAGTTCAAGCCCAGTCTCGGTGGTTCAGGAATATTCCCTACTTTCTTTTTTGGGCTGTAGGTTTTTCCAGATTTTTCCAGAGTGTATGGTGTTACTCTGCTCCGTGAGACAGTCACGTCTCATCCCAGAGATGCTGCCTCTTGGTGGCAGATGGAGTAGTTGAAGCATTACGAGGCTGGGCCACTGTAAAATATTCTTTGTCATAAATGAGCATTGCAAAAGTGCTGTAATTCTTTTTGACCCCCTCCTTTTTTTTTTTTTTTTTTTTGATAGGACTGTTTCTGCTATTTAATTATTTTTTTTTTAATATCTCTCTTTCCAGACTTTTTATTCCAGCCCCACTGCCTGCGATCCCTGTGGGGTGAGGGGAGGAGGGCTGAGTGACAGGCTAATAACCTGCTCTGGCTCTCGCTCCAAGCCCAGTGGCAGGTGTCCCAGCGCCCCTATTGAATGCCACCATCCAAAAAAAAAAAATTTATCAACAATCTTCCTTCAACAATGATTTATTATTGCCATAATTTGCCTTGGTACAATGAGCTGCGGAGCGTATTTCTGCACCCGGCTGACAGGGATTTGATGGCTCCAGGTTCCTATTTTATTTAGTCTTGAGCCTAATATGATTTGGTTACCCTCGCCCCCTCCTTCCCATCCCTCTCCTCCCTCCCCACCCAACCTTTTCTCATTTTGTTTTGTTTTCTACGAGTGTGTGTTTCGCATAACCCTGGGCTGGCTGACAGCGCTTGTAAAAACCAGAAGTCGATCTTGCAGTGGCTTTTCACCATTAATCAAGCTGCCTGGAATTGGAAAGTAACACTGACAGGCTTTTATCTTGGAGAGAAGGAGGATGGCAGATGTATTTTATGGTGGATGAGCCTTCACGGCTTCTATTAGACTGGGACTTCAGTGGTACAAGGTGGTGGTTTGGGGGAGGAGGGGAGCGAGGGGGAGGAGAAGCCGGGGAGCAGCCTATAGATAAATAGATCCGTCAGTCAGGCGATGTGGAGGTCTCCAGGCGGCCAGCCATTGTAGGTGACAGAAAAGGCAATCAAAGACAAAACAAATCAAAAGGTACATCTTATCAGCAGCAGGCCAGCTGGACTTCCACCGCACTCGGAGGCCCCGCCGAGGGCAGGAGAAATTAATCGTGCTGTCGAGGCCAGAGAAATTGTCGCCGCTGAAGGTCCAAGTTCAGGCGAGCGGAGGTGGCCAACATTAAAGGAGAGGGAGAGCGGGGGGCGGGAGGAGAGGAACGAGGAAGCGAGTGCCACCGTCCCACCACCTCTCTCCCTCCCTCTCTCCCCCGACCGCTGCGGGCTCCTGACAAGTGCATTCATCGTGCGATGATAGCTCGGCACCTATGATTGGTACCTTTAATAATATAGCCCTCGCTCAGCTGTCACCCTGAAAGAACAATTTTTCCTCCCGCTTTCCTCGATGCAAAGATACATCTGTAATGAGAAGGGTGACAGAAAGTGGGAGCACGGGGAGCCAAGGAAAGTTTGGAAGAACATTAATCAAAAAGTGAAGCTGGAGGTGATGCCGGCTGCTCGAAGCGCCCATGCCTCCAGCGGGGAGCCAGTGTTGGGTTTGATGCTTCTGTCATGTTCCCCAGCCTGCAGCGCTTCTGGGTGCCCTCAACAGGGGGAGAGGGATCCTTTGCCCACCCTTGGAGAGGATCAACTTTGAAAGCCACCACCCTCCAGCACGGCAGAGCTGATCATGGCAGGAGGGACTGAGCAGTAGCCCTTTGCATGGGGAGTCTTTGGTGTAAACAAGCACGACTGTTGTGTGCAATGGATCTACATCACAGTAAGTGCAAGGGGACAGGGGTCTCTTTGCTTCCTCAGCCTGGAGAAAAATATGTTGTTACAAGTCCTGTGAGTTTCCTTGCACTGAGACCCACTTGCGTCCTGCCCTGGGTAATCGGGACTCTGTCCTTTCGAACAAGCCAGACTTGATCCCTGTTATGCTCCTCAGAAGCGCTGTGTGGAAACTGCCCTGTTTCCACAAAGGAGGAGTTTTGCCTTCCAAGGCACGATGCCCTCATCCCTGGGCTGCGGTGTGGCTGGCCCCTGGCCCACCATGCTCTTACAGCTCTGCCTGTATGAAAGAGGTTTCTGCGTTGGTCTAAACCCCGAAGCCTCCCCAAAGCCCCGAGTTACAGACCAAGTCACAGCATTGCGTTGCTTGGAGCTGCTGCCCACGTGTGCATCGGCACCCAGCCCTGCCTCACCGGAGCCGTCGCAAGAGGTGTCCAAGGGCTCCCACTGCAGCCACCCAACACTGCACACACCCATGAAATCATCCCGTTGTCAGCCCTTCTGAGCAATTGTGCCTGTGAGGGGTTGGCTGGGGAAGTTTGGGGGGGTATATGCCACCCCTGGTGTAAGAGAAATGCTGGCAGCCCTGTGCTGGCAAGCTGGGGAGAGCAGCAGGCGCGTACGTCTGTGGAAGGCACAGAGGGAGTTCGTGCTTGTTGTATTTAAGGAACACGTCTATTTTAATTTAAGGGATAAGCAGCGATGTCCTCAAACGTGGTTATCTCCTGTGGTTTTTAGCAGCTTTCCAGGCTGCCCGGCTCCGCTCTGCGGTTGTCAGTCCCTCCCTGGGACAAAGCCCTTGGGCTTGAATTCTTTAGCATTAGTGTTTGGCAGTCAGTTCTCTCATTCTGCACATTCACTCTCTTGTACCTACAATGGATTTGCTAATCTGCATCTGTTTTTGTTTTTATCCTAATAAAAGTGGGGATTATAAGCAGATCTGGATCAAACAGGTTTGCCTGTAAAAGCTGGGGGTGCCTGTCTCTGTGGCCTGTCATCTCAAATCCCAGAGGATCAGAAGGAAAGCAAAGAGGGTTAGGCAGCATCTCCGAAAGAAGTAGTTTGTTCTATATAGTTTCCAAAAATTGAGCAGTGATTACTTTCTGCCTTCTCCATTAAAGCAGATCACTTCTGCAGGCAGTAGTTGGTGGGCATGTGAACCATATGGGCTGGGATAAATGTTGGTAATAAGCAGTGGTGAAAATGGTCCTTGAGGAACGCTTCCCCCATCCATACAGAAAAGTTGAATCCAGAATGGATAAGCCCAGCTCAGGCAGGGAAGCAGAGCTCTGGTTTCCATGCAGACCTTAGCAAGAACACACAGAAAAGCAAATGGGTCCTGGGCAGTTGGCTTGGGCTGTCCATCCAGGAGCTTCAGAGCCATGTGCTTAAAGGATGAACCCTTCATGTATTCTCTGCAAAGATGGTACAGATGCAGTTTGCTGGTACTAAAATGAGGAAATAATGCTTTTGTCTGGTAATGTTTTGTGCAGTCTGTAGGCCAGTGTCTCCATGGCTTGGAGCTGCAAGGACAGAGACCTCTTACTTAAGTGCCTTAGATTATTTTGAAAATTAAACAACCAAAGCCTGAGCTTAACTGAGACTTGGGCTCCTTCTAGACATTGACATTCTTTAGGAAAATGTGAACCCAATATTTATGTTCCTGAATTTTCACTAAACCTATCAACCTCAGCATGAAAGCATCTATACACGTGAAGCTTGGGTTTTGCAGAGGTACTGTACACTTTTAACTCTAATGTGCCTATGATCTCTAAAAGTCAAGTGCCCAAAGTAATGGATGTTGGAAAACTGTTACCTAACAGAATGACTCATTGAAGAGTAAATCAGGAATAGAGTTTGGTCTTGAGATATCAGGACACAACTCCTGACTTCATTTCAGCCATTACATCTCCAGTGGAAGGACATGCTGTATGTCCAACACAGGCTTGGCTTCATGCTTTCAGAGCTTATCATAAGTAATTTGCTGTATCTCTAGAGTTACTGCATCTACAGGGGCTTGTGAGCTGGGAGAAGCAGAAACTGGCAACAAACTTCTGCCAAGTGATCGCAACCAAATCAATGCGAACCTGGGAAGCAAGTTCTTTTCCAGTGCAGTTATCATGCTGACATTACTCTCTAGACTTGGCCTGGACACCAACCTTTTGAGACTGAAAAACCTGGTCTGTTAGAGAATCCTGCACAAGCATCCTACATTCTGCCCCATCCCTGTTATGAATGAGCCTCAAAATATAGTCCTAGGATATATGGTGATGTTGAGATGCAACACATACAGTGCATCCTGTGTGCTGAGCAGCTGTCATTTTATATTGCAGCATGCTGCTTGGGCAGGTACAGACTGTGGGAGGCAAAGCCAGGCCCAGTGGCCTCAGCTAAAAATGGACAAAATGACATTACACAAAGTCCACCCTCACTGCAACCAGCACGGGCTTATAATGATGTAAGTGGAGCCAGGGCTTCATTCATAATGTAAGTCTGGTGAATTATAACACAAAGCAGGTTTCAAAGTGCTTTCTTGGCATGTGGTTAATCTCTTGCTAGCTCTAACTCTGAAGTATTGCACCTGGGAACTAGACACTGCATGAAGTCTAACCAGAGAGGTTGTCACCTTGGGCAAGATGCATTTAAATGTGAGATGAGGTCATGTTTGTATCGTATTTATGGTTATGGCAGAGCACAGATACATTGCACTATTTTGATTGCTTTTGCAGATGGAATCAAATTGTCCCTTAATCACATTAAAGAAATCAGGTTACCAGCTGGCTGCTGTAGCACCATTTCACTAAGATGATTATGAACAATTTGGTCCTGTCTGCAAACATCTTAATGAAATGGGGAAACTACTCAACATAGTTGAATTTGCAGTGTAGAAATTACTCAGTCTTTGGTCTCCTGCTCTTGCCACTAGGCAACAATAATCTTCTGACTCAACTTCTTTAAAGCCTTGAAGGTCACAGGGTAGCAAGTCCACCTCCACCCTCGCCATGTGCTAGCTAGGGTTCTTCCTCTGCTCCCCAAGAGCAAGCAGAGCCCTTGAACCCTGCCACATCTCCTGGACGTTGATAGGGCTGAGAGACCCCAAAGTGATTGTCTCTGCTCCTCTCTGGCTCTTAATATGCCAGGAGCTGAACCATGTGCGGCGTGTTACTATGGCTGCTGCATTCACAGTTGCCCCATGGGGTGTTCTTGATCCCACTCTTGCTCCCTTCCTGCTGGAGAGGGACAGTAATTCCATGTGAGACAACGGGAAATAATTTCACTGTTGTTGACTTTTTTCCTGGCCCAGTCTGAAATACTTCAGCTGGCCAGAGCTCTTGCCTACTTTCCCTCCCTGGCAAAGGTCAGCACAGACCCTTCCAAGCTTTCACTTAAGTGTTTCAGCAGCACCTCCCGCACCTCCTCACGATCTGAGTGGGATGGTTGGTGGAGGTCAGAACTAGAAGCCTATTGCAAAAGTCAGCATGACACCAGATCATGGAAACAGCAGGAGTTTTTTTAACACAATAATTCAGACTGCAAAGTCATTTGTTTGGTTGGTTTTTTCTTCCCCCAAGTCGTTCAATGCATTTTTTAGTGTCAGAAGGTCCATTTCAGGAGCTGGGACAGACAGTCTCCAGGAATGTCCCCTGCTAAGAGCTGCATTTGACACTAATATACTGCCCATCTTCACTGTAAAGACTAGAAGCCTTCCAGGACAGAAATCATCCCTTGCTGTGTGGGTGCACGGCATCCTGGGCAACGGAGCCATGGCCCCAGCTGGGACCTCCAGCCATAACCAGGAAACAAATCAAGGAAATAGCATGTGCTTGGCAGATGTCTGATTCGGGCCAGACACAAGGTTACTAGACAGTTTCAAAAATCCTTTCTCGTATGCTTCATCATTGTGGCAATGCTCTGGGGCTCAGTTCTGCCGCCCGAACGTAGGTCTTGGGGTGAGGCATGTGCCACTGAGCCTGCCCAGCATCTGCAGGGGGCTGGCAGCTACGATACAGGGAGCGGCATCTGCAGTGGCACTGCATGCTTACATAGGGCCCCATAATTACATGCTGTGGTTTCATATGTGGTCTCTGCCGTCCTTGGGCAACGTCTCCACCTTTGCACGCGAGTCAGGAGTGCTTTGTGATCTGGCGACGCTGGTCTCTGTTCTTGACTGCAGCGATGTATTCAGTCAGGCTCCCTGGGAAGTCACAGACTTCCCTGGAAGTCAAATCTGTTTTGTGGTCTGCACCAGCACTGCGCTCGATACCTGCCAGTTACCACCATTGTTTTTGAGGGGAGTAATAGCCCAGGACAGAAAACGGCAAGCCAGACATCAAGGGGATGAATAATTGACCCAGAACACAACTATTATAGTCACAAGCGTGTTGAGCACCCCGTCAGGCAGAGCTTGTCGTGGCCAGGGGAGTTCAGTGCACTGGAGAACTGGCAATTGCAGGGACAGAGCTCCAGGTCTAGAGGATCATTGCGTGCTGGGAATGCTGCTTTTGTCCTTGCTGGCTCCTGCTTGACAAAGGTCCTTAAACAGGCAAATGGCCTTTGCTATGGAGAGTGCGGAGCCACCTCCCTTCTCCCTGCTTGCATAGCATCAGCCTCAGCCCAGAGCTCAGACCAAGGCTGGGCGAGGGCAGACCTCCTGCCTCGCTCTGCACCCCGGTTATCCCAAAGCGCAGGAGCCCATAGTCGGCTTCACTGACCATCTCCTGCACTGCATGAGGTTGGCCTGGAAGTTGCGGCACTAATGTGTTTTTATCGCAATTGCTTTTGACAGCCCCTGTGGCTTCCACCTTCCCACAGGAGACAGGATCGACACGGGGCTGTGGGATCAGGGGCCACGGTGAGCAGGCAGTAAAATCTCAGGTTGTGCCATTTCCTGCTTTTCATTGCAGACTCACAAATGTGAGTTTTCTTTCTTTGAGAAAGAAAGAGAAAGCATCAGCTGCAGATGTTGAGAGGCAGATGTGAGCGTGCTCTTTACTTCCTCGCCGTCCCAGTGCCCCTTCCTGTGCTTGGTTTCCGATCTGAAACGTGCTCAAATCTCTCCTCTTTCTCTTTGTTTGCCTGGTTTTACACCAGAAAACTGTCACAAGCTCTGCTGGCTGCTGGCAGAGCCGTGGGGGTGTCAGCCAGTGGGGAGGGGCAGCAGCAGAGCTGGGGGGCTGGCGCCTGGTTTGGAAATCGGGGCTGGGACCCCAGCCGAGCCATCAAGGCTGCACAGTGACAAGGTCAAGTGAGCAGCGTTAGGTCCTCTCCTCTTTGGAAATCTTTAGTTGGCACCCCAAAAAAAAACCCAAGTGAAGGTTGTTGAAAATGTTGTTTGTAATAAAAATAAATTTGTTCTTAATTTTTATTGTTTAAAGGAAAAAAGGTCTGCTCTTTCCCTGGCCTGCTCACTTTATCAGAATTTTCCTACTAAATAAATTCTGCTCTTGTAACTTAGCCCACACCCAGGTATCAGTGCTGCCTCTTTGCCTGGTGTTAATGACTCACTTGGATGTGCGCAATCTAAATACGTACATTGATGCACAGGCTCTGAAGCTATTAAGCAGCAGAGGAGATACAGATGGTGAACTGAGAGGCCAAAGTTTTATACCCAGCTCCCAGAACTTGCACGGAGTTGGACACTTGCATTTGTTCCTTTTAAATGCCTCAAAATCTTAGGCAGGTAAAGTTCCTGTTTGCTTCTGGGAGCTCTGAGGCTGGATGAGAGCAGTGGAGGTATAATAAACTCCTGCTGGTAATGACTCCTGATTGCCAGAGTATCCTCTGCCAAAACAAGAAAAAAGCATCATCACCTTCACCTCTCTGGAGTGTTTCCCACCCAGAGGAATGCTGATGTATCTCATGCTCCGAGTGTGCGCACAGGCATCAGCACAGAGGAAGGTTTTCCCAAATGAGCATTTTGCTGGCCCTGCCACAGTGCTGAGGATGCAGGGTCTAAAACAGGTCACTGATGTCACACCAGCACATCCTCCACCATCCCACGTCCTTAAAGCAAGGTTACGCGCTTGTCTCGTGCCTGCTGGCCCTCAGCACAGCCTGCACCCCGCCGTGAGCTGCTGCGCACGCCCCAGGGCTGTTCTCTGCTGGTACCCCAGTTTTAAACAGTAAAGGCCCATATGAGAGGGGAATCATGGCATTTTTCCATTGAGGGCGTTTGGGACAGTTTTTGAGATGGAAAGTTTTTAGGATGTGGGTGATCTTGTGTTTTCTTGACATCGGTGGTCGCCCAAATGGGCCAGTTTTCAGAGTACCTCCCATTTTTCTCATAAAGGTTAATTGCATTTTAGGTGCTTCTGGCAACTCGAAAACTAAAGATGCCGCAATTTCTGACCTCAGTATGTGTGAAGAGAGGGAATTGGCTTTCAGTCACTACCACACTGGGGCATCTGCATAGGAGGCACGTACACTGGATTTATGTGTACCCCCTGTCTCAGAGCAGGATCCGAGTATGGCACTGCTCCATGTCGAAAGGAAATCACAGCTTATAATATTCAACTGGTTACTATAACCCCCACCCACCCCAGGTTTAATATTAGAACTATTTTTCACGTTGAAACCGAAATAGTACAAAATATGGGCTTGCTGTAATTGTTGTTAGATTATGTGTCACCCTGATAAGATGTAACAAATATTTTCCTACACAGCAGGGCCCGTTTCCCTGCGAGTAATGGATGGAGAAACTTCTCATAGTGTGCAGGCAATCGGTCGTAAAAACTTCGCCTAGAAGATTAATGCATTAAGTGCAACCTTTGTGGAAAATAGGAAGAAAAGAATTAAAATAATAGTTTGTTCTTTCATGTTTAATATTAATAACCAAACTTATTTGGTGGGAAAGTTCCTTGCTGCATGTGCCTTCCCACCCCTATGGGTACCTTTGTGTCAAATAAGTATTTATGTTTCTTTTTAAAGATCCTTCATCAGTAGCTATCGTATACGGTGCAGTGTTTCTTTCAACAGAACTATTTTTATCGGTAATATGAAAGACTATTTTCATGGGGAAAGCTTTGACACCAATAAGTCTGCTGGACGTCGCTTAATAGGTTAGATAAACATTGGCTCACCATTTAGCGCAGAAGGATTTTCCCTTTATATCACAGCTTTACGTCTTTTGTAGACACTTAATGGCCGTCAGAGAGATGGCACCCTCAGGAAGGAGCTCTCCAGAAACGGTGTATGGTCAGAGACGAGGCAGGGGCTTATTTGCTGCTGTACAAACATTAACGTGCAGAATGACAAAGCGAGGCCCTTCCTGTCTTGAGCTGATTTGCACCAAGCCAAGTCCTCCAGCAGCAGAACCGAGGGTTTAGGAGGAGCACGTCAGCAGGTAACAACGACCCCTCCTCGGCACACCCTGCACCTGATTCTGCTGTTCCCTATTAGAACGGTTCTTGCTCCTTTCTGGGGATTGTTTGGCACTGCAGAGCAGTGGCTGCAGCTAACTTGGCAGATGTGAGGATGGTCTTACATGACGATATAACAATTTTTATTATTTTTTTTTTTATTGCTCAAGGTGTGGGAAAAACCACTGATTTAGACTGCTTGCTGCTGCTTTTCCCCCATGTGTATTTTGAGATCTTGTTTTCTTCCTAAAGTACACTTCTGTACCTGCAGTTTGTCTCAAGTGACAGGTACCATCAGTCATGAAGTCAGCTATGAAACTAGGGTCAGATGGAACTGCTTATTTCAGTGTGTGGTGCACAGTTCACTTCTTCCTCCATCTTTGCTTGATACCTGAGGTCTGCTGGGCAATCCAGCTTGAGTTTTACAGAGGATCACTTGTTTTACTACTTGTGAGAACAGATATTTCTTCCCAGTTGTACACAGCTTGAATTTTTATAAAGACCATTTTGTAAGCAAAGAAATCATTGGTTTGCAAAAGGAGAAATAAGGGTTTCCGCCCTCTCCTGCAATGGTAGGCGGTGGGAACAGTGGTATTAAGACTTCAGTATTCGAGGAGGCACCACCCTTCACTGTCCCAGTAGGTCTTTTGCTGCTGTGTGAACAGAGACGAATTCATCAGTAAAAAGCCAATGCTGTCAAACATTGATCGGGACTTTGAGCAGCTCTGGTATTGAGAATTATTTAGGGCTTATTCAAACTTCTTTCTAAATTGGTCAGATAGATATTTCAGAAAACTCAAAAAAAAAAAAAGGAAAAAAAAAAGGTACTTAAGTAACTACATTCATCATTGCCAAGATGGACTTTTAAACTGCAGCAGAAAAAGAAAAGTTCAATTTTGACCATGCAGTAGCAGAGAGATGCGCTGGGTCTCTTTCTATCATGCCTTAGCACTAGAACAGAACGTACCATCCTGCCGCAGTAAAAAGAGATTTTAGAATTGCTGCAAAAATTAGTCTGGTGGTGTAATCGCAATCTTTATTCATCCGAAGTCAGTAGGAGAGAGGATTTTTAGGTTTGAAAGCAGGATTGCTCCTTGGCCAAAAATTTTCATAGATAAACCAAAAATCATTCATTAAATATCTCTGTCACTACTGTTTAGTTGCAGATGTAGAGAAAGGAGGAGATAGATTATTTAAAGTACAAAAGCTAATTAGGGTTGGCTGACAGAGTACTGAATTTTACTTTGAAGAATGGGACAGGTTTTCACATGACTGATATGGTAGAATGTGATCAAAACATTATTAAATCCAAACCATCCAGCTTCCTTCTAGCTTTGCTTTTTTTTTTTCCCCAGCAGTCTCTGCTGTCCAGTCCACATTTCTTGGAGTTGAAAAACCATTAGCAATTTCCACAAACAGTACTTCAGCACAAGGAAGAGATAAGCCTCTAGAGCGTATGGGGGTGAGGACAGAGGTTTTTAGCAGCTGGATTCCCTCCCCAAAAAGATGATGACTGAGCTTACACGTTAGTTTTAGAAGTCAGAATTCTACAACTTAACAAGGAAGCTTTGTTACATTTGATACGTAGCAATTAAGCCTTGTGTTTATATAAACATGCATGCTATGGCTCTGTGATCGTTTCAGCTTCCCTAACTACCAGGAACTCTTAAAATAAAACCTCTTAGCTTTTTACCTTTTTAAAAGGGAAAAAAAAAAAAAAAAGCAATTTCTAGTGTCTGCCTAATGTAATACTACTGAGATTCTCCCACTGTGAGGAACCAACGACTTTCTGTGAGGGATCTGTGGAAGGTTTAGTACCTATAGGTTTGGTACTTGTCAGAAAGCTTCCCATTTAGGAATACTGATTAAAATTTTTGATGGGCTAAAAGTATTAATTGAAGACTTCTCCACTTTGCAGCTGCTACAAAGAAAAAGGGTATTTAAAACTGGCCTCCTGTGACAAGTTATTACTTCTTCCCTTCCCACCCTACCCCAAGAGCTCTGCTTCCTTAAGTAAGTGTACATGAAGTGTTTCAAATCACTAAATGTCTAATGAAGAATGTGAAGTTAGTCACTTTATTAAGACTTCTACATTTTTTTCCTCGTTCATCCATTTACACGGTTACATAGATTTGTATTTCAGCATTACAAGGATCTTAATCCGTGCTGTGAGCCTCTCAAGTATCCATGCCTTATGGAACAAGGACACATACTGTGTGAACAACGGACTAAGGCTAAATCTGTACAAAGTCTGTGCAGAACAGGATTTCATTTTTAGTTTGCAAATTTTTCCTGATCCTAGGTGATCAAGAAAGTGGGGAGAGAACAAAGTGGAAAAAATAGCTAACCATGATGGAAAGCAATTTTTATTTCATCTGCTTTAAGAAAATGCAAAGAAAGGTTAAGTTACTCTGGAAGAAAGGCTTTAAACAGGGCTAAGATAATTACTGTTACATATTTCTGCATTCTCCAAAGAAGTCTTAAGAAAATAAAAAACAAGACCTATAAAAAAGTAAACACTTTAGAAAGGTCCCATTACTATATCTTTCATGTGCTGACGGATCTATTTTTGTGTTGCACGTCCATTTTACTTATATTTGGCTCTGTTAATTCAAACTTATTTTGACTGTTTCTTTTGGCAGGTCACCAGCCAGGACAGACACATGCAAATTTCCAATATTCTTGAAATATTTTATTATAAAGCAGTTCAGACAAACCTTATTTCAAAAAAAAAAAATTCTCATCTGTAAAAGGAAACTATTTTAAAACAACATTTGTAAAGAAAATAGACTGGTTTTAATCATCAATTTCAGTTAGAGCTTTTCTGTAATGAAATCTAAAGACAAAACTGACGGGTCAAGAGCTATTAATTTCATATATACTCATAAAAGGGAGACTAAGATGTTACACAGACATCACGGAGCATCTTATTGTTGCTAATGAAATAGGAACACTTGATAGTGAACTCTGGCCTGACAAAGCAGTCCAACATTTAGATATTTTTCAGTCCCAAAAGAGACAAACCATTAACACTTCTCATTCAACAACTAAGCCAGCCCTGGGTAAGGGTTAAAGCCACTTCAAAGCATCTAACATAAGCTCTTCATTTCATGTACTTCTCCTGCTGATCAGCCAAGATTTTTGCTGAGGATTTGGCATCATAGAAAAGTTCATTTATTTCTTCAATATGCTCTTTCTCAATGCTGTCCTTCCCATTAATCTTGGCAAGCAGGTTAGCTGGGGTCAGTAACTGCACAGCGTACCTGCGATCAAACAAAGATGGGTGAATAATTACCACCCTGTGCATCCCAGTGAACTGAATATACGTAGAGGTGGGAGATTTGTTAAGAAACACACAGCTCTACCAGCAGCAGCAGAAGTCTGCAAGACCCTCCAGCACGTACATTCCTTAAAGCAGAAGAGAGGAGGGTTGCCACTCTCTTTTAATGTTCGCACTGTTCTGAACAGACCACATTATTGCATGGGAGAGGTTTGTCTCACTTCCAAGAGTGAGTTTCTCTACAGCGTTTTTAGACCCAGCCACACTTAACAGAAAAGCCAACTGCGCTCAACTTACCTTAGGGTTGTCTTGGTACCAATTTCCCCTAAATGGTTTAGAGCTTCTTCACTAATATTAATTCCTTCTGTCTGAGCACGAAGTTTTATGATCTGTTGGGATGAAATGAGTAAGTGAGGTACCAGCCCAAACAATGAGCACGCTATACTATTAGCTTAGTATCAGGAAACTGTCAGCTTAGAGATGAGACCTGCTATAAAACAAGACGGTGTGGAGAGTTATCCTGGTGTAACTTACCATTAAACTAGAATGTTTAGAATTCCAAGTCTTTGAATAGGCAAATATAAAGTTGAAAAACCAATTATCACAAAAGGCAGGTAAAGTAACACGTCTGGACTACTAACCCTTCATGATTCTGCATGGTTAGCAAAGTGTATCTACTACTAAGGAGCAGAATATAAGAACTTATACAAGAAAATGGAAAATGTATGCAGGAAGTAAGTGACAGCTGCAGTCTTGGGGACAGCCACACCAGTTAGTTACTAAATTTTGCAGTGTATCATTGCTGCTATACAGCAGAGCCCTCCAAAAAGCCCTACAGAGAGCTGGGCCCTTTCCTCAGCACCTCACAACACACTTTTTATTCAATTGACAAGAAGATAGTAAAATAAATCAAGAAGTTACTTTCTACGATTCACCTATTCCTGCAAGAAGAGCGGGGGCGGGGGGGATCACTGAGAAGAATCTAATCTTTCAAGAACAGTCTCAGGCTTGTACCAGTTTGAAGATCTCTACAAAGTTGGAGAGCAAGATATAACCAATAAGGCTGAGCATATAAAGCTGTAACAAAAGTGGCACAAGTCTCTCGGTAGTCCGTATTACTAGCTGAGTGATAAGGGGCAGACTGGATAATGATGTTGTGTTGTAGCGCTGAGATAACTCTGAAACTGCAAGCCTCATATAATACAGGTATTTTTCACTTTGGCAGCTTTGTAAACAAGATATCAAGAAGCACTCGTTTAAATTAAAGCCATAAAAATGCGCTAGAGGAGTCAGGGTAGGGAACAGAGTAAAAGAGAGGGGCTTGAAATGGCAGAAAGTTGTGCTAAGATAATAATACTGAATATTGGCAATGCTGCTGCAAATTGCAATTTCAAATTGAAGATTTTTTTCTATCTTTTAGATCACTCAAACATCACCTCCCATTCATTCAAGTACTGCTACTTTACTCTTCCCCTTCTTGAAACCACGTATCTTGAATGCCACATCTTCAACAACTTTTTAAAAGTAACTTTTTATCTAGCAACTTAGTAGAACCTCACCGAAGGATCAGGGCCCAAGCCATTAACCCAGCAAATACATATATAAGTAAGTTGCCATGGAACAGGAAAAGAAGCGTCTATCAGGCAAAATACATTAGAAACAAAAAGTCCCCAATATACTGTCCACTATCTGACAGCAGGTGCATACGCAAAGAAGTTTGATCACACCAATGCCTGACTAGAATGTGCATAAAAGTGAATTTTCTCCCTATTCTGGTTGCACTAAGCTAACTGTGGGCTTGCTCTCAGAGCAGAGCTACACAACAGGATTTCTATTTTATCAACACAGAGAGAAATATTTTGAACTGGTTATGAACAAACTTTCAGTAGATAAAGGGACAATTCTTGTGCTGATAAACACATCAATTGTGAAAGGCCAAGGTAAAGAGTCTCATACAGAAACATCAGCAGTGAAAACTTCTTTCTAGCATGAAAGAAAAATGGGAGCAAAAATAGAGAAATAAATGGACATCTTATTTTTAAATCTCCTCAACCGTATTCAGTTAGAAATCAAAGTTAAGTGTAACAGCTCCTCCTCTTTTCCCCAGAGGAAAAGTCATTCAGAAGCCTTAATTTAAGGGAGATCATCTGACTATGGGAACATGATTTATGGGACATAACGTCTGGACTCTATTTTTAGCTTTAGGAAATTCTACTGTAAACAATTCCTTTCCCTCACCCCTGGGGAGAGTGGAAGTCACAACTTATCCAGCTCTTCTGAAAATCAACAGTTCAGAAACAAGCTCTTTAACAGTGTTATTACCTACAAGATAATACAGCACACCAGGCAGGTAGCGTAAATAAAACCTTAACAAAAAGTAACCCAGAGTACATACTCCTGCTACCCTAACTACAGAAAATTCACATACAGTATAGAGAAGTCCAGACTGAATAAAAGTCACACTTTAAAATTTGTTTTGTATACAGACAAAACATAATGGTACTGTTAAACTACTGGGCTGTTTCTACTGTAATCTATATGCTTTAAAGTGTCCTTTTAGGCACACAGAAAAAAAATTTTCCTGAGAATGGCTCACAACAGTCGCGTGTGAAAAGCTCCTCAAACCAACTGAAAGGAAGCTCTGCTTCTACATTTATAGTCGATAAACGCCTCAGCTTCACCTTGGCACTTATCCAGCAGGAGGAGACTATTATCTCGTGACAACGCTCTCCTCCAATGACACTATCTCTTAAATAATACAAAGAATTGACATGATAAACCATAAAGTGTGTCACTTCACAGCACTGAGACACTAATAAGGGGGATCTTTGACACGATGCATCATAATGGCACCCAAGCGTTATAATCAATACACAATACATTGTGATGGCCCCACAGGAAAAGTTTCAGGCATTCAGAAGCGTATCTCTGCAATGCTTACTGTGTTTACATTTCCAAACTGGACTTGGAATATGAAAGTCTTCCCAGTTTCAGGAGACAGTCCTAGTAGGTTAAAGCTATAGTACAGGGCATAGAGGCAAAAGTGCAGTGCATGAACTTGCATTCCTCAATCCCTCTCATTTCTTACACTGAGGAACAGCCTGAGCTCTAAGATCAAAGGTCCCAAAACATGACACTTCATCTCACACCAGCTGAAAAAGCACTACCTGCTGGAACCTGCAAACTCTGGGGAAAGTGCATCTGTGCAAGAGATAAGGTCAGCTAACAATTCATGCTACTTCATGCAAGTGAGATGTCACTTTCAGCTCCACATGTACTTACCAATACAACTCATCAGTGGGTGGAAATCAGACAGAGAAACTGCATTCACAATTTTAACTAGCTTACTGTAAATGGTTACTAAAGCAGCATGCACTTATAAAGTGGTAAGCTTTCTGGCATAAACCCTGGTGACCACGAAGAGTCAAACAGCTCTATAGTAACAGAATATACAGAAACAAAGCAGTCATCCCAAGAGACAGAAGTCCAGGGATGTTTTAGAATTTCTCTTAAAATGCTGTGCATACCTGCTTCATTTCTTGGGGTGTATACAGCATGGTTCGGATAATCATCACTCTATCCAGCAGGTCCAGTGGTATTCCATGAGGAGACACTACATCCTCTGTGCCTCTAAAGGAGAAACCAAATAGAGATCAGACAGTATTTCGAATTCAGTACACTGATCTCACCAAAATCAGTTGTAAGTGACTACACATCTACTAGTTTACAATTCTTGTGTCTTCACACAGAGACACACTCCCCAGATAGACAGGAAACAGTTTAGTCTGAAGTTCATACTGGACAGCCTGAGGGAAACAAATACTATTTCTAGAGCTCTTAAACATGCCATTCAAAAATACTTAGAGGTGGTGCTTTCCTTCATGTTTCCCTGCACTGTATCCTACAATGCAGTCTTATCTAATGTTCCAAAGTATTTTCCAGCAAGGAACAAATCATTCTTACCAAGTTGTTTACTATCAGTAGAAATTATATACACTATCATCTACTTGGAGAACATCCCCTCTGTTCAATCCTCCCCCCAGTCCTTCCAGTGAATACTGCAGCAGTTTCTATTCCATGCTTGCAATCCAGCAAATTGAAAAGTGGAGGTCTATGCTTGAAGGACAGAGCAGGACCTAACCCCCCAACTATTGTAGTTGTTTGATATAAAACACTCAACAGCAAAGGCTGCAAACACACCTACTCTTGGTTTTCCAAGACCACCACAATTTGCTGTGAAGTCAAAAGTGAAAGATGATACCCAGATTTCATGAGATCTATAGAGATTGCAGGTAAAAACAGTAAAGTGCTGGTAGAGAGATACATTTCTACATAGAGTGCTAGTACTCAGGCACTGCAGCTTTGGCCATGGTTCTCCTCGGGAAATGAATCAAAATGCCCTGCAATCATCTGCTGTACTCTTGAGTAGATGGTGTTCTCTCCTCTGAAGTGACTCCTCCTCTTATGAGGTTACGGAATCAACTACACTATACAATTAATTTTTCCCCGACCCTCGTAAGAGCCATCAGCAGGCAAATCAGCATCACTAACTACTCGAGACAGCAGTAGGGTGACAGAGCACTGGAACAGGCTGCCCAGGGAGGTTGTAGAGTCTCCTTCTGTGGAGATATTCAAAACCCACCTGGATGTGATCCTGTGCGACCTGCTCTAGGTGAACCTGCTTTAGCAGAGGGATTGGACTAGATGATCTCCAGAGGTCTCTTCCAACCCCTACCGTTCTGTGATTCTGTGGAATCTTCTGTGGAAGAGCTTCCTTTTAAGGACTTAATTTAGCAGTATTAGATACCTCTATTCTATAGCAATCTTCCTTTCTTAAATCACAATTTTTTCATAACAAGGTCTGCAGTGAATCCACACTGACAGATCTCTATTTGCTTTACTTTTGCAGTAGAGAGCCTTTTTATGCCTTTGCAAAGACAGTGCTGCAATGTCCACCTTAAGGTGATAAGCCCTTCAAAAAAGTTTAACTTCAAGCCATGCAAGCAGAGCAAGATTAATACCAGATGAGCGACTAAGAGGGAAAGGAATAGCTGGTTACACAGCTGAATTAAATCAATTTAAAGAGTAGCAATCATCGCTAATGACAGCTTGTTTAGACATAATTGGACCTAGACCACAAATTAGCAGTAGAACTTAAGAATCTGAAAGAGGAGAGCACTTTTACTGAATATGTAAAGAATGCATTTTGTGGGTGCAAAATATGGAAGTGGAGGCATGAACTCCAGTGCCGATGAAACACAAGTTAGTTGGCAAGACTGAAAAATCACAAAAAGCCAGACTGATGCAGTAGGAAATAACGAAGGGTAGGGAGAGGCTGAACTGTGACATGCTTTAATAGTAAGAACAGGAAGCTTAAGTCTGATGCAATGAGGATAGCAAATGGCAAAATGATCACGAAGAAGCAGGGAAGTATGATATTAGAGATTTGTAGCTTTGGTGCTTTTGATGTCCCTAATGACGCAAGCAACCGATGTTGAGGTGTCCAAAGAGAAAGGTGTCACAGATCACTCAGGAAATAAGAAAATTAATGGCTGTTAGGGAAAGAGGGATGTGTTAGTGGCAATAAAAGGAGTAACTCCATTCTGCTTTAACTCAGTCAGCCTGGCATTAAATGCCTGCCCATCATGAAGCTCACAAGCAGTTCTTGAGCACTGATGCAGCTCGCAACCCAGAGATTATCACAGGCGTCAGTATCAGGGACAAAAGCCTCCAAAGATACCAACACTGCTAATTCCCAGGTTTATGGACAAATGCAAACTGGAAAAATTCAACTTTAGGCATCATACCTGATAACGCAGTTTCCTCGATTGGAAGCAAAAATGACAATGGGGGAAATAGAAGATTCCAGTGCTCGGTGCAGGTATGTGAAACATTCGATATCCAGCATGTGAACTTCATCTACAAAGAGTACACCTGGGACTAGCTCTGCGATGCCTTGATCAATGTATTTGTTTACCACCTTATTTATCTCTCCTCGAAGTTTGTCTGAGAACAAAAAGAAACTGTTACTTGTTCTGCTAGTGAACTACAGGTCTGTATGAAAGACTTAAAGCAAGTAAAATTCTCCTTGAACTGTTTCATGGTTTGGTATCTTACCACCACAGGGAAAAAAAAAAATCTCTGACACTAAAATTCATCCAGCCCTGTACTGGGGAGACATCTGTGCAACAAAGTATTCCTATTGTGAACTCCCAGCGCTTAATTGGGCTAGTTTGTCCCCTCACATGGCGTGTGAAAAACTATGACTTTTGTGGGTCTGGGGAGTTTGGCGGGGGAGCGGGAGAGGGGAAGCTAGTCAAACCTCAGTTTAAAACATGAAACTTGACAAAAGTTTCCAAGCATGGCTGAAAAGAACATTGCTAAAAGAATAAAACATTGCTACTGTATTTCAGCAAAGAAGTTGTGTTTAACAACAACAACAAAAAAATAGGGCTATATAAATTTCTGTGAACATATGGACCTCAAAGCTATGCAAGATGCTACACCAATAAATCTGACATTAGAATACACAAAGTGACCTCTGGAACAGACAAAATACTTCAAAGGACAGCTGTTTAAGTTAGGTATTAGAACAGACTTTGATCTAAATTTAGATAGTCACCAATTGAAACATCATTTTTTCATAGCAAAAAAGGAGAATAGATCTTTCTGTCAACTTTTTTTTTCATCCAATGATCTGTAGGTAGGAAGAACAGCAGTGCACTTTACAGCAGCCGTCTATTGACTTGATGCTCTGAGGTATTGTCCTGGGTTTGGCTGGGATAATTTTCTTCCTAGTAGCTGGTACAGGTGCTGTGTTTTGGATTTAGTCTGAGAACAACGTTGGTAACACACTGCTGTTTTAGTTGTTGCTAAGTAGAGCTTATTCTAAGTTCAGGGATTTTCAGTTTCCCACGCTCTGCCAGCAAGCAGGTGCACAAGAAGCTGGGAGGGAGCATGGCCAGGACAGCTGACCCGAACTAGCCAAAGGGATATTCCATTCCATCGAACATCATGCTCAACATATCAACTGGGGGAAGCTGGCCAGGGGGCGTGGGTCTCGCTGCTCAGGCATCAGTCAGCGGGTGGCGAGCAACTGCGCTGTGCATCACTTGTCTTTTCTTGAGTTTTATTTCTCTCTTCTTTCGTTATATTCCTTTTCATTACCACTATTATTTTTTTAGTTTAGTTACTAAACTGTTCTTATCTCAACCCATGAGTTTTACTACTTTTTTTTTTCCCCAGTTCTCCTTCCCATGCCACTGGGAGGGGGGAGGAGAGAGCGAGCCGCTACGTGATGCTTGGTTGTTGGCTGGGATTAAACCACAACAGGTGTCTAAACCAAACGAAGGTTAGAGTCTTTAGAAGACATTTTTCTACTCCACAGAAATTCAGCATGGTTGCTTCACAAAAGCATGCATCCTAACAATGTTTTTTTAGATTTGTTGTTGTTGCTGTTCAGTTTGGCTCTGTCAAAGAGTGAACCTCACACTCTCTGACAGGAGTGATTTGAGAAAGGGGAATGGCACTAGCATCCTAACGTCTTTCTCCCCAGGAAGATAGCTGCAGAGTAGAGTATATATTTTATCACTCTATATATTAACCAATAACATGTTGTACTGTTTCCAGCCATTGCAATTCTAGCAGCTATATCACTGCTTTTAGAAATTTGAGTATTTATGAATAAATATTATATAGGCATTCATTTAGAGATGGTGCATGAATAACCCTATTTTTAATCCTTTTCTAACTGGCAAACATATAGATTATATTGGTCTAAAAATATCATGCAAGATTCATACCAGTAATTTCAGTTTTCTTTGGCTTCATCAGTTGTCCCATCATAGAAAGGATGTCTTGCCCACCCTAGGAAAAGAAAGTTACAGATTAACTATGAGGTCTCCTAGTGAGCACATACCATGAGAATTTTATAAATCAGGAATTGGTTAAAGAAGTTGTTTCTTGCAGTTAACTTGATACTTTATATCAGCAGTGGCTCATAATCTGTCAAAGGTTAGGTCACTTCACTGCAGCCGTATTCTAAACACCATCACTTAGCTACCTCCTCACCCTTTCTTTAGCCTTGTTTGTTTGGAGAACATAAAAAAAAACCAAAATGAAATATCTTCTTTTAAAAAAATTGACACACAGCAGCTCACAAGGCCTGAAATTGTCAGGGAACACAGAGACTTGGATTGCTTGCATGCACAGTAGGTGTTCAACTTCTAAACACAGGAACAATTATGCAGAGTTTTAATAGTTTTGAACACCTTGATTTTTAGCATGTAAATCATTATTGGAGAACGGATGTTTATTTTGAAATGGAGTAAGTTAAGGGCTTGTAGTGTCATACTGTAGGGATGCCAGCCTTTAAACAAAGATACTGCATTGTTAGTGGCTTTTGTTTATCAATTCCCTCAACACTGGGTTTATGTTAAGATATAGCAAGGAACAATTCTCCTACTTCCAATTTTTTGCTGCAATGTATTCAGAGCTCTACTGAAAGTCACAAGAAAATTTAAGAAGAGGTTATGAAACATTTCTGAAGTAAGCAGGGACATCAACAGGATCTGCAGCAGTCAAAAATACTTAGTGACCTTTTATCATAGTGCTTGCAGTGTCCATTTCATGACCTCAAAATCATAAACGCATGGCACTACAAATTATTCTGTATTCAGAACTTTCAATAAATAAAATGATGCAGAGCTGGCTGCTGCTACCTCACATCTGCAGGCAGCTTCCTTTTGGAGAGAAAGTAATAATCTCTTTTCCTGGTCAAGAGGAGCAGCCCACACAGCTCTTTTTCTGGAGGGGATGGGGCACAGTTGTGCAGGGAAGGGCAGAGCAAGGTCTAGATTATGCATCAACTGTGAAGGCAGGGGATCCCAAATATCCACGTGGAAGGTCCGCTATGGCTGTAAGGCTGTTCTCTGTAGTGTTAGAAAATGTACTCTGGTAAGTACTCCATGACCAGGAGCATGAATCCTAACCTAGCAACTGCCTCTCTAACCTATATGGCAGGGCACTGAGGTAGCCAACTGCAGCATGACCTCCTTCTAGAGAGAGGAGAGGTAGACGGGCCTTCACGGTGTAACACCTACCGCTTTTCCTATAACGGAATCTTTGAGGGTGATTTAGGACAGCTCAACTTTCTGCATCTCCTTGATTATTCTAGTAACGATCATATCTATGTCAAACAACTTTTCTGTAAAGACTTAATCTGTGGAGTCAGATACCTGAGGTCGAGCATTGGCCACATCCAAGTCATGCAGGGTGACATCCTGAATAATTTCCTTTTTCTTGTGCACATCACCCTTTGGTAAGGGAACATACTCTTCAGCTTCAAGGTCAAATTCCGTAGCATAGATATCACACCTGCCTTGCCTCTGAGGGAAAGCAGAGCAAAGAAACCCAGGTATAGAATTAGTTTCAGTGCCAAAACCTTGAGTGACATGAACTTGATAAAGGGCTTAGTTCACAATTCCAGTCCTGACAAGCTTCAGCTGACAATTCAGACATCCCGCTCCCTGCTTAGCAACAGGCATACCCTATCTACTGATCAAAGCTCAAAAACTCTATTGAAAAATACCTGATATTTTCAGTGGTAAGAATATTCCACTCCTCTCTCCCCTTCTTTTAACCATATGCAATTCTTGCTAAAGGACAAATCCAGTAGATAAACTAGAGATTGGGAGAACTGTTCAAGACTCCTTTGTAGGTGGGTGATTTATTATATGATACAAAATATTATGCTCATCCATTAAACAGCAAGTATCGCTGTACACTACTTTCTAAATCAGATATGAAAAGAATGCTAACTAATGCAGTATTCCCTTCTACATGTATATATCTTGTGGAGAAAATACCAGAGCGATAAAAGAAAGATTAAATGCACTGCACATGTCAGCCTGAAAATGACTAAAGTTGCTTGGTTCTTCCCCGCTTCCCTTAAAGATGTCTTGATCTTACAGAAAAGAAAACTCATCCAGACAGCATCAGTGATAGCTTCCTTGCCAGATGACCTTAATTGTGAACCAGATGACCATGTTCTTTCAGTGCAAGAGAGAATTTTCTCTCCAGATAAGGAAAACACTGGGCTCTTTTTAAAACTTCCATGTAACCATTTCATGTCAGTTAAGGTTAATAAATCAGAGAGCCTTCTGACAAAGGCAGAGAAAGGTTTGCAAGAATACATACACCTGCATAAAAGTGCAGAACTTTTCCTTTACCTTGACGGCTCCACTGTTTGCTTCAATATAAATAACGTCGCCTGTTTCCACTCGCTCCTTCTGCAAGCTTTCAAATATGCTTGGGTCCAGCTGGAGACAAGTGAACATCACAGTTGGTCAAAACAGTTCCATATTGTTATAATAATCAAGGAAAAGAAATTTAGTCTAAAGCTCACTCCCACTAGACAAAATTAAACTGCAACTCCCTCCAACAGTATCTCTAGGATTTTATAAAGCTGTAACACTTGGAGTAGCAACAGAGAATAAATCTGAAAGAAAGAAGAACTTACTTTCTTACCAAAAAAAAAATCTGCTATCTGCAGGAAATGATAGTAAGTCCCAGAAACATAATGATACCAGTTACTATCACAAAATATGCCTTTGTATAATGTGACAGTATATTTATACCTAGCAAGCAGCACTTCTCTTGCTTTCTGGCAAAACTGTTATTAAAAATCTGGGTATAGCATGGAATTATACTACTTGATTTCCTCAGCCTTTATCCTCTGTAGAGCTGCGTGAAGGAGAGAGGATGTGGAATATGTTAGATGCTTTTGTTTCTCTCAGTAGGTTTATTCACTTTTGCTCTGCATTTTCTTGTTTTCAGACTGAACAAATGCAAGATGATCCTTAGCAACAGATACAGCTTTCAGTTCTCTTGTACTCTAACTGACAGGGAAATTGAACAACATGGACAGAGACTTGTACAAGAAAACAAAGGGAAAGTGGGTCTGAGCTGGCAACACACCAGCTCAATTTCCAGTTCTCTATCAAATATTCACTAGAGCATATCTCCCCATGTAGAAAGAAGGGATGTGACAGAAAGAATAATTTATACTAAAGCAAGCAAGACTTCCCAAAAATCATCCTCAAAAATTCAGTCGAGAATTGTGAAAACAAAAAACAAACAAGACCCTTGTATGTGTTATCATGAATGTGAATTTATAGCCAGGGTCAGAGTGAGCGTACCACAGACTGAGATCATAGTTCAGATTCCCAACCCAGCCCATTTTTCTGTGGTACTAGTAATGCTGCAAAACTGCATCAGGACCTCTTTCTACTTAAACTCTCCTTTAACTCATTGAGGACATACAAGTGTGTGCTGCCAAACAGAAAAATAACAGGGGCTGCTAACTGACCGATGGGTTTATCCCCAATTTCAATTTGTAGGAGGCAAGACTAACATCTAAATATTCTACTCAAAGCAGATATACATACATGCTCAGGAGTAGGATAAAGTTGTCTAGCAAAAGACAACAGCCTCCTGGCATCCCCACTCTACAGAGATGGGGATCAAGAGCTTGAAATGGAAATAAGAAGTGCCAATAACAGAAGATGCAGACCTGAAATACCTCAGGAGATTTTTGAGACTCTACCATACATACCTTCAGCTGCTTGGTTCCCTTTGCAGTTTTGAGTCCTATAATTACGTGGCTGATGGTTTTGCCATACCCCCCCATAGGATTTTCAGTCTCACATGGAGTTAGTTCTGTGACTTCTCCTTCATAAACCTCCTTGGTCTCTTTAATCCTCAACCCTGCAAGAAATTGTTTAGAATAGTTTCAGTACACAAATCAATGGCTGTATACACTCAGGAGTCTGCTGCATTACTGCCAGCAGAATGTAACACATTAGTAGGCTACACTACATTTAACAGTAAATTTTTACTTTTAAAAGTAGAAAGATGAATTATCGTTGTCTTCTCCAATATTAAGTGAGAAGATTCATCTTGTGTATTAAGAATGGAAGTTCAGGCCAAGTTCTAACCTGCAAAGCAGTTTAATAAACTCTAAGAAATTATTTTCTTCTGTTTGTTAGTATTAGTTCTTGAAGCAAATGTCAGTATCCTCTCTCCTTACCCTCCCTCAAAGAGGGGATTTGCTCTATTTCTTCCCCTACACTAAAGTGGGAGAAACAGATCATCTTACAAAACTAGTGACGCCGATGTGACTTACACAATTTTTGAACCGTCAGAAAAGCCATACACAGTAAAGAAAAAGAAAGGAAAAAAAAAAGTAACTTCATAAAAAACTTTACATTTTAGCAACTGAATTAAAAATAACATACCAGGTATTGTGCTAGAACCTCCTAAAATTAAGAAAAGGTTAACGTATCATTTAAAATACTTTTCAAGTTAATAGCAAAAGATGAGCTAGATAAAATTTAGCAGAAACTGCTGTAAAACAAATTCAAAACTGTTTCAAAATAGCTGACAATGACATCCTTACTTTGTCGTTTTTCAGCCAGCCAAGCAATCATCACAGTATCTGGGTATCTTCTATTCTAGTCACCACTGTTGTAATCAACTAAGTTATTTTAAATTGATGAATAATATAGAGCCCAAGAGTTTTACTGTTAGACTGTTCCAAAGAAAAATCACTATCATCACCACCACCACTACAATTATGCAGATGTTCTAACTACATCAAAGTTCAAAGAACCCACATCTGAAGAGACTCCACAAAGTATTTTATGAGACACACATGCCATACCAAAAATAATGAATGGGCTGTAACAAGATATAAGGAAGTCATCCTGCCTAGTCTGAGGCTATTAGGAGTTTATAAAACTTTCCTTGTTCCATAACTTTTCATTTTGCTTTGAAATAGATCAGACACTTCACCGGTAATCTTGAGTTGCTGATAGGGGGAATATGAAGAACTGACAAATATGAGTCTGTCTCCCTCTACTGGACCCAAATTAAGACTAGGATTTGAAATGTGAGAAGTAGGTTAATTGTGGATAACATGATACTTGCTTGGTTGCTTGGTTAGTTTCAGTGATTTTTTTTTTTAGACAGTTTTTCAGGTGTGCCAAAATATCAGGCAAAAAAAATTAACGAATGTTTGAGTTACAAAACCAACCCAGACAAGGTTGCATCACATGGGCTACATATGCAAGGAATGTGAAGCAATATGGGAATCTGTACAGTAAAACTGCTGGTGCTGAGAACTGGAAATTGACAGGTTTGGTTTTCCTTTTTGTTTTGTTTTTAACCTTTCAGCACAAGCTCTATTCGGCTAAAGCACACCTTTCAGTTTCATCTGAAGAGAATCCAATTCACACGCTCAGAGTTTGTTCCACAACACAAAGCAAAGCTGAGTCAGCGAGCACAACCTAGAGATTTGCTTCAGAAGCATGCCTCTAATCTAAACTAAAGTGCTTATATAGATGTGTCTATAGAAAATATTTACAGATGAACATGATCTGAACACAGGAAATTGATGCTTTGAACTTGCTGCTGATTATCCTTTGTTTTCAAATTAATCTGCATGTATCAACTACAAACTTCATTCTCAAAAGAGCGTTTAAGTTAAATAGAGGCATTTCCTACTTACAAATCAGAGGCAGGAGTCTAAGGAGGCAATTGTGGGCTATTTCACAGTTTGGTTCAATAGCACTATATGGAGTTAAATAGTGCTTGTTTGATTTACTGGCAGTTACAATTTGGAGGCACAGGGAACAGATATGCTATTTAAGTGGCTATTCAAGTAGTTATTTTTTACTGCAACTGAGCTCTAACATTAGCTACTGTCATCATCCTTGCCAGCTGCTAATAAGCTCTATACAGGATTAATCTCTCTCAGCTGAAGTTTTTTTAACCTGTACCATTCCATTTTCTCATTTCCCACTCTGTCCTTTTACGTTTCTTAGGTATTACAACCTCTCTACTATACCTCAAGCAGTACTCGGCCATGAGACCATGTCAAGTCTGTTATTAAATGACTCCCAACAATAAAAATTCTGTAAACTCAGAGTCATCCCAGCTTCCCTATACAGTGATGGGTCCAAACCAGTCAGACTCTGTTGTTCCCAAGAAAAAAAAGTTAAAATTGATGTTAACATCCGTGGTCATTTTTATAGATTGAGGTGGGTAAACCCTCTGAAAGTAAAATGCACAATATGAGCAATAGACGATGTGTACAGAATCTGCTAAAAAGGAATTGTACCCCTCTCCCAAAAAAAAAAACCAACCCAAACAAACAAAAAGCAAAACAAACCAGAAACCCTAAATGAATACTTTGAGTACTGGTTCACATGTGAGCTGAAGCTTCTCTTGCACCCAGTCACAGCTGACATTGTACTGTGCATGACATTATTTTTTTTTAAAAACAGACACTTGTAAATTATCTGTTTACCAGCAGGGAAGTTAAAACATAACTGATATTTAAAAATAATTGGAAAATGTTCCATTTCGATAAATGGTGGTTACTAGTCCTTTCAAATATTTCAGAGATTTTTTTTTTTTTACACTGACAAAAATATTCAATAAAGGCTGTGTTATGAAAATGTGACATGGAATTCAACAGAAAGGAATAAAAGAAGTTCCATCTTTCATTAACACCAATATTTGTTTAGAAGCGTCTCTCTATTGACATTCAGGGAATGCAGGGAACTAACAATGTAGCTGGCTGTTAAACCTTAGAGAGTTAAAATACTGCTATCTCTAGAAATGACAACATGGATGGCATAAGTTTCATCCGTTGGTTCAAGTTTCCAAATCTCTGACAGGGAACTTCATCACATCAAGGAAATATTGCAGACTACTCAGCCTCTGGCTTCCCTCCCCCAGGCCCTGCCAGATTCATGGTAACCAGAAGACCAGAGACTACTGAGAGTTGCTTTCTTATAGAAGTCAATAAAATACTTTTGTTTCATTGCAGAACTGAGAGAAGACTTCATCTTACTGCCACCAAATACTTAGATGACGTCCAAGGGGAAACATGCTACAGAAACCAGGAAAATTAACTGTTAATATGTCCAGCACTAAAAGCAGTTAGGCTATCTTTAGCCAATCCTCATACAAACAAGGGCCACTTCTAACTGCATTTATCAGCTGTCAGCAGTGAGGATATAAGAGATTTTAGATACTCATTGAGGTCATGTTGCAAATTTAACCAATTTACATCGAGCTTGTAGAAGCACTCTAGAATGGAGGAAGACATTAAGTTAAAGTGCTTATTTTGTTGGTGTGGAACTTTCTTTGTGCTCACTGGAATACTAAGTCAGGCTAACGTTGCCATTTGATTAAGACCGTTTGCTTAGTAGGGTGAAATTACCAAAATAAAAAAGGAGAGCGCATTTTTCTGTCTACAAGTATTTCTGCGAATGAAAGAAACTAAAAATAATTTTTCTTTCAGCTTTATTCAGAGTCACAGGCAAAACCAGGAGATGAACCTGGAGGATGAGAAGAGAATCTGGGGAAACAGTATAAACCACAATACACCAATTAAATTACGGTTTATAAACAGAAAACCTGACTCCAGAAAATGTGGAAGAGATTCACTAGATTAAGATCAACACTGAAAACCCTCGTGACCACTGAAAATTTTTTGCTTTTCAGACGATCAGGAAAAAGCAAAATAAACATCATTCAGATAGTCAATTAATTCTTCTGTTTTTCTGGAGCTTACCAATTGCACGTCGGAAGTTTTCCATTAGAACTTCTGTTTTCTTGATCTCAGTAGAATAGACCTCACTTCCAACCATAGGACAAAAGGGAACTTTACTTCCCAGTTCCTGAGCAATAGCTAAAGCCAAAGCAGTCTTAAAAAAAACAAACAAACAACAAACACAAACAACAAACGAAAACCAAAACCCACATGTTAATTTTCATGAGAATTAACAAAGGATTCTTTCTGCACAAAGTTAACTTTCCTCATCATATCACCTTCCATATATCAGCCATCAATTTAATATTAAGACATACATTTCTTCCATATAACAACCCTCCTCCCCCCAAAAACAGGTTAGACACATAAAAAGTGACTTTTATCAAAGCTTATAAAACACCTGAAAGAAACTGGACATTTGAATTTGACATCTAATACAAATGCAAAAAGCCGTAAATAGCACAGGGAAAAAAAATTAACAGAGTAAAAACTATTTCACCTTTTAACAGAAAATTAACTTCTAAGACTCTTCTTCAGAGACCACATTACCTACGTGTTTGGTAAACTACAAGAGGTGGTTTCACACTAATGATGCCTGAACATACCACTGGATGCTGCCAATGTTGATGACACGGCAAAAATTAAAATATAAAGCAGGAAGCCACGTCAATACATTGATGGAAAAAAAATCCAGTAGATGAAAACATTATGTAACCACTGCCCTAACATGGTTTTGACAACGTATTAAAACAGAATAGACTTGGGAATACTTTACTTCATATCAAAAAAGGAAAATAATACCTTGCCAGTTCCAGGAGGTCCTGCCAACAGCACAGCTCTGCCAGCCATTTTCTTGCTTTTGATTAGTTCCACTATAACCCCACAAGCCTGTAAGTTAAATGAGCATTTACGCTGTTAACACAAGTATTGCTATAATATCTTTTGTTCCTATATTACTAAAAGGGTTTACAAATATCAGGCCTTGTGAGCCCATCAAAAATAAAGAGGATTTCAATCTCACACACACAAAAAAAGGAGACAAGATCAGAAAAACCTACTTCCTACAATCATTTTATGACACAAGCATTAAAAAAAAAAAAAAAAAAAAAAATCACAGGCAGTAAAACTCAACCTAAGAGCACAGCCGCCTTTTCCCCTCCTGGTGTTGAAAAAAAAGGCAGGAAATGAATCTTTGACTTTCAGAGCGACAGACCAGCTAAAGCACTCGCCGGGGGCCAGACACTGGATTGAAACGGAAGCTCCGGTCCCCACTTGCACCAAATCTCTCGACTTTTGGCACGTTTCATTGCCTTCGGGACCCCAATCTCTACGCCTAAAACCCGGCAGACAGTCGCCTGCCCTCGCCACCAGCTAATGCAAAAGTAGCGGCGTAAGGAACAGCTCTGGCGACCCGCATCGCTTCCCGCAGCAGCGGAACACACGGAGGAGCCCCGCCACAGGCTTCCTCGCTAACGGGACACCCGGCACAGACCGGACCTGGCGCCGCGCCACCCGCGGCCCCCGAGGCTTCCCCCTCCACTGGGGCAGAGGCCGCAGAGCCCCAGGGGAGCCTCGGCCGGGCCCCGCACCGCCCCCCGCTCACCTCCCGCGCATTCTCCTGCCCCACCAGCCCGGCCCCCGCCGGCTTGGCGGTGCCGCTCTCGTCCAGCCCCAGCCCCTTGACATGGCTGTGGGCGGCGATGCGCTGCGTCTTCGAGGTGCTCTTCACCTCCTCGATCTTCATGGCGGGGCAGAACCGTCCCCAACCGCCCGCGATCGCCACACGCGGCCCGCGCGTTACCAAGGCTCCCGGCGCGCGGCCGCCTCCGCCCGCCCCGCCGCGCTATTGGCCCTTGTGGCAGCGCTCTCGATACTTATTGGACACGGCTCATGCCTGTCACACACTAGAGAGCGCATTTTTTTAGGGTCCGTCCACCCGTTTCCGTGTGCGACGGCTCCAGGGGGTCCGGCCGGGTGCGGGCGCTGCGGAGGAGTTGGGCCGGGAGGAAGGAGGCGAGAGGGGCCGAGCCTGGGCTGGGTGGCTTTGCCGGGAGGGGGGAGCATGCGCCCCCCTGGAGGGGAAGGGCCACTCGTTCTTGCTCAGCAGGTTTCTCGGCCCTACGTCTACATGAGCACCTTCTGCCCTCGTTGAATGTGGGTTGGCGTTGGAGCCAGTGCTCGACCCCCGTCCCGGGCCCTCGGGCTGCCCACGGCCGGCTGGCAGTAGGCCAGGAACCGCGGGCGACGCTTTCTGAAGGCCTCTGCTGGGGTTAGCTTACAAAATTAAACTGAGGTTTTCCAAGAGTGTCTTCTAAATGTGTCAAAGAAAGAGTAAGGGCAATCCCTTACCTGCTAGGTGTTGCTCACTAACTTCTAGGTTTCAGTGTAACTGCAGAATAATTCTATTCCATGTGTCCAAAGCCTTTATGTAAGCATCTGAGGCTTTAACATATGCTGTACCTACCTCCTGAGCTCTCACCTACTGAAATGAGGAAAAATACTGCACCTTCTCAGCAGGTAGTTTCATGGCCTCGCACACCTTACCCTTGTTTCCTCAGGTCTGTGATACTACAGCTGTTACAGGGCTGTTACAGCTCCTAGCTGTGGTTCAGCTGTAGTTCTGCTGTGCCTTCTATGTAGTGCTTAAATGCTTGAGAGCTCTTACACTGAAATTTTAGGTGGGATCTGGGAACCTGCAGTTCCGTTGACTTCTTGTTTGTAGCTATTGCGACCTCTCTCCCAAAAAAAAAAAAAGAGTGGACTCTCTTCCTGTGGACATACAGTGTTTTCTGTGTTTAATGATAAAGCTATGGCTGTGTCTGCAATGTTCAAGGCCATGGATCAATGTGCTATGATGCAGGACTGCCATCTGTGCAAAGGAATGGTGCCATCTCAGCTTCCCCATGTGCTGCCAGGGAGAACTGCTAAAGCAGTCCTGTGATGGTACAAGCTAGGAGAGGGTTTTTAGGAAGGATGGGAGTTATGGTTCAATTTGCAGGAGCCCAGTGAACAATATATATGCTATTCATTCCCTTTTTGTCTAAGAGCTTCCATTAGTTTTATTATAAATGTCATTCAGCAAAGAAAAGACTTTGCTATTTGTTACTTTCTTTTTCTGTTAATTGGTCTGTCAGTTTATATTTACATAATCTAGTTTAAAATTGTAATTACAATATAATTGCACACATATGTAGTTCAACACTTTTGTAAGAGTATCCCATTATACAACTGTTTAGCTAAGAATTTTTGAATCTAATAAATATGAACTATCCTTTAAATGATTAAAAATGCTTGTATGATATTGGACTCTCTACATCCTCTCAGGGTCATATTAGTCACAGAATACAAATGCCTTATATGTACTGAACAGCAGACTTTTATCTTTGTAAAAGAGCAAATATACATCTTTGATTTCTCTAGTGCATTAAACTGCCACAAGTGTTGTGGGGAAGTCTGGTCAGAGTTCAAGTTTCTGCCAGTTCTGGAAGAATAATTAGCAAGTCTTCTAAGAGCTCTGAAAGCAGTGATGTTGTTAACAAGAGGTCCAGGCTAGGTATGGCTCTCCTTTTAAGAAGGTCTAGCAGCGGGTGAAATACATAGGAATTTGTTAACTTGGACTGAAATCTGTCCATATACTCCATGTTTTCTTGCTTGGTGTTGCAGCTAGGCATATTTTTGAGATTATGGCATTTCAAGGACTATTTAATAATACTTACTTGTTTCTTTTTGGTGAAATTCAATATATTGGAATGTAGATGGCAGGAATAAAGAATCGCTGTTAATCTTCATTATAACTGTGTGTAAAAAGCAGATATGCTACATAAGGTTCTTTAACTTTCTAAATACTAATTCAATTAGAGACTTTTCCTGAGAAAAGTGGGTAACAAACGGAAGTGTTAATGCGTTTGTCTACAGCAATACGATGTCTCAAAAATAGAAGTAGAGCTTAAAACTTCAGTCTGCTACTGACCATTGCTGTTCAGTAAATAAAATCTGCTATGATGAAGGTACAATTTTAGTACTGACCTACAGAAAATGTTATGAAAATTAATTGTGTTTGTATTTGCAGTACAAGAGGATATTTCAGTGTAAAAAAGAAGCAGTAAACAATTGTTTCCTTGATAGATATGAGGCTGGCTTCTCCTTCTTACTTGCTGAAGTTTGGGGTTTACCCATCCATAAGCTATGCATGGTTTGGCATAGCTCATTGTATTGATTGTTTTACTCATTCCATATGTGCTTTGAGCATCGTACTGAAATTGCAGTTAAGGAACGGGGAGAAGAGCACGTTTGGGTGAGGGAAAATAAACAATAATCCTTTAGACCACACAGGATTAATTGTTTATTCCCCAGGAAGAGCAGAGTACAAGTGGAACTACTGGAAAGTTTAGAATTGAACTTAAATAGCTTAAATGATCTCTTATAATTGATGTCTGATGTGTTATGATGCAGCAGTACGAGGAAATGTGGAACCTCAACCTTAACATGCGTTTTTCGATTTTTGAATAGTTAACACATTAGAGAGGGAGGGTGAAGTAATTTTCGTGCAAAGCATGAGTCAGCTTTCTCCTTCATCCATGCCACCAGATGGAACTAAGTAGATTGTTCGACCATTCTGCCCACCTCATGTTATAGATGCTTTGACTATAATTTAATATTTCACTAGCCAGCTAACCAGAAAAAAAAATACCTGTCATTAACAGTCTGAACTGTTATTCCTCAGGTTTAATCAACTAATTTTACCAACGTTTCTTTTGCCCCCTTGTTTGAGGTCTCCTATTTGGCACAGACGTCATGCGATACCCGATGTGGGAGCTGGAGACTTGAGAGCTGTTTTCCTAGACTAAATGTTTGAGGTTACAGGACGTGGCCTAGTTTCACATAAGCTTTCAAATTTCAGTGGGACATGCTGAATCCTGAAACTGTCAAATAGTGTATTATTTTTGGAGTGAGAGAGAGTACGTGTGTGTGAGTGTGTGAATGACCTTTACATTTTTACCCTATCCCAAAAGTCTGACTTCCTGCCCTTTCTCCCATGAGTCTATAAACTTTAGCAATTAAAGTGAACACTTTTTAAGGAAGAAATTCAGTATAGGAGGGAACTGGCAAGAGGAACAGTGTATTAAGGGGCAAACAAGGAAAACAGCTAAATGCAGAGAATTTGGGATTCTTTCATTTCGCCGTGTTCCCCTCTCCGTCTTAGTAATAGCAAGACCTCTGGGGTGGTGGGGGCCCGTGTTGTTCTGTTTCCTGAAAAAGAAGCTGAAAGGCTTATCCTACTCTTCATCAAAGTAATAGGAGTGATGAATCTTAATGAATGCCATCTCTTAATTTCCAAATCTGTAATTAATTCTAAAACTTCATAAGCTAACAGAATGGACCTCTCTAAAGACTGAATAAAAGTGCTTATGTCTTGATTTATCAGATTTCTCCTCCTTGATATTGGTGATGTAAGTGTATTAATCTCACAGGTACCATGTGCACCCTGATCTTGCAAAGTGCTGTGCCTTCAAGTGGTAAGTTGCAAAATCAGATCCACAGACTCTAAAATCCTGGAGACACAGGTATGTTCTGAATGGTAATAACAGAACTGTAGCCATTGTAGCAAATTTACATGAGTTTTTTTTTTTTCTTTCCTTCCCACTACACAAGGACAACTGCCTTCCATATTTGGAGAGGAGGAGCTCTAGAGAGCATGTCTTTTCTGCATCTAAAGGAAGAAAACTAAGAACAAGCCCACACCTGACACCTACCTCCTTCTTGCAGGTCACTCAAGAGTATAAGGTTATAAAAGAAATGCCACCATTTTTATGTGAGCAGTGGAATTAAGTCAATTTTCCTATGGATTTTTATCTTCCTTCCTCACACCTCCTTAGCAAAAAATTATTTTTTTTTCGTCCCATGAGTTCTATTGGGCATCCCTCTAGTTATTGTCTGAGCAAAATGTAGTTCTTTGTTTCACTGATAAGCTGGCAGTCCAAGCAAAATGGGCCACACCTGAGCTCTCGCTGTAGCCTTTTACACTGTGGGCCATTGAAACGAGCACCTCCTTTACCTCATTGCCAGTATTCACAAGAGCTGTAGAAACCTTTAGACCTCTACGCTTTGTCAAAGTACTTTTAAAATGGCAGTTATTTTATGTGTTTTGGGAGGACTTCTGGATAATACCTCTTCTGGTTAGGAATCAGACCTTTCTTTACCTCTTCTGAACTCATCTAATAATTAGTACTAAAAAAGGAATTAAATGGTAGGTAATATGATACAGGGATAACCTTGTGAATTATAGCTGTGCAGGGCCTTTTCTTATGGGAGTGGATGTAAACTTGCCCTTCACTTTGCAAGTATGTATTGATATAAGAGATTGAGACATCTAGGGCAATGAAGTCTACATAAGCCTTATGATTTAACAGGAAACGATTCAAAGCCTGGGAACTTGGTCTGAAAAGTGACATTAAGCTTAAGTTGGCTCCCATGACAGAGCTCCCATCAAGCTGAACTATTCTGCTCAAGAAGTCGATTAAGCAGGCTAGCTCAGTGCATTGGCAGTACTCCTCATGAGTGCATTTCTTTCCTTTAGGGAGACAGGTGTGTCTCAAATACTACCGAGTGCTAGGAATCTGTCACCGAGTCATTGATTCTGTCATCTTGACTTCTGTGTGTTTGGGAAGGAGGGGTAACTTGTATCCAGCTTTGTAGCTCTGCAAACACTTTCATATTGAAAGCGTTGTTATATGAAGCAACTTTAGGAAAAGCATGGAGTTTGGAGTCAAAGCCTAAAAACTAAATCCATGATGCTGACAATAACTTTACTCATCTTACACTTTTGGCTCATTCATTAATTATTCAGATGTCAGTGCTAGATACTGTTAGCAATATATTTTACTGCATAGGGAGAACAAAAAAGCCACAGCACTGCTCTCAAAGAAAAAAATCTGTAGAATACAGTGCAAGCCTTGTCTGCTTGGACACCTATGGGAGGTCCCTAACACAGTATTGTTTTCTTGGCTTGTAAACAGCTGTTATCATTTGAAGTGGTACTTAGGACTACTTAGTAGTCACTATTGAAAATGCAGAGCAAATGTGTTAAGTTTTATCATGTAATGCACTTGGCCCTGTGTGCCTCCTGGGCTATTGGTAAAGCCAAGTGACTCAAACCAGTTCCTGCCCTTAACCTCTCAAATGCTCTCGGGCCTCTCCAATGCTCATCTACCTGTTGTTGCTTTGCAGGAGAAGTGTTAATCACTGTAAATGATCTTGATTATTCTTAATCTGTTAAAGGTGGGATTTTTAGAAGCATCCTACACAACATAAATATACTTTTACAGGCAAGTGAATTATGCAAACCCAGAAAACTGGTGATAAGCATAAGGAGAGCAAATGATCCAAGTCCTGACCTGCTTTTTCATGTGAATTTGCAACGTCCACGCAACTTGGAAATCAAATCTCAGTACCACGCTTCCGGCGGCACCAGGGTGGGGGTATCCTTGCGGGCAGGATGAAGGTGTGCTGCAACAGCAAGCGGGCTGAGCTAAGCAGCCCTACGGCGACTAACCGGTGTGGGCAGGATGAGAGCCAAGTGCCGGTGCCCCAGGGGCAGGTACAATAACCTCTTCTGCAGCCGGTGCTCTTGGCTCCCTCCTCCCGCAACTAGGCCTGGCCTGAGAAGCCCCAGGCGCACACTGGGCAGGGGCACCAGCTGTTGGGTGTGCGACCATCAAAGTTCAACTGCTTTAATTGCTTCTCCTCAAGGAGGTGGCCTTGGAGATGAGGCCTGGCAGAGGCAGCAGAGGAGATCCGCGAGCGGGTGCCGAGAGGTGAGCCAGGCCCGGCTGCCGAATACCCGCATAGCCATGAATTTAACCAGTCTTCTGCCCTGCTCGGTCGCCCTTCCGCAGAGCTCTCGCTGGCTGTTCTAGCACGCTTTCACGTCGTGGAGTTGGGTGCCCGGGCTGTGCGGGGGAGCAGCTCCGCGTTTCCCGGCCTCCGTGTCCCTCCCGCCGGTAGCCACGGCGGGGCAGGGACGGCCTTTCCCGCCGCCTGGGACTGAGGCGGCGGCGCGCGGAACGGCGGCGGCCGGGCCCGCGTTGCCGCAGGGGCGCTGTTGGGACGGACCGGCCGGGTGCAGCGCCGACATGGCCGCCGGGCCCGCGGCGCCCCGCGTTCTCAACGTGAACGTGGGTGTCTTGGGCCACATCGACAGCGGCAAGACTGCGCTGGCCCGGGCGCTAAGCACCACCGGCTCCACCGCCGCCTTCGACCGGGCGCCGCAGAGCCGGGCGCGGGGCATTACGCTGGATTTGGGTTTCTCCTGCCTGCGCACCGCCCTGCCGCCGCAGCTGGGCCCGGGGCCCGGCGAGCTCCAGTTCACGCTGGTCGACTGCCCGGGGCACGCCTCCCTCATCCGCACCATCATCGGCGGTAAGGCGGGGAGCGGGGGTGGCCGCCCCTGCCCGCCCCGGTGGTGGAGAGGCCCCTGCCGCGGTGCTGCCGCGCTTTTCGGGGCCGTCCCGGTGCCTCGGAGCGCCTCAGCCCTTGGCAAGGTCCGGCTTCCCGCGGTAAGGCGAGCGGGGCTGTGTCTGCCCGCCTGAGCCTGCCTGTGCTGGGAGCTTCGCTTGTGTCACTCGGGGGCTGCGGCTGCCCGGCCGTGCCCGCTGAGGGGAAGGTGTGGGGGGGCTCTCGAGTCTTTCACGGGCCTCATAACTTTGTTACACTTATTCGTAATTGCCCCCCAAATAAAATACCAGTACTCGTAGAAAAGCGGTTTGTAAATGTGAATTCTTTGGGCGGTCAGGCCTGCTCAGTTTTCTTAAGCTTGCTTGAAAAAAAAGTTTTCTTTATTGAGTAAGGAGATCTGTTTGTGGTATTTAAGGACAATATTGATTTCCATTTTTTCCCTTGTTAAATCTGTCAGTTCGATATTCCCTGTGGTTGAGAGCTGTGGTGTACTTGCTGGACATGCTGAACTTTTGTCTTGGAGTGACTGGGGAGTTCTAACGTGGTAATCTTACGTTTAGAGATAGTTCTGTGGATTTTTAGTAGCTTTCAATTTTTTTTTATAGATAATATCTGAAGGCTAGTCTGGTTTGCATTAGAGCTCATTTTAAATTGATTCACCTTGTTCTGTGAGAAATAACCCCTTCCCCTTCTGTGTCTTGTGAAAAGAGTTGCCGAGGTGGTTGGTGCTTGACTAAGGGTATAATGGACTTGCAGCTGCAGCCTGTATGTAGTTACAGATTGGTAAACTGCAAGTACGGGGACCTCTGAAAGTTCAATTCCTACCGCGCTTCATCTCTTTAGTGTCAGCTAGGTGATAGTTTTGTAATGCAGCGTGTGTTTCCTCTGACTGAGGTTCAGACCAGGTTACTTTTCATGATATGTGAATTAACTCCCTTTGAACAGATGTGTTATTTGTAAATGGTGTTAGCAGTGACTGCATTGTATTGTTTGTATTTCTTTTGGGTAGGATAATAAACATTTACTTATTTCTCGATTTTTGTCAGCAGTGTGACGTGCTATGTGTGCTCCACGGCTGTTTGCTGAATTCCAGAAACTTGTGGTCTTTTAGTCTTCTGCTGTACTTTACAACCAGCTATCATTCTTAAGTAATAGTAAGCACCTGATCATTTTCTAAAGAACAACATTTATTTTGGCAACGGGTAACTCTTCTTGGATGTACTGAAGAGTGAGTTTAGACATCCCTTTCTGCCAGAAACAGCTAATCTAAGTGGGGTAAACTCATGAAGATGACATGGGAGAACTTGGAAAAACAGCTTTTTCTTTTAATCACTTTTAACACTTATCTGGGCTGATTGTTTAATACATAGACTTCTTGTTGCTTCCTACTGTTCTCATGAAGTCCACTTTGGCTGAGTGAGTTACTCAGATTTCCCTATTGATAGGCCATGCTGGGAGGAGAAAAGATGTGGATAGTGAACTGGACTAGATGGCATGATAGGGTTTTCTTCCCAGGAAAAATGATTCTTTACTGGTAGCAATTCAGACACATAAGTATGTCAAACTCCCTTAGTTCCTGTTACACCGGGTTATGTATCTTAGTCAAAACATTTGGTTAGTGTGACTTACTGCAGTTCTATGTATTAAGAAAGAATTGTAGAGAAAATGCAGTATTGTGCTAACACTTAGTTTAAAGAGTTAAAGATTTCAGTTTTCTGCTTGATAGACTATTATATATCTTGATAGTGGATTTTTTTTTTTTTTACTAGCAGTTTTAAAAGGTGAAACTTTGATGGTAAAACCTGTGGGACTACTTGGGTGCTTACGGTTTTAGTATGGTTTGGTGAAACTCAAACTGAAGTATAGCATATCTTGTGTAACAGGATACATCCTTCAATGTTTAGGTGTCAGTATTTCAGTATTGCCAACTTTTCCAGCTCTTCAGAAATGGAAGACCAGGCCTCCCAGATAATGATACTTTAAAAATCTAGATTTTTTTTTTTTTCCATCTGCTTCCTGATTGTGACTGTTCAGGGTTCACCATTCCAAGCATTTTCTTTGCAACTAGGGATGCTAGTACTTATTTCTTTTTGATGGAATCCGTGATTTCCCTGTGACTACAGATTTTTATATATATAAGGTTTTAAAATAAAACGTAAGGATAAAGTACTTGATCTTCCTATGTTTGTTCTACACCTCAGATTTGTCCCACCTCTTTAAAATACTGCTTTTCTGAAATTAAGTCCTATGACAGCTGTAGATGTGAGTTAACCTGCAGGAAAAAATAGACACAGCAGGGCTGTGGGAAAGGGAGCTGAATGTGAGGAATTGGAGGGTGGAATGACAACAGAAAGCTCTGAAGCAGCTGTTTCCTATATGCAAGTCATGTGCATGCAGCTTTTGCAGTAGAAGCTACAGGTGTGAAAATATGTTACTGCATGCTCTTATTGCTTGAAGCTCCCTTTTCATTGAAGGTGGTGTCAACTACTTGGCTCCTCCTTGAGTGAGCCTGTCTTGCAGAAACAGTCTCTGCCGTGGCTGGGTAGCAGCAGCATTATTCAGTCAGGTGTCCCACAAGACGACTAGTTCAAGGGGATCCTTCTGAGGAGCTCCTTCCTGGCTTCACAAGGGAAATCAGTTTTGTGGTGTGGGTTTTTTTGTTATGTGGGTTTTTTCTTGTTATTGTTGCATGGTGTTCTTTTTGTTCTTTTTTTTTTTTTTTCTAAGTCTAAACTTTTCTGTTCCAGGGTGCCTTTTTCATCAGTGGTGTCCCAGGCTGTCTTTTAGTCTGATTCCGTCCTCTCTAGCTGTCATATTTTCTGTGCTCCCAGAGTGCTTTAAGGGTTAATTCCTTTGTTGTACAGAGCTGATAAATCTGCTTATAGATTAAATTGTACTATTTACCGTTCTTTAACATATTTCTGTATCTAGCTAGTTCTTGAAGTGAGTTTTTAAATGGCTGAATCTGGCATTGCGTTTTTGTCATGCTATACCAGGTAGTGCTTGACCTTGCAAAGACTTCTCACAGTCCCTTACAAGATGCTTATTTAGAGACAATACTTTAGGATTAAGTGAATGCAGAATACTTGAACAGTAACCAAATGGAATGGAAAATGGAAGTCGTATTTCATTCTGTGTGGCTCCATTTTTCTTGCAAAGCGTGTCCTTGAAATCAAAACGTATCAAATGTTAAATCAAAATTTTTTTGT
Source organism: Leptosomus discolor (assembly GCF_034619465.1). Lineage (NCBI taxonomy): Eukaryota > Metazoa > Chordata > Aves > Leptosomiformes > Leptosomidae > Leptosomus > Leptosomus discolor. The sequence goes on from NC_141399.1 coordinate 13,476,840, forward strand.
TTTTACCTGCATGCTGGGAATTGGAAATGTTGCAGACCATTCTACCCAAGATGCTTTCTTAAAGTTTTAGCTGGAAGGTGATAGTCAAGGTTGGAATGGACTAAATTATATGCACTTGACTTACTACATTGTGGCTTTCACTTGCATTTAAACCATACTCATTTATTCTTCAACAACAAACTCTTGTGTGTCTGATACAGCAGGAAGGTATTAAGTTATTGTGGATAGCTGTATGGCTTGGACTGTGTCATGTATTTCTTTTTGTCTTATTCTTTTGAACAGCAAGAACAGAACTCTTATTTCAAGACTTTTTCCCATGCTCTAGCAGGATCTTGCCTGTCTATCATGTATCAAGCGACCTAACAAAAACTGTATTTACAGCCCTTCGTAGCTGACTTGCTAAACACAGAAAACAAATCTGAATAACTGAATTTTAAGGGTCAATTCTTTAACTTTTCACAAGTAGTAAGAAGCACTCACATCAGCCTTATACTTACTCTCTGCACTGAAGGAATGACTGCAAAATGGAATACCACTCTCTTATCATTACTGCTTTCTTCTATTGCTAAAGAGGTTTAGAGTGGTATTTTGTTAAAATTTTACACAAAAATGGGGTAGTTTCTATCACAGTCCTATGGTGTTTCTGTTAAGCTTCTGTTCTTTTGTTAAATTTCAGCACTCTGATCTCTCCCAAAGTTCGTGTTGATGTCATCAGAGTGAAATAAGTGTTGCTTTTGCGTTTGTTTGTCGCAGACCTATGCATCCAGTAGGGTCTGGAATGGTTTCTCAAATGAGCTCAGCAGTAAGGGATGCCTGCAGAGAGGTTATATGAGTTAATCTGCCAGAAGAAATTCAATCCCCATATTTCATTTTAAGACCACTTTGCGTAGCAAAGTAGTTTAACCAGTAGCAGATTTTTTACTTGCTGATGGTTAATTTCATGCCCTACAAAGGGTCAGCACACTAATACAGAAGAACATGATTACCTCATCCTAGCTTCCCCCCCACACACGCAGTGGAGGGATAACAAAGTGTTTGCTTTGGGTGAGCTGTTGTCAGATGCCCTTTATCTGTTTGATTTTGAGATGGGTCCTCAAAAGAACTTCTAAAAAAGAAAGTTGTCTTTTTTTTTTTTTTTTTTTCCTATGAAGTTCAAAGGACAGAGTAGCCTTATAGGGTTTTAATTGGAAAGCTACTGCTTGACCCTGGTTGTCTAAACCTGGAGGGGGGAATTCTGACAAACTTGTAGTTTTGTAATCCTTATGCCTGTCTGAACCTTTGACCTTTTTACTTTATAACTAGAGCTTCATTGTCACCATTTGTCCCTGCAGTTCCTTTCAAAGAAAACTGCCTTGCAAGTGTCTGTTTCCACTTTGCTGCTGTGTTCTGTTAAGGAAGGGTATTAATTCATACCTGATACATTGGAGGGGCCAAGACTTTTGAACTTGCCCAAGAGCTTGGGGAGGGGGAAATGAGCGTAGCAAAAGCATGTCTTGCTGATGCAAATGAGTACAATGAAAACAGTCCTGGGACATCAAGGGGAATGTGGTCTTGCTACCAGCATTCAGATTTGGTCAGATGCAGATTACCTGCAAGATTAACATAACACAAAAAAAAAAAGTATTTTTTATGTGAGATTAGTTGTTTTGCTGAGTTTGTTGTAAGCTTTTAAGAGGTTGTGTAAACTCGGGGTTACCTTTGCATTGCCATCATGAAAATACGCTTCTGTCAGTGTCAACTTGTGCTTGTTGGCACCTTTGTGAACAAATGACAGTTCTTGTCTATTCCATTCCAGGTGAGTGAACAAGTAGAGTTTTATAGTTGTAGAGTGTATATATGAACGACTTAGATTTATGTGGAGGCCTCTTGCTGTTGAGTGCACATGTGGAAGGGATGCCTGTTCTCTGGAGGAAAGAATGCCTTATGTTCAGTGGATACCATTCTGGTCAGAGAGAAGTCACTAGAGAGTCTTGAGGACTTTGGCTTGCCAGCTTGAAGTGAGAATAGCATAGTAATGAACATTGTTCTGCTGAAAATATATTCAAATACGCCTCCCATGTAATTTGTATTCACAAGCCTTGATGTAGTAGTTGAGTTATGGAAGTGCTCATTGGCCAAGAGAGTTAAACTAGCACTAATGTGAATATTTTCTGAACCCTGTTAAACTTGCTGGGTTTGTGGTGCTTGTAAATGGCTGTCATTGCTTTGTATTAAAAATGCAAATAAGTAAACTTTATTTCTGTAAGTGAAAACACTTTTCTCTGGAAATTGAAACAGTCTCTTTAATTCACTTTAAGTAATTTGGCTTGTGCCTGGTGCTTGTCTGACAAATTTAAAGTGTATTTTTATTGACATTTTAAAATGAAAGCCACTTTTTAAATTAAGGAGTTATGAATAAAGAAAAGGCAGCTGGTATAAAAATATTGCTGCTTGAAAAATCCCCCCTCTCCCAACCCCCAAAGTGCAACTTTGGCTCCTGGATATTACAGCGCACAAGAGGGCAGTGTTTGCTTACAATGTAGGGTCCTACTGATAAGTGCATGGGGTAATGGGTCAGCGGGAATGGAGTGACCTTACTTTGATTTGAACCAGAATTAAGTAGAAGTTTTGGAACACAACTGGGGCTTAACTTTCCCGTTCCTAAAGAAAATATCCTCTGTATTTTGAGGAAGGTTAGTGTTATTTCATCTACACTTTGGGATAGCTCTTTTTGTGCCTTAAGCAATAAAAACGTGTGGGGTATTGTCTTGGGCATTACATGCAAGTAACACAGATGAGACGAAACAACTGGTTTTCACTGAAGTTGCATGCGAGTGGTATGAGTTAATCCACATAGAAGGACTGTTGTTTTTTATTTATTTTACCTTTGTGGAAAGTTTATCTAGTTTAACCTGTAAAGCAATTGGTGTTGCAGGACCATAGAATTTAGTGTACACAATTATTGTATTCCCGCATTTCCCTGTGCCATAACTGAGCAAATGCAAGGCAGTTGTACTAAATCTGGTTTGAACCACTTCTGTGCTATATAGGGTTTGTGGTGTGAGACTGAGTACAGTGGAACTTGGTTTTCTGTGTGTGTACCAGGGTGCTTTAAAATAGTGGTCTTATGTGGAATTTTTATCTATCTGTATCAAAACTTCAGTGGTTCTAACATTCCATTTATTATGCGTTGCTTCTTGTTTCTGTCTGCATTGATATTTTTTGAGTGATGTGACAGACTAGTCTACTTGGCTGCTATAATTTTTATTTTATGCCCTCTTCTGCTTTTTTGACTTGAAGCTGATTTTCCTGTTAAAGTTACACAGGTTCAACAAGCTCCTAAACTATACATCAACTCTAATATTAGAGAGCAAAGCAGGAAGAGTCTTCCTTTCCTTTTATGGATTGAAATGTTTAAAAGGAGCAAGAGAGCCATTGTCTTTGGGTCTCAAAAGCTTTAGTGAATAATCACATTCTCTTCTACTTCTTGCTAGAATCCTGTCAAATATGTACTGTTTCCTGTGTTCAGTTGAAAAAAACCATATCTTGTTCTGAAGATGTGATTTATAATTGAATTCTCAATCTTAAATGTAGATTGTATCCAGGAGTGGCTTTATTGAACCTTATTTGAATGTTAAATTGTCTCTTGCTAATATAGGACAATTTTTCTACAAAGCTTTTGAGTGGTTGTGTGTATACTTGTGTACAACAAAATTGTGCGAATTCACGCTTCATTATTTGACAGAAAAACTTGACAGCTTCTCAGGAGAACATAATAACCAAGTGCTGTAATGGTGCTGACTAAGTCTGCTTGATCTTTCTTCCTATTGATTTTAAAAACAGAATTTCTTTGTTCTGTCATACTGTGTGGAAGCATTCATCAAATAACCACATGCCTTTCATTTCACTTTTTCTCCATGTTTCTCCTTGCTTGAAATTATTTTTGTAAGCTGTTTGGGAGAGTGGTCAAGTTTTATTAATCCATTTTTAGATGCTTTTAAGTATCAGCTAACTTAGTGAAGTCTTAAAGACCCGTATGAAATCTAGAACATCTTGCTGTAAAATATGAAGCATGTTTACAGTTAATATTACCCTTGTCAAAATAAATTTAAAGCACATTTTTCAAAGTAATATTTTTACTGATGATGGAGATGTTTGCTTGCTAAACATTCCAATTTAGCAATTTGGTGGTCTGCTAATTAACAAACTGGCTTAATAAGGTTCTACTGTATTTGTTCTATAGCTTGATTTAGAAGTTGTCTTCAATTAGTAGACACTAGATGTAAGTGGAATAGTATGTTGCTTATGTATAGAACCCACTTTTAATAGCTAGTTTAGCTTGATGGAGCCATGAACTTAGCTTCCTTAATACGTTTCTCTGTTTGTTGTTGGGTTTTTTTTTGTACTAGAAGTAATAATGTATGTTCTTGAATGACTGTTTTAATCAAAACCCCTAGAAAAACTAAATGCAGATGGAAAAATTTAGGTTATAATTGTAAGGCAGGCTTGCATCTTCTAGCTAAGTGAGCGGACCAAACACCCACGTGGTCATTGTTAAAGTCTGTTAAGTGGTTTAAAAAGTTGTTTCTCTGTGTGGCAGCTAGTTGTTTTCTGTCTGGGAACCCTAAGGTTGGCCTGGCAAGCTGAAGAGCAAGGGCAGATGTTCTGTGGTGGTAATTTCCAGCTGAATTCTTGAATCCATTGTGTTCTGTGGGTCACAGCTCATAACAGAGTAAAATTGAGTGAGAACTCCAGCAAAGAAAGACTTGCACAGCTTGTATGGTAGCTGTGATTGCAAAGATACTATGTATTCTGTGAGAAAATATTCTTTGTGCTATCTGTAAAATTCAGATTAAATAGCCATTCTGAAGTGCTTTCTGTAAACTGTTTGCTTCCAAAAAGCGTTGCAGGCTAAGTAAATACCAATAATTCTTATTTTCCATCTCCTTATCAGTTATTCTACCAAAATGATCTTGCACAGTCTATCGTATCTGTTGAGGTGAACATGAAATGGTTAGTGTTTGCTTCCAATTTGAATTACAATCTCTGTTTCAAACCTAAGCTGATTAATTCTACATTAGATTGTAATTAGCAGCATTACCAGCACTAGGGGTGGTTGCAACCAGACAAACAAATATATGTGTTGAATGTTAACAGCAGAATGAGTTGGTGACTGGTGGAAGAAAAGGCAATGGAATGGAGAGGATAGCTTAAACCAAAAATGAATACATTGTATTTGGGAGCATCATGTAGGTAAAGGATGATAAGGGTGAGTAAAAACCAAAGTTTGGATTTTGAGATTTGTAGGAAAAGTTGACCTGGGTAAGAATACAGGCCCCTCATCCCAGGTTCCAGAGAAGAGACGATTCATTTGGGTTTACAGTTTTGTTTAAAAAAACTTCTTATTTTCTTTCACTTTGTGCCATAGAAGGATCATGAATGTTGTTTTGTCTACTGCCGTGCCAGAAAATTTAACCCAATACCCTGTAGTGCTTTCTTGTCTTCTGTGCCAAAGCTTTCCTTTGTTTTGTGCCTTATTTGGGATGTAACACATGCTTGGCGTATAAGAGTGGCTGGTACTCTTAGATCTTGGGTGCTCTTCTTAATTGAGGAGTTTTGACTTGATTTGTTTGGTAAAGTTTCACCTGTCTTTATTTCCATTAAATTTATTGTAGAGCAGGT